>NW_026695935.1:0-1200000 GCF_030347475.1 Cadophora gregata | reverse complement strand
CTTGAGAAGCTACTCTTCCAGGCAGGATAATTACACTGTCTGTATGTCAAGAAGGCAAAATAGACGCGCAAATTGCTTGCAAGGTAGACGGGGTGTTGATCTCGACCTTGATGTTGTTGAAGAGAGGCGATGCGACCGTCTGCGATTTAAGTTCGCCGTCGCCATCAAGCTGTTCAGATTCAGATGAGCCGCGCCAAGCCACCCTAGTGACGTTGCTAAGCCAAAACGGCGAAAGTTATCTCAGTAAATCAGACGCCTCGCTTGCTCTCTACGTGGACACCCCGACCTAACCTTATTAGGAAGGAGGTCTGTGCGTCTACAGTTGCGAGCTGCGAAGCGTCTAAGGGAAAATAGTATTAATTTATGTGGTCGCGCGGCCAAATCGAGTTTCGATTTTCAGCTATATTAAAATATCTTAACATATACTAATCAGAATACCTTCATATATACTATAGGACCTCGGTAATCTATTTTTCTATCTAATAGTAGTATTTATATTAAGTACTAATTATTCCTTCAGGGAGAAGTATACCTGCTAAAGCTAAGGTATCACTAGCGTTCGCGCGGTAGACTAAAAATCGCACCGGAATCGACTCTAGTATTTTAAAACCACAACTTTAATTAATAAGCTATAAAGTGTTCCTTAATAAGATAAGCAGTTAGAACGATTCTACGTTTACAGAACAAAAATCCGTCGTGTAATAGCACGGTTTAGCGTTAGCTAGCACGTGAGCGAAATAACCACGGATCAGGTGATAACCTCTCTATTAGCGCGAATATCAAGCTGAGGAGCCCTCGATTCCGTGGAGGGCGCTCGAGCCTATATAGACAAATTCCCCGGGCTATTCCCGATTAGGACTAATTACATTTGACGTAAAACTTAACGTAAACTCCTGTAGTAGCGTAGAGCTATTTCCCTTTACGTATAACTAAGTAGGTAACTGTCGGTAAACCCCTTCAGAGTTAACCGAGCTCCACCGAGTCTTACCGAGCTTTACCGAGCTCTAGACTCTTCCTAATCAGGTATAGTAAAGAAGTGGTTACTACTACCTTTATATCACCTCCCCCTTTGAAAAAATCGAGTTATAAGCTTAAAAGCGTAATAAAACAATTAAAAAAACAAAGTAGAAGTGATTATTAGATATTAGAAATAAAAATAAGTAAAACACGTATAAAATCAAACTAATAAGTAAATAAAATAAAGTACTTTTACAACGCTAGTAGTCTTATAACTGTAAATAGTGTATATTCACTAGATATTCCTGGACCGCTCGTTCCTTATTAGGACTAGCCTTTCGCTAAGCCTTCTCTATCTGTATTATAATACAGGCGATTTCGACGAGTTTTCGGTTCCAGGCTCGTACGTAGGTTGTAATACGCTCCCTATTAGGCTTTAAGCCTTATAGCTTATAATTCGACTTATAAGCGTCTAGCGTTAGGAGCTTTTCGTTAAATACCTGATAAAAGGGGTTCGCTACACTATCTAGCTTAGCAAAGAATCGAGCCATAGGCTTAGCGAGGTGAAGTAAATACACTAGTAATAAAGAAGCTAATTCGCTAGCTTCTAAAGCTTGTTACGGCGTAAGCTCTAGAGCAGGGAATCTAAGCTCTAGTTCGTCGATATTAGTTAACTCGGAATCATCGACTAGGGTTATAGCTGTAATAGGCTATTCTAGCTAATCCTTAGCTTCTAATTCACTCATAAGATAGTTACTTATAAAAGTAAAATCGTTGTTTTATAATAGAGCGTTAAAGGCGAGTTTTGATTAGCTAAGAGGTCTCCCGCTATTAATTTTATAATAGTCGTATATAGCTTTAGCTAAATTACTAAAGCCGTTTATATCGTACCACATGTTATCAGGGGGGTAGTCTTTTCACTCTACTTGATATTATATCGTATCGTTGTAATAACGATGAGCTAGTATACGAACTAGCTCGTATTCGTTTTCTTCGTATTCTACATTATCCATAGCGTCAGTGATATTTAATTCGTCGTTAGCTCGCTTATACGCTTTCCGTAATTAAGAGGAGTTAATAATAAGGTAGATTTTTATCGAAGGAGGTAATTCTAACTCGTAGGCGTAGCCTACTTATCGTATAACCTTATAAGGACCTCGCTTAATAAAGTCTAGCTTCTTTAAGGGCCGTATCGACTTAAGGTTTTCCGTATATAACTACACGTGATCTCCTAGAGTAAAATCGACGTCTTATTTCGAATGATTCGTATACTCTCTTTAAGAGGCCTGCGCTTTACTTATATATACCTTCGCACGCTCTATTACGTTATATATACGCCGTGAGGTATTTATTACGTCACTCCTTTAAGTGCGTTCGTATTACGTAACTGTGTTATTATCTTTAGTACGCTGCGTATTAGCGTCGAACAGTAGTAGAGCTAAGCGAGGTTCGTCGTTGG
Source organism: Cadophora gregata (assembly GCF_030347475.1). Lineage (NCBI taxonomy): Eukaryota > Fungi > Ascomycota > Leotiomycetes > Helotiales > Ploettnerulaceae > Cadophora > Cadophora gregata. The sequence continues at coordinate 1,197,584 of NW_026695935.1, read as the reverse complement.
ATCCGGATCCTGGAATTAACACGGGAATTGCCGTGTTTTAGTATGGAATTAATATCTAAGTGGAATCCGGTAACCTAATATCGCTCCTATTATATAGTATAGAGCTATTTTCCCCTACACTTCAGTTACCCTTTTACACGGTAGAGCTACTCTTTAGCTCCCGCACCGGCGTATAACTAGTCCTACTTAGCGTAGAATCTGGTCTAGATACTTATTTACCTTAATATTCCTCGCTTAAGTGTTACGGACCCCTTGGCGCTACAGTTCAGTTGGCACCTATATAATAATAAGACTATCAGTGGTACTATAGGGGCATTAGTACTAACGAGGGAGCAGTACTACTGATAAGGTAGTACTAGCTAGGGAATAATAACAGGATAAGCGAGTAGTACTACTATACACTCACGCTTCAGTAGTAATAGTTACCTGGATCATAGTAGATAATAAGTCATGTGATAGATCCCTGGATCCCTGGATCCCCTTATAAGAAAACGGATCTAAGGATCTAAGGATCTAGTATCTTAAGAGATCTAAGGCGAACGAAAGTCCTATATAAGACTAGTATATCTACTATTAGATAAGAGCTTCGTGCTTAACTTTAAATAGTATTCTAATACTTAGTAACTATCTTCTTATCTATATAATACACTTACCTCTCGATTATTAGAGATTAACTACAGCTTTCTATATTTATAGCGAGTAAATACTAGACTATTATACTTTAAGCACTTTCTTATTAGAGGTACTAACTCACGAAGATAATATATCCTCTATTAAAGGATCGTTAAATAACTACTTAGCTCCCGCTAAAGTCTTCGACTTAAAGAATATACCTAAGATCGTTACTCCGGATCTCTATAACAGAGACTGATCTAAGCTTAGAGTATATCTTACGTAAGTTAAGCTCTATATAGGCTTTAATAGTTACTAGTTCGCTATAGAGACTAATAAAGTCCTCTAAGCTTCGTCCTTTCTCTAAGGATCTACTTTCAATTAGATTAAGACCTTCCTCTTAGACTATATTTAGAACCGAACTAAGAATAGGAGAGTCTCTACAGTAATAACTAAAGAATCCTAGAAGATCTTTATAACCTTTAAAGGTTTCAAGTATAGGATTAACTACGTCTTTAGTGATATTAATTAGAACTATACTACTAAACGGAATATCTAGAACTTAAAGTAGGTTAGGTTAGCGATTATATATACTACCGCCTTCTAGTAATTCGCGAATCAGACTAGCTAGAATAATAACGCCCTTCAGGTATAGTACTACAAAGGGTTAAAAGATAGAGTAAAAGATAAGATAGTAAGATTAGACGCGCTTACTAACTTATAAGAACTTATCGAAATAGCTATTAAGATTAATAACTGAAACTATAAGAGGGCACTTAAGAAGAAAGGCTAATACTACTCCGGAACGTATATACACTAAGGAAGAGAAGGTAATAATAAGAAGCTATTTTACCCTTAGGAAATAGAACTCGATATAATATTTCGGAAGCTAAGTTATTAAGGAAAGCCATGTAGTAGCAGGCTATCTAAGAAAGTCATAAGTAAGTAACGAGAGAAGAAGCTATACTTTAAGTGTAGCCTCCCTAGTTATATAGCTAGCTCTTATTAGTAAAAGAAGTCGTGGACAGATAAGAAATATACTAACGTAATAGAACGTGGCTCTTATAATAAACTAATATAATAACTCGCCGCGATATATTAATATATAACTACAGACGAGCTCGAGGAGAACTATATCTATACCTAGTTAGGCGATTCTAATAATAGTAAGTAAGATTCCGCGAGTATTATAGATTAGCTTAAGTAGACTATTATTAGCACGCCTTCTAAGGACTATATATATCGAGATAATAATAGCTCTGGGCTAGACGATAACACGGAGCTAATACTAAGTAATAGCGAGAAGGAGGCCTAAGAACCTAAGTAGACTCTAGAACTAAGGCTACTTTAACCTAAACTCTTAGGACTAAGAATAGGTGAAACTTAGGAAGTCACTTAAAGAGAAGAGAGCTTATATCAGGTTAGCTATAATACTTACTATTAGACTAATATAGCTACCGGGGTTACTTATTAAGAACTAGGCCTTATTAGCTTAAGGGGTCTACTATAGGGGGTAAGGTACGAAGTAGTCTACTGGGACTATAAGCGTATCGGATAGAGAATAGCCGGCAGCTAAGAAGGACTAACGACCTTTATATAGCACTTACTACTCTAAAATACTGCTATCCTTAACACTAGCGTACTACTAGAGGTAAGCGAGGAATAGGAAATTATAGCTAAGAACCGATATAATAGGATATAGGTCTACGTTAATAATAATAGCCGGTACTATTACAAGATATATAACCTAGTAATATACACTAAACTCGGAATAGAGCTCGTATATAAGGTCAGTCTAAGCTATAGTAATCGAAGGGTATAGGAAAGTATTCTTAACTATAATATATATTAGGAATATTTCTATATATAGTAACTTGCTGCTATTAGAGATAAATATCTTATATTAGAGGTTAAAATCAAGAGAGTTAAGCTTCAGGTGATAATAGACTCTAGGGTATAAGGGAACTTTATATCTCCTACTATTATACTTAAGTACTACCTATTAACTAAAGTAAAGGACAAGGGATACTATCTAGTACTAGCGGATAGTAAGATCGCCTTTAATAGACTAATCGAGGTCTAAACCGCTCTAGTCTATATAAGTATCACCGGATACTCTGAAATAATCTAATTCGATATCATTAGGATTAGAAGGCACGATATTATCCTAGGGCTACTATAGATAGAAAAGTATAATCCTATTATTAATTAGTAGATAAGAAAACTTAAGTTTAGTTATTACTAAGACTACTATTATTTACTAGGAATAGAAGCAGTAAGTATTCGAGAGGTTAGCGCTACCTCTAAGGAAGAGCTCGGATACTAAAACAAGGGTCTACTAATAAAGGATATACTATTAGTATATAAGAAGTTTATAGCACTATTTAAGGAGGAACGAGGTATTAAGGCTTTACTGAAATACTAGGACTACGATTATCGGATCGAGTTAGAACTAAGTACTAAACTAATATTCTAACTACTTAGGGAATATTCCGCGATAGACTTAATAATAATTAAGTAATATATTAATAAAAACCTAGCGAAGGGATTTATCTAAGAGTCTAAATCTCTATAGGGGAGTAATATCTTATTCGCGGAGAAGAAAGACAGGGGGCGATAAATATATATCGATTACTATTAATTAAATGATACTATAAAGAAGGATTATTATATACTACTATTAGCTAAAGAGCTGCGAGATAGACTCGTTAGAGTTAAGATTTTCACTTAGCTTAACCTAAGAGGAGTATATAACCTTGTTAGGATAGCTAAGGGTAAAGAAGAGAAAACAGTATTTCGTACTTATTTCAGTTACTACAAGTATATAGTTATACCCTTTAGCTTAATTAACGTACTAGCCATATTTCAGCGTCTGATTAATAATATTTTGTAGCCTTACTTAGACGTAACGTATATATACTATTTAGATGATATACTAGTCTACTCTAAGTTAGAAGAGTAATATATAAAGGATATCACAGCTATCCTTCAGAGGCTAGAAGATACCTACTTATTACTTAAACTAGAAAAGTATAACTTCTATATAAATAAGGTTATCTTCCTAGGCTATATAGTTATTACTATAGGATTAGCTATAGATCTTAAAAAGATTAAAGTAATCCTTAAGTAGATAAGGCCTACGAATATTAAGGAAGTATAATTATTCCTCAGGTTTACTAACTTCTATAGGCGGTTTATTAAAGACTACTTGAAAATCGCTAAGCTACTTATAGAGTTAACTTATAAGGATAAGGAATTCTACTAGTCTAATAGCGTATAAAAAGCGTTTAAGGCACTTAAAGCAGCTTTTATCACGGAACTAGTACTTACTTCCTTCACCCCTGATAAAGAAATATATATAGAGATAGATTCTTTAAACTACACTATTAGAGCTATACTTAGCTAGCTAGGCGAGAACGGGAGATAGTAACTAATCGCTTACTATTCGCGGAAACTATTACTAGTAGAACTTAACTATAATATATATAATAAAGAGTTGCTAGTAATTATAGATATAGTATATAAATAGAAGGTTTACCTTGAGAGCGTCGCCTACGAAGTACAGATCCTAACAGACTATAAGAATCTTATTTACTTTATAACTACTAAAGAACTGAACTAACATTAAGTTCGATAGTATAAAACACTCTCTATAGTAAAACTCTGAATTTCTTATATTAAAGGAATAGAAAACACTAGGGCCGACGCCCTAAGTAGGAAACTAGAATATCTTATAAATAAAACTCACGAATCCTATACTATACTACGAAGGGATAGTGATTTACTAATAGTTAATTACTAATAGCTAGCCTTAATAGGCTAAGTCGCTGAGAAAATCTAGAAGGACTATACTAATAACCCGGTTATAGCTAAATAGAAGAAGTAGCTAAGCGAAGGATTCTCTTTTACCTTAGATAGTATACTTCTATACTAAGGATAAATCTATATACCTACTAGAGATAGGATTAAATTCGTTATGTACTAGTATAAGCTGCTTATTTATAGATACTAGGGGGTAGCTAAGATACTATCTAAGCTATCTAGGGAATACTACTTCCCAGGAATAAGGAAGGTAGTTAAAGATATAGTAGTGTTATATGATATATATATCCGGAACAAGGTATTATACTATACTTTATATAAGCTTATAAAGTTACTAATAATACTACCTCGGCTATAGAAATCAATTGCTTTAGATTTCGTAGTCGAGCTATTACTCTCGAAAGACCTAGTTATAGGAATCGTATATAACTCGATCTATATAATAATAGATAAGTTTATAAAGTACGTGTATATAGTACTAGTACTTAGAATATAAGACACGCCTATAATAGTATAGGTATTCCTTAGAATAATCTTTATAAGCTACGGAATACTAGATAAGATTATCTTAGATAGAGATAAGCTCTTTACTTTAAAGTTCTAGAAAACTCTTATTATGCTCTTAGGAATAAAGTAGAAAATATTAACTATATTCTATCCTTAGACTAATATATAAACAGAATAAATCAACTAGATAATAGAGACTTATCTTCAGTATTATATAAACTATAAGTAGGATAACTAGGTGTAACTACTTCCACTTGCCTAGTTTATATATAATAGCGCGGATTAAGAGACTATTAGAGTATTATTATTCTACGTGAATTATAGGTATAATCCTATAGTATATAACTTATTAATAGCTAGTCAGGGTACTACGTAAGAAGCTATACTATAAGTAGGTGAGCTTAAATAGCTTTATAAAGAATTATTAGCTAATATTCTTTTTATCACGTAGAGATCTATGATCTATTATAATAGAAAGCGTAATATAGGATTAACACTTAAGGAAAGGGATAAAGTCTACTTACTTAGAAAGAATATTATAACTAAATAACTAAGTTATAAATTAGATTATAAAAAGCTAAGACTATTTAGGATTACTAAAGTCAAGGGACTAGTTAATTATTAACTAGCTCTACTAAAAATAATAAATATCTACCCGGTATTCTATATATCTCTCCTTAAACTAGTACTACTAGGAGCACTGCCTGCTTCTATTACTAAAATATAACTAATTAATCTGAACACTAAATATAAAGTAGAAGCTATTCTTAACTATTAGTATTTCTATAGTAAACTAAAATATCTAATTAAATAGAAAGGGTACTTATAATTAGAAAACACTTAGGAACTTAAATCTAACCTCCGCTACTCTAAGTTTCTACAGGGATTTTATTAAAGAAATCTAAGTTTACCTAGAAAGAAAGGGACCTGAGGTCAGGGGCCGGGCCCTTAAAGAAGGATACTAGGTAGGTATTAGGTTCAAAAGCAGGGAACTAAGAAGTAGGAGCATCCTTAATAAGCTTAGAGGGAGGTATTAGAAAGTAAGTAAGGATCATAGTTTTTCTTATTTTAAACTGATATATAAGTTATTTAAGAGTGAACCTCTTAATATACCCCGAGGTATTATAATCGTAACGCTTTAAGTGAATATACTTAGAGTATTATTTCGAAATAGATAAATCTAAGAAGTAAGTATAGGAAAAGCTATAGTAGAAGGAATAAGGCTTTACGAGTTATATAGCACGCTTAATACAGAGTATAAGCTAGATACTCTATTTTTTCTTTATCTAAGTGATACTTAATTTCTTTATAATATTAGATATAATAGATAAGGAAGATAGTTATTAGTAACTATTAATGTTTCTTAAGGTTATACTTAAGCGTAGGGACTACGCTAGGCTAAGAAGGGGATAATATTACGGACCCCTTAGCGCTACAGTTCAGTTAGCACCTATATAATAATAAGATTATCAGTAGTACTATAGGGGCATTAGTACTAATAAAGGAGCGGTACTACTGATAGGGTAGTACTAGCTAGGGAATAATAATAAGATAAGCGAGTAGTACTACTATATACTCACGCTTCAGTAGTAATAGTTACCTGGATTATAGTAAATAATAGGTCACGTGATAGATCCCTAGATCCCTAGATCCCCTTATAGGAAAACGGATCTAAGGATCTAAGGATCTAGTATCCTAAGGGATCTAAGGCGAATAAAGGTCCTATATAAGACTAGTATATCTACTATTAAATAGGAGCTTTATACTTAACTTTAAATAGTATTCTAATACTTAGTAACTATCTTCCTATCTACGTGATACACTTACCTCTTGATTATCAGAGATTAACTACAGCTTTCTATATTTACAGCGAGTAAATACCGGACTATTACATTAAGTATTAAGTAGTCAACCTCAACACTTAACGATTATTTAAGCTAGTGTTATTACTAGCGTCTGAATTTAAGGACTTTAATAGAGTCTTAGATCTAGTTATAGCGGCTATATTATTTTTTCTGATATTATTAGCAGCTTCGCTAGATAATTACTCCTAATCAAAGGATATCTTAGGCTTATAGCTATTAAGTACTTCAAAAGGACTTAGCTACCTTAGGCTAGCGTGCGGTAATATTAACTGCGCGTAGTCTAATAAGGGTAGTATTTCAGACCAGTTATCTTAATAGTAATTTAAGAACACTCGTAGTTACTGTTTTAAGTAGCGATTATAGTTCTCTGTTTAACCGTCAGTTTACAGGTAATACGCTATAGAAAGCTTTAATTTAGTTCCTAATAAGCGACATAGTTCTTACTAATATTTAGAAACGAATTAAGAGCCTCTATCGCTTATAATCGTATCAGGGGCGCCGTAGTATTAATAAATATATTTTATAAATAACACAGCTATCTGCTTAGCGTTTATTCGTCTATTACAAGTAATAGAAATCGATTACTTTGTAAAACAGTCTATAACTACTATTACATAGTTATAGCCGTGTCGATCCTTTAGTAGCTCTGTAAAATCTATACTAATATCGCGCTAAGGCTTCTTAGGAATCAGTAAAAGTTATAATAACCCTGGCGTTTTATCCGTTGATTTTTTAGTCCTTTAACAATCGTAGCACCTATTAATATAGTTGGCGATATCAACTAGTATATTAAACTAATAATATCAAGCCTTTATAAGCTAATAGGTCTTATCTCTACCGGGGTAAGCTATAAAGATCTGATTATAAGCCTCTTTAATTAGCTAATATCGTAAATCAGTAACGTCAGGGACTAATAGTCTTCCTTTATATAATAATAGCTTATTTTTAAGCGAGAAGTTACTATTAGGCTTTTCTTTTACTTCTATTCTTAGAGGCTTATAGGACTGTTCTTATCTATTAGCTCTTAAAAGCCTATTAACGAAGTAGGAGTCGTCTATAATAGTGCTTATAGAAGCTAGCTGTAAATCCTCTTTTATAGCCTCTTCTACTTGATCGGGTTATAATAACGATTTCAGATGATACTTTACTTTTATAGTGTCTTGATTTTTAGTATTACTTTTATCCCTTATAAGAATATCGGCTTTAGCGTTTTCAGAACCTCTATAATAGCTAATAATAAAGTAATAATTAGCTAGCGCTTCAGCTTAACGCGCTTATCTACCGGTTAGAGCTTTAGTTGTTATAAAATACTCTAGCGCCTTATAATTAGTATAGATCTTTATACGCTAGTAAGTACGCTCTAGGTCGGATCTCTAGTTTTTAAGCGATTTTACAATTACTAATAACTCTTTATTGTATATCTCGTAATTACACTTAGCAGGGGCTATAGTCTTAGAGTAGAACGCTATAAGGTAAAATTCGCCGTCTAGGTGTTTTTAAGATAATATCCCTGCTATTACGCTGTTACTAGCGTCGGTTTCAATCATAGTCTCTAATTCCGGGTCGTAGTAATGTAATATAGGTGCTGTAATTAAGCTATTAGCGATTCCGTCGTAGCCTTTTATTATAATAGGCTATAATAACCGTTAAGGGGTAACGCCAAAGAGATATTATAATTTCTTAGCAAAAGGCTTATTTAGGAAGGCGAAGCTATTAGCGCCTGTGTTAATTAAAGAGCGTAATTGGATAGAATATCTGTTTTTACTAAGGCGATAAGGGTAAGTAAAGTATAAACCGCCTATTAGCGTTAATAAGTCTAAGTTAGTTAGATCTACTACGTTACTATATTCGCTTAAAAGAGAGTCTTGTTTTAGGCCTCTTCTTTTAAATTAGCTTCACTCTTTAATTAGCTAATTTCATTGACTTCCTTTTGATCTAGCTCTTTAAGATCACCTGATTTAAGCTCAGGGCATTAAAGTAATAAATACCCTACCTTATTACACCTATAACAGCGTACTTCCTGATTAGGCTTTATAGCTGTAATAGCTGTAGTTTTTTCGGTAGTCTTTTTTATATAATTATTATTATAACGATTCTATGTTCTTTACTCTCTATAAGCCGATCTAGAGGTTTTAGAGCCGCTAGTTATAATAATAGACTCTTTTCTTCTTTAATTAGCTATTAGCCTCTCTTATTTATGCGATTTTAGCGCAGCTTAGCAAAACTCGTTAAATCTGTTGATAAAGTTTACTACGGGTTTTATAGTAGCCCTAAGATCAGGGTATAACTTCATATAGAAGTGGTCTTTTAAGCGATCCCTAGGCTTTCTAGCCTTATTAGTAAGGCGTAGGAATTTAGCTTTGAAATCACTAAAATCGTCGGTAGATAATATATATAAGCTATCGTATTCAGCTTCGTATATCGATATTTACTTTATAACGAAGATCTTATATAAATCAGCTATTAGCTCCGTATAATACGTATAAGGATCCCTGCTATACGTATCATGCCTTATAAATAAAGCTTCTTATGCTTTACCCTCTGTCATATTATATACGTAGGTTATACGAGTAAACTTGTTATCGAAGTAGTCCTAATTTACTTTTAGCTTAGAAATAATCGATAATTCCTATCGCTCGAATATAGGGTCTACGCTGTCTATAAGCGGCTTCGGATCACGTATTTTTCCGGTTTTACGCCGCTCGTTATTATATCTAGGAAACCTATCAGGGGCCCCTACGATAGTAGCTCTAATTGTATCTCTAATAAAAGAGGAATTTACAGGGGAAATTAGAGGTAGAGACGCTCTAGGAAGCTCTCTTTGAATTTGAGTTGTAAAGCGAGTCGTAGCGTTCGCTTCTCTGATTAGTCGATTAAGCGATAGAGTTATAATACGCGTTATAGGCGTCTTTTCCTTATCTCTTTACCTACCCCTAGTACGTTCTATAATATTTGTTCCAAGCGTATTTTCATGAATATACCTTAAGGGGCTTTCGTCTCTTACCTGATTAGGGTTAGAGTTAGAGCTTTTTAGCTCTTGTAGTTCTCGCTGTAATAAGCGATTCTCTTCAGCTTACTCTTATATCATACTATATAGTTCGGCGATTTAGTCTACTAGACTCTTATTAGCTGAATCTCTTTGTTATAAGCGAGACCTAGGTCTAGCTATAAAAGCTTCTTCTACCTCTGATTAGTCTATATTACTAGCGCTAGGTATTTACACTCTAGTAGGGGTACCTTAAACCGAGGAGAATAACTCAGCTTCGTCGTCGACTCTTAATTAGTTTAATTCGTCTTAATTTTCCGTAGAAGTCGTATTTCTACTCGGAGAGCTATTATTACGACTACCCCGAGTATCATATCGCGAACTTATAGTTCGTACTATCAATTAGCCGCTAAAATCGCGGAAATCGATTAACGTTTAACCGAGATATCATCAAGTGATAATATAGGGTTTTTAAAAGGTAAGTCGATTGTATAAACGACCCCTTCAGCGTATAAGCCTAATAAAAGCTCTTTTCACTATTACAACGTAGAATAGTAACCGTTATATTACGTACTAGCGTATCTTATCCTATTACAGAATAATAACCGTTGTAATAAGTACTAAAATAACTCTTTTTAGCGTTTTACGCTTATAAGTTAAATATATATTCAAACTCAAGGATTTAATTAGTTCTTTCAGGGAGCCGCGCGTATTAAAGAATAGGAGCTATAAAAACAGTCTTTTCTACTGCTACTAGGAGCACGCTAATAGGCTCGCTTAGCTCTCTGAAGTAGCTCTTATTCGCTATCATAACGTAACAATATTTCTAAGAGGGATATTAGCTCTCGTAATAGCTAATAGCGAATAAGACGCTAGTCCGAGTTGGGAGTGTTCTTGACGACTAGCACGACGCTCAGTGGTCGGATTATATAGCCAAGTCCCGTGACCTAGTTAGACGTTCAGGGTTAATATAAGAGTATTAGGTAATAATAAGCACTTATCTGCTTTTAGCTAGCCTCGCAATTCTAACCAATAGCAAAGCTAGGCGATTCCAGCTTTCAAATAACGCTAAGCCAAGCATAGTCTTATAACTTCGTATAAGTTATCTATCGTCGTACAACCGAGTACGTAGCGCCAGTAGGGTAGCGACGACAAGAGTCGAAAAACAAAGGCTCGCTTAGAGTAACAAGTATAAGTCGTCGGGATATTATTACGCCGTCACCGGCAGTATGATTTAAGCTTAATATAATATAATAGCACGGTTTAGCGTTAGCTAGCACGTAAGCGAAATAACCACGGATCAAGTGATAACCTCTCTATTAGCGCGAATATTAAGCTAAGGAGCCCTCGATTCCGTGGAGGGCGCTTGAGCCTATATAGACAAATTCCCCGGGCTATTCCCGATTAGGACTAATTATATTTAACGTAAAACTTAACGTAAACTCCTGTAGTAGCGTAGAGCTATTTCCCTTTACGTATAACTAAGTGGGTAACTATCGGTAAACCCCTTCAGAGTTAACCGAGCTCCACCGAGTCTTACCGAGCTTTGCCGAGCTCTAGACTCTTCCTAATCAGGTATAGTAAAGAAGTGGTTACTACTACCTTTACAGTCGAGTGCGTATTAAATAATTAAGAAGTAGGTGATATTTCACACGGCAGACTGAAAATCGCACCGGAATCAACTCTAGTATTTCAGAACTACAACTTCAATTAATAAGCTATAAAGTGTTCCTTAATAAGATAAGTAGTTAGAACAATTCTACGTTTACAGAATAAAAATCCGTTAAGTGCGCATCTGATAATTAAAGAATAAGTGATATTTCCTTAAATCTTATAGAGAACACTTAAAAAGTTTGAAATAACTACTAATTCAAAGTACTTAAGAACTACTACAAAAGATAGAGAATTAGAAGAGCTTTTAAATAAGCCTTTAGTTATTAGAATCCTATTTATATAAGATATCGAAGTATCAATTCTAGTATTACCTTTAAAAAGTAAGATTTCCTTACCAAAGTAGCCGCGCGAGCTACCAAAGGAACACCATTTTCCCTCAGACCCTCCGGTGATTCCTAGCTGCTCTCGCCTTTAATTGGCTCGCTTAAAGGGGTAGGCAGCGAGTATCACCAAGGAGGGGCTGATTTACTGAGATAAGGCGAAAGCACCTACCCCAGAATACGATGATAGTCACGTGATGTGACATTGTAGCCTCTTCGGGAGAAGAGCCTCACCACTCCAAAGCTAGGTAAACATTCCTGGAGAAATTTGAAATCAAGGTCCTACTTGTGCACTCATGGGAATGGTGAGTCACGCATCTATCCATCAAATGTGCCTAGGTAGGTAGCTACGTGTTTTGCGTCTCTGATCAAACGCAATGTATGCAGTACAATCTTGCAGGTTCCCATGAAGCCGTTTGGCTATGTACTCTTTAACCATACATCCGCATATCATGGATCTATGATGCCACTTTTGGTAACCGTCAAATACAGTGCAAGGAAATATCTACTTCTTTCTACATAGCCCTTTTGCGCCGGCTCCCAATGCTGACCCAGGTGTATTACGTGTCCGATCTCTTCTGTCACATACAAGGCGTTCTTTCCGGCTGCGAACATCCCACTTTTCAGCCTGAACTGCTCGACCTGCTGGCTGTTCACAAAAAGCAAACTTGAATATGAACAGACTCTCCCCTACAAATCGACCTCTTCAGGTCTGAGGGTGAGCAAGAAGTCTCTTGTCATCTCAAAGCTAAGCCAACTGCTTGCCATGCTGGGAGCGACTTTCAGCAGGTTTGGAACAATGCCCTTGTACATTCCTTTGATCCCTTCTTGTGTTATGATGACATGGATGGCATCAAAGATAGACTTATACTGATAACCCATTCCAGACATAGTGTTTATCTGAAAGCGGCGGCGAAGAACATCGCTAGACTATATCAGCCATTACCTCTCTCTGGTTTATGACGACGAAGCTTACAAAGGATATGTGCAGGTCTGCGCCACTGCCCCTGATATGGCTCCTGCAGCAAGTTTCCGTACAGCGCTCGGGTTTTTATCACCCTCAGGAGTCAGGTATTTCCTGACTAGTTCATAAGTCATGAAGTTTAGTCCAACCTGAGAGCTGCGTTAATCTCAAAGTGTGCCCATCATAACACATGACTTACATAAGGTGCGACACCAGCCACAGTCGGTATTATACCTCTATAGAGAGCAAGAATGCCACCTTCTGTTCTGTACATAGTCACCAAGGTCGCCCACATGCCGGGAAGTCGGTCCCTTTGTGTTTGGCTAAGGGCGGCAAAGGATGCAGACTGGATAGACAGTCGGGTCCTGACAATGTCCAAGGGATACGTGCAGAATACAGACGTGATACCTGCCGAGCCACCACAGACAAGACGACTGACGGAAGATAAATCGCCACCCGGGGAAGGCTCAAAAAACTATCACATATCAGTGGCTGCGTTGGCTCTGCCAACCCTGCTATTCTTCTGTGGGGTACGAACCTTCTTATAGAAATTATAACTGCCAAACTGTACTGCGGAGTAGGGCACTATACGGATACAATTTGTACCATTTCCTCTCATGAAGCCTCTCCATCCTTCGTCTCTCCACATCTTAGCAAGGCCTTTTCCGACGGACAGTTTATATTCCTCACGGCCAACACTTTGTATTTGGAAGAGAATCTTAAGTCGTTCCAGAGGTGATACTACGGTTCGAGAGACTGCACCTGCTACTCCTCCAGCACAGAACGCTGCAAAAACCGGCTGGGCAAGTATCTCGCGGATCTGCAGTACTTTTGGGCCATATTTGGGCTTGAGGGACTCTTTCCCAGACTCCTACTCATATCACGTCACCGTTAGTAACGGTCTACAATTGGGAGTGCTAACCTACAACAGCCATTTCCGGTAAAATTACGATTCGCACCCGCCGCGGCCTGAAGCTCAACGCGTATCCAGAACCTCAGCGCATGCGAGCAGTGACAGTACCTTACGCGCGATGAAGATCGAACGGCCTATTCAAAAATCCAAGACCCTCGGTTGAGTGCAAGACCGAAGTGTGCTTTCAATCAGAGGCAATGGTGGACGGTGCGAATCGTGAGGGTCAATTAGTCCGTTACTGATCGAGGTCTTGGAGGAATCAATTTGGGGTCCATTCAAGGGATGTTGATGGACGGGGAGCAAACATTCGAGTAGCAGATAGGATCTTTGATGGGAGTATGTAGGTGCCGCCTGGATAGGTGGAGTATGGAATTGATTGGAGGCTTGGTAGCTCTGCGGTCCTCGAGGTGTTTTTGGTCAAATATTTAAGATCCTCGATGCCAAGCGTCAGGGCTGAATCTGGGGCGAGCTACTTTGGGGTGGGGGCTCTGCGCGTTTAATAAATAGCGAGTTGATATAAGTACCACAGCAAATGCAGTACGAAGCAGAGGCTTCTTCGGCACAAATTCGCTGTTTTTTCTGTTCGAGTTGTCACGACTGGTAGTCTTCACAGCTTGGAGAATTCAAATGGAGCTGCGAAGTCGAAAGACTGGAGCAGGGAATTGTGAGGTTCGGTCACTTTGCTGCGGTAGAACTTCACCTAGGTAGTTAGTTCAGCTTCACCACGAGACCAAAAGTTTCCATTTATAGCGGCACTCAAGGTATGCAACGATGGCAATAGCAAGTACTTGGTTTCTGCTAACTGGGTAGTAGAACTGCTTCAGGAAGCGCACTGATGCTGTGGCTTCATAGAGCTCTAGAAAGGTCTCGTCGCAGACATCAGAATGGCCATGTAGAATCTGCAAAGACCCCGTCGAGATCGGCTTGAGCCCTTTGTGGGCTGTAAATAGCCTGTCGCTCTGGATGGCCTGCAGTCAAAGTCTTTTTGAGGCTAGCCGCGCACCTTCCGTGATGTTAATATTGTAGGCATCGCCATCATCAGTTCAACATGAGCTTTGCCACTTGACTCTCTTGAGACCAGGCTCGAAGTGGCATTCAAGTACTTCACGAACAAGTGTGGCGTGAAGCCAGGAGCTGAAGAAGCATCCATCACCGGGGCAATACACCAAGATATGCGGGGGCAAGTAGACTTAGGTAAGTAAGGATAAGACATGTTACCGACCTACCCCCACCTTACAGTCAAACGAAGGAGTAGAAGAACGGTCTCGGGATTATGTGCGGATAGTTCTTCTTCAAAATAGTGTCCCTTTTAAGAATGTTCCTTAGACCGCCTCAAAACAGTTCTTTTCTCAAGGACAGTAGCGTAATAGATGTATCTCTTACTACTCTTCAGATAAGAGACCCTTTATTCCTTACTGGTAAGAGAATAAATATCGATTTATCTCTTCGTCAAATAAACTCCTCGGTACCTCTTGTATAAGATCAACTCCTATTTTTCATTCCCAGGAGTACCTATATCGATAGATTCAGGGAGAGTTCAGTTTGTACGGTCAACGTGTGAGGTATAACTAGGTACAGTAGGGTGCAAAAAGTCTACACACTGCCAAGGGGGCTAAGGGGCCACTTGCTCGATTAGGAAGTATCTTAGTACTATTAATATCGCTGCTTTAGATAGTAAATAAACTGAATTCTCTAATATTTCATATACTATCCTTTAGTATTAATTATATCTTGAACTCGAAAATATATTATAGTAGCTAATCTATATAAAAGCCTATTATTAATATTATATTATATCTCTTAAGCTCCTTAAATTAATATATCTAAAGTCTTATTAGTATTAGGTATATAATCGAGTTCAGGGTATAATCGATATAATTCCGCCTTTATTAAAGCTTAAAGGTTCTTGATTAAGTTTAAATTAAGAGAATAAAGAAGCTATTCTATTACTCGAATATATATTTCTCGAAGTATCTCTTTAATAATATTCCCTTAATATAGCCTTACGCTATTATATATAAACTCGCTACTTTTAATAACGATTTCCGGAAGAAACGCGGAATAAAGTACTCGAATAACTTATAAAGTAACTCCTTCTTAAGTAGCTAAAGGATCTCTATCAAGAAGTATTAATCCTATCCTTTAATTATATCTAAACGTAGCTTAGAATATTTTCTTTACTCCTTTCCTTAAGTATCGAACGCCTTAAATATCTCTTTCTTAAAGTTAATCTTTTAGATATATAAATATCTAAATCAGCTTAATTCCGATACCTCTTTCGATTATATATTTATTAGACTACGAAACCTTTATCTAATCGTTAATTATATAAGCCTAGTGTTAAATAGCCTACTTAAGTCGAATTATTATATATACTAGAGTTATAAAAAGGCGTTTCTTTTAGAGCTACTTTTTCTTATCTATTATTCGAAAGAGGCTTTATATATACCTCTTCTTATATATATTATTAACTTCGTGGAGTAAGTCTTATATCTTAATATAAGGATTCGTATAATTTATTATATTAAACATATAATCTCGTTATTCTTCTATAAGAGCTTAAGGTCTTCTAGTACGCGGTTTCGATATAAAATCAGAGGTACTAATAGGATAATTACGTAAGGTCGTACGAATCGAAGACAGAGGAATCTCAGGATATTTTTAATAAATTCAAGAAGCTTTCTAACTGTAAGAGCTAAGCTCTATGATATATACACGTATATAAGGAGAAAGTTCTTTTTAAGGTATCTTAAAAGACTATAAAAGTGTGTTATTTTTAGAAGGAACGTGTTCGAAAAGTAGCGCGAGGAAGTACTACCGAATTAGGAAGTGGCCCCTTAGCCCCCTTAGCAGTGTGTAGACTTTTTGCACCCTACTGTAAGTGTTGTTCAAGAGGAGTACTCGATCAAAAACAATCTGACTTCAGTGCAAGGCATCCAGGCAGCAAATTCCTGTCGTCCAGGACTGTCCTTAAGGAAGGAAACCGTCCCAAGGCGATCCGAGGAACGTTCCTAGAATTGAATAAATTTCTAAGAAGTAACTGCTGTATCTGCAGATAATCCTGAGACGGTTCATTTACCCCTGCCTTCGCACGACCTTGTGTGCTCGTATGTCTCTCGGGAATTTGTAATTCGTGACATGTGACTCTAACCAGAATAGGCACTTACTAAGGTAGGCTCGGTAGGTACCTTAGTCCTGGCTCGCTTAGTGGCTAGCGCGTATCTGTCCGCACCAACGCAATGCTTCAATTTTTGCACCTCAGGGTTTCTTGAATCTTGACCCTGATCATCAACAACACCGTCGACAAACCGCAACAATGGGTACGTACCCATCCGCCTCCATATGCAAGTGATGGTCTGGAGTCACTGCGGTTGTACCTTCTCGATCGTGAGGTCGAAGTGCAACCCAGGGACCGGACCTAGCGCAGCAAATTCGTGTCTCAAGACCGAAATGCAAAGAGCATATTTGGCCATAGGCTGACGATGAGGTTCCTTTAGGTATCGATCTTGACGCCCACCACGTCCGGAGCACTCATCGCAAGGCGCCCAAGAGTGACAATGTCTATCTCAAGCTCCTTGTGAAGCTTTACCGCTTCCTGGCGCGTAAGTCACACCCCAGCTTCATGTCTGTTATGAGGGTTACTAAATCTGCTTCATAGGCCGCACAGAGTCATCATTCAACAAGGTCGTACTCCGCCGCCTGTTCATGTCCCGCATCAACAGACCCCCAGTCTCGATCTCTCGAATCGTTGCGAACACTTCCGAGAAGTCGAATAACAAGACCGTCGTTATTATTGGCACTGTCACTGATGACAACCGTCTCCTGACCGTGCCAAAGCTCAGCGTCGCGGCTCTCCGCTTCACTGCTACTGCCCGTGCGCGCATTGTTGCTGCTGGTGGAGAAGTCTTAACTCTCGATCAATTGGCTCTCCGGGCTCCCACCGGAAGCAACACCCTTCTCCTCAGAGGTCCCAAGAACTCTAGAGAGGCCGTGAAGCACTTTGGCTTTGGTGAGTTCGGTTCTACGAGCGGTCCTCATTCTGAAATTGGATCAAGGCCACATGACGCCCTAATTATGTTTGTGCCATCTGTACATATACTAACTTTACTCCAGGTCCTCACAAGCATAAGAAGCCATATGTTGAGTCGAAGGGTCGCAAATTCGAGAAGGCCCGTGGACGTAGACGCTCCAGAGGTTTCAAGGTCTAAATGTAACTACACTGGTATTATGGGTGTCATGGATATCTGGCCTTGGCAAGCAAGATATGCCCCGAGACAAATTGGACCTCTTTTCGGTTTATTATGGCGAGCATGGCGTGCAATGCAGGTTTGCTTGGCATGAATAAAAATGGGAATACTCAATTGAATGAATTCTTTGAGGGACAAAAACACATTCCAATATGTGACCAGCCCTCTTCTGCTAGCTGTCACTCAGACTCTCATCAATGGATATAAGTATCATGCGCCATGGAAACCGAGGTGTAAAATTTTCTCAAAGCAAGTCAGAATTGCTTTTGACCTCTTCTACGTTAACGTCGCTCTTCCTCCTCAATGCAACAAAAAAGGCCTCTTTTGATTCCTACAAACAATTAGTGAAAGTGCTCCGCCCGAACGAACTATCCCCACTTACACTGCGCGAAGATTCTGGCTTTTCTCTATGAACGGTCCGAAACATGGCTCTCAACTTCCTTTCTAACTGCTTATCCTCGGACCCCTGATAAAACTTACACACGAAATGGCCACCAACGCGAAGAGTATCGTGAGCGAATCGTAAGGCTGCAGCACAAAGATCCTAAATGAAAGGTCAATCAAGACATTCCAATAAGCCAAATTATTATCATACCATACTGCCAGCATGGTCTTTAAAATTTATACCGCTTGTATTCATCATCCTAATGTACGGGTCACTTAGAGTTCTCTTCCAAAACCCAGTAGTTTGAGGCCAGGGTTCGGACATATCACTCAAAACCACATCCACCATTCGCTCCATTCCATTGTAGGTTTTTCTAATCGTCTTCTTGGCTGATGGAGCAGTAGGGCCATCCTCATCCATATGTCGTTCGTGGTCTATGTAGCTCTCTTGCTGCTCAGAGATAAGAGTCGTCGTGTTTTTCGTGTCTGAATCCTCGAAAACAGTGGTGAGGTGCTGTTTGGGACGTCCACGGTCAGGGTCCAACAGAAATCGCTTCACCTCAGCTTGTACGCCTGCCGATAGAAAATTTCCTTGGAATGTCGAAACACCTTTCGGTGGCTGGGCGGGAATGATGTCGATACCGACAATTCGACCCGAAGGTTTTGTTCTTTCCACCGCGACCTGTGTTGACGTCAGTACACGCAGTTAGACTCTATCAGTGCAAGAGGACCTGTGACCAGCTTCCAGGAGCGTAGCCCTATAGGAGGTTAGAGCTGCCCTTAGATGGCGGATTTCAGTTCCCTTACGAGATCTACGACGGTTTGCCCAGTCTTGAAGATTTTATACTTGGCATCAATCTTCCTTCATTAGCAAGATCCTCTCGAGCGACCTTTAATCCAGGCTCACTTACTTCCAGAAGTTTGAAAGCTGCTCTGCTTTTCAAGCCTTGAAGTTTTGCATCTCGGGCAAAAGAATCCTTTCCTTGTCTGCTCTTCCACCTTGTTGAAGACGTGGAGCTACGGGTGTTCGCGCTTCGTGGTGCGGGAAAGCTGGGTGAATTACCACGACTTCCAGGACAAACGACTGCTTGGTCGCGACATATCCTGGTAGGGCGAGTCCTGCGGACTGTCCTTGGGGCAGATCGCGACAGCATATAGCAATTTCGTTCACTGATGGTTCGGATGGAGTGAAGACAGTGGGGAATCTCTCAATTTCCTGCTTGAGAGCAGTCCGTGCGAGACGACAAGGCTGAATTGAAAGGCTGTGCATGTTTTATTTTGGCAAGGCTGGGCTGTCCACAGGGAATAAAAATCACCAATCACGTTGAAAGACATACTGGGCACATTTCCAGGCTATGTTTCTGCTTACGTATTTCGACAGGAATTTATCTTCTACACAAGATAGCGTATACATTGAGATAATAATGTCTATAATAGTCCCAAGGACAGATCACGAAATATTCATTTAGAATCCGCGTGGCATCTTATACGTTGCGCATTTTCATTGAGCCGTCACGTAATCTCAAGAACACAATCCAGTACCCCACGACCCCGAAAAGGCTGTGCATTCCAGCCCCATGTACTTCAGCTTCAAGTTGATGCAATACGACTACAACAGGTCATGCCAAAAAACTTGCTCCTACACCTCGACGATCCTTCTTCAAAGGAGAGAATACACTAAATGCGCTAGAAGAACCGATGATACTATGCGAGACTCTGGGGCCGGGAAGCCCTCCTTTACCCAGTAGTCGAGGAGGGCCAAGGGCGACTTTAGCAGGTCTCTTGGCCACTTCCCCATCTTCTTCATCAAACAGAGTTCTGCCCCCTCCCAGAAACTTGCGTTTCTTCTTTCTGGTTCCACCATCTTCAACGTCGAGTCTCTTCGCATGAAGCTGGGAAGCTTTGATATTGGCTGACTTGAGAGGCATGTTTGCAGCTTTGCTCGAAACTGTGACTGCAGCTTTGGGACCCTCGTTTTCTTCGTCCTCCTCTTCAGCCACCTGCTCCAATGTACTCATGGCTCTGGTAGCGTTCTTAGAAGCTGGCTTTTTATTCTTGGCGCTAGTCTTGGACTCTCCAAGAATGTTCTTCTCTGTAGCTGATAGCTTGGTAGCAGCTTTCCTTTGGGTTTTTGGGTTGGTATCAACTGAAGTGATTGGGGGGGCATCGTCAGTAGGGTGACCAGATTGCTCGTATTGCGCTTTTTCCATTCCCCGATCGTCGGTTCCTCCTGGCTGTATTTCGGCCTCTAGAATTCCGGAATCTCCATCCTGGTCAGGTGTATCTGGTGCCATGTTGGTAGTTCGGTTGAGGAAGGGCGTTATGGAAAACATCGACTTCTCACCAACCATGGTCTGATCCGTTCGACCTCGTTTGATCGGTGCTCGCTTTCCTCTCTTCGCCACGCCATCTGGTGTGCCAATATCCACATCGGTGCTCATCTCGACTGCACCTCTCTTCCGTCCCTTTCTCTCAGAGATATCTCCTCCATTCACAGTGGTCTCGGTCTTCATTACTGTTGCTCGAGCATTGCTGAGCTCAGCGAGGCATTCCTTCAATTCCTCCTTGGTGGCCCGTAATTTTGTCCGAAACTGGTCCAATTTGCTCTCGAGTACTGTTTCTCGAGCATGCAAAGTCTTGATTTCCTTCTCTGTTTCCTTGCGGACACGTTTGTTTTCAAGGACCTCGTTCGCCAGCTTAGTCTTGACTTCGTTAATTTGCCCTAGCAACTCTGCCTCAACGTCCTTCCGAGAGCTTTCTTTCCCTCGTGTCTCTCGTGCCAGTTCCTTCTGCAACTCCTCGACTTGATTCTGCAATTCGGTCTCCGCTTCCATACGCTCCATTTCCCTGCCTCGCTTTTCCTTGGCTAGCTCCTTCCGCAGCTCTGCAACCAGATTGCGTAAATCGACCTCAACTTCCTTATATGCGCTCTCCGTGCCCTGCTTCTCCTGTGCCAGTTCATTTCTTAGTTCCTCGATCTGGTTCTGCAAGTCGATTTCAACTTCCTTTCGCGCCTTTTCCTTGCCTCGCTTTTCTCGCGTGAGGGCTTTCTGGGCCTCGCCCAGCTGGCTTTGAAGACCCATCTCCAGTTCCTTGCGTGCCTTATTCTGCTCCCATCTCTCTCGGATGAGGTCTTTATTAAGGGAATCCAGTTGGGTCTGAAGTTCCGTCTCTCTCTCGCTGGTTTGGCTCCTCTGTGCTGCACGCTTAATCGCGCGTTTTTCGGTCTCGAGCTCGACTTCCAAGGTACTGACTTGTCGTTGTAGAGCCAATTTCTCCGCGAGAATGGTTTGTTGGGACGAGGCCTGGGAACGCAGGTGGTCAAGCTCGGGCTTCAATGTCGCTAGCTCGCGAGAAAGCGACAATTTTTCAGCGAGGAGTTTCGCCGAATCTGTTGTGATGCCGTTCATCGACATTAACTCCACCTATTCCTGGTCAGTCTGGCTAGCCCTATGGTATGGATTTTCTCGCGACAGGACTATTCACCTTCAAGTTGTTTATCTCCCTTGCTTGAACGCGAAGCTCGGCTTCTTGACGCCTGAAATTCTTCTGTGCATCGCTCAATTGATCTCGAAGATCTCCGGCGGTTTGCTCCAATAAGTCATTCTTGACATCTACCCCTGCCAGTTGCTCGTGTAGTTCATCGTTCTCGTTCTCTAGCATAAGTATCCGTAATCGTAATCGTCGTGCGCCTTCATCCTTTATAATCATTTCTGTATTACGTAGGCTCTCCTGATATGCCGATTCTAAGCATAGTGTTTTGGACAAATGCTACACAGCTGTTAACACATGCGAATCCATTTAGTTCGATGGGACAATTACACTCTGAGTAGGAACTTCATCGCTGAAAGTGATTGATGAATCCATTTCTACCATGGAATTATGTGAAAACTATTCATGGGCAGGAAGAATAGAGTCGGGTGATGTGGAGTGATGATTGCAAATGATGGGGGAAACGCGTAGTGGTGCCGTTCTTTGATGTTTATCAACAAACAAATTCCTGTGGCGCCAAGACCGTTTCCAGCCACACCTGGTCTGAGCGTTCCACAAGCGCAGGCGAGAGGTTAGGCAGGCTGAGGTAGGCTAGCTGGCTATCGAGTGTACTCAAGTAATTGAATGTTGTCGGTTTGGCGAGCCACACGACTTCGGACGTAGTATAATTGAATCAACAATATATTAATAAAGTTGAAAGCAGAAATTTGGTAGTTTTTCAAATACTACTTTAAACTCCCTGTAAGAGGAGTTACGATTCTGATTGCTACGTGCTATAAGTTCGATTGTTGTGGACTTCCTGCCTCCCGGAGTAGGTACCTTGGGTACCTTGGGTACCTAGTGTTGACCTTCTACACGTGCCTCAATCGACCATTGCCAATTGCTCTCATTACCTACCTAGGCAGGTAGGTACCTTACTCCGTATTGGAAGCACAAGGCGAAATGTCAACCCTGGCAGCAGCCCATCGGATTGTATGACTGAAGGTCTACTGTTAATGAAACAATAGGCTAGCATTCTATCTGATACCTCTACCAGATTCAATGAGGACACACCTTGAACGCCTTGCTAAATAATCGATAGAATCCATACTCCTGCTCAGGCGAAATGTATACCTTCTTCGTTAAAGGCAGACAAAAGCCGTAGGAAGTCATTTTCATCACATTTGCCAGCTCTCTTGTCTGCCAACTCGGTCACATCCTCCAAGACCTTACGGATCTTCTCCTTGACTAACACCGCAACTCTGGTCTTCTTCTTCCTACTCTTTGTCTTGGCCCCATCCTCCTTCGATAAACGCTCTGCCTCTTCTTTGAAAAAGGCTGGTGTATCATCCTCCTCATCACCCTCCATGATACCTCCCCATTCATCCTGTTCTTCCCCTCCATCAATTTCCATGTCTTCGTATTCTGCTAGTTCTGTGTCATCGATAGCTATCTGATTGGCGGAACACCAGACTTTGTAGTTCCGTTCAATCATCGCCAGAACTTCCTTAGTACCCAGCCAACTTGCCCTCATAGTCCGGTTCTTTCGTACGAAGCAAATCCGCAACATACCATCCCACTCATCCCAGCTCACGCCAGGCCGCTCTGCGCCCATCTTCGGTTCTATCCGCACAACGGAAGATTCCACCTGTGGCGGGGGCCTGAAATTGTTCTTCCCTACCTTCATTATGTGCGTGATCTTGGAAAAGAATTGGACGTTCACAGATAATCGGCAGTATAATGGATCACCAGGTCTGGCGGTAAGCCGAAGTGCGAATTCTCGTTGAAACATGAGGATCGATGTCCGGGGAGGATTGGGTAAGGCCAGGAGTTTGAAAACCAAAGGACTAGAAATCTGAAAAACGTCAGCAGTTGCATTCGCGACATACATACACATGTGTTATACCTGATACGGGGTATTGCTTATGCAGACATCGAATGGCGGCAGCTCAGTCTTGATTACATCTCCGAGCAAAACCTCTAATCTCTTCTGCTCAGGTTTCCCCTGCACTCGCTTTGTAACTTCAGCTGCCATACGAGGGTCCAACTCCACAGCTATAACATTCCTCGCCTTCTCCAGTATCCGCACCGTCAGGTTGCCTGTGCCAGGGCCAACCTCAAGGACCGTCTGCGTAGAGAATTAAAATATATGCTCCAGAGTAGGATTATAACCTACATCCGTGGGCTTCAGGTGTGCTTTTGCAACGATGGCCTCTGCGACGCCTGGATTTTTTAGGATGTGCTGGCCGACGTTTGTGTTCTGTGGGACGATCGTAAGTCTACGTCGCTGAGAGAAGCGCCTGAGCCAACTCACAAATTTGAAGACATTATTAGAGGCAGCTTGCGCTTTGGCTTTAGAGTAGGGGTTTGAGCCTGTTGCAGCGCTATTACGCTTGTTGGACTTGAGCTTCCCCATTGCTTTGCTTCTGGTAACCTCCAGAAGTTCTCCACGGGCCCAAAACTTTTTTTTTGGCGGTAAGAATTGTAGCGCGGGGTTCTAAAGGCTGGCTGTGGTGGCACGTGATTCCTTTCCAGCACCTTATCACTGAGTGCGTACCTAAGCACCCTACTTACCCTGGCCTAGTTCGAGTTCAAGGTCCAAACCTACGAGAATAATGTACCTATGTGCTGTCGGAGTTGCTACGAACCCAAGAGGAAGAGACTAGCTTAGCTGCTGCATTGGTCCTTACACTGAAGATTACAGTAAGGCTTCGAGGCACCTGCCGATTGCCGAGGGCGCCTCCTGTCGTCGGAACCCCACTCTTCACTGGACGAATTGAGCAGTAAGGAGGAGCCTTTTTCATTAAACATGACATTCACAAGTTCGATATGTTTAGTTCATGCCTACCCACATGGAATGTAGGAGAAGGGCTGCAGTGGGGGCAGAAGGCAAAACTTTATAACTGAGCCACACTTTTGCGTCGCGTCATGGTCAAGAATCCTCTCCATTGGTTCCTCCTTGCTCTCGTAACCGCGTTGGGCCAGCGTCCGGTTTGTTCCACAAGAGCATTAAACATTCGAGAAACGCCAGAAAAAGTGACGAAGTAGACCTCACGAAGGCTGCCCGGAACAAAGCGTCACACAAGACTCTCGCATCGTTCCGAGGAATGTTTACCTTTCTAAGCTCGCTTAATTCCAAATAGAGGGATTGAATTAAAACCCGCCGAGGTGAATACTTGAGTACTTACTTCCTGATTCAGGTAGTCCTGGAACTTCTTTTGGTTGACCGCTATAAGAGTGGAATTACCTGTGTTTTATACACATTCAAAATTCTGTGTCTTTCCAGGCACTGTGGAATTCGGCCTGTTGATCACTCGGTGATTTGGTGCAATGCGCTGCGACAGGAACGGTACTTTATTCTTAACATCCGTTGATCAAACAGGCATGTCCAAGCGTGTGCTTTTCCCTGTCGTCAGAGTTGAACTCACCAGAGTCACCACTCCTGGGCTGTTAGTAAGTTTCGGCCAAGCCATTCCCTGTCACCGAAAACTCAATGAACAGACCAGTCAAGCATCTTTTCCGCCAAAGCCGAAATTGAACCATCTTGAGTACCTCAAAATAGACTGTACGAAAATCAGGGTAATACAAATAAATATACAGCTCTCCTCATGCCTCTACTCGTTCAGTAACCCACACTCGTTTGGACCAAAATGACTAAGTCACTCACATTCACTAAGCTACTCTTCTTTCCAGTCATCATAGCAGCGTCCCCTCTTGTGTGGTCTTCCTGTGGTACGAACTTGGAGTGTTCAACGATTTCTGTGCCTCTTGAATACGAATGTTCGCCGAAGTCTAAGGCCAATGCTAGCATAGCACTGGTCAGACACGTTTCTACAGTATCTTCCTCACGTCGTCTTGGCTCCCTCCTCGTAAATCCTGGTGGTCCAGGAGCATCCGGAGTCTCTTTCGTGAAGGCGGGAGCTGGGGCAGCAATATCAACTCTCACGGGAGGTGTTTATGACATTATCGGATGGGATCCGAGAGGGTATGCGAGAATCCAGATCTATCTATTTCCGTTGCTTTGGGATTTCGAATAGTCAATGTTGTTCCCGACCTAGACTATTGATATCGAAAAACTGGGAAGCTGTGAAAAGAAAGTACTAACTGTATAATAGCGTTGGCGAGTCGTCGCCCTTGCTTCAGTGCTTCCCCAATGCTTCAGCGGAATATGAATTCTCAGAGAAACTGCCAGGAAGCCCCAATCTGTGGCTGGGAATGTTTTCAAATTCAGTAAGTAAGGAGTCGGCGCGCATCGTTTGCAGATTTTGCCTATGTCGAAACATCAGCGAATTGCCCCCAGGTTCTTAGCACGCTAGTACCTTCCATACAAATACTGACTTCGCTGGTGGCTTAGAGCTATGATACCGAGGTAAAAACTAGAGTCGAGGACTTCGACAATGCTGTTGCCGGACTTGCCAATGCCTGCGTTGTTGAGAACTCTGCTGCTCTCTATACCTCCTCTGCTGCATATGTAGCAAGAGACATGGCAGCTATCATTGTAAGTCAGCTGAATAGCCATGCAACCAAATGTCGGACTGCTGGCTGTGAAGAGTAGTCCGATCGACGAAAGTCCTCAAGGGTAACCATGATCGGTGATGGCTAATTCTGTGATCTCTTCAGGATGCAGTCGATGGACCGGGTGCGAAGTTGAACTATGTAGGTGATGTATTGCCTTCGTCAAATCTCTCAGCAATTTGGTGTTATACATGTCCTCCTGCAACCTATACCCGACAAGAGCCATGTCTAACTTTTTTGGACATAGTGGGGCTTCTCGTATGGCACTATATTCTTGACCGAATTTATTCAGGCATTCCCCTCCAGGGTAGGACGAATAGTTGCCGATGGAGTCGTGAATCCAGAAACGAATGCTCTGACATATGAGAGCCAGCTTCCGCTTGACCAGATATCTGTCAGAGATGCACTTAACGATTTCATAGCATTCTGCGAGGGCGCTGGCTCAAACTGTGCCTTCTCTGCGCCGCCGGTTGGTGTAACTTCAACGCTCAAACAACGCATGGATGCATTATTTGAGACACTTTTTCTGGATCCAATCGATTTTTTTGGTAATGCGATCAGCCTTGATAGCTTCAATGTTTTCTTGTGGTCGTTTATGAGGGTGCCCGTGACCTGGTCTCGTGTTGCAAGTATCCTCCAAGGCCTCGAGGGTCGCAATGGTATGTATAATCCAAATATGCAACAAATATTGGATCTATGGGATTCAATGCCCTCATCGCTCTGATGCAGCAAGTACTAACGTCACAATCAGCGACTTTGTTGGTCGACTTGGTCTCGTCACAAGCAGCTGCTGCGCCAATAGACCCAGCAGCCCCAGGAGTTGGCACGCAAAGCGTGTATCCCCTCAATTGCATAGATAATGCGGCATCAAGTGGTATCACAATACAGGATGTGGTCGACCTAACGAAGTCGATTTCTCTGCAGGAGAACACACCTTTCTTATCAGCTGGCCTCACGGTATGTACAAATTCTCACCTGTTTCGCCACGGATCTATCTAGAATGCATCCCCAAGCTCCCAGTACAGAGTTCAAGTCTGTAAGTTCGTAATTTCAGCGCTGACATCCATGAAGCCCATCAGCTTTTGCCGTAACTTCCCAGACAAGCGGCCCCTTCTTCCAGGCGCGGGAATATCATCCATGTCGTATACAGACGCCGTGTTGTACTCCATGAATACAACTATCCTCATCGTTAATCCTGACCATGATTCCGTAACACCTCTTGTCTCCGCCAGGTACGTTGTTCGGTGTCTTATCCATGTATCCAAGTATATCTGGAGCCATCCACTATCACACTGGTCGAGTACTTGCTAATATGCCCGGCTAGGAAACTTCGGTCTCTGCTCCCCAGATCATCAAAACTTGCACGGAGGGGTGGGCCTGGTCACACCTCTGTCTCCTATGCATCTCTGTCATTATCACAGACTATACACGACTTCTTTGTTTCAGGGGCATTGCCAGAAGATGAGGTTTACCACAAAGCTGATCAAGATCTGTTTCCCGCCGGTTCAGGAGTCAATCTAGTGTCTGCTGCTGCTTTCAACGGAACTTACACAGAAGAAGAGTTGAACATACTGGGCGCTACCTATGCTGTGCTACTCTCCTTTCTTGCGATTGCTTAAGCACAGTGACACACCTGGCATTGGTGGCTCCCTAACCTTCTTCCTGTTCAATCTACAAGCAGCAGACTGTCCGAGAGAATATATTATATCCGCACCCCAAGAGATTGGACTCAAAAGCGCTTTCGTGGAAATTTCTATTTATTGAACCCTCCCAGGTCTCTATTATGCAAAAGTCGCACCGAGCCAGTTATTTCAATGTATCTACATATCTCGACCCAGTCCGAAACATTATTCCACATAAAGGCAACCCAAAATGGGGTTAAGCTCATAATAAAGCACAGTTTCAAGACATCATCCTTCCCAGAACATGCAAAAGTCGTAATCCCAACATAATTCTCGCTCAAACTGACTGCAACCGATTCGATTTATCGTTTCGTTCATGGTCTCGTGAATGCGTAAACTTGCGAGTGGGACCTTGGCATTAGAGAGCAAGCTGGTAATGTATTTCGTTGTTGTTCTTTGGAAACTGTAGACCGAGCGCCGGGTATCCTTCTAACGCCGTTCAAGGGACCGAATCCAGGGAGCCTTCCAAGACTCATCTATCCTATCCAGGACTAAAGCCGCCGAAGAAAGACCCACGATGACTCAAACATCCATCATTTCCGCATCATCTGCCAAAATTGTGTCGGCAGGACCCCAATTTCCTTCAAATACTGTTGCGCCGGCACGTCTCCGTGTTGCAACCCATTCAACGCCACCTGACCGCAGGATATCATTTATAAGTGGTCGGTCAAGAGGGGTAGGCGAGATCATCCATCGAACAAGCTTGTCAAGGGCGTGCTCATGGTACATATCTCTCATGAAAGACGGTGCTCGATGGAGCTCACCTCTACGTGCGGATCCGAAGAGGTTCCCAGGATCGTGAGACAAAGACCTGCTCGAGTTGCCGTAGTTGCGCTTGCGACTGCTCATGGTAGGCGATCCAAAATCAGTCTCGATCTCATCGTCACTATCGAAGGACTCCATGTTGACATCACTTTCTTCAAGGGGTATGCCAGTTGCATCTCTCTGGAGAGTGCTGTCGCTGCTCCAGGTAAGGCTCGGTGCATCGCTCATATCACCGGACCGCAGGCGGGTCCAAGTAGGTCCGTTGTCAGGAAGCTGCACATTTCCGGCGATTTCAAGTATTATGAGGCCGAGGGCAAAAATATCAGCCGGTTTGTCGTAATGACCCATGAGAATCTCTGGGCCGATGTACTCGCGGTCGCCTTCACCCTCGATCCCAGATTGCGCAGGCCAACTGGCGGCCATACCGAAGTCGCCAATCTTCAAAATACCCTCAAAGGTGATGAAAATATTGGCAGGCTTCAGATCTAAGTGAATGAAGCCAAAGTCGTGAATGTGCTTCAGGCCCTTCGTGAGCAGTCAATAAAGATCCCGTCCTCAATTGGAAGAAACATACCTGGCCTACTTCCAACAGAATTTTCCATATGCGGAAATCATCTAACCGTCCTTTCCGTCCCACTGTCGTTAGAAAGACATCAAGACTACCCTCCTCGCAATACTCGGTCTGAATGTACAAGAAGTTCTTCTCCTCCCAGCTGTCAATAAGATGCAAGACATGATCGGTTTGTCCAAGTGCCTTAAGCACATTGACCTCCTGTAGTTTTCGTTGTCGGTCCCTAGTCCCCGAATAAGGCTGTCGTGTTTTCTTCACGGCGAACACACGTTCTGGCATTGGTGTTGGTGGAGATTTGATCGATAATGGAGAGCCTGTTGGACCAAAGAAGAATGAGTGCGCTGTGGTAGAGCGGCTTGGCGAAGTTTTTGTGACTTTATACACGCGAGAAAATTCACCAGTGCCAATCATTTCCACTTTCTCAAATTTGGACAGGAGAGAGTCGTCTAGGTCGCCTGGGGTAAACGTGCTGACTGGTGTCGTACTGATGCGGCGGTCACCGATCTTTGAAAAGTAATCGCGTCCGGTAGTTGGCGTAGCGGGAGGAAGCATGCTCTTGCCACCGAATTGCGGAAGTTGACTGTCACGATGGTTTGAGATAGAGAGGCCACTAGGATCGGGTGGAAGCATGCTCTCATGAGGAGTACTAGGAGACAGCCTCTCGATGAAATCTATACGCTCCAATGGACTGGCTGGAGCCACGAGACTGATTTTAGCAAAGCCCGGTTTACTTGCAGGAATATGAAAGGAGCCGGCAAGAGAACTGGAAACCAGAGGCGCCGGAGAACGAAGGTTCAGAGCGCGTTGAGCCCGCGACCTGCTGAAGGAGGGTACGGAGTCCGAAGACTTAAGAGATTCTCGGCTGCTGTTTGGTGTGGGGGAATCCACCACATCCAATGACCCTTCATTCTCATTTGATTCTTGACTGTCTGGACTTGTGAATAGCTTTAACTTACTACTAGTTCTGGTCAGCTTCTTTGCCATGTCATAGCCGACAGCCGATGTGGAAGCTGGGAAGCTCCTGTGGTTGCTGGGGCTGCCATCATACTGCTGCTGCACGAGTGCTTGCTTCGTGGGAGTGGGTGGAAGATCGAAATCTGTGCTGACATGAATGCTCTTTGGGTCCGGGGATCCTCCACTTTCTTCATCTCCATCCACACTAAGGAAACTGCCTCGTCGAGTCGAACCGTTGTTGCCAAAAGCGCTACCAAATACACCAGCTCCTTTCCCGAACGTGCCCTGGACAGTTTGAGTTCCGTGTGGGTTGAAAGGGGTTGACGGAGTGCCAAACGAGTGACGAATGTGTCTTGCTTTTGCGATGGCACTTCCAGGTATAGGTGCTGGATAAGTTGCAAACCCATTCACGTGCTTCTTGCAAGGAGTATCGGGAACATTTCCCTTGCTGCTCCCGCGAGATACCTGAGGCTGCTCTGGATTTCGGTTGACTTTGGAGATAAGTCCAGTAGACGCAAATGCAGCGGGAAGTGGCTTGACGGATTTGTAATTCTGTGGAGTGTTGAAGGCATGATCGTCCCTACAGGCTTCGAAGGAAAACGGTCTCAGGGATCCTGCGGGCAAGGACTTGGAAAAGTCAAGCTTTGGTCTTGGCTGGTCGCCAAAATGTACTGGAACGTGTGTCGGAGATTCGTCTATAATGCTCGAGTTTGATGATGATGTTGTCATAGTCCGCGAAAGAGGATGAGGCTGGTGCATAGCATGACTAACAATGTGCATTGAAGCATTTGGTAGACTTCCACTGGACGAGAACGGGCTGTCTCTTGGCATTGGCGGCATGAATTGGTCCAGAGATAACCTGGGTCGATTTTTCGATTGAACGGGGGTTGATACGTGGGGTCCTAAATTGGCCAGTTGCTGAGCTGCAAGTGCCTGGGCAGCTTGTCTTCTACCCCACGACGTCTTCTCGCCATGTCGCTGCTGCAGAGTAGATTTCCGCAAGGAAGAAGATCTTCTCGGCATCGATGTAAAAGTTGAGGGGTTCTCGGAAGTGATGGACGCGGTCGACAACTCATATTCGTGGTTTGATTCATCGTGGATGTCGAATTGGGAGGACGGTCCATGATCGAATACATTGAAATCGTGCCCAAAGCTTGCAGAGCCGTGCAAGCTGCGGCGCTTTGCAACCGGGCTTCCCAGACTAGCCTGGTCAAGATTCATAATTGCATCACTGCGCTTGAGAGGGCTCGAGGTAGATGAAGTTGTGTGGCAGTCGCTGGCACCATCACCGCCTAATCTCGACAGCGCATGATTGACTGGCGTCGCTTCAAATGTGTATGGCATTTTAGTGGCTCGTTCGAAGCTTTTTCGCTCTCCCGGGCTGGAACTTCTGTTATTTTCTTGCCCACCCACAGGTCCAGCTGACGGATGAGGAGTCGTGTTCCCGGAGTCCGAGGCCTGGCTTAGAGCACGCTTCATGGGGCTCTTTGGAGAGGTGCGAGTCCGCGATGACGGTCGAGCTGGTGCTGTAGCTTTGCCACGGGTTGACGAACGAAGTGCAAGTTTTGCACTCGGTGGGAAAGGTACAGCTAAAGGCGAGGGGGTGTGAGGTGGATTATTTGAGTTGCTGCCAAAGATTGAACTGTTGGAGGACGTTCGCTTCGGTGGCGATGATGGAGAAGGCGAAAGAGGTGATTTGGGCGAGGAGCTTGGGGATTTGGTAACCAGACGGAATTTCGACGGGGATCGTGAGAGAGAGCGACGCAGTGTTCTCACGGCCGAGCCCACATCAACACGGTGCACATGCGTTGGAGATGGCAAAGTCAGTGTGCCACCAACACTGTTTGAGTACGACATGGTTTGGAGGGAGGAATACGATGACACGGAAGGGGTTCGTTCCTGATTGCGCAAATGAGGTGAGCTAGAACTCAACAAGTCGAATTATCGTCTCTGCAGCATCAAGACAGTGCGGCAGAATACCAGGAGGCAAGGCGCAGGTTTGTATGTTCGCACTGAATATGCCAACGATCAATACCCAGGGGGCTAGATACTCGTGAAGAAAAGTCGGAGTCTGTTGTAAGCGCAACGTAAGTGGACCCGAGCAGTTGGTAGGTTGTTTCGATGACGGGAATGTTGGAGACTGTCGCTATCGGGGGGTGAGGAATGCAATGCGGCGACTCAGTCGAGCAGGAATGCGTTGGTCAAGTCGAGGTAATCATGACAAGACGATCTCAGACCGAGGCGGAGTATCTGAATTAATGTGCTGGTCCGTTTCGCAGAAGTTGTCACCGACAACACCAATGACAACAACAATGCCCCGAAGGCAACAGATCAGATGAATCGAATCGTTTGTTGATTCTTGTATCAGGTCGGCAGGATGAATGATGAAGGTAGAGGGAGAGAAGAGACGGGGTTAGCAGAGCAGAGTTGATCGTGATGGCGATGGCGATGGCGATGGCGATGCGAGGATGGGGTTCGGAGCTGAGTTGAGGAGGAAAAATGCGGTCTGCGCTTAGTACCTAGGTGGTGTGGTGGTGGTGGTAGTGCTGGTTGCTGTTGCAGTGCTGCGCGCTGGTGACAGTAGTGAGCAGGACAGGGACGGGGACGGGGGGACGGGAACCTTGGAGCTTGGAAATGGCAGTGGAGAGGAGAGGGAGAGGTAAAGCGGAAGGTCGGTACCTAGGCGAGCTAGGCTAGGTAGGTAAGGTAGGGGACCTAGGGTAGGGCACAGGCACAGGCACAGGCACAGTAGTAGGTGGGGAAGCCAGTGGAAATGGTCCCTGGGTAGGAGGAAGGTAGGTAATTTAGATAGGATCATAAGCCCAAGGTGCAGATGGCTGCGAGAAGTGAGAAGTGGAGTCAATGCCTTTCTAAACTTTACCTAACTGGACATTCAATTCAATTATTGGCCCACGGCTAAGACGGGAGTTCAGAGTTCAGAGTTCAGAGTCAGAGCCTGAAGAGAAGTAAATTTACACCTCAGTAGTACCTCCGTACGAGTATGGTGGGTCTGATCTTTGTTGTGGTAACAAGACGCGTTTCGTGTTCGACTCGACGCGACGCGACGCGACGGTGACGCGAACGCGGCTTCCCTGTCCCAAGTTTGTTATGTATGCACTGACACTGAACACCGAAAACTGAACCGAACCGAACCGAACATGCTGGTGTCAATGAATGTACTCGTACGGAGTAAATTCTAAGGTATTTAGGTATTTAGGTACCTACCTACTGCAGGAAAGCAGGTTTAGGAAAGGCTCGCAGCAGGTGAGTACCTTGAGGAAATCTACCTGCAGATACTCGACGAGAAGAGCATAGCATGAAGCAAAGAAATCCAAATGAGACGAGGTAAAATGCAGTTCGGTTCATTTAGCTGTGTTTAATTGGTCTTGTTATAGGTTTGTTTCCATTTCCTTGTTCCCTTCATGTGTTCTGTTTTGTTCTGTTCAGTTTCTATTATTACCTACCTTGTTTTTGTTTTTGTTTACGGAGGTATGTTTACGTTCTAACTGGTCTACCACGGCTTTGGCCAATCATTACACGCGTGTGATGTGAACACCTACAACTGCGGCTGTGTCCGTGCCCGGGCTTGTTGCTAGCCCAAGACTCACGGTTCACCTTGGACTTCACGGAATCACGGAGGGCAGGGTCTCTCAAATCTGATCAGATTATCAAGACTCTTGAGGTTCCATATCAATTCATGAGTTTTCGGGGGGGGTAATGATACACCCCCCGCCCTATCCTCCTATCCCCCCCCCCTATAGGGCTAACTAAACCCGATTAAGATATGAAGCTCGAACCTCAAAAAATCGTCAATGCAACTCAGATCATAACAATTCAACTCGAATTTATCTAGTAAGGGCGCAATGCCCGAGCCCCGGAGCTTGCGTAGGGCTGTTAGGGAGTAAGTCCCTTATACGGTAGGCACAAGCCTTACAAAAAGATAAGTAAAATTTTGGATACCGAGCGCAGCGGACATTCAGGAAACAGAGGATTTCAATTGCGTTCTGAAGGAATAAAAATAATCCAGCGCCGGTGGGCCTCGTGGAACTTGAGTGGTTGAGTACTTATCGGATGCCCCATGGGGGGGGGGGGGGGATAGGAGGATAGGGGGGGGGGGTGTATCAATACCCGTAAACTCATGAATTGATATGAAACCTCAAGAGTCTTGATAATCTGGAGTATTTCTTCCCCTTCCTCCCCTCACTTCCCGTGCATTCCACTTGTTTCCCTTCCACAGCCGCCACGCTTACCCTATGCCGTCAAAGAGGGATCATCCTATCACCAAAGCATGCGCGCGCAGTAGGGGAAAATCATCTGAGTGGCAAATATGGAAGATCGTCGCTATATGATTGTTATTGTGATTATTGTTATTCCCTTTTTATTTCTCACGCGACTGCGCCGCGTGATAATTATATCAAGATCAGTATCAACAATAACAACAACAACAACAACAATAACAAAATGCTTCTTCTTTTATTCCATGACTGCCACCTTCGTATTTCCATACAGGACCACCAGCCCAGTTCTTCGTCCCACCAGCTCCCAAGATCTGAGCTGCCGGGTTTCTAAGATTGCCGACAGGGATTCTCACTCCACCCTGTTGATACTGGGAGAATTGGTGGGGTCTTGAGAGGAGAGAGCCGCGGGCGCAACCATGACATTTTTGCTTCGTTGGGCAGAAGCCAAACATCATGTAAATTACCATAAGACCCCTTTCCGCCCCCTATTCAATAAGAGCCTCTGTATCATCTCCTTCCGAGAGTCCCGACTATTCCATTCTCGAATCTGCCCCAGTAATAGTGATGCACAATGTGTTGTATTGTTAGGACACGAAAGAGTCAGAGGCTCCATAATCCTTGTCGGCGCGTTTAAGGGGTCTCGCACAACAGAAGAAATAGAACATCAACGCGAGCCATGGGAAGAAGCGGGTGCTTGTCAACCTCGAAGAATGAGGCAGACAAATAGATATCATGGTCTTTCAATTGCCTCAAAATGCAAGCTGCTTGGTGTCGTATCTAATCCTACATTGGGATTTCTTCAGTCGCGATGGGAAATTCCAAAAGTCGCCTACATCGAGCCCGGTGTTGCTTGATCAGCCTCCCAGCCTTAAATATGAAGCTCATGTCCATCCACCCTTCGTCTCTCTGCTCCAAATAAGCTTCAGCACTTAGATCAATAGATTTTGCACTCTGCGGCTGACGGATCGAACCACTGCTATTGATCCACCTGGGATCTTGGACATCTTATGGAGCACGAAAATAGACACCAATAAAGCGCCTGTAGTGCTCAGCTCAGTTATTGAACGTCAAAGTCTGAGGTCTCGCCCTTATGTGACTAGTAACTTGAATGATATCTTCAAACAGAATGGCTGTGACTTAGGTGCATGAAATGACACCTAGGACTTCTTATGATTCACAGTAGTGGTTCTAAGCCATCTGAACTTTTATTTTTTACTCTATAGAGGAAGTCTTTTATCCCCCAAACCTCTTCGGAGATGATTTAACACTCGCCGAAGAGCATCTCAGGGTGAAAGAGCTTGTCGACATCATCTACCAGCACCACATCAGCCAGATTTAGCAACCAGACTGCTGCCTGATGAAGCATGCAGCGATTTGAGTAACGACGATGGCACTAGAAATTCCAAGCGACCGCAAGGAGAATCTTTTGACAAGCTATGAACCATGAAAGGTTTAAACAAGTGGCAGCAGAAGGTTGATTCGGCAGGATAATTACTTACCGAACAGGCACTCGCCGCCAGCAAAGCAAGGTTAAAAATATGTAAATATGGTCAATTGTATGGGCATGT
Organism: Cadophora gregata; assembly: GCF_030347475.1. Classification (NCBI taxonomy): domain Eukaryota; kingdom Fungi; phylum Ascomycota; class Leotiomycetes; order Helotiales; family Ploettnerulaceae; genus Cadophora; species Cadophora gregata. Next base: position 1,161,526 of record NW_026695935.1, on the reverse strand, counting down.
ATGGACACAAGCATCAGGTCCCATAGTCATCCTGATCTCCATATTTCTTTTAATTATCAGCTCAGCGAGGAGCACATTAGCCAATTTCCCATGATGTACTCCACCTATCGGACAGAGAGCGCCACGCATCCGTCTTTTCGCCCCAATGTACAAAGTCTTTATCAAGTCACCACTTCGGTGATAATACTCTACAAGAGCCCAATGCAACGTGATGCAGTTCTCAACTATAATCATCAAAGTCGGCCGTTAAAAAGAGAATTGGAGTTGATCCATGACGTCTTGCTCGCCTGAGTCCATCCTGGCCTCTATCTTTTCTGCCATCTATACTGTGGTATCTCCAAGCCGCTGAAAAGAAACCAGAGAAGATAAGCTTCGAATCTGGTCCGGCATGAATACCACTCAGAAGAAAAGGTACAAGGTGGTAAACATCCGGCTACTTTCTGTTGCCCAAACCGAGGCAGCCAAACCGTGCAGCCACGTAGATGTACTTTGCTTGCGCCTCTTGTCGCCTATGCCATAAGAAATCGAGTCGCTCAATAGTACAGGAAAAGCAAGACGTTGACAATAGCAAATGTGGCATGGTAAGCAACCTCAATGCTGCTAGCAAATGGGATCCTCATATAATATGAACCTCATATAATGTGAACTTCTTCTGGGTCCTGGTCGGCAGCATTTGGTTTGACTGTGACACGGCCCTCGACGCTGATACTCCTAACTCTTGGGCTGAGGGGCAGTGTGTACTTGAGAGTACCTCGCACAATAAGGTCGAACTCATGCTGTACAACTCTTCCCCAACGCTCGCTTCCCGCTGGTGTCGTGTCATTCCCTGGATGATCGATACGAATCTGGCCTAGTGATGAATAGGGCTCGGCGTGAAAAGGTGAGCCCTCAAAGGTCAACGGGCTGTAAAATTCGTAAACATGACCAATGACCAAGTTTGGGCTGGTGTTGGGGTCGTCGCCTAGCGGTGGATCGAGTGGATCATCATCTCGCCTTCGAAGAACTCTCCGGAGAAGCGTTGTCCCCGAAGGATGTTTCCACCACTCGGTATCTGTCCCTGCATACTTGGATTTTGCGAAGATAACCAAGTCCGTAGAATCAACTGTAACAACTACAAGATTCGGGTTCCGAGCCTGGACTTTCATATCCAAGATGACGTCTTGTTCACTTGCGATAATGTTTTTCAGGGCCAGTATTTTAACATCGGTAAGAGGTTGGGTTGTCGCAAACATGAAGCCGACACCTCCGGAAATTACCAGAGCAATCATCGCTGCCAAGACTAGACAGCCGGCAAACCGAGCCACGAATGAACGTTCATGGCGTGATGCCTGATGCTCAATTTGTCGCATCGATCCTGCTTGTCGTCGACTTCGGCCAGACCTGCTCGACCGAATTGTCGAAACCAATGGTGTTCGTTCGTCATCTGCTCCATCGTCAAGGTCGTAGGTCGATGGTATCGGCGATGCTCTTTTCACATTTCCAGCCATTCTCATATTAGCTGTTCTTGGACTCGAAGGTCGTGACGACTGCCGGAGGCTGTTCGCAATTTTCGGTTTTGTTGCATTTGGAAAAGGAGATTCGATATCAAAGAGAGATGGGTGACCGTTACCACCACCATTGCGATTCCAACGACCGCCAATGTGGTGGTGATGTGTCGTTCCCCTACCTGTACCTGTATTACTCCGGGCGGTCCCCTTGCCATCGTCCTCTCCTGGGGCTTGCTCCTGGCCATTACTGTTGTAAGAATTGGCGAACTTCATGCTTTTCTTCATGGCCACACTATGGTAACCGTCCATAATCGTGCGTACTCCATTTCTTTGGTCGATTTGGCTGGCCATCGATGTGGCACTTGGAGTACGGGAATGAAAGCGCCGTGGTCGATCCGTGACATCTGGTGGATTCGACTCGTAGACGAAAGTCTCCTCCGAGTCAGAGGAATTGGCTTCGTCAACCGCGCTGGCAACCTTGGCCTCAAATATATCTGCCTTAGAAGAAGCTGGACGATTTCTGGTTAGCATAGTACTTACCACTTGAAGGTTTAGACTTGGTCTACGAGACGGTTGTGAAATTGAACATGAAGGACTTGCTGCACCGCTGCTCTGTGTTGGTGAGAAAGGTCGCGATAACGGGCCTTGACCGTCAATCCTTTCAGGGGAACGAGAGCGCGGAGTAAAATTAACATAGTCACCTCCAACTCCTTCCCTGGTGGAATGGTGATGGTGGTGATGGTAACGGATTCTCGACCTAGACAAATGATGTTGCTCACCAGTGCCAGAAGTGACCGACGGCGCCTTGCGAGCGGTCTTCTTCTTCTCCTTCTTCGGCCGTATCGTTTCCGAACTTGGTTTGGTACGTATGCTTCCATTATTTCCTGCGCCAGCTGGTCCACCAACAGCTACTTGAGGAATCGAGCTGACTGTCTCTGTTTCGACTGTCATGTTCCTTGCCGAACCTTCACCAGACGGTTTCCCTCTTCCTGCACCTGTGAATGCTTTTGTTGCTGGACCGTTAGGGCGGGCAGTGTTTTGCGGAGCAGCCGATGTAGACCTCATCTTGATCTCGCCCTTTCCGCCACTCTCACTCCCACTCTCATTGGCAGCAGTAGTAGACATCGCCGTGATAGTTTTCGTGGACGCATTGTGCGTAGAAGCATCCTGATCCGGTAGTAATTGTGGCGAGCCATCGACCTTCTCTAAAGCGCTATCAAAATCTAAGCCCGGAGTATTTGGCTGACTAATCTCTTGTACGGTCTCCAGTGTTGAACTGGCTCCACTAACTCCTCTCGCTGGCGTTCTCATACCCGGGACAGACGGCGAATCTTCAGCTTCGCTGTCTGTCATCCCTTGCTTTCCTTCCTGTTGTTCCGATGGTTGGGGTAGTCGCTGGACATTTATTGACGGCGGCTCTTGATCGTTCTTCCGTGGTGATAGGATGGGGTGCTTGTTGATAGGAGGGGGGGATCGAATTCTGGGGGAAATCGGCCAGCGAGGAGTTTCTCTGATTTCGGGTGTTATTGTTGGCTTCTGGGGTACAGGTGATCTTATGGCCGATTCCGAAGCATTGGGATGGAGTATGGGGGTGGAGGCAACAGATAAAACTCTCTGTGTAGCAGCTGCAGACGGTGGTGGATTGGTATTCGCACTGGCTGAGCGTGCTGGGCTCACTTCCTGCGTGCTATTCTTTCTCGACCGACCTGGACCCGGTGTTGGTCGAGTAGATGCGTTTGTTTTAGGAGCTGGTCTCACCGGAGATGATTCTCGTGAGGGGATTGGAGTATTCGATGCAGACGTGACACGTTTGGTTTGTAATTTTTTTGTTGCTGGCTGTATTGAGGATGAAGATTTGGGAGCCTTCATGGCCGCTTGCTCGATGCTGCTGTCCACCTGGACTGGTTCGGCAGTCTCCTGCGTGCCAACGATGGGGGAGAAGGCCTTGTCGTCCATAGTGGCAGTGGCAGTGACAGTGGCAGTCGTGATCGTGGTGGTTGTGGCCGCGACTGTCTGTCTGGTTGTAGATCCGATGTGGTCGCAGCAGTAGTCGTGGTTGTGCTTAGGGTCAGGACGTCACTCAACTTAGTCCCTTGGCACGGATGTGAGCGAGGCTAGTAGGCAAGGAAGAGGAGACCAGTTTTACCGTGACTGCCCAGCAGCGAGTTTGGAAATTTAATCAAGCGTCACCTCGGTCATAACCAAAAATAAAGGAAGGAAACAGCTAGAACTGAAACTCCCGTGTCTCTTGTAGCGTATAATAAAGACAATTAGCTTAAATACAAGAGAGACATAGGTTTGTAGGGAGGGTAGTGTTCAGCCGAGGGATCTAGAGTTTCGAAGGATTTTTCTCCGATAGATTTGGGTTCGAGGGATCTATCGATATTATCGATCAAGTTGCCGAGATAATATAGGTGGTTATTTAGATATAGTTAAGGTTGAAGTCGAGGTTGAGGTCCAGGTCGATTAGTTGACTAGAGTTAGACTACTTTGATCCCTCATTCACCTGCATAAGGATCGATTCGAGTAGGTTGGCGAGGTGTAGGATAGAGTGATGTGGAAGTGTACGAATCCATGGAATTACATGTAGCAGAGAAGAATGTATTCCGTTGTAATTTACCTGAATGTTACAATACCTATATAGGTTATGTTATGCTATCAGGTACTGTGAGAGTGAAGGGGCTAAGAACTTCTTGACTTCGGAGAATTCACGCAGAAGTAATCGCACAATTTACTAAACGAGAATGCAAACTTAGGTCTCTTATGCTTATACTTATACTTATAGTATCGATCAGAATAAAGTGAACCGATGTTCCGGTGGTAGCCACCCGCGGAGATAATATCTCGCATTATCTATGTATCCTCCAGGACCGTCCCCGAGTAAAGGAACCGTTCTAGGGTAGTCCAAGGACAGCTCCTAGAGAATAATAGATTTTTAAGAAAGAACTGTCCTTGAACCGTTTGTGGACAGTCCATTTGCGCCTGCCTTTGCTCCTAAGGTACATTGCACTACACTAGGTACCTACATCACGCAATTTGTTATCCATCCCAGGATATTGATACGTCGTAATTTATGTTAGCTTCATTGAGTACTACCTAGGTACCAGGCATTCGTCTTGGCTGAATTTACTGGTTACACCACCGGCGCATCGAAGAGGAAGAGGAGATCCTAGCTACTCGTCATTCATCCAATGCTCTTCTGACCTTGTCTCGCGTCACTGAAGATAATTGCTGTTGTGTTTGGTTTGATCATCGAGAAGTGAAAATAATTCTCGTCGGATGCATGCATAATATTCTACGGTCCGTAAATGCACGCCACGTAATCATCCAATTGGAAAATTGACTCTGGGAGTTGGTCCAAGAGTTAGATCTATCTAGGTGCCTAGATCTGGATTTGTAGTCGACGTTCTATCTGGTTCCGTACTGGCTGGCCTCCCCGCCTCCCTACCTGCTCGGTACACTTACCCTTCTACCCTCCCTGACTCCTCCGCTTCCCTTCCCTTCATCTTATGACTTGCCTCCAAGAATGAGAATCGGGACGATTGAAGCGAGCTGCGAGGCCAGGACCCGGCTGAGACTGTGGTGAACGCATTCGACACGAGATTTCCTCGGAGGCACATGATGTCTCTGGTGGGAAAATTTGACACTATTTGGTTTCTTCTTCGTCTCGCTTTCCTCATATCAACTTAAACGCCTCGTAGAAAAACTGGCATGCGATAATATATTGCTCGGCTTCGTGCTGAAAGCACGAAATCAAGCCCAACTCCATCTCAGTTGATTTTGAGTCAAAGATGCTCTCTCTTCTTGAAACGCGACGATTTGTACGAGGGCCAGCTGCTGTAGTAACGTGCGAGGAAGCCGAAGAGGAGGTAATGAAAGACTGGAAGTCCGATACCCGAGATTCTGAAGAGCAATCTACAGGTGCGATAGCTCAAGAAGTTCTGGATATGTCAAGGACGCGGGAACGGTGTAAGCAGGCTGCAAGGAGGTTGGCAGCGCGAGGCGCGATAGTAGTTACGCAGAGTAGCAATTACGGACCCAAGCTTTGCCAAAGGGCTGATGGAGTTGAAGTTGCCTTCTTGGTCTGATTCTGCGAGGTATCGTTCTCGAAACTCATTATCCTACACTAAATGATTGACTGACTTGGTATCCATATCGTTGCATTTATGAGGTAATGAAGAGACTAATTCTCTAACATCATGCCATAGGATGACGCACTTTGCAACCTTTGGTGCGAGGTGGCAGGATTTCCGGCGATCATTATGTCAATAAACATCTTATCTGCACTGTCTAGCTGTCACGACTAGTATAATCACGGTCAGCTTTTACCCTTCTTCTATCAAGGAATAGTATGCCATCTTCAGCCTCCAGCTTCGAATCATGTGCACTGGTGGACAATATCCAATATCTGCATCGGCGTGAACGTACGTCCATCTCGTGCAAGTCAAAAAGAGTACCCTCTACGGTAAGGACAAGCCTCTTATATTTGTCCTCGTCAGTCAAATTTGAAAGCCCAATCTTCGCTGTTACTTTGTGTGGCCATTAGTGTCACTATAGAGCTCTTGCAACTATGATATGAGCCTTTGCAAGAAAAAACAGACTTGAACATGCGTATCTAAAAAGACGTCAAGTCATTGGATTTGACAGAAAGAAGACTACTCTTTACCTCGCTTACTTCCCTACCTCGCTTACCTTATTTGTCTTTTATCTTTAGCACGTACTATAAATATCTTTATCTTCACGCTACCGTATCAATTGGCGGACCAGACCATGGTCTTATAAGGATTTTGCGCCGTCAAGGATAACCTGGGAAATAGTCTTGTAAGGTGGGATAGTCTTGTAGAAGTATTTTTAATCGTATTTTGCCCTACATCCTGTATTATTTTGATCGTAGGTTCTGCTGCTAGTGTATCCTCAACCACCTTGTGTTTGATCCTAGTGATCCGAAAGTGAAATCTCTTTATATACACGCGGAACATAGAAAACACACTTATTTACACCTAAAATAGATAATCCAAGACGTTGTTACTAAATGCCGAAAACCCGAAGTTCATACTATAATTTTTATATCCTTATATCAAGTGCCTAGAGATATCAACCCTACAAGTAAGATGAACGAAGGAGTAGATTTCAGTGGTAATCCCACCGAAGAATACTCTTAAGACTATGGTTTTATAATAAAAGTGGAGGCCGGAACGATACGCTGGGAAATAGTCTTTTTAGGGGGGGTGGTCCTCTACCAAGGGGTGGTCTTGTCCGCCAATTAAGCCTCTGAGAGAAGCGGTATCAAACCTGCGAAGCAAGGAGGGAAATAGGCGGCTGTGAAATATCGTGCTGTACGTAGCCGATGGAAAGGGGATAGTTACACACCTGCAAGTTCAACCATTGACTTCAAACCGACTTCATCTCCATCAGCGGGTCTTAACAAATGAAATGAAATCAAGTAAGAAGGGACGTGTTTTTAGATAAGGAAGGTGTAGTTTGAACCGGAAAAGTCGAATTCGTAAGAGAATCACTTTATTTCGGCAAAAGCCCCACTAACCATTCATACTGCACCACAGATTGCTATTGAATCTTCCTGGCACGGCCACACCGTGCCAATTTCATTCGGCATCTATGGACGTAGCCCAGTGGCGCGGGTACCGTCCAGTACTGTGGACGTGCTGGAGCGATCAGTGCACTTTTGTTGACACTGGCTGTCTGTTGTGATTGCTACCTGGAATCTCCTGGACGGGACTTGATTGCCAACATCTGGACTCGAGTATCAGCTAGTCTCTCGCCCAGTCCGCGAACTTCTCTCTGCTCAGATCTCTGGCTTCTCTAAACAAGTCTGCTAGACCCGGAACTTAACAGACATCTCCAGGTTGTCTGGCGAGAACGTGGAATGCGCGATAATTGCTGCGAATCATCCAAGAGCTTTGCATGGCAAGTAGCGACATCGTCAAATCATGTACCAGCAGGACGTGTACTGAGATTCGGAGGCCCTTGGATCTCAGCTGATTCCGAAGCGCCTTATGTGTGTGACAGTCTTTAAAAGCTGTAGATATTTTGGTCACCGAAACCAGAGGTATTAAGCCTTTCTCCTAATACACTACGACTGGTAAGCTTCCGATCTGGCCCTATACCGGCGATTTCCATGCGTTCGTAACCTGCATTTCTCCAGATCTTGGTTGGGCACGCTCTATATGTGTTTTTGACATCGACATTTATTGTTAAAAGTGTCCTTCCCAACAGTTCGTGTCTCGATAAGATTACAAGCGAGTATGATGGGAGTGGGAAAAGCCGAAATGACTATCCCTGTATTGTATGCATTCTATAAACGCTTCAATACGGGCCGTGTAGGTAATTGTCCAACACGTATGATGAACAAGTCTCCGCACCATCCCTCACTAACGTTAAAACTTGAAGTAAGACATGCCAACTTGAAAACCGTGATCTTGTAAGTTTATTTTGGACGTTCATAACATTCTCCACGTTCAGAGAAGCGCCAACTACTTAGTCCATCTGTCTACTGTGTAATAGCTCGTACACCTTGTAGCAGCAGGCCATATATTAGACCCCGTGCCACCTGGTCTACTTGCAGAAAGTCGAAAACTCGGCCCATCGCCTCGCCTGTCGCTGCCTGCCCCATGACGCCTGTCAGAGCCGTGGGGACGCCTCTTTCAACGAGCAACCTTCGTGCCTTGACTCGGAGCTTCTCTTTCTCATCCATTGACATCTCCGCAGGCCACTGCTTAAGTTCATCTTCAGTCGGTAAGGCGTTTGCCCTGATGTTCTTAATGTGAGCCGCGACACCGGTGTCAGATGTATTTGATGCTATGACAGAATCTTGGATGAGAGACTGAATGGCAGCTAATGACGGATTTGCTGGCCTCAATAGGAACGTCTTGGCTGCGTTGAGTAAGGTGCGACGGATGTTCCACGCAGAGGAAAGCGTGTATAGTTCGTTGATAACTGCAAACATAAGCTCAACCGCAACTTTAGTCTCCGGCTCCGTCAGAGGCATTTGCTCCCGTTGAGGCTGATATCTCCGAGTTGGAGCGGAAGCTGCTTGGATGGACGACCTTCGCATTCCAGACCGCGACGCATGCCCCGGAGATGGCTGGGAGGGTGCTGTACTCGTGGATGTTCTGACATTGCTCTCTGTCCGCGAGGATCCCATCGAAAAATCTTCTGGGCTGGAGCCGTAGTCATCTGCAAATTCGCCGAGTCGAAGTGGCAGCTTCATATCGCCCGTTACGCCAGGAGTAGGCGATGATAGAGGGGTACCTGTTCTTGAAGACGGAGCTCTGCTGGGATCCCGGCTCTGAGGTAAGCTCCGCCGTCCACTCATCGATGACCTTGCAGATGCCGGAGGTTCTCGCTCGTTCTCGCCTCCAACAACAGAGGTCTGTCGTGGCATTGTTGGCAGTATGGAAGGTTGCGTGGACACAATTGGCGTTGTTCGAAGGCTATCATCATTTGCTCGGCCAGACCTGGAAGTTGCAACCATAGAATTCATACTATTCATTCTGGGTAGTGTTGATGTTGGTGACCTTGCAGTGACTTGAGTACCGTTTACGACCCTTTTCTGGCCCAGGTTTCCAATGTTTGTGAACACTCCCGTAATCCCACCTCCAATAGCCTTTCCGCCTTCCGTAACGCCCTTCGGTGCACTTGTGAGCACATCGAGCATGCCCTTTCCCATCGTTTCGAAGGCTGAAGGAGTCGGCCACCCGATGCCCGAGAAACCATTCTTCGATGTTGAAGATGTTTGCCCCTGGTCCTTCTCAAGGAATCGCTTCATCCCCTCGCTCTCTGCCAGTTCTCTGTACCACAGGGCATCTCGAAGATAGCGTTCCATTTCCCCCCTTAGTGACGATTTCGTGTGCTCTTTCCAATTGGGAAGACTTTGGTGTTGCTCCGTGAAGGCCTTTACGCCGGACACCAGTGCTATACGTCGCAGGACTTCATGCAAAGTCTCGAAGTCAGGATATCGCCTGACAATCATCCAACCAGGATGATCTGATGATGCAGGCTCGATTTGCACCAGATATTCCGCATTTGGTTTGGATCGCAATTTACCCTTATCAGAGCTCGTTGAATCGTCATGAATAATTATATTTGCGTTATGAAGAGTCAAAGACGCCGTTTTCCTGCGTCGAATGGGGGATTCATCCTGAAGGGCTGCTTCAGGGACGAGTTGGTCAAAGCTTGTAAAAGCTGTTGTGTGGTGCGGTGGAGGCGAGGTACATGGCTGTGGTGTCGGTAGAATATCTCGGAACTGCGGTTGCACAGTTGAGTATTGACACACAGGAGTTGTTAGCTCTATAGATTTGCCGTCCGGACTCGCTACTGTTTGCCGGGACTTGAAGGCACCGCTGGAGAAATTGGGTTCTGCATCTGAGGAACTGCCAATCCCTGTCGAAATAAGTGGTGATTTATCAAGATGCAGGCTTTGAGCGGTTTGCTTTACTACTTCCACCAGAGGCACAGGACCATCTTCTGAGGGATCTCCCTGGCTTTGGATCCTCTTCGCGTCCTCCTCCGCTATAAGTTGTGATAACCTCTGAGCTTCTTCCATCGCTTCTTCCATCGCCTCCTCCGCCTTACTGAGCCGTTTCCTGTGGCCTTTCAATTCGGTAGTCTGCTTCTCTACCGTTGATGCTTTTACAAGTCCGACATTACCGACATTCCCGTCGATGTCATGGAATGGGCCACTTTGAAATTCATCGCTACTTCTGCCTCCCATACCGGCATCTATGGCCTGGCTAAAGTCCGGTTCGCCGTCTTCGAGGAGATGCACAATCCATCCATTTATCCATTCTGAGAGACATCAAAGTTAGTATTGCCATCTTGAGGGATGATTGGAAATGCAGAGACCGATCCAAAGTTGAGGAGGATATCTGACCAAGGGTACGACCACCAATCTGTCAGTTGCAGGGGGAACAAACAACTATGAGAGCACTTACCAGGCTTCGAGCATCTGGTCAGGGCCATTGGCAATACCAGACCTCCTACAATCTCCCTCAAGAATAGTCTGGCAGGATCACAATCATAGGTTGATTTTTCTAGAAAGGTTTGAAGAAGGTCCTCGGCCACCATTTTGAACTTTGTGGACTGCTGCTTTTCGTTTAATATATTGGCAAGATTTGATGCTGGATTTGCGAAAAGGTATGCATGTACAGCATCAGCCGGCGGAACCTCTCCCTGCGATGCCGATATGGCCGCGGACAGTTCGTTGAGGAAGACAATGACGATGGATGATGAATTTGTGAGAAAGTCCAGGAATGTGTCGGCGTGTCGTTTCCGAGAAAGATGTCGTGCTATGGCAAGTATAAAGCTTGTCAGAGTAGTACGGGAAGCCAATGGAAAGGATTCATCGGTAGGGAGTATAGGCTGGTACCACCAGTTCACGTAATCTCTCATAACAGCATCCACCAGTTCATTCAGTGCTGCAGCCGTCTCTGGCTGAAAATCTTCAAAGCTGTTCCCTACCAACTCATCATCCTTGGCAGTCTCGTCGTCAGGTTTCATTGCCTGTCTTAAATCCAATATTCTCCTCACAACGTCCAACCCCTTCTCCTTCCGCATATGCTCTATGGAATCAACGGCATGACTCTGTCGCTCCCATGCTGCGTGTAGTACAATGCCACCCACGGCGCCAATCAGTAGCAACCCAAGCCGTCCGAGGACGAGAAATGTAGATGCTGCCAGCCCAACTACTATTCCACCAAGTGTCTCTGGCGAAGCCGTGGACAAGAAGCGCAACATGCGAGTTGTCAGGTCGTCGTCTCGAAGGGCGTCAAAAGCGCGATTCGAAGCCGTTGCCAGCCGCGGCGCATCGGGCAGGACAATCGCACTTTCGTCAAGCTTCATCTCTATCGCAGACGTTCCGTTCATTGCGCCGTCAAGGATCTCGACTGCTCGCGCATCTCAGAATTGGCGATTCTTTCGCTCCCAATGGCAGGTCTGTACAACGTGTCGAGCAGGCGTCGCTCTTCCAAGGTTCATTCTTCGTCTCACCAGATTTTGTCTTGCCGGCCCTCTGGAATCTAGCTATAGCTTTGCTCTCCGTTTCTCCGCAAATGGACTCGCAAAGCACTCTTAGATCGATTACGATATGATGTGACGCGAGTCGATAGTAGTAGCTTATTCCCCTGGTCTGGTTCGTGGAAGGCGAAGGCGGGTTGAAGGAAGAACAGAGTGTCCAAGCACTAGGAGTTTCATGGGTGGACTGAGAGTGACAGGGGGAGATCGCGGTATTAAAGTAGGACGATTTTGATCAGACTCCCTTGACATCTGGAGCAGGACACCAACTTAACCGGGTAAATTTACTGTACGGTGGTGCCTTCGATTATTATGACCAGGTACTCGTACAGTCCTTCGATCAATGGAGAAGCTGAAGCTCCAACTAATTCAGGGGGCCCGCCTTACCCGGATTGTGAGGCGGCCCCCATCCTTTTATTGCAGGGATTCGTGCCCCTGTCTCTGGCCCTGCGCGCCCGCGCAATCGTTATCGTTATCTCCTAGAAGCACGCGGCTCTCCTCACACAACGCGTCTACCCCAATCTCAAGCTCCCTCTCAGCCTCAAACCCGGACTCCAGCCATTTCATCCCTTCCCAGTTAATTTACTGCCGCAGTCAACATGAGCAAAGCAGGAAAGCGCGGTCATCATGAAGTGGACAACTTCGAGGAGGATGGCTTCCTTGAGAACGATGACGGTAGTGCCCGCAAGACCAAGAAGACCAAGAAGGCAGAGTCAAGTAGCGATGATCAAGATAAGTATTGGGAGGCTCGTATTTGAATGTCACTCTAGCCTCCGCAAGACTGACGGGCTGCCTAGCTTTCCAAAGGGAGCAAGCCTCGCCGGGTTACCATCTCAGAGTTTAAAGGAAACAGGCTCATCAATATCCGAGAGTTTTACGACAAGGATGGCAAATACCTACCTGGCTCTAAGGAAAGTTATCCGTAGATCACAAATGTCCGGTATGTGAGCACTGACTTGTCTTTTCAGGGCTTGTCTTTGACTATTGATCAATACAAGAATCTACTCAGCGTAGTTCCCAACATTAACAAGCACTTGAAAGGACTGGGTATCGATGTGTCAGCTTCGACGCTTTCGGGTGAGGAATCCGAAGTGGCGATACCAAAGAGACGGGTTAAGGCAAAGAAGGAGGCAAAGGCGAATATTGAGGCTACGTCTGAAGAAGACGAGGAATAAATGTCAATGGGAGTGGCTCACATGTTATATTGTGAGGGGTAGCGTTACAAGCTCCAAGAAATCCGTCTTTGACACGACCTAGGAGATTGTTGGTGTTACGCAGGTGCCTGTAAGAAATGATGTTCGGATGCATCCTTTGGCATTGATAACCACGCACAAATACATTTGCTGTTTGGATGGGCCTAACATGTTCCAGTGGTTGCTCAGATCTCAATAATTACGGCAACTCATATCTCAAGCGCTCAGAAGCCAGATGTCCAAAGTTCCCCTGCGTGGATAGTGCTAATTATTTTGGACTTGTGGTCAGTGAAGAAGTTGAACGGGAGTCCGGCAGGGTTGGTCTATCTACCTGAGCAACGGCCTTTGTATGCTGGCACTTTGAATTCTAGTCCATGGGTCGATTCTTGGGACATCCGTTTTGCGGCACCTAGTTCCTTATGATATGTCGTTTTCATGATTTGTACCGAGTCTTGAATTCCATTATGTACTGGACCTGGCTACAGTGGGAAATGGCTTCCAAAATATATCTACAGGCTATCAATAGATCAAACCTCTCAGCCGGTCCCTTTGATTCGCTTGCAGTCCTGCAGCCTACGCCGCATTATGTTTGCATTCTGTGTTGCTGTTCGTGTGTATGGCTCTCGCGGTTCTGGTAATTTGTGCCCTCACTTTCAGCCCCACCAGCTTGAATTGTCACTACAGCTGGCGCAGAAACAAGGCGAAGATTTTATTTAGATACATGATGGAAATCTCATGCTTATTCGCTATTCCTTGCTATCTTGACTGTTGTTAGGAGTTTTGCATTCACTTTCAGACGCATGTAATGCTTTTGCAGTGATGATGTCCTCCAAAGGTTAGAACTACACCTACTATCCCTGGTTCAGAAGAAAGCAATAGTTCTGATTTCAACGCTCTCACGCGTCTTTGCGTCGGGTGGAGAAGTTGGGTCCTCAAAAGCTGTATGCCCAACGAATCGAGCAATGTCCGATCTCGAATCATATGTCTTGAGGAGAATGACCTGGTCAGCCTCCATTTTTGGGAAGTACCACCACTTGTGCTTTGGCGAGTATCTCATGACATAATTTTCCCCGTTGCGATCGCGATAGCGGAGATGCAGCTTGAAAAAGTCCTCTTCAGGCGCAGATGTCACGTCGCACATGGCCAAGGGCCTTTCTTCAACCGTCCCGAGTGGTTTCCACACTGCGAATAGTTAGTAGCCGCGACTCAATCTTCTATCATATACTCAAAGGGCTTAAATTGGAACAAAGGCAAGGCATCTTGCATCCAGGCACATACCGTTAAAGAAAGCCACCCGATGAGAAAGTAAGTCCTTTGCTTCCGCGCCGAGAAGTTGTTCCACACGTAGTGGACCCGATTCGGCGGTATAGTCGCAGTGGACTAACATCACCGGAGCTCGTTTAGTTGTATCCGTTTCTTGTGTGATGGGCTTTGCTGCGTTCGCCTTTGTTCTTATTGTGTGGTCGAAACTGCGATGTTCATGTTAGCACACCTGCCTCAAGGTATTGGAATATTCGCCGATGATTGTTTTAGCATTAGTAGATATCAGTACTTACACAAGAACTCGCCTTGCCCCGGTGGTTTTTTTGACAAAATCCACGATCTCGGGGTAGAATTCTTCACGCACGTTCGCCTCATCCTCCCACTTCTGATATTGTGTCTCGAAGGGGTGGATTGAGAACCCATTCTTGTCGGTCGCGAATGGCGTGGCTCGGTTTCTTTCCCACTATACCATCTATGGCTCAGCATATGATCTGAACTGAGTATCATGGTTAATGGCATATATTTGAGGACTTGGAACAGATGCTTTGTTTGTTTCGTGAGTTTCACTTACGCCATCTGTAACTACCATTTCGTGTGGATCGTCCCCGGGCTCATGAGTGTCTTTACCAGCCTCGGTTTCGTAAAAGTAAATTTCGGTGAGTTTGTCGACGTCCTTTGTGTAGTTGAAATTTGCACGCACCTCGTTAGGATTGGTATTTACATTGCCCACTGCACAGTGAATCATGCATTTAGTTATGTACAAGTACCAGGTAAACAAATCAATCAAGCGCTCGCACCTGATGGCAATAAGGCCGTATCGACTGCACCTGTATATGAAAGTCGGAGTCAATAATTACTCATGGCCTTCTCGTTTTTAATTCCAAATCAAGGTTTCCAACCGAAAAACAGAAGTGGGCATACCTTGAGTCTTCTGCCAGGATGGGAGTTTCTCAATATCTACCAACCAGCGTTTCAGATTTGGATGTTCATCGAGAGGCAAACGCTGGGCCTTGTGGACTATAGACGAAGCCGGAGTCAGTTTTGCCCTTCTGAGACGAGATAAAGAGCGCCGAGATGAGTCAGGAGGTGGCTAAGATGTCGTGATTGTTTGAGGAGCGGAGCTTAGAGGAAAATGCCATAGTCCTCCTCGGATATCCTATAAGGGGGAAAGAACTCGGAGAATACCCACGATGCATAGGCGCGGCGACAGCAATATCTGCAATTGTTACCTCGTTTCCTGCGAGGAACTTCGTCTTGGCAAGTTGGGCGTCAAGTACAGATGCCAGCTAACGAGGAAACTATAGTTAGAGTGATTGCAATGTAAGAGATGCTAGTCTCTGGCAAGGGATCTTGGCGCGAAAAGTGTGGAGAACGAGTCTTCAGTGGGGACACTCTGTGCAATACTTGAGTGTAAATACACACCTGATTCCATTTGGGCGCCTGGGCATCAATGATGGATTGGTCTGGCTCGGTTTTGAGGAGTGGCTTTACGACATATTCGACAAGATAAACATAACAGCTTGGAAACCAGACCGAAGCTTCCCAGAGGAGCCATCGGTTGACATCGGCGCGAGCTTTCAAATCTTTTGGGTAGTAGATACTTCCGTGGAGATCTGCGGCATATTGAAGGATTGCGTTGGACTCGGTTATGTTGAAACCAGGTCCATCTGAAGCGCTGGGAACTGTCCCATTGGGATTCTGGAAGACGACAGGTTACTTCCAAATTCATAACGAGGAACCCGTTACCGCACGAGTCGGACTTCTGTTTGATGATATAGACATACGATTTTCAAGTAATCCGGGCTCTTGTGTTCACCGGTGAAGTAATTGATATGATTCAATTTGTACTCAACACCCATTAGGTCCAACCCCGCAAGCACTTTTCTAGAATTCACCGTACATGGATCAAGGTAGACTTGAAGCATCTTGGCAAAAATATCCAGGTGATATATGGTCGTGAAGTGTGGGTTTGACTTTTATTCACTTCGTCGTCAGATTAATGGTTCACAAACAAAAGTATCAAGTGAGGCCAAGGGCGAGTGACATGATATAGGTAAGTACTGTAGACATAACTACCGTAGCACTACTTGATTTCACGGTAATAGTGCAGCCACGAGTCTCCACCAGACCCCGCCATTACCCCTCTCCTGCTCACAAAGGAATAGCTTGTACTCACTACCCCGCATAAATGAGATCTTGTGGTTGAGCCACGGAAGACTCACTTTCTCATACCCCACTTTTTGGGCCTAAAGAAGGTGGTTGATCGCCCTTCGCCCGTCCCGAGGTCAAATACTGTACAGATAGCAAGGGACAGATCCTAGTCATCCAGAGCGTGGTTTAATCTTCTATAAGTATCGCTGATGCGAAACTTCGGGCATATTTCGCGCCAGGTGCCAAGATACGACCTTAAAAGTTCCATGCTACTGTAATTATAACTATTCAGGGGTATTTCTATAGTTCGAATAGCTCGGTTCGCTATTCTTTATTAGAAAGGTGTAACTTAAGCTAAGTGAGATTACTTCTTTTAACCTTTTATATATTACTTATTTATCTTTTTTACTTTCTTTTTACTTTAGTTATAAATTCTATAGGAATTTTATTTACTTTTACTTAATATTATTAATATATATATATATATATATATATATATATTAATTAGTATTATATTAATAAATAAGTAATAAGTATATATTAATATATATTGAAATTAAAGGCTTAATTTAAAGGTATTTAAAAGTATATATTATAAAGAGTATCTAAAGGTTAAAATATATATTACTTTTTAAATAGCCCTTAGCTTATAATAGTATAACGAATATTTATTAGTAGTTATAATATAAAGTAGAAAAGATAGTAAAAGAAAGAAGTTCTTAAGAAGCCTTAAGAATAAATAAGAGAAATATAGCTACTAATAAACTAAGTTAGTTTTAGGTTTATTATATAACTCTAGTCTTATAGCCTTATAATATTAGCCTTACTTATATCAGTAAAAAGTTCTAGCTCCGAGTAGTAGCTAGTAGTCCGCCCTTAGTACTATTTCCGCTATTTCAGCTAAAGTTATATATTAAAAAATTTAAGGATAGTTTTATATTATACTAATTTAAATATATACTAAAAGCTATATTAGCGACTTTAGTACTTTTAATTATACTATCTTCTTAAATAACTAGAATAGTCCTAACTCTTAACTTACTCTTATTATCTTTAGCTTTTCTATACTCTATAGCCTTTCTTACTACTATTAACTACTTTCTTTATTAATATACTAACTCTTTATTCTATACTAGATATATACTCTCTTTCTTTAAAGCTATTAATATATATATTATTCTAAATACTACTATTATTATAATAGCTTTTATAATATATAATATTTATTATACTTATACTAAAAAGATAGCTTAAGGTACTATAAGCTTCTCTAGTGCTATCTAGTACCTTAGCGCGATTTATACTACTTATTATATATATACTAATTATTACCTATAAGTTAATATTACTAGTATAATTATATAATTATTTAGCTTTATTCTAGACCTCCCTCTTATACTTCCTTCTCTTTAATTCTTTACTTTATACTTAATACTATTAATCTATAATAATAGTTGAGCTATTACTTAAAGATACCTTACTTATAAGCTCTAAGAAGCTCTAAATTATATAGTTTCTACTAGCTTTTCACTTAGCTTATAATCTTTTTAAGTATTAAGTCGCTTTCTTTTTTAATCTTATATACTTATAATATAATAAATATTTTATATTACTTTATAAGCTATCTTACTTCTAAACTAATAAACTAATAAAGTAGAAGGCCTTAAAAACTTAATATAAGCTTAATAATACTCTTAAGTAATAAAATTATAAGTTATAAAGTAATTAAAGAATACTAAAAAGTAATTAACTTATAATATAACTTATAGCTAAGTACTTAAAGTAATTAAAGTTTTCCTTAAAGTAACTAACTTATAAGATAGCTTATAACTAAGTATCTAAAGTAGTTTAAGATTTATAAAAAGTAATTAAAGTTCTCTCTAAAGTAGCTTACTTATAAGGTAATTTATAGATAAGTATTTAAAGTAGTTTAAGATTTATAAAAAGTAGTTAAAGCTTTTTATAAAATAGCTAACTTATAAAGTAATTTATAGATAAGTATCTAAAGTAATCTAAGATTTATAAAAAGTAGTTAAAACTTTCCTTAAAGTAGTTAACTTATAAAGTAGTTTATAGCTAAGTATCTAAAGTAATCTAAGCTTTATAAAAAGTAGTTAAAGCTTTCCTTAAAGTAGCTAACTTATAAGGTAATCTATAGCTAAGTATTTAAAGTAATTTAAGCTTTATAAAAAGTAATTAACTAACTAAGTAATTATCTTTCTTATATAAAAGTAGCTTCTAAAAAATAAACTACTTATTAAGTAATTTATATCCTATAGTTATTCTCTAGGATATAATTAACTCTAAAGCTATATTCCTATTAGTTTATTAGTATTATAATATATTATAAGGTAACTACTTATTATATCTAAATTAAATTAACTATAGCTTTCTTATTATTCTTAATCCTCTAGGAACTAATTAGAACTATTATAGAGGTAATAATTCTATTATATTAGATCTTATTTAGTATTAGCTTTTTATCTAGCTAGATTAAAAGTATCTAATATATATTTCTCTTTTAAGTTATATAAAGACTTAGTCTAATCTTCTACTTTTTAGATAAAGATATTATTATTTTTATTCAGATTAATATAACTTATAAGCGTTTCTTAATTAATCTCTTCTATAATCTTAAATTAATCCTTATCTAAAAGAACTAAACTAGAGCTAACTTACCTAGCTTTAATAATTATAGCTTTAATAGTAGAAGAGTTTAGAATTATATTTTATATATATTAATTAATCTATCTTATTTACTTATAAATAGTTTAGTATTTACTTTTCTTTATTACTTTCTTTTCTTTTACTAGTAGCTTAATATTAGTTAAAATAGTATAATTATTAAGTATATAATTTACTAATTTACTTATTAGTATAAAGTAAAAGATCCTTAAGAAGCTATTTTTAATTAGCTTCTATATTATCTTCTTTAGAATATACTTATTATATTTAATATATACTTTATAAATTAAGCTTAACTTATAATAATATCTTTTACTATTACTATAGCTTTAAGCTATTTTCTTAATATATTCTAAAAGAGAATATTTATAAACTCTAGTAAACTCTCTAAATTTAGATTAATTATATTTTCTTAGTAATCTTTATTAGAAAGCTTTAAGTCTTCTACTTTTCTTATTATTCTTTTATCTTAGATTATTTTAAATAATAAAAGTAATAAAGAAAAATATAAGTTATTATTCTACTTATAACTTAATATAAATTAATATCTACTTTTAATATAATATATACTTATATATTTTACTCTCTTATATTATTAGTAAAATTATTAATATTTAAACTTCTAATTTATTTACTTTATATTAAAAAATATATATTACTTATTTCTATAAAAATATACTTCTATAAAATCTAAGTTATCTAATAAATTATCTAGATTAGTATTAAAAGAAATCTTAATAAGTTTTTCTATTACTTTAGTATAAATAGCTTTAACTACTCTAGTAATCTTCTTATAAAGCTTAATAAGAATTACTTTTTACTTTTTATTATCTATCTTTTACTAACTTATACAAATAGAATAAAATAAAGCTATTATATATTAGTATTACTTAATAACTATTACTTATATCTGAACTTATACCTATTATTTATAAGAGTATATAATATTACTTTAGTATTATAACTCTATTTATAATAAGCTAATATAATTATAGTACTAACTATTACTATAATAGAACTATTAATAAAAGTAAACTAAGATTTAATTATATTATATATTATATTAATAAAGTATTTCTTCTATTAATAAAGTAAGATTAAATACTTTATTATAACTTTACTTATCTACTTTATTTAACTTAGCTTACTTAGATATTAATTATAGCTTCTACTTAATAATTCAGAAAATATATTTTTAAGATCTAGTAATAATATAATATAGTTTTATATTAATCTCCTTTAGAATTTTACTTAAGTATTAAGATCTTTTATTTTAGTATAACTATTAAATACTTATTAAATTATCTACTTAATAGACTTAAGTAAATCTAATTTATAATTACTAATATAATCTCTTATTTACTTTCTATTAATCTTATTTCTTATATTTAATAGATAATAAATTTACTTTTTATATTATAATATCTTCTAACTTATATAGTTTAAAATTATTAATATACTTCTATTAATAAGTTCATTCTTAGTATATTATAATTACTTAACTTAGCTTCTACTTATTTTCTTTAAGCTAGAATATATATTTAATTCTATATATTCTTATAATCTATACTAAGGATATTAATACTAATACTACTTAGATCTTCTATTTATTATATATTATAAGTCTTTAAATAACTAGATTACTTCTCTTTTAATAGTATTTTATAGCGCCTTAGAGGAAAAGTATACTACTATTTATAGACTTAGTAATACTCTTTATATTTATATCTAAACTTAAGTTATTTAATTATAAAAATATCTAGAAGTTTAATTATTTAAATAATAGAAGAGAGAGTAGCTTTTATAATTAAAGTTGATTTAGATCTCTTATTATTATCTTTAATTATTATAAAAGTTAATATAAAGTCTAAGGAATTAGTAATAAAGATCTTATAGTAATTAATATATATAAAGGGTTATAATTACCTTAGGATTTTAGAGCGTATTATAAAGATATCTTTTAATTTTCTATAAGTACTTTATTTATATTAAATAAGAACTTAAAAGGAAAATATACTTTCTCTCTTACTATTTTTTTAGAATATCTTATATTTAAATATATAGAAAAGCTAGTAAGATTAATTAAATACTCTATTAAATAGTAGATTTTATTAGGATATATTATATAAAAGATACTAAGAGTATTAACTACTTTAGTATATTATTATAACTACTAATATATATCTATAAATACTAACTATATTTAGCTTATATAAACCTAATGTATCTCCTTTAATACCCTTAGCTTATAAGAATATATAGTTTTTAGTATTACTTTAGATTTCTATATAATTATTAGTATAGCCTTCTTAGGACTTATATTACTATTAAACCCCTTTTAATATTATTATATCTCTAGATATCTTATATTTATAATAATCTATTAATTATTATATCTCTAACTACATTTTACTAGCTCTCTAAGCTTAGTATAAATCTCTAGTATTTCAGTATAACTAATTATCTTACTAGTAAACTACTCTTTTTTTTTGGTTTAAAATTAGATTACTTCTTACTTTATATATAAGCTACTTTTTAGTTTAATTAAACTACGTCTTACTTCGAATATAAACTACTTTTTAGCTTAATATAACTACTTTCCTTTTATATATTAGCTGCTTTTTAACTTAATATAACTACTTTCTCTTCGTATATAAGCTACTTTTTAGCTTAGTATAACTACTTTTCTTTTATATATAAGCTACTTCTTTAGTCTAGTTAGATATTTTAAGCTACTTTAGCGCGTATCTAATTTACTAAACTCTAGTTTATAACTAAGCTATTTTCTATTTCTTTATTTATTAATTTTAATTAAATATAGTATATAATATAGTTATAATATTATATTATAAATAAATAATCTACTTACTTTTTTACTTAAGTCGCTTTTAAAATTTATCTATTTACTTTCTATTATCTTTCTTCTAGTTAACTTAATAATAAGTTTAAAAATAGTTTTAATCTATATAATTATTTATAAAAAAAATATTATTTAGCTTTAGTCTTTTTATATATATAATATTAACTATATATATACTTCAATAGATATTAATTATATAGAAAAAATACTAACTTTATAACCTCTTTAGTTTTTATACTATAAGTATAAAGGCGCGAGTAATTTTAATTATCTTATAAAGTATATAAAGCTAGCTAAGAGAATAGTACTAATCTTTTAGATTTATAGTTTCTTCTTTAAATAGATAAATATTAATTAAAGTATTATAATATACTAAGTATTACTTAAATAGTTTTATATTTATATTTCTAATATCTAATATAATAATAATTAAATATAACTACTTAATATAAGTTCTATTCTATAAATTTATTCTTTAAGATCTAGAGTTAGCTATTAGATTAAAATATAAATATACTTAGACTTAATAAAAATTATCTTTTTCTCTTTTATTTACTAATTAAGATTATATTATAGAATCTCTTCTTTTATTACTTTAGAATTACTTTTATTAGAACTAAAATACTTCTAATACTTAATTATAAAGAGAAATACTAATAGATATTATAATAATTATAATATATCTTTAGGAGAAGTATATATATAATTATAAATAATAGGTTAACTAGTAACTTATTATTATTCTTTAAGTATAAATAATACTAATACTTTTATAAACTTACTTAGCCTTATACTTTTAATAGCTTATATAACTAATATTATACTCTTTACTATAAAGTATATATAATATAAACTCTAATATAATAGTAAAGTATTAATATCTAGATTTAAATAGTTAAATAAATTAGGCGCTACTAAGATAGTAGTAACTCTAGTAACTTATATAAGAACCTCTATATTAGTAAATAAAGTTATAAATATATAATACTAGATCTAATAGCTTATAGCTCTTAAATTAGTATCTCTAGTATTATAACTTATAATCTAATTTAAGTATCTATTATTCTTATTTATCTTATTATAAAACTATTTAAGTAAGAACTTATATAAAGCTTTAAAGTATTTAGTATTAAATCTATTTAGTACTTTAAATAACTAAATAAAGTTAATATAATAACTAAGTATATAAAATTTCAGAGTATTCTAATTAGTATCTTTCTTAAGTAATAGCTAATAAACTAAGAAGATATCTTTAAGTTTATTAATATAATATAAAGCTAACTTTAGATAATATAATATATCTTTATTATAAGTATAAGATTATACTATTATAATAAAATTAATAACTACTTATATAAATATAAGTTTAATAAGAGCGCTTTATATAAGTAATAGTACTAGTATAGTTATTTAAATATATATTAAATCTTATTCTTTACTACTAGTCTATTATATCACTTATATAAATTTAATAAAATACTTTAGACCTAAGTAATATAATATATAATTAAAATAGAGATCTAGCTATACTAATCCTAGTAATTAATAATACTTACGCTTTCTTATAAAAAGTATTTATATTATCTATTATACTTTAAGATATATCTCCTTAATAAGTAGCTAAGTTAAGTTAACTAAGTTCTAAAAAATACCTTTCTAAAGCTTATAAAATATATTAATAATAATATTTTAGTATATATCTAAGACTTTATAGCTTTAAAAGAAAAGTTTAATAAAGTAAACTTATTATAAATAAGTCTAAAGAATTTAATCTTACTCTTAAGTTACTACTTATTACTTTATACTAGACTTTAACTTACTTAGCTATTAAGCTATAATATCTTATAAATAATTATATTTAACCTTATACTTAGTATATTATTAATTATACTTAATTCTATAAATAAGGTATACTTCTTTATAATTAATATATATTAAGCTTAGAATAGGAAAATAATATTATATCTTATTATTAGTATAATAAATATATTACTTCTCTTTTATTAACTCTTTTATATCTAAACTAATTAGCTAAAACTAAAGCAGATTTAGAACTTAATATATATCTTCTAATATAATACTTATACTTTAATAGTAAAGCTTTAATTTAATCTTAGTAGCTAAGGTATTATTTATTATATAAGATATAGTTTTAGATATTAGTAGTAATTCTAATAATAAAGTTACTAGTACTTATTATATCTACTTAAGCTTTCTTTTATAGTTACTTATCTAAAGATATATTAGCTAGATTACTTTATCTTTACTTAGTTAAGTTATTAGTATCTTATTAGTAGCTAAGATTATTAGAACTAATATTACTCTTAAGATACTCTTATTTTATATCTCTTATTACTATATTCTTATATTTATTTTATTATAAACCTACTATCCTTATAGCTTATATAATTTCTTTATAAGAGCTTATAATATATTAAGTATAAATAGGTAATATCTTAGTAAGAACTTTAAATAGTTTTTAATTAAGTAGTAAATAAGCTAGTACTCTTTTCTTTTCTAGCTTATTACTTAAGAGTCTATATATATAGTTTTATAATACTATTAATAGCTTCTTAAGATATTATATAGAATCTAATAAATTATATATACTATATTAAAGTATAATCTTAATATACTCTTATAAGTAGAGTTTACTATCTAAAAGTTAAAATTATTAAACTATTCTTAGATCTTTCTCTTACTTATATTAGTATTATAAAATTATATTATAAGATCTTAATCCATAGCGCTAGTAAATAAATTATATATATCTTTATTTAAAATAGAATAAATATATAATAGTTAATTTTCTAGCTTTAACTTAACTAAGTCTTTATTAGTTAATAGTTTACTAGCTTTAATTCTTTTATTTTTATAAATAAAATACTCTAAGTATATTACTTCTATTATATTACTTAATTCTAGATCCAGATCTTCTTAAATACTTATAAGTTTATTATTCCTAGCTTCTATTTATATATCTAGATACTATTTAATAGCTTAGTTAATAAACTATTTAATAGCTTAGTTTATAATAGAAGTATAAGTATTAAAATTATTAACATTTTTATAATTAACTTTATAACTTAGAGCTATAGAATATTTAGCTTATAACTAAAAACCCGGGGTTTTATCTTATAAGTAAGTACTTTAGTATTATTCTTAATATCTATTAGTATATAACTTTTATCTTAGTTTATTATTTCTACTTATTCTAGTAAGTCTAGTAATAATATTAATATATATTTTATTAACTATTATTATTATATATTTCAGACTTCTATTACTTTATATTTATACCTTAAGAAGCTACTTAAGCTAGTTAATAGATATAGATAATAATAATAATATAAGTTATTTAATATATTATAAGTATTTTATTAGTTTAATAATAAAGTAAGTTACTATCAATAATTACTTAGTTCTTATTCTAGTTCTTTTTATTATATCCTTTTTATATATCTCTTCCCTTATTACTAGCTATATAGCTTATATTAACTTTAAAGTCCTCTACTTAATAAGGCTACTATATAAGTATAACCTTTTAACTAATTACTTTCTACTTAACTACTTCTTACTTAGCTACTTTCTAATTAATTACTTTCTACTTTTCTATTTCTTTTACTAAATTACCTCTTCTTGATAGCTTTTTAATAAGCTACTTTTTAAGTAGCTACTTCTTTATATAACTAATATATATTATTTTTTAAGTTTATATTAACTTAAAAATTAATTACTTAAATAATATAATACTAGTAATAATATAGAAAATAGAATTAAATAACTTAGAAAAGTACTAAACTAATCTTATAAAATAATTTTATTAAGTTAAGTAATCTTATAAGACTATAAACTATAGATATAGTAATAAGTATTACTATTATTTATAAGGACTACTTTTATTAGTAACTTAGTAGGCTACTTTTAGCTAAATTACTTTTATTATAGCTTTACTAAATTACTTTTATTAGTAACTTAGTAAGCTACTTTTAGCTAGACTACTTTTATTATAACCTTACTAGACTACTTTTATTAGTAGCTTAATAAGTTACTTTTAGCTAGACTACTTTTCTTATAATATATAAATTACTTTTATTAGTAGCTTAATAAGTTACTTTTAGTTAGATTACTTTTCTTATAATATATAAACTACTTTTATTAGTAGCTTAATAAGTTACTTTTAGTTAGATTACTTTTCTTATAATATATAAACTACCTTTATTAGTAGCTTAGTAAGCTACTTTTAGCTAAACTACTTTTCTTATAATATATAAACTACTTTTATTAGAATTCACTTTCTAATTTAACTTTATAATAATTACTTACTTTAAGAGCTATATATATTAGCTTTATATATATATCTTCTTTATATATCTCTTATATATTATAATATTTATAAATCTTTATATACTTAATTAAAAGAGAATATATACTTCTTAATCTACTACTAAAATTCTATTAATAGCTTTATATACTATTAGATTTAATCTATTTAATTAATATTTTATTTAGAATTTAAGTATAAATATTTAAGATAGATACTTTATAGATAGCTAAATAATTAGCTACTATTAAATATAAAATAACTTATAAGTTAATACTTAATATTAATTATATAAAGACTAAAGCTAATCAGTCTAAAGTTAAAGTTAAAACTAAAGATTATATTAAAGTATTACTACTTTTATAGATTCTATATTACTAAGTATATTTATATCTAGTATTAAATAGAAGTAAATATTCTAACTAGTACTTTAAGCTAATAATAATAATATAGAAATTCGAGTTAAGTATAAGAAATAAATAATAAAGCTAAAGAAAGCTTTACTTTAATAGCTTAAAATACTAATTAAGAG
This sequence comes from Cadophora gregata, assembly GCF_030347475.1. Lineage (NCBI taxonomy): Eukaryota > Fungi > Ascomycota > Leotiomycetes > Helotiales > Ploettnerulaceae > Cadophora > Cadophora gregata. The sequence goes on along the minus strand of NW_026695935.1, from coordinate 1,135,002 downwards.
AGATAAGGATATATACTTAGATTATAAGTTATAGTTAGAGTATATAAGTAAGTTACTACTATAATCTTATTAAATATACTTCTTTAGCTTCCTAGAAATAATAATTAATATTTCTTATAGATAATATTAATATTTTAAATTAACTTTTATATATTCCTATTAGTCTTCTTAGCTATACTAGGTCTAGGAAGTCTAGCCTAATTAATACTCTTATTAATAAGGAAGCTCTCTTACTAATAAATGAAATAAGAGCTAATATATTAGCTAGAGTTAAACTTAGATATAATTAATCTTATAATTCTACTAAAGTATATATAGCTTATATTAAGTTCTATAGCTTAGCGGAATACACTATAGAGTTTAGAACCTTATAAGATAGTATTAAAAGCTGCCCTAAGAGAGAAAATCTACTAGTAAGTTTAACTCCTAATATAAGTATAGCTCTTATAAAGTTAAAAGCTATTTATTCTAATAAATTAATAGCTAAATTTCTTAAAATAATTAAAGATAAAGTTATTTAAGATATACGACTTAGTAAGCTACTTTTAGCTAAACTACTTTTCTTATAGCTTTACTAGATTATTTTTATTAGTAAGCTCTTATAAAGTTAAAAGCTATTTATCCTAATAAATTAATAGCTAAGTTCTTTAAAATAACTAAAAACAAAGTTATTTAGGATATATAACCTAGTAAGCTACTTTTAGCTAAACTACTTTTCTTATAACTTTACTAGACTACTTTTATTAGTAGGCTCTTATAAAGTTAAAAGCTATTTATTCTAATAAATTAATAGCTGAGTTCCTTAAAATAACTAAAAACAAAGTCGGTTAGAACACGTGACTTAGTAAGCTACTTTTAGCTAGACTACTTTTCTTATAGCTTTATTAGACTACTTTTATTAGTAACTTAGTAAGCTACTTTTAGCTAGACTACTTTTCTTATAGCTTCATTGGACCGCTTTTATTAGTAACTTAGTAAGCTGCTTTTAGCTAGACTACTTTTCTTATAGCTTCACCGGATTACCTTTATTAGTAACTTAATAAGCTACTTTTTATATATTAATTTAAAAATAAGTATAGAAATAATATAATTATATAGAGTTTTAATTTATATATAAGAATAGGTAATCTCTATAATATACTATTAAGAGCTTATAATACTAGTAATATTTAAAGATATCTTAATAGTTAGTCTAAGCTCTACCCTTAGTTTTATAACCCTCTTTTAACCTTATACTTACTAGATAATTTTCTGAAATCTATTAATTTTAATAATCTATTCTTCTATTTTATTCTCTTAATTATATAATAGCTATAACTTAACTAACTTATTCTTATTACCTTATTACTAGTACTTATAATAGCTCTACTCTATTATATAAGAATTATAATTTAGCTTTATAAATATTATTATAACTACCTTTATAAAAGTAAGACCTATAGTAACTACTAAACTAGTAGCTATAATAAACTACGCTAAGTGCTAATCTTTAACTATAGTCTTACTTTTAGGATTAGTATAGAAATAAGTAAGCTTATAAGAATACTCTTTTTTACTTATATAAGAGGTAATTTTAATAATATCTTACTTAGGCTAGTTTTTAATATACTTAAGCTACTATAGAAACAGACTATAGTTAATAAATATACTTTAGTATAGCTAAGGCCTAAAGAAGTATTATCTTTATATACTATTAACTAGATATATACTATAATATAAAATAATAATATTATAATATATCTTAATAGTTAATTATTACTATTAAGGAAAAGTATATTATACTTCTAATACTTTACTTACTATATTTCTAGCTTACTTAAAGATATATAGATTTCTTATAAGTTATTATAAAATAAGTTACTTTTTTTTCTAATTATAAAAGTAAGTATAATAATTTTATTATCTAAGTCTATTTTTAATAAAGTTAAAAAGGAAATATTATATAAATATAAAACTAGTAATATATATTACTTACTAAAATAAGAGTAAATCTATCTACTATCTTATATTTCTTAATATACTTCTACTTAGTATTTTTATTTAGTTTATACTATAATTTATAATTAGTAAGAGCTATATTAGAAGCGATTTATTACTACTTCCTAAGGTAAGTATACTTATAAGTTAAGAATTTATTTAGAAGTAGTTTAATAATTATATAACTAAAGAACTTACTTTTTATTATAAAATATAAGAAGAGTCTTTTAATAAGAGAAGTAATAGAAGTAATAATTATTATAAAGATATCTATATTATAATAACTAAGCTTTAAATTCTTATTCTATTAATCTCTAAGTACTTTAAGCTTATTCTTTATCTAGTTATATAAGATAAGGTCCGCTACTTACTTATCTTATATTATTAATTTAATAAACTTAATAATATCTAAAGGATTAGAAACTAATAAGGTATTAGATATCTAAATATAAGATACTTTATAGAAAGTTTAATTAGAGAACTACTATTAAAATATAGATCGCTTTAGTTTATAGTTTTAAGTAGAGATTATAGCTTTAATCTTAGTTATATAAGGACTTATATATAAGTAGCTTTTATCTTTAAAGATCTTAGCTACTATTATATATTAGTAAAGCGAGCTTATATACTTAATAGTTTTAGAATTAATAATCTTATAAGTACTATCCTTTTCTTTTTTCTTTCTTAAATAGCTTAATATATTATAAATAAAAATATTTATTCTCCTTAGATTCTAAGAAGTACGCTTTAACTGAATTACTTATAAATAGAATAAAGACCTTAGAATTCTATAAGTATAGTATAACTATTAATATATCTAGTAACTATTTACTACTTATAAGTTTATTTTTCAGATAATTAAGTACTTTAAGATAGTATATCTTTATTTTCTAAAGATTCTACTACTACTCTAGAGTTATAATACTTAAGTAGTAGTATTATACGATTAAATATCCTTATTTATTTTAATATCCTCTTAGTATAATAGTAGTATTACTTTTATTTAGATCTAAGTAAGCTTTAAACTTAGTTTCTTATATCTTAAGTAAAGCTATTAGTACTAATATAATTATTATACCTAATCTCTACTTTATAAAGCAGCTAAGTAAGTTATAATAGTAGAGATAATAAAACCTAAATTAATCTAATATATACTTTATTAATAGATAAATAAAGTTAGGATCTATAATAGTAAGTCCTTTTTAATTAATATACTTATCTAGGAAATTTAAGATTTAGTTTTATATATAGTTATATATATAATAGTAATAAAATTCAGTAAATAATATAATAGTCTTCTCTAAGCTTATACTTAGTACTATAAAATATCTGCTTTTAACTTTATTTCTAAATTTAAGACTTATATAAAATAAGTATATCTATATAAGTAGTAGTATCTAAGTAAAACTATAAATAAAGACTTATTACTTAGATTCTATTTACTTTAGATTATAATAGAAAAATTTATAGCTATTAAGTTAAATCTAGTTTATTAGATATATAATATAATTAGAATCTATAAGATTATCTATTATCTTATATAAGAAAGTTAGATAATAAATACTTAATAATATAGAATTAAATATACTACTATATATATTATACCTACTAGCGCTCTTTAAACTCTTAATAAGTAGTAATATATAACTTCTTATTAGAGAAATTTTCTTATAGTAGTTTCTCTTTTTTTATATTTACTAGATCTATATTACTAATATTAATATTATATTCTTTATTTATTTCTAGCTCTTTAGTCTACTTACTTTCCTCTCTTTTAAATAATAAATCTTCTTTTTTAGAATCCTCTAAGTTATTAGAGTTATTAAAGTCTTTTATTTTAGTACTAGTAGAAGCTCTTTTATTAGAATTATCTTTAGAATCTTCTTTTCTAAGTGATTCTAATATATTAAGTTTTATTAAAGTAAGCTAAGCTAAGTCTATAACTAGAGAAGGTCTAGTAAGTTACTAAAGGCTAGTTATAATACTTTAATTTTATAGTATATAATTATAGTTTATAGAAGTAATAATTTTATACTTTCTAGTAGTAAGTAAAGTAGACCTTTTAGTCTCCTTAAGTAAAATATTATAAGAAAAGAGGTATTATAAGTAAAGGTCTAAGGAAAGGATATAGTTATATAGTTATATATTATTAAATAAGATACTAATAGTAGAATAGAAAGTAAGCTTATTACTAATGATAAAATAAGCTACTAGAATATCTTTAAATACTTTATATACTTAACCTAGTTTAACTTTATAAGAGTTTATATTTATATAAAAGCTCTTTATTATAAAATACTTAAACAGATTATAGTTAAAATAGTAAGTATAGATTTTATTTATTTTAAGATACTAGTAACTTTTCTTTAGTAAAGTACTAGAGATTAATTACTTATACTTTATATAATAGTCTATAATAGCTATATCCGAGTCTTCTTATAAATATACTATAATAAGTTAGTATATTAAATATTTAAGATATTTAATAATATATATATAATATAAGAGAGATAAGTCTTTTAGCTAGAACTAAATAACTTAAGTAAAAGAATTAATATCTAAAGTATATTAGTTAAAATCTATAGCTATAAAGTAGCTTATACTATTTATAATAGTATTATTATCTTATAAAGAACTAGTAGTAGCTTTAATATTAGTTATAGTAATTTATAAGAAATAGTCTTTAAACTAAGTTATATATATAATTATTAAGTAAAGCTATCTAGTATAATACTTAAGCTTTTAGGCTATAGTTTTACTATAATAATAAAGAATAAAGATTCTATAATTAAAGTAAAAGTATAAATATATAGAAGAGGTATATTATAAAAGAAGCTAAAATAATAATATAGAAGTAAAGTTATAATAAAGTAAATATAAAAAGTTTAGTAAAGTAATATAATATAACAATCTTTAAGCTATATCTACTAGTGTAGTTAACTTTACCTTTCTTATTAAGATAGTAAAGTTATAGCTTACTACTAAAGATAACTTTACTAAATAATCTAAATTTAAAGCTTTATCTCTAAATAAGATTACTTTAAATAATTATACTTCTTAGAAATTACTATTAGTATATTAAATCCTTAGAGCTAACTTCTCTTATATAATATAAAATTTAAAAAGTCTTTCTTCTAATAATACTTCTCTTAAACTATAAGCTTATACTTAAATTTCCGCTAAAGTAGCTTTATATAAGTAACTCTTATAAGTAAGTAGCCTTCTAAATTAGCTCTAAGGTAAATAACTTATAAATAAAATAGCTTACTAATATAATCTTAAAAAGAATAACTTATTAGAAAAGTAGTTTTAAGAAGTGATTTTAATTTAAACTTTATACTTAAAGATAATCTAATAAAGTAATCTAGTTATAAAAGTATATAAGAGAGTAGTTTAGTAAAATAATCTAGTTAAAATAATATATAAAAAGCGCGCTTAATAAAGTAATCTAATTAAAATAATATATAAAGAGTATACTTAATAAAGTAGTTTAGTTAAAGAAGAATACTAAAAGTACACTTAGTAAAGTAATATAATAAAAGAAAGATATAAAGATTAAGCTTAGTAAAATAATTTAATAAGAAAAAGATATAAGAAAGTAGTTTATTAAAGTAGTTTAAAAGAAGAAAGATATAAGAAAATAATTCATTAAAGTAGTTTAAAAGAAGAAAAATATAAGAAAGTAATTTATTAGAATAGTCTAATTAAAAGAAGATATAAAAGAGTAGTTTATTAAAGTAGTTTAATTAGAAGAGAATATAAAAGAGTAATCTATTAAAGTAATCTAGTTAAGAGTAAATATTCCTAAAATAGTTAATTAAAGAAATAAAGATAAGAAGAATATTATAGTATATAACTTAGTAAAATAATTAAGATTTAAAGAATATTTTAGAAAGTAATTTAGCTAAGTTCTACTAGTAGAAGCACTTAAAGTAAGGATTTCTAATCTAAATAAAGTAAGATAATAAATAATCCTTAGCTAATTTAAGTTAATATAATATCTTCTTTAAGAATATAAATATATTTATCTTAATAATATATAAACTACTAAACTTATATTACTATAGATTTATATTTTTAATTATAAATATTATAATCTAATTATACTTATTAAAACTTTCTAATAAGCTTAATATTTAGTAAATATTCTCTAAGCTAAAGCTTAAGATATTTAAATACTTATATAATTAAAGAAGGTTTTACTAAAAGTATAATAATTAATTACGCTTATACTTCTACTTTAGAATTTAATAAACTATTTACTATTACTAAGATACTTACTTACTTTAGCTACTTATATATAATAATAAGTATTAGTATAGAAAGTAAAATAACTACTCTCTTTTATATAGCTATACTTTATTAATAAGTTCTATATCTAGTAAACTTAAACCCTAAGGACTAGTTCTTTAAGTTTATATATTTTCCTATAAATAATAAAATTAAATAAGATAATTAGTTTTAGGATATTAATAATACTAATTTAATATATAAAAGGCTATTATAATATAATATAAGAGCTATTAGTTAGGTATAAATATTCTAATATAAATTATATTTAACTTAAAGCCTTTTATATTAACTAACTTATAGATTAATTCTTATAATTAATACTAGGCTAAGAAGAAAGTTAATACTAAGGAATAGATTAGTAAGATAGATTAAAGTAAAATCAGATAAATAATAGCTAACTTAATTTAAAAGTAAGATAATACTTCTTAGTTATAAGTTAAAACTAATTAAACTATTTTATACTTAATTATATATACTTAAAAAGTAGTATATATTTTTAAATAAAAGCTTCAAAAGATTAAGACTAAGGATCTTAAAGATAATAATAGCTAAAGTAAAGCTAAGTTAAAGTAAATATTATTACTAGCTTTAGTAATTATAAGTAAGAATATAATACTATTACCTTAAAGTAGAAAATATATACTACTATAATTTAATTACTATAAGCGTTTAGTATAAATAAATATATCTTCTAAGTCTTTAACTAAAGTTATAAAGCTTAGCTTCTCTTATATAAATAATAATCTAATAAGTAATACTAAAGTAAAAAAGAAAAAAATAGCTAAAAAGCGTAAGAGTAAAAATAGTAAGTTAAATAGAAGTTATATAATAGGGATAGATAAGCTAATAGCTAAGTTTATATATAAAATAATATTAAAGACTACTTTTATATAATATAAATATTATAATAGAGATAAGGAGAGAAGGTTATAATCTAAGAGATACTCTTATTATAAGAATATATATAATAGTAAGAGATAGATATAAGGAAAGAGTAAGTATTAATATATAGCTTAAGTATTTAAGCTAGCGTAAGTTTTATTAAGTACTTAGTAATATAGACTTATTATATTATATTAAGAAAGATTTATATAATAATTTAAATAAGTAATATAAGCTTATTTATAAACTCCCGAGTTAAGAAGATAAAGGGCTAGTAACGGAAATTAAGAATAAGGATAATTTCTAATAAGTATATAGATTATTATATATATATATTAGTATAAATAAGCGGGACTAGGATCTTAAGATAATTCTTTTATAGTTATAAATAAATAAATAAAACTTAGAAATAATATAAAAGAGTTTTAATTATATATAAAGTAACTTTTAACTATATAAGTATTATAAAGCTAATTAAGTATATAACTAGTGAACTTAAAGAGATAATAACTTATATAAGTAACTAGAAAGTAATAAAATATCTTAAGAATATAAATATACTTAAATAATAATACTTATAATTAATTTATTTATTAAATCTATAGAGTATTAAATTTAGTATTAAGTATATATATTATTTAGCTATTATACTAATTACCAATAAGCTACTTCGATTAACTACTTTATATTAGACTACTTTAGCTAACTACTTTATATAATAACCTTAGAGGCTACTTTAGCTACTTACTTTAGACTAAACTACTTTAGCTAACTACTTTATATAATAACTTTAGAAGCTACTTTAGCTACTTACTTTAAACTAAATTACTTTAGCTAATTACTTTATATAATAACCTTAAAGGCTACTTTAGCTACTTACTTTATATTAGACTATTTCGATTAACTACTTTATATAATATCTTTATAAGCTATTTCTAGTTAAATAGATTAATAAGTAGCTTTAACTAATTATTTTATATAATAACTTCTTAAATTATTTCTAGTAAGATAGATTATTTTAGTAGAATACTTTATATAATAAGTTTATAAGCTAATTTTAGTTAAGTATCTAATAGATATACTTTTAACTTTTACTACTCTTTACTTATTATATTAAATACTATTTAGCTAAGTTAGGAGTTATATTAGAAAGAACTAATATTAGCTTTATTTTAACTCTTTTATAATCTTATACTTATTAGATTCTCTTTTATAAACTATTTATCTCTAGAATCTATTACTTTATTATATTCCCTTTATTAATAAGTAGCTATAATTCAATCTCTTAGTTCTTATTACTTTAATAGTAGTAATAGAAAATCCTTAGTCTATTATATAAGTATTATAATTTACCTCTATAAATATTATAATAATTACTTTAACTAAAGTAAGATTAGTTACGATTACCAAGCTTATTATAATAATAAATTAAGTAGGGAATTACTTCTTAATAAAGATTTTAGCTTTTATTTCTTTAAGAATAATATAAAAGTATAATAGCGCTTTAATATATTATTTCTTATTTATATAAGATATAATAATAATAATATCTTTAGTATTTTCTACTATTATATATTATAGCTACTAAGAATTAGTATTAGTTTATAGTCTTATAAGTATAAAGCTAATAAGGGGTTAGTTTAATAATATACTATTAATTATTAATAAATAATAATAAGAAAATAACTTATAATAATATATCTAGATAGCTTATTTTTATTATTATAAAAAGATAATTAATACTTCTAAAAGTTATTCTACTAGATATCTATCTTACTAAAGAATATATAAATTACTTATATATTATTAAAAAATAGATCACTTAGCTTACTAGTATAGAAAAATAGTAAGGAGATAATACTACTAGTATTTAAATCTATATACTTAGTTATTAATCTAAGAAACTTATTATTAGTAAGTTTAAAAGGATAGTTAGTTTTTAAATTAATTATCTTTAATAAGAAAAGGAATATTATATATATATAAGATCTATAATAAGAATTACTAAGTAAGAGATTAATATATCTATTAATAGTTTAGTATTTTAATTTATACTTAACCTTAGCTATAAGATTAGTATAAACTTATAATTTATAATCTAACTAAGTAACTTTAGAAGCTATACACTATTAGTTACTAAGGTATTTATATATATAAGTTTTTAAAATATTAAGTAGGATTATAATAATAAGTTAAGTAAAGAAATAACTCTTAGGTATAAATCGTACGAATAATTATTTAACTAAAGAAGAGAGAGCCTAAAGTACCTTAGTGAAAACTCCTTTATTATAATATCTAAGCTTAAAGTTCTTACTTTATATAACTCTTAACTTTTAAAGCTTAGTCTTTATATAATTATATAAAATAAGATCTACTACTTACTTATCTTATACTATTAACTTAATAAGTTTAATTATATCTTTTAAATTAAATACTAATAAGGTTTTAAATATCTAAATAAGAGATATCTTATAAAAGTTTAAGTTAAGATATATTATTTAATACTTAGATTATATTAAATAAGAATTTTAAGCCTTAAGTATTATAATAACTTCTTTAATATATAATAATATATATAAGTATAATTTATATTTATATATATAAGCTATAATATAGCGCTAAGAAGGTAGAGTAGTACTAATAGTAAGGTAGTTTTTTATTATATAGTTTTTACTAGTTTATTTATTAATTTATATTTAGTAAGTATAGAGAAACTAAGTATATATTTATTTATAACTAGTATTTTAAATAAAGTAATTATTAATAGAATCCGTAGTTAATAAAATAAAAACCTTTAAGTTTATAAGGTATAATACTTAAATTAATATATTTATAGAACTATTTATAAATAGAAGCTTATTTTTCGAATTATTAAAGTCTTTTAGCTATTATATTTTAAAACTTTAGAGATCTCTTTATTACTTAGAAGTTAAAGCTAAACTCTTATAATACTTTATAATAAAGTAGTTTTATTTATTTTTATAGCTTTCTAGAATAAAGGCCTTACTAATCTCTTTTAGATTAAAATATAAATTAAACTTATAATATTATATAATAAATAGTTTTATTAGTACTAAAGCTATTAAAGCGCCTTTTCTTACTTTTATAAAGCGGCTAGGTAATTAGTAATAGTATAAGTAATAATACTTAAAGGTATCTAATATTAATTATACTAATAAATAAATAAGAATAGGATCCTTAGTATTCTTACTAGAGTAATTAATATACCCTTATAAGTTAAGCAAGATATTATACTATATATAATTATATATATTCTAAATATAATAAGTAGTAAAAATAATAGTTATCTTTCCTAAGCTTATAAATAATACTAAGAATTAATTATTAGTAATATTATAATAAAATTAGAGAAATATAAAAGTTAAGTATATTTAGACTAATAGAATCTTCTAAGTAAACTTATATATAATTATAATTTATCTAAATTTAAAGCGCTTAAGATTATAATTAAAGAATATATAACTATTATACTAATTCTATATAATAAAGTATATAGTTATAATAGAATTTATTAGGTCTATTATCTTATATAAGAGAGTTAGAAAGAGTTAAATTAAGTAAGTAGTAGAAGAACTTATAATTATATAATACTATTAAGCTTATACTTCTAATACTTAGCTATAATATATTAAAATATATTTAAATTATTAAGATAATTAACTTTAAGTAGTTTAGCTTTATTAAATTCTACTTCTAAATCTAATTTATTTAAGTTAATAATATTATCCTTAATTATCTCTTGTTTATTCTTATTTATAATTAAGCTATTAAATATTATATTATAATTACTTTTAATATTAAACTAAGAAGCTTTATCTATTTCATCTCCTTTATTAATAATTAATTATTTATAAGTAAGCTTATATACTTTTATAAAAGAAGACTTTAAAAGATTAAAAGGATATAAATATATCTTAGACTTTATTATAATACTTAGGAATTAGTTAGAGTTATTTTAAGGTATATAAGTAATAAGCTAGTATCTTCTAGTAGTAAAAGTAATAGATCTTCTAGTTTTATTAAGTAAGATATTATAAGATAGAAGCTACTATAGATATAGATCTAAGAAGGAGATATAGTTATATTATTATATATTATTAAATAAGATATTAATAGTAAAATAAAAAGTAAGCTTATTAGTAATAATAAAATAGATTATAAGTATATTACTAAATATATAATATACTTAGCTTAGTTTAATATTATATATATTTATATCTACTCTTAAGCTCTTTATTATAAAGCGCTTAAAAGTAGTAGAGTTAAAATAGTAAGCTTAGACTTTACTTATTTCTAAGTACTAGTATTTTTCTTTTAGTAAGAAAGTAGAAATAATTTATATATTTCTTATAATAGAGTTTATAATTACTATACCTAAGTCTTCTTATAGATATATAATAATAAGTTAAGAAGTAAGATATTCTAGATCTTTAATAATATAAGTATATATTAATAATAGAAAATCATATAACTATAAATAAATAATAAGAGAAGGAATAGAGATATTTATATAATATTAGTCTAGATCTAGAACTATATAAGGAATTATACTATTAATAATAAGATATATACTTAAAATAGAACTAGTTAATTACTTAATATCTCTTATATTAGAGTCTAAAGAATCCTACTTAAGTAGTAGTTATAAAGTTAATTATTATAAGAAATATACTAGTATAGTAGTTAAGAATTAGAAATTAGCTTCTATTATAATATAATTAAATAGTAATTTAATTATTAATAAGATAAAGTAAATAGAAAAAGAAAAAGCTAAGAGTATTAAATAATAAAAGAGTTAAATTAAATATATACTTTCTTACTAATAAAAAGAGCTAAATATAAAGTAATTATAAAGTATAAGATTACTCTTTTTATAAACTACTTTAAAATTCACTAAACTACTTTAAGTAAATTACTTCTACTAGTATTAAAAGCGGCTTATAAAAACTAATTAAATAAGAATAATACTTCTAATAAGCTAAAGCCTTATAATAGCTATATAATTTAGTAGCTACTATTCTTCTAATATATTCTTAAAGCTAAACTCTCTATTAAAAGTATAATAATATAAGTATTTCTTTATATAATATACTTTAAAAATAATAATTATATACTTACTTTTCTGCTAAAGTAGCTTACTTTAAGTAATACTTATAAATAAGTAGCTTCCTAAATTAGCTCTAAGGTAAATAACTTATAAATAAAATAGCTTACTAATATAATCTTAAAGTAAATAATCTACTAGAAAAGTAATCTTAAGAAGCGATTTTAATCTAAACTTTATACTTAAAAATAATCTAATAAAGTAATCTAGTTATAAGAGTATATAAAAGAGTAGTTTAGTAAGGTAATCTAGCTAAAATAATATATAAAAAGCACGCTTAATAAAGTAGTCTAATTAAAAAAGAATTCTAAGAGTATACTTAGTAAAATAATCTAATAAAAGAAGAATATAGAAAGTATATTTAATAAAGTAATTTAATAAGAAAAAGATATAACTAAGTAGTTTATTAAAGTAATCTAAGAGAAGAAAGATATAAGAGTATAATCTATTAGAGTAATTTAAAAGAAGAAAGATATAAAAGAGTAATTTATTAAAATAATCTAATTAAGAAAGGATATAAAAAAGTAATTTATTAAAGTAATCTAGTTAGAAATAAATATAAAAGAGTAGTTTATTAAAGTAATCTAATTAAGGGAGAATATAAAAGAGTAGTTTATTAGAGTAATTTAGTTAGAGGTAAATATAAAAGAGTAGTTTATTAAAGTAATTTAGTTAGAAAAGGATATAGAAGAGTAGTTAAGTAGAGAAGCTAATATTAGTAAAGTATATTAAAAGGTAAGCTAATAACTTAACTTAAATCAGATAGATATACTAAAGAGTAAGCTAGTAGAGAAGTTAGAAGCTAATAAGTATATAGTATAACTAATATATAAATTAGCTTCTTATTTCCTTAATAGTAATAAGTCTTTATATCTTATATTACTAAGGAATAGAAATTTCGATTTTAAGATTTTTTCTTAATACTTATATTATAATAAAGTTATTAACTAATAAGAGCCTAAAGATTATACTATAGTAATAGTATTAAAGTAAGCTTATATAAGAGGCTAACTTATAAGTAATTATATCTTTTATTATTAAGTTATTATAAATAGATAATAAGTAAGCTGATTAATATAAAAGAGTAATTAATATATATATTAGAATAATAGTAGAAAGTAAGATATATATTCACTTTCTTTAAGTAATAATATATTTATATTATATAAGATCTAGTAAGCTAAGTCTGATTTCTTAGCTAGATAAGTTTATAGCTTTCTTAGTAAGTAATATTACTAAGTAAAATACTTAGTTTAATAATAAGTAAAATTTAAGATTTAAGATATAAGTATTATTAAATATAAATACTAAGAGATTATAAAAAAACTTAGATAAAGTAATATATATTATATTAAATATAGAAGATAAAGCTTTAGTAAACTTATATACTAAGACTTATATATAACTTAGTAATATAATAAAAATATCTAAACTAAGAAATATTTAAGAGTTACTAAACTAAAAGAGATTAAAGTACTACTAGTAGATATAATTTAGAAATAAAATAATATCTAGTAATTATAAAGTAAGATAGATTAAATATATAAGTACCTAACTACTTATACTTATTAGTATAATAATCTCTAGAAATAAAAAATATAATAACTAAGCTATAGCTAAATAAAAGAGTATACTATATAAGAAGATAAATATAAAAAAAGATAAGTGAAAGAAAAAGAAAAAAAAGTAAAAGTAGACTTAAATACTAATAAGCTTATTTAACTTAGTAATAGTAGTATAAAAACTAATATACTAATATCTAGAATATAAACTATAAGATCTAAAATATAAATACTATCTAGTAGTATTAGAACTCTTAGTTACTAAAGTCGGAATTTATTAAGAAGTAAGCTAGCTTAGCGCTCTTAATATAAGAAAAGCGTACTTAAACTTAGGAGAGTAATACTTATAATACTAAAAGTAGAAGCTTTACTAAGCCTAAGAGTAGTAAGTATATTTAAAAATATAATATTAATTAGTATATATAGCTTAAATAAAAGGAAGTAATAGTAGATACTTAATAAGTAAGCTATATATAGCTAGATTCTAAGGGAAGATACTATATTAGTAGATAGAATATATAAAGTTAAGTTAAAAATTACTTTATTTTAATAAACTATTAGAATATATAAAAGAGAAATAAGGTTTTAAGACTAAGAGTAGATTATAATTAGTATTATTATAATAGTAGAAAAGAGATATAAAGAAAAAGTAAGTTAGGATATATAAGTAGAGTATTTAAGTTAAAGTAAATTCTATATAATTCTAAAGGATATAAATCTAGAATATAGTATTATAAGAGATAAAATAGAAATTATAATAAGTAAGTTATTACTAAAGTATAAATAGCTAAGTACACCTAAGTTATAAAATATAATAATAGATAAAAAGGATTTCTAAGTAGCTATAAGCTTATTATATTATTATATAAGTAGAAATAGTATAAATAAAGATCTAATATTTATTATTTTATAAGTAAAGATATAAAGAATAATTATTCTAATAAGTACTAGTAAGTATAATTAATTTATTGTTAGCTTTAATAAAAACTACTTTAATAAAGACTACTTTACTTACTTTTAAGGCGACTACTTAGAGTACGACTACTTAGGGTATAACTACTTAAAGTGCAACTACTTAGGATATAACTACTTAAGGTATAACTACTTAAAGTATAACTACTTAAAGTATAACTACTTAGAGTACGATTCCTTTACTAATATAGATCTTTCTATAGTACTTATTCTAGCTATTTAAAAGCGACTCTATAACTAACCTTAAGATAAGAGAGCAGCTATTTTAGCGGAATAACTATTAGCTAGCGCTATTAGTATAACTTACTAGATAATAAATAAGTAGCAGGGAAATTTTTTACTAATATACGTGATTTTTACTTAAGGTATATACGCTATTTTATTAAGCGAGAATATCTTTTTAAAACTAGTTTCCTTTTAGAAATATAATAAATAGTAAAATATTAATATAAGTTTAATATCTATATAAATATTATTATAATTCCTATAAAATTAAGTACTTAAGTTTCTATTATAGTTTAATTATTAAATAATTCTTTAAAGTTTATAGCTAAGTTAATCTCTCTAAGTTAGCTTATAAAGAGTTAAAGTAGCTAAGCTATATTTTAATATAACTATTTCTTATTTAAATATAACTATTTCTTATTTATATATATATATATATCTTATAGCTTTATTAATTTTTAATCGATTTTAAAGAACGTTATCTTTTACTACTTCTTTTTCTAAAAGTAATAAAGTAACTATATCTCTTACTTTTACTACTTATAAGCTTATAAGACTCTATATTAACTTTATTTATATAAAATAGTAATATAAGTTATAAAAAAGTATATAACTACTTTTTTCTAAGGTTATTAGTTTTTTTAAATTAAAAGTAATACTTATAAGATTATATATAATTAAAGTTACTTATAATAATTAAAAAAAATCTATAATCTTAAGTACTTTATTTATATTTAAGATATAATATAAGATACTTTTATATATAATAAGCTCTTAATAAGATATAATCTAAGTCTTAAAGTTAAGCTTAGCTTCTTTTATTAACTTAAGTAATAATTAGTATTTATTTTTTTATTAAGATTTAAATAATACTATTTATTTAATTTAAAATATATTTAAGTAATTAAAAGAGTACTTAGATATTAAAGCTCCTATTAGTAATAACTTTTATACTTATAATCTTAAATTATTACTTAGCTTAGTATTAAGTTATTTGAAGTTATTAAATCTTAGTTTTTATTTTTAAAAGCTCTTACTTAGCTTTTATTACTACTTTATAATTTAAGGCTTTTATTAGTATAACTTATATTAAAGCTTTTAGAATAACTTAAAAAAAACTAAAGCTCTTACTTAAAAAGCTCTATAAAGTTCTTAAACCTTATATTATCACTTAGCTTATAAGCTCTAATTTATACTTAATATAAGAGATTTTATATAATTTCATTTTATAAGTTATTATATTAGTTATAATTTACTTTATAATTTAAGAGAGCTTATTAAAGATTTAAATAAAAGAAGAATATATAAAGCTTCTTAGTTAATATATAACTAGAGTTTTAGAATATTTATACTTAGTATTAAGTATTTTATCTAAGTAAAGAAATCTTTTAGTTTTAAATATATAGTATTAATACTAAGTAGTTATTTAGATTTTAGATTTATTAAGAAAATAAATATAATTATAAAAGGTTTATAAGGATTTAAAAGTTAAAGAGTAATTAAAAGGTTCTAATTAAAAGCTTAATTAAAATAATAAAATTATATATATATTAAGTACTTAAAAGATAAATATAATTTATAACTATTATATAATAGTAAAGTAAGCTTTTATTTAGTAAAGAGCTTATTTAATTTAATAAAAGTTATAGTATTAAAAGATATATTTAAAAGAATATTACTCTTTAGAATCAGAGGCTAAAAGCTATATATATATATTATACTTACTAAGTATATACTAAACTTAGAATAAGCTTATATAGTACTAGTATTTAATAACTAAATAATTAATAAGTAGATATATTTAAAGTTTTTAAAAAAGAAAGCTATTTATTTTACTTAGATCTTTCTACTTTAATTAAAGTCTACTTTATCTTTTTAATAAATAAACTTTAATAATATAATAATAACTTACTTTTTAAGTAACTATTTTAAGAATAAAAACTTATATAAGTTAATATAAAGTAAAAATAAAACGGCTAAGATATCTTAAAAGTATACTTTAAGTAAAATAAGATATTATAATACTAAGTTAAATAAAAAGAACTTAACTTTAAGTTTAAGTTTTATCTTATTAGAGATTTTATAACTTACTTATATAAGCTTTAAGACTTTTATTAAGCTTACCTTATAAAACTAAGACTACTTAAGTTACTTCCTTAATAGTTAATTATATAAGAAGTAAAAGATAATAATATATATATAAAACTAGTAAATAATACTATAATATCTTAAGTAAATTATAAGAAAATTTTTTATAGCTTAAAGATAAGCTTCTTTTAAAGAGAAAAGTAATATAATAGATTAATTATAATAAGCTAGTTATATAAGTAAAGCTAGTATTATAAAGCTATAAAGCTAGAGTTATATAATAAACCTAAGACTAGCTTAATTTACTAGTAATTATCCTTCTTCTATTTATTATTAAGGCTTTTTAAAAACCTCTTTCTTTTATTATTTTTTCTACTTTATATTATAACTACTAATAAATCTTTATTATACTATTATAGTTATTTGTTTACTATTATAATACTAATAAATAACCAGATATAAGATTTCAGCTTATTATAAGATATCTAAGTAGCTATATATATATATATATATATATATATATATATATATATATTATCTAAGACTATCTCTAAATAAAGAAACTATTTAAGAGCGGTTTAAGAAACGTTTTTTAGATTATAATAATTAGTTCCTTTTTATAAGGCTATAAGCTCTCGCTTATAGTCGATAAAAGCAAGTATTATACGAAAGTAAGTATTATACTAGAGATAGCTGAAGCTAGATTTTATATAAGAATCCTTATTAAAATACCTCTTTTCCTTATTACGATTATAATTCTTTATAATTAATTATATTAAATTTATAAAAAATTTAAAATTTATATTTAATAGAATACTTAGAGAGTAATTCTTATAAAACTTATATTAAGCTTTTAATTAGATATATTAATTAATAGGTACTTAAATATTTAGAGAAGAAGCCTAGCGTATATATATATATATATATATTTTATTAAGAAAGAGTTATTATAATAATCTTTATATCATATAAAGAAGTCTAAGTAAAGAAATTAATAGGATAGACTTAATAAATATTATAAAAATAATAAGGTTCTCTTATTATAATAGAAAGAAGCTATTTAGTAATACTATTATAAATAATAAGAAGTAGGCTTAAGTATAATATATACGATAGTTTTAGGTATAATTATATACCTACAAGTTATAATATCTTATATCTTAGTACCATATTAATTATTAACTTTAAGAAAGTAAATAAATCTTCTCTTATTAGATCTATTAAAATAATAGTTTACTCTTTAGTTAAAGAATAATTCTTACTTTAATATAATTTATACTAAGCTAATTATATACGTATAAGTCGATTTTTATATTAAAAAAGATATAAAGAATTAGTTCTAAAAGTTAGAAATAAATTTAGAATAATATAATATTAATATAAGTAAAAAGCTCTTAAATATAGATAAATCTAATACGAGAGTTAATTATTCTTTTAAGAAAAGAGTTATTATCTCTATTAATATAAAGAAGCTTTATACTACTAGTTCTAAAAACTGTAAATTTATTATAATTATAGAGATAATACAAGTAAATAGCAGGAAAACACTTTCTTTATATATTATTACCCTAGGAAAAAAGATAATAAATAATTAGATTTATAAGAACTTAAATAGAAACAAATATATTAATTATTCTAATACTAGTTATATTAATAACTATATTATAATAAATTATATTAATTATTTAATTTAGTATTTACACGTTAGATCAGATAAGTTATAAAAGCTCTTACTTTATAATAGCTATAAATCTTATTAATTTAATCTATTTATTCTTAAGTTAATAGAAAATTATATTAAAAACTTTTAGTTTCTTTTATATCTTATATATATATTCTTAAACTTCTTAATATTAGTATCTTCTATTCTTAAAAGTATTTTTATAAATTATATATTTAATCGGCCTTATAAAGTTTTAACTTTAAATATACTATTCCTTTTTTTTAAAGGTTTCATTTAAATTAAAAAGATAATAATAAAAGAGTATATAATTAACAACCCTTTTAAGATCTCTAGAATATAGTTATACTTATTAAAAGCTAAGTTATAAAAGATATAGTTATACAAAAAGCGAAAACAATTAATTTAAAACGTAGAAAATAAAGGTTAAGATATAGACTTTCTTAAATTACCTCTTTTATATTTAAACGAACTATAAAATATTATATCTACTATTTAATTATTTAGTAGAAGAGATTCTACTTAATTTTTCGATAACTTAAAGAAGCTTTTTTAAAAGACTATAGTTAATACTACTATAAGCCTTTATAAAGCTTACTTTATAACTATTAAGTATATATTACTTTAAGAGAAAATTAAAGTAGAAAACCTTCGGAAAAAGATATTATATTAAAGTATTTATAAGAGAGGTTCTTTTATATTTATAAGCGATTTAAAAGAGAGAATATATATATAAAATAAGATAAAGTAAGAAGAAGCTTTATAAAAAGCTTATAAAGCACTTTAATAAGTTATTAACTAATCGACTGAAGTTCTTTATATTATTAAGGTTTAAGTTAAAAAAGAGAATAAGAAATAAAAGAAAAGACTAGAGAAATATAAGGTAAATAGTATATTTCTAGTAGTAGAAGATTTAATTTTATATTAAGAGCTTAATAAGAATCTTACTCTACTTAAAGCCGCGAATAAGATACCTAAGAGCTATCTTAAATACTTATATTATTAGTATTGTACTAGTAAATAAATAATAAGTATATATTAATATATATTAAAATCTAAGGGTTAATTTAAAAGTATTTAAAAGTATTAAAAGATATATATTATAAAGAGTATCTAAAGATTAGAAGATATATTACCTCTTAAATAATCTCTAGTTTATATTTAAAGAAGGTCCTTTTTTTAACTAGGATTACTTATTCCTCTTAATTACCTCTTATACTTTTATAATATAAGTATATAAACTAATACTAGTAAAACTTCTTTTAGAAATAAAAAGAATAGAATAAAAAATATAGATATAATAAAAAGAACTAAAGATATAATAAAGTAATAAATATCTAACTTATAATCGGACTTAATAGTTAAAACGTCTCTAGGTATTATTTAAAAGTACTCTTATTAATAAGCGAAGATATAAATAAATCATGATCTAGTATTAGATAATATCTTAAAATATAAAGAATATATATAAATTTATAAAGAGTTAAATATTATTATTATTAAATTAATATAAGTCTTTAAAAGGTTGAAAGACTAATATTTTATTTAATAGTAATTAATAATATAAAGGTAGAAGATAATAATAATACCTAAGTAATAATAGTAAATAATATTATATTATATTTAAATTAAGCTTGAATTTAATATATTTATCTATATAAAGATAACTTCCTTTTAAAAACCTTCTCTTTTTTTATTAAATAATAATAATAATAATAATAATAATAATAATAATAATAATAATAATAATAATAATAATAATAATAATAATAATAATAATAATAATAATAATAATAATAATAATAATAATAATAATAATAATAATAATAATAATAATAATAATAATAATAATAATAATAATAATAATAATAATAATAATAATAATAATAATAATAATAATAATAATAATAATAATAATAAGTTTAAAATAAATTAAGTAATTTAAAAGTAAATCTATCTTATCTTAAGATATAATATAATAGTAAAGCTCTTTACTAATATAAATCAGTACTAATTCTCTGCTCTCTTAGTATTCTTTTAGTTATATTTTATATAATACTATAGATATATTAATTATTAAAAGAAAGTTAATAAAAGATTATATAAATTTAAAAGTTCTAATAACTTAAAGTATTAGTATTATATTAAGAATAAGAATAAATATAAACTTATAAGTATCTCTTATTTAAATCTTATTTATAACCTCTTTAATTATAACTCTTAGTTACTAATAGAAGTAGATCTTAGTATTTATAATTAATAAATATTATACTTTTACTAATACTTTTACTAATAGAGACTAAGTTATTCTTAAAGAAGTTATTATTACTCTTTAAAATATTATAACTATTACTAAGGCCTTTATATTAAAAGATATATTATTAGCTATATTAGTTATATTAGTAAAGATATATATCTTATATAAAGAGGTAACTAGAATTATAGAATAAAATATTATAAGTATTTTCTCTTTCTAATTAATTCTTTTTATTTCCTTTTATAAGATATAATTTAATAGTTTATATTATAAGAGATTTTTATAATCTTATAATATCTAAAGACTATTAATAAAACGCAGAAAGCTTTATTAAGAGGTTTAATTATAGTAAAGTATTATAAACTAAGGGTAAGTGCTTATAATACTTTTAGAAGTAGTTTAAAAGAAGATTTAATTAGTAATTATAATAGTTCTAGTTTTAATTCTAACTTTAATAGTAATAGTAGCTTACGTAATAGTTTTATAGTAATTAATTAGCCTTTTAAAGAGAAGAAAATTAATAATAATACTTTAATACTTAATTTAACTTCTCTACTTTTTCTTCTTTAAAAAGAAAAAGAAGCTATTAAAGTTAGTAACTTTAATAAGAATAATATATAAAAGTAAAGAAGTTCTAGCCTTACTTTAGATTAACTTTATAATTAATTATCTATAGTAATATCTTCTTTATACTTTTTATATAAGAGTAGCTCTTTATAATAAAACTAATAATTAGTCCTTATTAAGGTATTATTATAAAGCTACTTATTAGCGCTTTAAATTAGAGAGTAATTATCTTAAAGTAAAAGTTATTCTTATTATTATATTTTACTTTATTATAAAGAAATAAGTAAGTAATAAAAGAGAGTTATAAAGAAATTAATATAAGAAAAATAAGTAAATATATTAAAATACTTCTATTATAGATCTATATTAACCTTAATTAACTTTTTAACTTATTCTTTTACTTTTATTATTAACTAGTTAGTATTAATAAACCTTTAAAGAGCTTTATTTAAACTAGCTCTTATTATAATATTAATAGAGTTATTTATTCTATTAATCTATTATATTTCTATTATTTCTTTATACTTATATAATTAATAAATTATTATAATATTAATTATTAAACACTTTTTCTTTATAATACTAAGTTTAATAATATATTTATAAAAAGATAAAGAATTAATATAAACTATAATAAGAAGCCTTAAGAGGCTTAGTTTATTAATTATTATATTAACTATAGTTATTAAAGATATTAATATATTAATTCTTATTATTATAATATATAATTCTAAAGTAAGTACTACTTAAGTAACTCTCTTATACTTAGTAAAACTTATATATATTAAGTTATTAGATAAGAAGAACTCTTAAAACCTCTTTAATTTAGTTCTAATTATTAATATAAAACTGATTTAAAAGTTAAAGTCCTTATTATTTTAAAAGATCTATTAATAAAAGCGTAAATCTTTATAAAACTTAAGTCTATAAGAATATATTATAAGCTTTTTCTTTAGTTCTTTATTTATTACTTAAGATATAAATTTAAAGCTTTAATATTATTAAGAGTTAAGTTTTAGTATTATACTATTACTAATAAGTTAAATATAGCTTTTAGTTAATAGATTATTATAAAGTAAGCTCTATAAGTTTATTACTTTATATAAGCCTTCTTATAATATCTCTTAATAATATTAACTTACTTAAGCTTTACTCTTTAACTCTTTTAAGATATATCAAAGCTATTCTCTTTTATATTCTTATAATTTTAAACTTATTAGTTCTTTTAATACTTATTAAGAGATATAAGTTATAATTTATATTTTTATTTAAAGGCTCTTTATATAATACTT
Organism: Cadophora gregata; assembly: GCF_030347475.1. NCBI lineage: Eukaryota > Fungi > Ascomycota > Leotiomycetes > Helotiales > Ploettnerulaceae > Cadophora > Cadophora gregata. The sequence continues at coordinate 1,112,081 of NW_026695935.1, read as the reverse complement.
ATAATATATATTAAACTAATAGTTTTTAAACTTAAGTATATTATATAATAGAGGTATTATTATAAATATTATATTAAGTAGAAACTTATTAATAATCTCTTTTAATAACTATATAAATATCTTATAAAGAAGCTTTATTATTACTTAAGTATAAACTTAAGTAATATCTTATATTATTAACTTTAATTTAAAGTAAATTTAAATATACTTTAAATAGTTAAGTACTATAGCTAAGTATATAATAAGCTTTTAATTAATCTATTAGATTATTAATAATTAAGTTAAGATCTTTTATTTACTCTTATTATTAAAGTATTAAATAATAAGCTTAGATTTTTTATATAAGCTTATTATCTCTTTACTTTTAACTTTATCTATTATTTTAAACTTAAAAATATATTAGCTTTTTACTTTAGAGTTATCTTTATAAATAGAGATAAAAATACTTCTTTTAGTAAGAGCTTTATATTTTATAAATAAGATCTTAATATAAATAAGTTTTAATATTAATTTCAATATCTTTTAAGTTAGTTATTCTTAATATTAAGTATCTTCTAGTAATTTTTCTTTTTATTATTTAATATTAAAGCTATTTATAATAAATAATTAAATAAAAGTAAAATAGAATATATATATTCTATTATTTCTTATATTAATTTTATAATTCTTATTATTTATTCTTAAGAAATTATAAAATTCTTCTTACTTTTTAAATTTCTTCTTTTAAACTAAAACCTTATTATTACTTTAAAGATTATAAATATATATAGTTATTACAGGTTTAATAGTCAGGTGAATAGTTATATAACTATAAGTATAGTTTAGAAAACTCTTCATAAATATATCTACTTTATACTTAAGGTTTAATATAAGTAGATACACTTTCTATAAAGAATAATATTATAAGCTCATTAATCTTATTATATACTTTATATTTCTTTAAGTTACTACGCGAGTAACCTAGTAATAAGTTATAAGTCCTAATAGCTTAACTTAAGTATAATACTATAAGTTTATATATTACTTATTCTAAAGAGTAATAAGCTATCTCTAAAGAATTAAGCTATATACTCTAAGATAAAGGAATAGTAAGTTATAATAAGATATAACTACTTAGTAGTTACTATAGTATATATTTCTATTATATAAGATAAGAAGAATATAGAAGAAGATTAGTTATTAGAACTACTTATATTTTTATAACTTTACTTAAACTTAGAGAGAGAAGATTAATTCGAAGAATCTCTCTTATAAGTTAACTCTAATATAGTAGTAATTATAAGATTAAGTCTTCTTATAGTACCTAAAGCCTTTAAAGATAATATAGAACTAGTTATAACACTATCTAGTACTATAAATATACCTTATATAAGCTTAGATATACTTAAAGAAGAATAAGAGGATATATTTAATTTAATTTTATTAGTATTATACTAGTAAATAAATAATAAGTATATATTAATATATATTAAAATCTAAGGTTTAATTTAAAGGTATTTAAAAGTATATATTCTAAAGAGTATCTAAGAGTTAGAATATATACTACCTCCTAAATAACTCTTAGTTTATATCTGAAAGAGATCTACCTTTTAACTAAGATTACTTATACTCTCTAATTACCTCTTATATTTCTATAGTATAAGTCTATAGACTAATAGATTTAATAGTAGTTTAATATCTAACAGATAACTAGTAAAGCTAGTTATCTAAGTAACCTCCTGAAGAGTATATAAGACGCGCTAAGTAAGGCTAATCCATAATAGTATCTTATACGTTTAGAAGCGTAGTACTTAGATAGCGTATTAATAAGCTACTAATCCTTTTTATATAAAATAGTAACTCTCCTAGAGATAATAGTATAAGTATAAAGAAAAGCTAAGAAGCAAGGTATACTACGATTATAAAGTATATATAGCTTCTATAAGGCGTAGATATCTTATATAAAGTAAATAATAGAAGAAAAAAATATATAAAGAAGTAAACTTAGATAATTTAGAATCGATTATTCTATTTCTACTAGAAAAAGTTCCTTTAAGAGAGTATTATACTAACTAGAGCTAACGACCTCTGTTTTATCCCGCTAGTAAGTATAGAACCTAAAGTAGAACTCTATTACTTTAAGGTAAGCCTTAAAGTCTCGCGAGTACTTATAAAGTATATATAAGTATACTACTACCTCCTTCCTTATTAAAGAGAGGTTCTTAGGCCTTATATCTTTTAGCTATTTACTATATTACTTTTAAGCTCTTAAGTAGAGTACTAAGTAGATAAGAGTTTTATATCAGCTATAATAGTAGATAATTTTACTATTAAGGTACCTAAACTTAGTATAGTACTAAGTAAAGTTATTATAAGAAGTTCGGAATATAATAAGCTTATATAACGTAGCTTATAGTAAGTCTAGCTCCGCTAAAGGCTATACCTTATAAAGGAGTCTTTAGGACTAGTACTATAGCGAGAGATAAAAGAGCTTTCCTACTTACTAGTTAAGCTAAGCTTTCTTAACTAGTTTCCGAGCTACTAAGTATATTTCAGATATAATAGGTTCCTTTACTCTTCTTATATTATATAATATAAGTGCTCCCTTATCTGCTAGCCTATTAGCTGCTTTATTCCCCTTAATCCTAGTATAGCCCGAGGACTAGCGTACTCTTATATTATATACCTCTATAGCGTCTTATATTCTTATAAAGGCCTATTATAACATAGTTAATAAGTCTCTTCAGATACCCTAGATTACTAAAGTACTATTAATATATATATAAATATACTATATATATATATATAAGTAAGTATCTTCAGCACTACCTTAAGCCTTATATAAGCTCCTATTACTTCTGTATTAAAGATATTCAAGGTAGTATATATAGAGCTCTTACTTATAGTAATCCGCCGGCCGGCCTAATATACTATAAAGCTATAACCTACGTATCTCCTTCTATTAATATATTATTTAAAGCTATCTGAAAAAATCGAGATATCTCTTAAGAGTAGCTTAGCTTACTATTCCTTAAAAGCTTCTATAGCTTCCTTTTTCGGTACTTTTCTTATAAGATCGGTTTAATAGCCTAGAGAGTAGTATAGCACTTATAGGACTAATCTAAGAATAGTAGAGAGTATCTAGCCTAAGTACTATACTTTCGTACAGATCTTTTCCCTTTCTCTTACTAAGGAGCCCTAATTAATATTTAATAGTATTATCTTACTTAGAAGAGAGTAAGACTCGTTAATAGTCCTAAGTTATATAGTAAAGTAGACTTTTATCTCTTCTAGAGCTATTACCTTAGAAAGTAGTCTAGTATCCTTATATAGTATTAGAAGTAGTATTATTCTTTATACTAGTAGTACTTCTTTTACTATAGCTATAATAACTAAGTCTATAGTATTAATATAGCTTCCTAATCCCGCGCTTACTACCTTCTTATATACTTCGTAATTCCTAGTAGCTGATTTTTATCTACTTCTATACTAAGCTTTTATTTTATATAAGATAGAGAGTAGAATATATATAATTACTACTTTACAAAGAGATAATACTAGTGAGCTATCTATAGTTCTAGCTAAGCTATATATATAGAAAGCTACTTTCCGCGCTTTTTATACTCTTATAGTAATATATCGCTTAAAAGTAAGTTTCCTATTAAACTAGATACCTAGCTACCTTAGCGCTAACTAGCTACTATTTAAAGTAGTTATAATAAGCTAAATAGTAAGGTCTTTACTAATAATATATAGTAGGTTATAACTACTATTCGCCTTAGTAAGGTATATTATTTCTAGCTTCTCTAGTGTAAAGTAAACTTTATTCTTATTACTTTAGTTAATAATACCTTAGATATTTATAGCTAGTCTCTTTACGTTAGTATCTAGTAAGTCTAAAAACTAGTATAAATAGATATTATTAGTATATCTAAAGCGTAATATAGTATCTTACTAGAGTAGCTCTACTAGATATAATATATAAAGAACTAATAATAGTAAGAAGCCTTATAAAGTGCTATAGCTAGTAGTATATACCCTAGTAGTAGACTTTTTAAGGCGAACCTAAGCTTTTCTATCTGAAAGGAAGAACTAGATTAGCTTAACTAGCTACTTAAGCTAGCTTTATTATATTATACGTTTAAGGAGCTATTATATTAGTAAGGTATTAAATACTCCCTAGATATCTATTATAACTATAATAATGCTTTTCTCTTTAGTAAAAGCTCTTTTTATATTATAAATAAAGCAGGCGATAAGGTCTATAGCTAAGCGTTTAAGTAGCGCCTCTTTATATTAGAAGCTAAGAAAGCTATAAGTAAGAGCTATCTACGCTACCTGTCTAGCTATTACTTGTTTAAGGCCTTTCCTTATATATAATAGAAGTATAATAGGTTTCTATAAGTATACTAAGGACCTGACTTTCCTTTCGCTAACTTTTAGTAGTATTACGACCTCTACTAGCTTCTAGTACTCTAGGAAATAATTATACTAGAGATAAGTATTATATAAGTTATAAATATAGGTTTTTACTACGAGCTAGTACGCTTAGAGTAGTTATATAGTAATTTAGTTAGTGCTAAGATATATACTACTAACGCTTATAATATTCTGCTTTATCTCTTTTATTAATACTAAATTTATCTAAAGAAAATAGCTTATCTTATCTTAAGCTTTTAGAGAGTTATTTAGTAGATTATCTTTTATACTAAACCTCCTTAAGACCTTATTCTATAGGACCTTAGCTCTTTCTAAAGTGTTTTTAATTACTTAGCTATCTACTTCTAAAGGAGATACTTTAAGATTTAGTAAGAGTTTATACTATCTAACGACTTTATATAAGAATTAGTTATCTAATATATTATTTAGTACGTATCTCTAGTAGTCTCTCTTAGCTTTCCTAACTACTATAAGGAATATTTTTATCTCTAGCGTTATATTATAGTATTTAAAGTCCCTCCGCGCTATTAAGTAATCTTAGTATATCTCTTAATATTTAAGAGTCTACTATAGAGCTATTTGTCTCTCCCCTTAGTCTAGTATACTAATAGTTTTAATAGCTAAGTTAAATACTACTAAGAGCTACTTTACTACTATTTTAATCCTATCTATATTAATAATAATCTAGAGGGTATTTAGTCTTCTAATTCTTATCTCTACTAGTATAACTAAAGTAGCGAGTTCTTTCTCCGGTACTTTATAGTAGAACTAGTCTAGTAAGATACGCCCTTTACTTAGAAGTATTATAACTTATATCTAGTAGTCCGATCCGGACTATAAGTCCTTCTATATCTATATCTTTATAAAGAGGATATTAGAAAATATAAGGTTAAGGATATAATCTACTTTTTAAGTAAGTTCCTTCGAGGTTCTAATATAATCTATACCGCTTAAGGCAGCCTATTTAGCTACTTCCTTACTTTTATACTTAGTATATATTCCTAGTTCAAATATATTATACTAGCAGTTAAAATCACTTCTAATAAGACACTTAGCTACCAGTTATAAGTATATAATATAGTTAATTACTTTAGAGGTAATAAGTTCTTTATAGATATTAAGTATTAAGAACCTATTAATATTAATCTAAAGTATATCTCAGCTCTTTATTAGCTATCTCTATTTAGTATAAAAGCTATTTCCTTTCCGTATATATATAAGGACTCTTAGTCTCTTATTTATATACTCTTATTAATCCGGTTTCTACTACTTTATTATAGGTATATATAAGTTATATCTGAGATAGTTTTATATTTTAATACCTAGTATAATCTAGGGTTCTTAAATATAGACTATATCTATATCCTAGTTATAAGCTAGTTATAGCGTAATTAAGTAGCTTAGTGCGTTCTTAGTCACGTTTACTTAGTAGACTAATATATCCTTTAGTATAGGTATTATCTTATAGCTAGTACTATAGTGCCTCTATAAAAACGTCTTACTTATTAGAGAGTTTATCTAAGAGGTTAAGGTCTACTACACGTGCTATAGCTTTTTATTTATTCCGGACGAGCTTAACTACTCTAGTAAGCCTTATTCTAAGGAGGATTAGTATATTACCTAGCTTAGGTTCCTCTTATCTCCGCTTTCTACTTATACTATTTATAGTATTACTTACTAAGCCTTATACTTAGCTATAAAGCTAGGACTCTAGTATAGTAAGTTTAAGAGTTAAGTCAGAGGATATAATATCTTCTTATATCCAGTTAATATTACACTCCTAAAATTAGTTATTTCTATATTTCTTAATAACTATTAGTTCCTTTTTAGTTTTCTTAATAATTTTACTTTTTACTTAGTATAGCGCTACTAGGCAGTTTAAGTAATCTGCTAAGTATAGCTTATAGTAGTTAGCGCATTAGTAGGGGTTAACGTAGTTCTCCTTAGAAAAACCCTTATATATATTATTCCGCTAGCTATAAGAAGCGTATTATATATATCATTTATATTATATAAGGTTATAGAAGCCTTAGTAGCTAGGATTATACCTTCGAATAGTAGGCTTTTTATTAATAAGTTTTAATTTCTCTAATACTTTAAAAAAGTAGAAAGGCTTCTTAAATTTTTCTCGGAATAAGATAATATATATAACTATATAAGTCTAAGGGTCTAAGCTTACTTTAGCGTACTTAATTTCCGTTAGAGTTATACTAGTTTAAAAGATAACTTTATCTTTTACTAGTAGTATAGTTGTTGGTATCGTACTGGTAAATAAATAATAAGTGTATATTAATATATATTAAAATCTAAGGTTCAGTTTAAAGGTATTTAAAAGTATATATTATAAAGAGTATCTATAGGTTAGAATATATACTACCTTCTAAATAACCCTTAGTTCGTATCTGAAAGGGATCTATCCCTTAATTAAGATTACTTATACCCCTTAATTTCCTCTTATACTTCTATAGTAAAGGTCTACAGATTAATACTAGTAAAACTTCTTTTAAAAATAAAAGGTTTCTAATAACTATAAAGGAAATAAAGAGAGAACATAGATATAATAATAGGAACTAAAGATATAATAAAGTAATAAATATCTAACTTATATATATTAGTAGCTGGAATATCTCTAGTTATTATCTGAAAGTACCTCTCCTATTATACAGGGATATAAATAAATCGTAATCTATAATTAAACTATATCTTAGAGTATAGAGAACACGTATAAACTCGTAGAGAATTAAATAATATTATTATTAAGTTAATATAAGGTTCTAGGGAGTCGGAGGGTTAATATTTTATCTAGTAGTAGTTAATAATATAGAGGTAGAAAATAATAGTAATAGCTAAGTGATAATAGTAAATAATATTATATTATATCTGAATTAGGCTTAAATCGTATATATCTATCTATATAAAGATAACCTCCCCTTTGAAATCTTTTCTTTTCTCTATTAAATAATAATAATAATAATAACTATAAGTTTAGAATTAATAGTATTTACCTTAGAGATTCTTACTAACTAGGAGATTTCTTTAAAAGATATTAAATAAATTAAGTAATTTAAGAGTAAATATATCTTATCCTAAGAGCTAGCGTAGTAGTAGAGCTTTTCATTAATACTAATTAGTGTTAATTCCCTGCCCTCCCGGTGCCCTCCCGGCTATATTTCATATATAATACTATAGATATATCGATTATTAGAAGAAAGGTAATCTAAAACTATACGAATTCTAGAGTTCTATAAGCTTAAAATACTAGTATTACACTAAGAATAAGGATAAATATAAACTTATAAGTATCTCCTGATCTGAGTTCCTTTTATAACTCTTCTAATAATAATCCTTTATAACTAACGGAAGTAGATCCTAGTATACGCAGCTCTTAAGTATTATACTTTTACTAATACTTTTACTAGTAGAGATATAGCTAAACTCCTTAAAGCTAATACTACCTTCTAGAATATTATCTTTATTACTAAGGCTAATATACTAAGAGATATACTATTAGCTATAGAGGTTATATTAGTAGAGGTCTATACTATATATAATAAGATAGCTAGAATCGTAGAATAGAATACTATAAGTATTTCCTTTTCTTAATTAATTTCTTTTACTTTTCTTTATAAGGCGTGATCTAATACCTTATATTATAAGCGATACTTATAGTATTATAGAAGTTAAGAACTATATTAGGGAAGCGGAAGGCTCTACTAGATAGTCTAGGTCTATTAAAGTATTATATAAGGATAAGTACTTAAAGGAATCCTAGAAGCGATTTAAAAGAGAATTTAGCTAGTAGTCTTAGTAGTTCTAGTTCTAGTAATAGAAGTAGCTTAAGTACTTACTTTTCTAGCTTTACTATAATTAATTAGCTCTCTAAGGCAGAGGAGAGTAGTAATAGTACTTTAGTACTTAACCTAACTTCTCTACTTTCTTCTTCTTAGGGGGAGGGAGAAACTACTAATAATAATCTTAGAGAGAATAGTATATAGAAGTAGGGGGTTTCCGGCCTTATTTCAGATTAGTTTTATAGTTAGTTCTTTATAGTAGTATCTTCTCTATACTTTTACACGGGAGTAGCCCTTTATAGTGAAACTAGTAATTAGTCCTTATTAAGGTATTATTATAAGGCTACTTATTAGCGCTTTAAATTAAAAGGTAATTATCTTAAAATAAAAGTTATTTTTATCGTGATATTTTATTTAATTATAAAGAAATAAATAAGTAATAAAAGAGAGTTATAAGGAAATTAATATAAGAAAAATAAGTAAACGCGTTAGAACGCTTCTGCTATAAGTCTGAATCGATCCTATCTGACCTCTTTACTTATCTCTCTACTTTTACTATTAACTAGTTAGTATTAATAAACTCTTAAAGAGCCTTATTTAGATTAGCTTTTATTATAGTATTAGCAGGGTTACTTACTTTATTAATCTATCGTATCTCTATTAGTTCTCTACGCTTATATAATTAATAAATTGCTATAATATTAATTATTAAACGTTTCTCCTTTATAGTACTAAGTTTAATAATATATTTATAAAGAGATAGAGAATTAGTATAAACTATAGTAGGAAGCCTTAGGAGGCTTAGCTTATTAGTTATTATATTAACTGTAGTTACTAGAGATATTAATATATTAATCCCTACTATTATAGTATATAATTCCGAAGTGAGTATAGCTCGAGTAACTCTCTTATACTTTATAGAACTTATATATATTAGGTTACTAGAAAGAGAGAACCTCTAAAACTCCTTTAATTCGGTTCTAATTACTAGTATAAAACTAATCTAAGAGCTAAAGTCTTTATTATTCGTAAAAGATCTATTAATAAAGGTATAGATCTTTATAGAACTCAGGTCTATAGGAATATACTATAGACCTCTCCTTAAGTTCTTTATCTACTACTTAAGACGTAGATTCAGGGCCTTAATATTATTAAGTATTAGGTCTTAGTGCTATACTACTACTAATAGGTTAAATATAGCTTCCGGCTAATAGATCGTTATAAAGTAGGCTCCGTGAGCTCGTTACTCTATATAAGCTTTCTTATAATCTCTCTTAGTAATATTAACTTACTTAAGCCTTATACTTTAATTTTTCTAAGATATATAGAGGCTACTCTCTTTTATACGAATAGTATACCTATTAAACGTTAGTGATTCAGATCGGTTTAGGACTTATATTAGCTTAGTTATAAATCCGGCCTGATTAATCGCTTCTTGTTCCTTTATTAGGAATATCTTATCTCTTAGAATAAGAGTATTATCTGTTTATATTCTTACGATTCCGAACTTATTAGTTCTTTTAGTACTTACTAAGAGGCACAGGTCGTAGGTTAATATCTCTATTTAAAGGCTCTTTATATAATACTTATGATATATATTAAACTAGTAGTTTCTAGACTTAAGTATACTATATAACGGAAGTATTACTATAAATATTATTCTAGGTAGAAACTCGTTAGTAATCTCTTCTAGTAGCTATATAAATATCTTATAAAGAAGCTTTATTACTACTTAGGTATAAGCTTAAGTGATATCTTATATTACTAGCTTCGATTCGGGGTTATTCCGGATATATTCCGGATAGCTAAGTGCTATAGCTAGGTATATAATAAGTCTTTAACTAATCCGTTAGATCGTTAGCGATTAAGTTAAAATCTCTTATTTACCTTTATTATTAAAGTATTAAATAATAAGCCTAGATTTCTTATATAAGCTTACTATTTCTTTACTCTTAATTTTATTTACTATTCTAGACTTAAAGATATATTAGCTTTTTACTCTGGGGTTATCTTTATAGATAGGGATAAAAACACTTCTTTTAATAAGGGCTTTATATTTTACTTAACGGGATCTTTGGAACAGTAGTCCCGGGGTTATAATCTTACTCTCTAATTATAGCTAGATAGAAAGCTCTTAATCTCTTGTCTTTTTCTCTATTAAGAATACCTTAGTATTATATACTATATATATCCTAGTATTATAATTGTTATTAATTATTAGTAGTTCGTTAATCTGCTTTATAAATAGGATCTTAATATAGATAAGTTTTAGTACTAATTCGGATATTTTCTAAGTTTATTATTTCTAACGTTAGGTATCTTATAGTAATTTTTCTTTTCTTTACTTAACGCTAGAGCTATCTATAGTAAATAGTTAAATAGAGATAAAATAGAATATTTATATTCTACTATTCTTTATATCGATCTTATAATCCTTGTTATTTATTCCTAAGAAATTATAAGGTCCCTCTTACTTCTTAGATTTCTCCCTTTAGATAAGTACTTTATTATTAATCTGAAGATTATAAATATAAATAGTTCTAGGGCTATTTCGGGTAGCTAATATATCGTTAACTTTACATATAGTATAGAGCTTATATATAGCTTCTATAGCTTTCTTAATAGTCGCTGCCTATTGTTTAACTAATAGATTAGAAGGATCTAATTCTATTATCTTAGGGTATACACTAAAGACTAGTAATATAGGGACTAAGCTATTAGGTCTAGCTATATTATTTATAGCTTTAATAGCTATTTATAAGTGTTCCTTAGTATTAAGATCTTCGTGTTTTTTTATAATAATTTTATAAGTATAGCGGAGTAAACAGTGATATCTCTTTACCTTACTAATAGAATAGTATACCTTTACTAGAATAAGTTTAGGGATAGTTCTAATTAACCTAAGTAAGCTTTGAAATTCCTTAGAGTTAAAGTTCGTTCTATAGTTATAAACTAAGAAGTTAGGTAGTCCTAAATATATATTAATCTATATAGCTTTAAATATATTAAATATAGATCGGGCGGATACTAAACTAGATCTTTTTTAGAGCTATCTTACTGCTCTGAATCCTGTTGCCTTATTAACTATATAAAGAGTATACTAATTACTAAATATTACGATATTAATATAGACTATATAGTTAAAGTTAATATTATTATAGAGTCTGAATCGGAACTAATATAAAGCGTCTACGTGCTTCTAGTAATACTTATATATCTCCTTTACCTATTATATAATATCGGAATCCGGTATATAACCTGCTTAGTCTAAAAGATATTATAAATATTATACTATTAAGTAACTAAATCGCTTATAGAGTCTACGAATCTCTGTTTCTGTTAGGTAATAAGCTGATATATCTTCATCTAAATACTCTAATAATTAGTAATATTAATTCAGAAGAAGCTATATATACCCACTTTTCCAGATAATTAAGTGCTTAATATCCCCTTGAACTAAGGTATTAGTAAGGTTATTATAGTAGATCTCTAGCTTATTAAGCTATTAAAGGTATATTAAGAATAGTATATTAGTATCTATAATTATAAACTCTAACTATCTAATAGGTATATCGATTATAATAGTTCTTAATACTACTCTTATACTAGCTCTGAATTAGATCTAATAATATCCTGCTTCTCTTTCATCGAATATAACTTTCCGGGTTTATTATAAAGCTTATAACTAATTAAAACTGCTTATATTTCTCTTTAATACTTTAGTATTAATTAAAAGACCTTGAAAAACTATCTTAAACTACTAAGTAATAAAAGCTTCTGTTATTATCTTAAGCTTAGGTTACTTAATTATACTTTAGAGAACGTGAATTACTTTACGCTTCTTAAGGTACTAGAGAACTTACTTTATATTATACTCTGTTTCTAACGTATAGAACGTAATAATAAAGTATACTATTTTATCTTTATCCTCTGTATCTGCTTTAGTATTATTAGAATAGTTATTATTATCTTCTATAGAAGTATCAGAATCGTCTTTTTTATAGTTTTTACTAGGTCCTCTGAACTAGTCCTAATTAAGCTTCGAATCTAACTTCTCTCTTTCGAGGTATATTATATATACTTTATAGGACTTTTCCGTGGGCTTAATACTTTTAGTTTTCTATTCTATAAAATACCTTACTTTTAAGGCTACTTACTCTTAGTTAGAGTAACAGCTACTATAATAGTCTATCTTCTTATAGATAATATATCCTATATAGCCTAGGAATACCTTAAATCTATCTCTATGTTTATTCCTTAGAGAGAACTTTATCCTTTAGTCTAAGTAGTAAGTATTATTATTTATAATATATATTTAGGACTAATTCGTATTTTTCCTAGAGTATCTTTTAGATCTAGATCCGGAATCCTATGTTATTTCTACGCTTATAGCTACACGAAGGCTATCTATTAATATAAGGAATATCAGAGGTAGCTTAAATAAAGCTATATTAAATAGGGGATTTCCTAAAACTCCTTGTACTAGCTTATTATATAGTGTTTCGTTATTTTATATACTATTATCCTTAAGACTTAATTAGATACTTTATAGCTTTCTTATAAAGCTTTTTAATTATATTAGAGCTAATTTACTTTTCTGAATTAGCTTATTCTAAAACATGGAAAAGGTTATACTAAACTATTAACTTAAGTATTAATTAGCTCTCTTCTCTATCTTATAATTATTATAAGTAGCTTATACTAGCTCGTTAAACGAGTACTTCTTATTCTAAAGATACTAGTAGTAGTATAATAAGGCTCTATCCCGGAGTATAGATAGAAATACCTTATACTATAGTATAAACTCTACTAATACTTATTAATAAAGGTTAGTAAAGATATAAAGCTTCTTATTAAGATAATCTCTAGCTCTGCTGTATTAGAGCTCTTTAGTATATATCTTACTAAGGCTTACTAGTGATTTTACTTATTCCGGAGAGATTAGTTCTATAATATACTAACTCAGATAAATAAGCTCTGAATATAGTCTGTTTCAGCTAAGTACCTAAAAAGGAAGTAATATTCCGTTCTTTAGGTATATCACGGGAGCTAAGGTAGGATCTAGTAAACTATTATCTCTTAGTCTCTATACTAGAGGCTAATTAATATACTATCTCTCTAGTCTTATTAGAAATAACTTCTCTCTCTTAATATTAATAAGGGGAGAGGCTCTATAGAGATCTTCGCCTTTTATAGAGGGTTTAATATATAAAGGTCCTTAGGAGTCCGGATACTGAAATAAAACTTATCCTCTTAGGGGATCACTTATCTATATTCTCCCTTAGCTATCTTAATACCTTATCTCTATATTCTTAAGGGCTATAATCTCTATAGATAGAGATAATATATTAGGTAAGTTCTAATAAAATATTTATTACACTTAGTTCTCTTCTTAATTACAAGTCTGAATCTTATTTAAAAAGGGGCTAAATAGTAGGTCTAGTAGTAGTTTAGTTTCCCGCTTATCTAGCTAAGTGTTTTCTTATATCTGAACTACTACTATAAGAGCCTAGGAAATCTGTAATCTCTTTTAACGCTAAACGTAGACCTAATTCTTTAAGAGATAGTCTTAGAGCTCTTATTATTACTTACCTATTATTTTCTTAAAATCGTCTGTTATCTAATCCGGAAAATATTCCTAAAAGTCCTAGAATAATATCTCTCCCCTAATACTTTTCCTTATAGAATAGTCTATAAATCCTTAAACTAGACTATTAATATTAGCTACTATAAGACTAGCTAAAGGTACTCTAGGAGCTAGCGTTCTATTTTATATTAAGGTTCTACTACTTCTAACTTCTACTTTAAGTTATTCTATAACTTAGTCTATTAGAGTTGCTATTATACTAGAGGCGATTTATAAGTATTTTAGATATATCTTTTATATCTTAGAAATATCTAACTAAATAGCTCCGGAAATATTTTAATAACTATTAGAGAGTAGCTATTATTCTTTAGTAGTATAGAACTTACTCTACTTAATTTTAATAAGAGTTCTCTAGTTACTTTATAAGACTTACTCTAATTAGTTTTAATAAGAGCTTACTAATATTAATTTAGTGTTATATCCTAAGAGTTAACTCTATTATATTTAACTTATCTGTTCTATAGTATAAGGTAACTACTGATTAGTGTTAGTATTATACTAGTAAATAAATAATAAGTATATATCGATATATATTAAAATCTAAGGTTTAGTTTAAAGGTATTTAAAAGTGTGTATTATAAAGAGTATCTATAGGTCAGAATATATACTACCTTCTGAATAACTTCCGGTTTATATCTAAAAGAGATCTATCCCTTAACTAGGATTACTTATATCCCCTGATTTCCCCTTATACCTCTATAGTAAAGGTCTGCGGACTAATAATAGTATTAATTAGAGTTCTATTAAAGAAGTTTAGTAGTGTAATTAAAATAGCCTAGAGAGTGTAATTATACTATTTGTCTAGTAGCTTAACCTTTATACCTCAGAAGAGGCGTTTAATAATTTCCTAGCTCTCTTAGTCTATTAGAAGGTCGCAGATCTATAAGTTTAATAGAGTAATAGCTTATCTTATATTTATTTCTATAATTATAAGTATATCTACTAGTTATAAAGTAGTAATCTTAGTAACTAATTCTATACGAAGTACAAATACTATTACTCTATTTTTATATGCTTTAAGTTTAATAGTAATTAGGATCCGGTTATCTAGTTTTACTATCTTCTTTATTATTATATATAAGTATTATATTAACATTACTATAGAAGGGATTATAGCGTAGCTAGTAGTCTTAGATAAGGAAATTATAGCTCCGCTAAAAAAAGAAGTCTTACCTAAGAATAAAGGCTTTTATATTAAAAGAGCTATCTCTAAGTTTATTAGAGTTTTTAGAATACCCTAGGCCGCTATATCTACGAAAGTAATAGATTTAAGCTCTACGGATAAAGTCGATATTAAGTCTAAGGAGAGCTAATTAGCGATATAAATCAGGACATATTTAGCGCTTTATATGTTAACGTATAGTTTAATAGATACGTAGTTAATATATCTTTTAAGTATATAGCGTGCTTTATCTTTAAGTGCTTTCTCGCTATAGCTAGCTATTATATTATCTAAGAGTCAGGCGAGATCTATTATAACTTATAAAGTAAGCCTATAGTTATAATCTAGTACCGCGATTATTAGGAGAATAGTATCAGAGGCTTTATAGTTAATACGTTCTATATCTTATATAAGATTAATCTTAGGGGGTAGCAAGTAGTCTACTACTTATTACTATCTCTTCTTAGAGCGCTTTTAGAGGTTATAGTAAAAGAAGGCTCCCTTATTAGAGCGAGTATAATCTGCTATAGTATTATTACTAGTATAATAAGATAGTATATTTTCTACTATTTCTAGCCGATAGCGATAAGCTAAATAAGCTAGAGGTAAGAGAGCTTATTTAGACGTTAATAATCGAAGTTATTCGCAGTTTCAAGTACTAGAAATAGTTCTAAGAAAGGATCCTTTAGATTCGAAAAATAATATAAAAGTAAGTAATCTATAATAAGAGAATATATAAGTTATAGAATCCTTTAACTTAATAATATACTCTTCACTACTTTTAATATCTTTATTTCTATCTTTACTACCTTCTATTAAGACCTCTATAAGTTTAAGATATTATCTACTAATTTAAATCTCGCTAACTCATATAAGTTAAAAAGTATTAAGAATTACTCTAAATAGCATGATAAAGTAATAAATATTAGCTTATTAAACAGAATTACTAAATATCTAGATATTCGTTTAAGAAACTATATACTAAAGGAAATTAATAAATAAGATAATAATATTAATAAAGAAGTACCTAAGAAGTATATAGATTAGTAAGCTAAAGAGTCTTAGATAAAGCTTATTATTACCTTAAATTATAAGCTAAGCCCCTTAGTATATATTATAAGTAAAAAGATAGCTCTAGATATATAGAAAGCTTTAAGAGATTAATATAAAAGATTAGGAAATATCTTAGTATATAATACGATTTAAGACTATATTAAGCTTTAGTATAGCGATTTCTCTACTTTAAAGAAGTTTATAGTAGCCTTTAAGCTAGCTATTACTAAGCTAGAGACGCTAAAAGTTACTTTACCTACGGAATAGTACCTTATTATATTTATTATAATACTCTTAAAGAAGTAGCTAATATAAGCTAAAGCATAGCGTTTTAACTTATAAGTTATAAGCTTTATTTCAGATCTTAATAAGCTAGAAAAGCTTATAATTATACTAGAGAATCTTATCTAAGATATTACTAATAAAACTAAAGGCTTAGACTTAGTAATACGAATTATAAGCTAAGCTCTATATAGAAATAAGTTAAACTTATAGGATAAAAAAAGTAGTAATTTAAGTAAATTAAATAGAAAAGATACTAAAGGAAAAAAGGATTCTAAGACTTTATTATATAAGAATTATAATATACCTAACTCTTAATATACTTTAAAGAGGTATTATTAAATTAATAAAGAAGAATAAGCTAAGTTTAAAAAGAAATATAATAAGAAATACATTTAATATAAAGAATATATAGCTAAACGCTAGTAAGAAAATAAGAAGAAGGATAGATCGATAAACGACTTAGATAATAAGGTATTTAGATCTATATTACTTCTATCTATTCTATTAACAATTTGTTTTATTAGCTAGAATAAGAACTAATAATTATATAATACTAGAGCTACTAAATATATATTAAACGACTTATCTAAGTTTATAGATTATATACTAAAGATAAACTTAGTATTTATATTAATTATAAATAGCTTTATTTAACTACTAGGAATCGGTATATATTACCTTCGAGTTATAAAGTCTAATAGTATAATACGTATAGTAGAGTATTATAATACTTTATACGTGCTTTAATTACTAGTTTACTTACATTCTAGCTATAAATTAGTAAAGCTTAATAGTTATTTATATAGTTCTATACTTTTTATAATATCTAACTATAAGATCTATACTATTAATACTAATCTCTTCCTAATTAAAGAAACTTAACTAGTAAATTCCGCTTATTTAAGTATACTTAGATTAAGCTATCTTACTACTATTAAATAAGCTATAGTTAATATTGAGCTATAGTACTATCTTATATATTACGCTAGTTTCTAAGTTATTAAAGATACTTAAAATATAGTAGTAAGTATAAAGTTTATAAAATTAAAGAAGAGTAGACTACTTTAAAAGATTAATAAGAAATTCGTATATAAAAGACTAGCGAAAGCTTTATATAAAGTTAATATTAATATATTATATCTTAAACTAAGAGGAATTAATAGCTACTAATATACGTCTATATATATATACTTAGTAACTTTAGCTTAATTCGCCTTTATATATTTAAAGAAGTCTAACGCGTTTAAAGCTAATTAAAAGATAATTAAGCTAGCTAAGACTTAATATAGTTATATAATTAAGGTGTAAAGACATAATAGAAGTAGAGAATACTCTTCTACTTAAATAAAAGAACTAGTAGACTATATAAGAATACTCTTAGAAGAATTTATACTTTATACTCTAAAATAAGATAGAAGAGCTAAACGTTATATTTGAATTATTATAAATAAGCTTTATTATATTATAATTAACTAAAATATACTAGATAAACTATAGCTAGAGGTATTATTAGCTATTATTTATAATACTAATCTTATAGCTATAATAACTATTAATAGAAA
Organism: Cadophora gregata; assembly: GCF_030347475.1. NCBI lineage: Eukaryota > Fungi > Ascomycota > Leotiomycetes > Helotiales > Ploettnerulaceae > Cadophora > Cadophora gregata. Next base: position 1,094,162 of record NW_026695935.1, on the reverse strand, counting down.
GACTTTATTTAAAGCCTTTTAAGATAATATTAAGCTAAAAGTAACTTATAAACTATCTATTAAGTATTTATATATTCTAAGCTATCTAGTTTATATATTAATTCTACCTTAAAAGAGAGTCTAGAGCTATAAAGTAGCTCCTTAGATATAGAAGAGTATATTAGTAAGCTACGAAGGTTAGAATATCTACTAATACTATATTAATAAAAAGATTATTAGAATCTCTCACGTGAGATTTAATAAAGATAGTCTAGTTATAGAATCTTATAAAGGAGATACTATAATTATGCCTTTTAATAGAAGTAAGATTTAAGAGATTAGTAGTTAAAATTATAATATTAAAGATCTCCTAAAGAATATTAATAATAAGACTTAAGAGAATTAAATATTAGAATCAAGTAATATAGTATAAGATAATACTAAAGACTCTAATTCCGAAGGCGAGAATAATTCTGAAGCTAGAGTAGACGAAGATATTAAGGCTCTAAAGGTATTAAGTAAATAAGAAATCGAATATAAAGCTAAAAAGAAGTATAGAAGACTACTAGGATTAAAGAACTAGATATATAACTATATTCCGTGTTTAACTTATTTAGGAAGACTTAATAAGCTTCTATAGTATAGAACCTTATATATTACCTTAGTTCTAGACGAATTAGAGCCTATTACTAAAGCCTACTAATAGGTATATAATTTAGCTTAAGTTAAGTCTCCTTATATTAATAATCTAATAATATTAGTATAAGTAATACTACGACCTAATTAACTAAAATAGTATTAAGCGATTATCTATAAGTATAAGGCACTATAAAAGAAGCGCACTTAGTATATTATAAAGTGTTCTGATATACTAAAAGGTAGTAAGATTCTTAGCTCTTATCTAATCTTTAAGACTAAGTATAATAAGGATAGTAGTATTAAAAAATATAAGGTTAGATTTATAATATAAGGTTATATTTAGTATTAAAGCCTTAATTATAACTAAACCTACGCTGAAGTCTATAAATCAGCTATATAGAAGCTTACTCTCGCACTTATAGCTCTACTTAATCTAGAGATAAAGTAGTATAACGTAGAGACTATATTCCTTAATAGTAAAGCTAATACTAATATCTATATTAAATTACCTCTAGGCTAGAAAGAAGCTAGTCGTGTCCTAGAGAATAAAGAGTACTAAACATTACTTAAGACTCTATATAAATTAAAGTAATCTCTATAATTATAATAAGAGAAGCTATATACTAAGTTCGTAAAAATAAGCTTTATACTACTAGAAACTAATAATTATATATATATTAATAGAGATACTAAGATCTTAATTATTACTTATATTAACGATTTCCTAGTTATTTCTAAGGTAAGACTAGCTCTCGAAGAGTTTAAGAAGGTTATATTAACTCTATTCGATATTATACTAGCTAGTTTAGCTTAGTATTTCCTTAGAATACGTATTATTAGAGACTAGGAAAAGAAGATAATATCTCTATATTAAGATACTTATATTAATAAGATATTAAACCAATTTAGAATAGTAAATTATAAGAGCGTTAATACTTTATTTATCTTTAGTTCCGAGATATATATAGTTACTTTTAAAGATTAAGCTCTCTCTAAAGATATTAAGCTATATTAACAGATATATAGTTCCTTAGTATATTTAGCTTATACTAGATAAGATATTTAGTTCTATTTAGCGATACTATTAAAATTCCTAGTTAACTCGTCTTTATAATATATCGCTTACGCTAAGAGAGTATTATAGTACCTCTAAGGAACTAAGTATTATATAATAACTTATTATAGTAATATTAGCGACGCCTTCCTAATAAAGCTCTAAGGCTTTTATAATTCCGATTAAGCTAGAGATTATATAAGTAAAGTCTCTTATTTAAGGGCTGCCTTCTTTCTAGCTAAAGGAGTATTTTCTATTATATCTAAGCGTTAAATAAGTATAGCTTTATCTTCTACTAAAGCTAAGTATATTACTATATATACTTTTACTAGAGAAGTATTATAGATTCACTAAGTTCTAGCTAAAATAAGCTATAAATAACTTAATTCTTATAGTATTAAGATAAATAGAGATAACTAAAGTATATTAGCTCTATTAGAGAACCCTAAGTTTCACTAGCGTACGAAATATATTAATATTATATATTACTACTTTCACTAAGAAGTTACTAGAAGCTATTTAGACCGTTAGTATATTCCGACTAAAGAGAATATTACTAATAGCTTTATAAAGGTACTAGGTACCTAAGATTATAAAGCCTTTATTAAGATACTAAATATAACTATTCTCTACTTTAATTAAGAGGTAGCTATATTTCCTAGAAGAAGTTTCTATTAGAGGATATAAAGATTATATAGATAAGAGGTAATTAATATTACTAAAATAATATATAGAGATCTATCTAAAGTATATTTTACTTATAAGGATATTTTTAGAGATAACTAAACCTTATAGACTAGAGACACTAGTTATAAAGGCTCTCTTTAGAGAGGTATATTATAAGTTTAATAGTTAAGTGAATAGTTATATAACTATAGGTATAGTTTAGAAAACTCTTTATAAATAGACTTACTTTATACCTAAGATTTAATATAAGTAGATATACCTTCTATAAAGAATAATACTATAAGCTAATTAATCTTATTATATACTCTATACTTTCTTAAGTTACTTAGCGAGTAATCTAGTAATAATAGTTTTAAAGCTATTTTAAGTAATTAATATATTATTAACTTTATATATAATATAAAACTTATATATAGCTTTTATAGCTTTTTTAATAATAGTTATTTATTATTTAATTAATAGATTAAAAGAATTTAATTCTATTATCTTAAAGTATATATTAAAGACTAACAATATAAAGATTAAGTTATTTAGTCTAATTATATTATTTATAGCTTTAATAGCTATTTATAAGTATTCCTTAGTATTAAGATCTTTATATTCTTTTATAATAATTTTATAAGTATAATAAAATAAATAGTAATATCTTTTTACTTTATTAATAAAATAATATAATTTTATTAGAATAAGTTTAAATATAGTTCTAATTAACTTAAGTAAGCTTTAAAACTCCTTAGAATTAAAGTTTATTTTATAGTTATAAATTATAAAGTTAAATAGTTTTAAATATATATTAATTTATATAGCTTTAAATATATTAAATATAAATTAAATAAATATTAAACTAAAGTTTTTTTAGAGCTATCTTATTACCTTAAACCTTATTACTTTATTAATTATTAAATATTATAATATCTATATAAATTATATAATTAAAGTTAATATTATTATAAAGTCTAAATTAGAACTAATATAGAATATTTATATACTTTTAATAATACTTATATATCTCTTTTACTTATTATATAATATTAAAATCTAATATATAGCTTACTTAGTTTAAAAGATATTATAAATAATATATTAAAAGATACTTAAATAGTTTATAAAGTCTATAAATCTCTATTTTTATAAGATAATAAGCTGATATATTTCTATTTAAATATTTTAATAATTAATAATATTAATCTAATAAAAGCTATATATACTTATTCTTTTAAACAATTAAGTACTTAAGATCCCCTTAAACTAAGGCAAAAATAAAGTTATTATAATAGATCCTTAGCTTATTAAGCTATTAAAGGTATATTAAGAATAATATATTAATATCTATAATTATAAATTCTATTAATTTAATAAGTATATTAAAGGTAATAATTCTTAATATTACTTTTATATTAGCTTTAAATTAAATCTAATAATACCTTACTTCTCTTTTATTAAACTTAACTTCTTAGATTTATTATAAAGCTTATAACTAATTAAGACTACTTATATTTCTTTTTAATACTTTAGTATTAATTAAAAGACTTTAAAAAGCTATCTTAAACTACTAAGTAATAAAGGCTTTTATTATTCTTTTAAGCTTAAGTTATTTAACTATACTTTAAAGAATATAAATAGTCTTATACTTCTTAAAGTACTAAAATACTTATCTTATATTATACTTTATCTTTAATATATAAAATATAATAATAAAGTATATTATTTTATTTTTATTCCTTATATTTACTTTAGTATTATTAGAATAATTATTATTATTTTCTATTAAAGTATTAGAATTATCTCTTTTATTATTTTTATTAGGTCCTTTAAATTAATTTTAGTTAAGCTTTAAATTTAATTTATCTTCTTTAAGATATATTATATATATTTTATAAGACTTTTCTATAAGCTTAATACTTTTAGCTTTTTATTCTATAAAATATCTTAGTTTTAAAGCTATTTATTCTTAGTCGAAGTAATAGCTATTATAATAATTTATCTTTTTATAAATAATATAACTTATATAACTTAAGAAAACTTTAAATCTATCCTTATATTTATTTCTTAAAGAAAACTTTATCTTTTAGTTTAAGTAGTAAATATTATTATTTATAATATATACTTAAGACTAATTTAAATTATTTTTAAAGTATCTCTTATATTTAGATTTAAAACCTTATATAGTCTTTATACTTATAGTCATATGAAAGCTATTTTAAAGAAAAGATCCCTTAAAACTCTTTATATTAGCTTATTACGTAATATTTTATTATTTTATATATCACTATCTTTAAGACTTAATTTAATACTTTATAACTCTCTTATAAAGCTTTTTAATTATATTAAAGCTAATTTACTTTTTATAAAATAGCTTATTTTAAAATATAAAAAAGATTATATTAGACTATTAACTTAAGTATTAATTAGTTCTTTTCTCTATTTTATAGTTATTATAAGCAGCTTAAACTAGCTTATTAAATAAGTACCTTTTATTTTAGAAGTACTAATAATAATATAAAAGAGATTTATCTTAGAGTGTAAATAGAAATACTTTATATTATATTATAAATTCTATTAATATTTATTAATAAAGATTAATAAAGATATAAAGCTTCTTATTAAGATAATCTTTAACTCTATTATATTAAAGCTTCTTATTATATATCTTATTAAGACTTATAAATAATTTAATTTATTTTAGAAAAATCAGTTTTATAATATATTAACTTAGTTAAATAAGCTCTAAATATAAACTATTTTAATTAAATACTTAAAAAAGAGGTAACATCTTGTCCTTTAAGTATATTATAAGAGCTAAAGTAAGATCTAATAAACTATTATTCTTTAGTTTTTATATTAAAAGCTAATTAATATATTATCTCTTTAATCTTATTAAAAATAATTTCTCTTTCTTAATATTAATAAGTAAAGAGGCTTTATAGAAATCTTTACTTTTTATATAAAGTTTAATATATAAAGGTTCTTAAGATTCTAAATATTAAAATAAAATCTAGTCTTTTAAGAGATTATTTATTTATATCCTCCTTTAGTTATCTTAATATCTTATTTTTATATTATTAAAGGCTATAATATTTATAAATAAAGATAATATATTAAGTAAGTTCTAATAAAGTATTTATTATACTTAGCTTCTTTTTAAATTATAATTTTAAATCTTATTTAAAAAGGGTTTAAATAGTAAGTCTAATAATAGCTTAGTTTTTCACTTATTTAACTAAGTGTTTTCTTACGTTTAAACTATTATTATTAAAGTATTAATAATATATAATCCTTTTTAATATTAAATATAAACCTAGTTCTTTAAAAGATAATCTTATAATTCTTATTATTAATTATTTATTAACTTCTTAAAGTCTTTTATTATTTAATCTAAAAAGTACTTTTAAAAGTCCTAAAATAATATCTCTCTTTTGATACTTTTTCTTATAAAATAGTTTATGAATTCTTAAATTAAACTATTAATATTAGCTTTTATAAGACTTATTAAAAGTACTTTAAGTATTAATATTTCACTTTATATTAAAGTTCTACTACTTTTAACTTTTACTTTAAGTTATTTTATAACTTAGTCTATTAAAGTTATTATTATATTAAAGGCGATTTATAAGTATTCTAAAGATATTCTTTATATTCTAAAAATATTTAATTAAATAGCTTTAAAGATATCTTAATAACTATTATAAAGTAACTATTATTCTTTAATAATATAAAACTTACTCTACTTATTAATAAGAGCTTACTAATATAAATTTAATATTTTATCTTAAGAGTTAACTCTATTATATTTAACCTATTTATTTTATAATATAAAGTAATTACTAATTAATATTAGTATTATATTAATAAATAAATAATAAATATATATTAATATATATTAAAATCTAAAGTTTAATTTAAAAGTATTTAAAAGTATTAAAAGGTATATATTATAAAGAGTATTTAAGAGTTAAAATATATATTAATTCTTAAATAACCTCTAGTTTATATCTAAAGAGAGTCCTTCCCTTAACTAAGATTACCTATTTCCTTTAATTACTTCTTATACTTCTATAATATAGGTTTATAGACTAATATATATATTATCTTATAACTTAAAGTTAAATATAATAAAGATATTATAAGAGAGAATATAGAATTTAAGATAGGAAATATATATAAAAAAGAAAGAATAAGTATTAAATACTTAGAGTCTAGTCTTATATAATAGATATATATAGAGAGTTCTAATACTAAGTCAGATATAAGCTTAATTAACCCAATTATAAATAATACAGATTTTATTTAAGTTTAGTTATTTTAAGAAATTAGTTATAATAGAATTAATTTTAATATCTAATCTTTATACTATTTATAGTAAATTTTTAATAGGGTTAATAATTCTTAGTATAATACTTACTTTCGCGTAACACTTACTTTTACTAACTATAAGCGAGAGCTCGTAGCCTTATAAAAGGAAACCGACTATTAGACTGTTTTAAAAAAAAATCTGTCCTAGGAGCGCCGGGGGATAGTCTATTTAACCCTGCCTTTACCTCTAACGTAGGGCCTTGTATAAAATCAGCGTTTCTTACCTTACTCAAATAACTCTCAAGTATTCCGAAATTACGTGGTCTGTACAATGTTACCCCTATCCCAATGTTAGATCGCCACCGGACTGTTGGCAGCAGGTTTTATTGCCAATGGCGATTCCTCTCACGGTTGCTCTATCTAAGGTGGTACCTTAAAAGAAAGTGCTGCCCTGGGTACACTGTCCTAAAGCCGTCATATTAAAACTGATAGGCAAAAGTTACCTAGAAAAACACTGACAGTCCCAAGATAGTAACTTAAATATTCCCTGCACGGTAACTCTGGATATAATTGTGTGCTAGGTCCCGCGCTCCCCTGGAAGGTAGGTAGCATCATACCTAAATCAAGTCACGTTATCCCGTTGTCTTTCTGTAAAACAGCTTCAAATCCTTCCATTCCAAGTTGAAAAGATAGACAGAGAGTCTCCACCTAATAACTTTGGCCTCAGAGTGAGGAGAGGGAGGGGCGGGGGGTATCCCTTCAAGCGGTGGTTCGGTAACGCCTTTTAGCGTGAAAACAAAAAAAGAGTATATCGAACGTAACTAAAGAAGTATCTATAAATAAAATATATATACTAATAGTTTAACGTTGAACTAATAACTATTACTATATAAGCTTTTCTTTTAAAGCAGAGGGTGATAAGTTATATAGCAAATTGTAAAAGGTCTTTTAGGAAAACCGCGCTAAAACCACGCTAAAAGGCGTTCCACCGCTTGAAGGGGTATCCCTTCACGCTTAAGAAAGTCATTATGATACAGTGGTCAAGCCTGGCAAGTGAGAAAGGATAGAGGCCAAGAATCTACATAAATTTTTCTTTGTCTCTGCAAGCACAGCTAGAAATACACAATGGAGTTGTTGATCTCAGCATGAGAAGAGCAACAAGTCCTCGCACTCCGACCTTCCACGCGCCATTTAGCAAAGCACCAGTTTCTTTACTTCCCAGTACAAGTTCTAAGAAAGCATTAATGATTCCGACATTGGCAATCACTTCTTCTTACCCCTGCCTTTACCCTTCGTTGCAGGTGCAGCGTTTGAGACAGTAGACAACACACTGGATGCTCTTGAAGATGGCGCAGCTGAAGTTGCCTTGCTTCCCGCACCAGCTCTAATGCTGTCAAGGGCCTTGTTCTGTAGACGATGAGTCAGGAATATAAGAATGTCTACGGAATAGTAGGGATCATACCTTGAAACCATTCCTCGACTTCTTCTTCGCAGGTGCCATGCCAAGCACGCTATCTTCATCGTTCTCGTCATCCTCTGCTTCTCGCTTTCCTTTGCCATTGGCAGTTCCGTTGGCTTTGGGCGCAGACGCATCTTCAAACTCGCGAGCTACTGTAGTGAGAAGGGTAGTGCACCTCCGACTGATTTCCACTGGAGTGCGACTCAGGAAGAACCAATCGAATCTGAACAGCGGGCTGTCGCGGATATCATCGCGGATTCGTTCGAAAAGTCCTTCGCTATCAACACCGTACTTGTCAAGTAATACCAGCAAGAATCTATCCTCCTCCTCGGTATATACCTTTTTGTTTGTAGTTGACACAGAGTAGTTGATTTTGAGCTGTTGAAGTGGCACACGGTATTGCTGCATCTTCTTGCGCAACATCTTACGTTGGTGTTCCATCTTGCGAGTCTTTTCCTCGCCAGCCTCGATCAAGCCGATGTACTTGCTGTAGTCAGCAATTTCGGTGTACCGTTGCCAAAAGACCTTTGCGTATGCCTTGATTTCCTCTGCAGTCTTGCTATCGACTTCATCCGCGATGGAATCATAATCTTTGCGACCATACTTTGCAGAACCGTTAACAAATTGCTGGAAGTCTCGACGGTTCCAGTCAGCAAAACCCTGCTGCGACAAACGCTGCTTCTCCTCTTGTTCTTCTTCCGTCAATGGGGTCGCATTGTCAATCTCTTCTTGGTCTAAAGCACGCTCCGCCTCTCGATCGGAGAGCTGGTCGTCAGGACCATCAGGAAGAAGAACCTTGTATCCAATTTCCTTTCGATGATAAGCAGTCTCGCGGTCTTGCAGATCTCGGAGGGTCCCAGGAAAGAACTGGTAGTCGTGGACCGTGACTTGTTTGGGAGCACGAGGGGCTTTCGGCTTTGCATCTGCAACACGGCCCCCAGTAGACAGGGCTTGTTTGTAATACTTATCCATCGAATACGACTGTTCCTTTCTCTCCCGCTTGGCGGGATTGATCCAATGGATACCGATTTCCTTCTTCTTGTTCGTAAAATCTTGGCCATTCCACTCATATGCTGACTCTGATGTGAACTTTTGCAAGTCGTCAATTCCAAGTTTCTCATATCGGGCATTCAATTCTGCTGTCCGTTTTTCGCCATGCTTCAAAATTTCGTCAATATCATCGTCGTTGAGTTCACTTCCCTTCTCCGCAAGATTGCCCGTAGGTCCCTTGGACGAGAAGACCTTCTCGGCACCATGTTGTATCATGCTGAGCAATTCGTCTTTGTTTGCAGCAGCCTTTGCAGCAGCCTGGGCACGACCCTGTTGAATGACAAGTTGATCAAGTCGCAGCTTTTGTGCAGCACGCTCTAAGACTTTCTCCTCGATAGCGTTCTCCGTCACGAACCTGTACACTACAACCTGTTTTGTTTGACCAATTCTATGAGCTCGATCCATGGCTTGCAGATCCGCCTGTGGGTTCCAATCACTGTCGTAAAGGACTACAATATCAGCGCTCGTCAGGTTGATACCCAGTCCACCAGCTCGAGTTGTCAAAAGAAAGACAAATTTTTCCGAGTCGGGCTTGTTGTACTCGTCGATTGCTGAAATACGGTCCTCGTGTGCAGTACCGCCATCGATTCGGCAATATTTAAACTCTCTGAAAACGCAGTAATCCTCAAGGATATCAAGCAATCTGCTCATTTGAGAGAATATCAAAACTCGGCTACCTTGCTTCCTGAGGCGGACAAGAAGTCTATCGAGCATGACCATCTTGCCAGCGTTGGTGATGATATGTTCTTCAGTGGTATAAGGGGGTCCAGGTTCCGCACCTTCGAAAAGATAAGGGTGGTTGCAACACTTTCGAAGTTGCATGACGATATTGAGCAGGCGAGTTTTGGATTCGCGTTTCCCACCCGCTCCGTTAACTGCGTCGATATCTTTCTCAAGAATCTTTTTGTACCACTTGACCTGCATGTCGGACATTCCAATGTACAGGTTGATTTCCTTTTTGGGTAACAAGCTCTTCTCCACATCACTCTTAACACGCCGGAGCAAGAAAGGTCGCAGGACACGATGGAGCTGCTGAACAACTGTATCCTGATCTTCTCCCTGACCGGAGAACCACTGGTCAAACGCCTCGGCATCACCAAAGACATCGGGAAGTAGGAAGTTGAGCAGCGCCCAAAGCTCGTGCAAGTTGTTCTGTAGTGGTGTACCAGTAATAAGAAGTCGGTTTCGAGAATTGAATACTCGGATGACTTGGGCGAGGGAGGATTCTTCGTTCTTGATGCGGTGGGCCTGTTGACATTAGAATATAGCATGTCTCGATGGTTCATATAGGAATATACCTCGTCAATAATAATGTATTCCCATGCGAATTTCTTCAAATGAGACTTCTCACGAAGAATCATTTCGTAACTGGTGATACAGACGTCGAATTTCTCATCGATCAGGCGATCGTTGATCAGGGTATGGCGTTCATCCTTTGCTCCCTGAAGAACAAGTACATTGACTTCCGGAGTCCACTTGGCGAATTCTCTCTTCCAGTTGTCGAGTGTGGACTTCGGGACTACGACCAAATGAGGGCCGGTGATATCCATAATGTGTCTCAAGTATCCAAGAAAGGATATGGTTTGCAAGGTCTTTCCTAGACCCATTTCGTCGGCCAGAATGCCAGAGATACCGTTCTCGTGGAGGGATATTAGCCAGTTCAGCCCAGCGACCTGATAATCTCGCATCTCTCCGCCCTTAATGAAGCCTGGTGATTCTCGAAAGACGGTTTCTGCCGAACCTCCAGCTTTCTCATCTTTCAACAACTCGGCATCTTCCTCGGCTTCAGTTCTCCGTCGTCCTACAACAGCTGCGCCACCTTGCCTATCTCGACCCTTTTTGACAGCCTTTTCTGCCTCTGCATTCTGGCGATCAATCTCGACCATGATCTCTTTGATTCGTGGGTTTGGGTTGGTTTCAATGAAATGTCTGAAGAGGTCGGTCAAACCAAGGAGGTATCGAAATCGCCGAATCGAATCATCTTCCTTTTGATTGTCAGTATTTGTAACGCAGACCGATAGATCATTCTCGAACGATTAGCTATGCTGCCGTACCTTGCTTTCGCCAAGAACATCGTGCTTCTTTCCAAAGACACTTCGTCGGAGGAGAGTTGCCTGTGATCTTTTTTTTCTACCATCTACCGGTTCTCCCACCACGCTGCTGGCAGTCGTATTGGGATTCGTGTCTGAATCTTCTGTATAATCTGGCGTTTCGTCGACCTCCTGGGAGGAATATGTCAGAACTCATTCTAGGGCTTGGCTTCTTGGGCTTCATCACTACAGCCATTGTGTGGCACCGAGAAGATGATGTGTGACATACCATTGGATCAACAGGCAACTGTGTAATAGGCTCCGACATGTCTGCCATCGATGTGTCGGTGTCGGCGCCACTCGTGCGTGAGGAGCGTGGTGCCATGGTAAATCTACCTCTCTCGAGGAGAGCAAGCAGGGGACAGGCTACGATTCTAGCGACTCGCGCGTTATGTTGTCTTTTCAGGATGAGAAACGGTATCCGGTCGCGTTCGCAACAAGTTGGACTTTTGAGAAGAAGCGCGTGTTTAGAAGGAAATGAAATAAGTATCCCGTCGACGCGTCTACGATGGAGTGATTGAGGGCGACAGCGCCCTGTCTTAGGCTGGTGAGCGGAATTTTGGCTTGAGCACCGCGCCCACAAACTTGCGGAATATAATAATACCGATCCGAAGAAGGACATTCAGTTTTAGGAGCGGAGCGTAGCGCGCGGAGCGGCGAGGAGCGGAATATCTTAACTGCCGGGAGAACGGTGCAGCCAGGCAGCAAAGTCAGGACATGCATCGTCAGTATCAAACCCACCTGCATTTTCATTCCATTGCCTGTCCACCGCCGCGGACTCCACTCCAGTCACTCCACCCCACTCCACTCCACTCCATCCTCTATTCCAGAGATTTCTGTTTCTCGCTGCCTACCTACTCCAGCATCACCACTCGAGGCTCTTTAGCGGCGCCACTCGTCAGTCTTTTATTCAATGACTCTACAGCCTGCCGAACTTCGCTGAGCTCACTCTCTTACCTGCTTTGCCTACCCCCGACCTCGACTTAACCCAGCCGAACCCACCTTAACCAAAAACAGCAGCACGACTGCATCGCAATCATGGACTCTATGAGAAGCCTGGACACTTCTCTCCCGCGTGCAACACCTATAACAGCCGCTGCCTCGATTACATCCAAGCACCAGGACCCGCCCGAGCAGCTCCTCACTGCCTTCAAAGCCGCGGCCCTGTCTGTCACCAATCTCTACAAAAGCGCTGCCGTCGATCAAGGGAGGGCTCGAGCTGAGGGGTATCAAGATGCTCTGGACGAGCTCCTGACGTTTCTTGATAAGGAAGACATTGGGCTGAGTGATGGGGAGGGTTGGAGGGTCCGAAGATGGGCTACCGAACGATTGGATGGCAGGGATTCTGTAACTCCAAATATCGAGAGCGATGATGAAGCTTCTGACAAGGCAGAGCGCGGTTCATCCCCAACTATTCAAAGATCACAAAGCTCGAGCCGTATTCCCACGACATCAAATCCGATTAGAGCAGTTTCTCCGATGCGAACAGAATCTGCCCCACCAACCATCGTCTCGCACAGTGTGGACTCGGCGCCTAACTCCACACCTTCACAAGCAACTTTTACATTCCGATCTGCCCATCCCTATCCGCAAGATGCAGACATAATACTGTCAGGCCTTGACATTTCAGACAACACTCGCGTTCCTAATCACGATGGGTCAGTTGCCTCACATACCTCAAACACGGTATTGTCGGGTCTTGGCGTCTCTCGGCCACCGCGAACACGGCACAACAACCACACTCGAATCGGTAATCGGCCCAATGGTACCACTGGTAGGGGGGGTGGCCAGAAGAGAAAGATCAATTTTGGGGAGTTCTTCGATATCGGGAATTTGGGGCAAGGGAGAGACGGTTTTGGTGGGGGTGGAAAGCGTGGACGGTTTGCATGAAGCAGGCCCTTCTTCTTCCTAGAACTCAATACCCATCAGAGCTGTTATTTCTCAGTCAAGCGGATTTTAAAGATGGGAGCATTACAGGAGCATAGCGACGGATTTATACCCCTGCACACAGTCATGATTCATTATGTATCAACGGCGCCTTTGGGGCTTGCGACACATGTATACTTAAGCTAATGTTCAGAAGCGGTGAGCCAAGGAGCCAGAGGCCATTATCACCAGAAACAGTGTAAATCCACCATGTAAAGAAGGGGAATAGGCGCTTCGTATCTTCAATCCCCGGGCTGCTTTGAGATTCGAATGCGACCTTGGCCTTAACCCGAACCCGATCAGTGACAATGTATGTCCTTATTGGTTGGTTGACAGATAGATACAGCTGCTCCCAATGTACTTAGTATTGCAAACCTCCGTTTCGCCTTCATCATTGGCGAGTTATACATCTTTTCGTAAAGCCATGATGTATGCCCAAATTGGTTCATTTGGTATCCTAGAGAATGGTCCTTGCCTAAGACGTTTGACAATTAAGGATACCTGACTTGTTATCATATACAAAATTGTCAAATTTCACATTGATTTCAAACGTCATCGGAGAAGGTCGCGGAAACAACAGTGTTGCAAGAACGCCCAAGGCACAGGTCTGGTTTATCCATCAGGTCTCCCTTCCCCCCGCATGTCTTACCTAGCTAGGGGTAGCCTCATCTCTTGTTAGGACCCCTCTAACACCCAGGACAACGAACACAATACTATTCTGGCATATTTGTTCACTTAGCTTAGGGTTCCAGAGAGCGATTCTATGCTCTCATAGAGACTCGTGGTTATCCCCTCAACTGCCGTATCAAGCACACTTTTAAGAGGGAGGCCTGTAGCGAAACCTGTCATTGAGCGAAGAACGCTGAAATTTGAATCGTTTTTCGTCTTGGCAGCCTTAGCGCTTCGCTTCAGCGCTGTACCCTGGCAAAGGGCATTTTCAGCAGTTGGGGGGACTGTCCAGCCTATCGGGTCGAGGAGAATGGCCGTTTCAGGCACGTGCAGTACCCCAAAGTCAATACCTACCTTAGGTTCAGCGCATTACAAATAGGGTACAACGTTTCAATTAGAAAAATGTCTTTGCAAATACTGTAAAAATAGCAGCTCTAAAATGATCTAAGAAAATATTATGTTATATTCTGAAGTTTACGTAAAAAAGTGCGACAAAGTGACTCCTGCCTCAATCAGCCACTTTACCGTCGACCCGATCGCCAGCTTACCCCTTTTCCCGTGTTGATGTTACATGCAGAAGCGAGTGAAGCTAAGCGAGCGGCGACTGACAAAGTCATATTTCGGCGCCTCTCATTCTGTATCAAATTTCAATGTTTTGGACCATGCCCATCCATCTCGTGCATATGAAATGAAGCTTGGAACTAGAATGCCACTTTTATCAAAAAAGTTAGTTTTATTCTCTACAAGTAGACTTCTCACCTTCAAGAATTCACAATCGTAATTGCACACCTAACTACACGTGGGATGACCTCTGTTTCCAATCAGGTCCACAATGGAGATAAGTGAAAGGGGATAAGGAATGCAAAGAGATAACTAAAAAAGAGAAGAATTTGGGCTACACTTGTTGACTCTCCAATCATTATACCCACATATAACCCATGATAATTAGCTACCTGAGTGTGGGAACATTTCTAGCAATCAACAATGTTTCCTCTTCCCAATTCAATCGCCTGGCGTATCCAGATGCTGCCAAGTTATATGTCTATCGTCTCAGGACAGGTGTAGTATGGCTAGCTTTGTTCCAACGTCACGGTTGTATGCTGAGTTAATGTTGATCATCTTGGCCACTAGACTCTACGGTACCTCTCATACGACTTAAGCTGAGGTAATCCAGGAGTTAATCACTGTATAGGGGTAAGAGACAAGATGTCTTGCTATCTATAAGGAAGCAGATACGGCGCTGAGGACAACTGGTTTTGAGGAAATCCAAACCTTATAAATTCATTCTATACATCGTTTAGTGGACATGCAATATTGATTCCTCCCTTAATGCAGACCAGTGGAGGCCAAATGGCAGAATGCTCAGCGCAATGCATATATCGTATGGAGTGGGAAAACAGAGGGTAAGGGTGAAGGAGCGGGCCATCGTCTCCGACCTTCTCGACGGCAACATGGATCAGTGAAGCGGGCGGAAGAGAATCCAGTAACCAGTGCAGCGCAATCCAAAAGTCTTCAAAGGTGCAAGGAAAGATTCAGCTCCAAAGCAGTGTACGAACACCAACCGTACTGGTCTTTGAGATGGTGCGTGTGTTAACAAGAAAACAAAGGATCCACCTCTGTATCAAAAAGGAGATAAGGTAATTTGCAAGCAAGTAAATCACCGGCGTAGTCCTGCCAAGGTATCAAAAGATGGAGACCTAAGAAGCTCCAACCAGTGGGGGCCTATAGAGGTATCCATCGTCACAGCAACCAAATATATCAATGCATGCGTCCTTTGTAGACCATTTCGTCCTCGTCCTCAGTCTGATCTTCTGCCACCTCCTCCTCGACCTTGAGACTCAAATACGGGTTGTTGTTTACATGGTTCTGTGGCCGAGGGGGAGCGATGGGTCCCAAGACAGACTTATCTGTAGCACCTATTGTGTTCGAATTAGTGTCATCCTTTTTTAGATCCTGGGTAGGTAGGCCTACGAGTAGCTGCAGGTAAACTGTTACCACTTGGACGAGCTTGGCGGCTCTGGTCACCTTGTCTGTAATTAGACGATGATCCCTCCAGACGACGCCATGGGGCCTCAAGTCGCTTTCCTGAGCTTTCTGGGCTCGTCGTGGAACGCGGAGGGGGGCCCTCGGGGAGCATGTTATTTGAGTGTGCACGGCGGTACCAATTGGGGATTCCGTGATTAAGGCCCAGTGTCAACTGTGTTGCTCTATCAAACGGCATCTCGTGCTTGTACTTGCAGCCCATTTGAGTGAAAGCACAAACACCCTCATGAATCCACTTGTCGCAGTAGATCTTTTCGCGCCGGCGTGGTGCTGTTGACATTGAAGAGGATTGCACGATGGAGTCAATACGCTGCTGCTGAAATTTCAGCTATTCAATCCCCAAATAGGTGATATGATAAGAAGGGACCACGATTCAAGGAAGAGAATGAGCGTCTAAGCATACCTGGGTGCTGTCATATGGAGGCGGTTGCATGGAGAGCTCAGGTCGAACCAGAGTAAGCGGCGGGAGCTTCTGAACAACCTGTCATATGCTATTAATATAAAGAGGCACAACTACGATAGACTTAATATACATACCTCAATAGGAACCATGCGATCAGGGGCGTTTGGGCCCGGAGCTTGCTGCATGGTAGCAGGCACAATAATGAGGCCTTCTGGACCTTGACGGCGAGGAACACCGGTCACGGGGAATTCATCTGCAGGTAAAAGTCGAGTATATGATCCATCTGGTCGTCTCATTCCATACCCATATGCAGTCTGGACCTGTTCCGGCATTGCGGAGACAGGACCAGGACAGACTGTGCTGAGCGGGACACTGTTGTCACCAACGAGTTGGGAATAACCTCTGTGGCCTGGTGGGATACCCATCATTGGATAATTTGGGTCGTATTGGTCCAAAGGGGCTGACGAGGGCATTTCTGAGTGTCTCCATAAACCAGGACCTAGGCCATAGGCAAGGCTGTTGGTGCGGCGAACTTGAAATTGGCTCACTCGCTCGTTTCGCTCACGTGTGGACTGGAATGAGGATGACATTTTGTCTGTTTGAATGGGAGACAACAGACAGGACTCAGCGCTATAGTTGTCCATCAAGGTCAGTGAACATGTCATCTCAGTATCCAATTCTGGGCTGTGATCGTGGACATGGGCAGAGGAAGGGTGTGGAGCTTCATTATGTTGCAAAGCCGCCGAGCTCAAGTCTTGGTTTGACATTGTGATTCTGGCCTCGATGTAGCGATAGAAATGATTCAAGAGTGCTGCGGTACCAACAGTTCTATACAGCTGTTGAGAGCTTGCACTTGGAGACACTTTTTTTTTTGTGACAAAGCTATGATCGGCCTGAGACTGGCAGATGTGACATGGAAGGAAAGTTGCTCTAGCACTTACATCGGGGTCAACTGTCATGGAATCTTCTTTCTCGGGAAAGGTTTTTGGAAGTTTGTGGGCGTGCTTGCCGTTTGCTGGTAGCAAATAATACTGCCTGGCTTCGGGATGCTGCAGCGTTTGATAGTACTACACGTGACAAATCAGCGATTGGGCAGAGAACAAGGTGGAGGTTGATCAAACGGCTAGATTGGCATACTTCCAGATATGTGAATTCACAGTCACAAAACCACTGTCTAGTCGTGTCGCTCTGCTTCTGGGCAGCGTCTTAGCAAGCTAAGCCACCAGGGGCTGTTACCAGGTTCAAAGTAGCCCTCTGCACCTCTCGTTGAAAGTTGGGCTGTTATAAGTCAGTACGGTGGCGGGGTAGTACTTGATACTTCATATATAGCACCAAGTTATCTCGTATCAAGGCCAAACAGTGAAGAGTTTTCGTTTGTGATTCCGAAGTTCAAACTGAAATCGAACGCAATGGACGTGAAAGTAACTCCATATTGAACTTTATCTCAGAGAAATGAGAATCGGGAACAAAAGATGATCAAGTATGACTTACTTATACGCTGCCTACTCGTCGATTAACAGATTGCTAGGAAGGTACGACTTGTTTTTGATCTGGGGCTGAGAGGTTGATCACCGACAGGCAGATTTAACCCGAAGCAAAGCGTGGGACCAAGTTCGGAAGGAGGGCTTGCTATGACCTGTCGTAGATATGTTCAAATTTGAAATTGGTCAGTGGTGAATCGTGGAGAGGAATTTCTGTTGGCGAACGGTGGAAAAGTATGAAAGATATTCAGGAAGATTTCCAAATAGAAAGATGACACAAATCGGCAAGAAAGCCACCATGAATTGAGCGCAGAAGTGGCAATTACGCTTGGTTTAAAGACAGCACCAGCAGACACTGGCTGCGGAAGTGCAATATTATGTTCTGATTCAAGAGAGTTGTTTGGTTCTGTGGAGGACTGTGGAGGCACTGAATTGTAGCGAGCGACCACAGGGGGAAAGATGAAATCAATGTGAACGCATGGAGTATTTGCCTTTATATTTATGTTGTCAACAAGCCAAGAGAGTTGTGCCTGATATTAGTGATTCACCCATTGTGTCGGTGCTAATTGTATTCCACGAAATACGTTTGATAGCTCTCGGTTCCACTTTCCATGCTCTGATGTATGAAACCTGACCTTTTGGGCATATTTTGAACGACAGAAAACGCTAACAGGCGGAGAACAGGCGGAGAACAGGCGGAGAACAGGCGGAGAACAGGCGGAGAACAGCTCTTTGCGAGGACGCTTGCAGCTCTTGTAGTCAAGCACTTTCCAGCGGTAGTTTCCATGGCATCACAGAGCCGTCACTAGGCAGCCAGACCACAAAGACATAGTTGGATAAGCCACTGTATCTAAGTATTCGCCTATACTTGGAGCCGACTATAATGCGTGTAGTATTCGTGGATGAAGTCAGAATCCATAGCTTGAACCAGGCATGGTCTCCATTTAATCATAATTTCATAGTCTTGCGAACTCTCGGTCAGTGACGTATTGCTCAGCATTCTGCATCTGTCTCCAAGGCCCAGCTTCTGGAGTCTAGCTTATTTGGAACACTCCAACTTGAACACATAATAACAGGAGAATAAAAACAAAACTAGCAGATCAGATTATTATCATATTAAAGTGCTCTAATGTCAAGCCCCAAAGCAATGCTCGACTCGGGTGCTCTAGAGAAGGCAAAATGTACAGCTGTACAATTTCATATATCCATACATCCATCCAGTTAGTCGCCTGAAATTGAGCGACTTCATAGTTGGCTCCTGGGATTCCAAAGGGAAAGATCAAAGTGTATGGTTGCCCCCAAACCCTTCTTTTCCCTCAAAATGCCAGAACGTACCGAAGTCAGACTGGTCCCTCATCAACACGTAGAGCAGAGAGATTGTACGCCGAGCAAAATATGACTCAAACTGCATTCATCGGCAGCACTACTTGAGTGAAACCACCTTGTGCTCTCCCAGGTCGCGCGGCCATGCTAGAATCAATATGGCGAAGACGATAAATAAAGACATATGACACTGCCCCAAAAACAAGAGCAGGGAAGATGGAGATGTCATACTTGCACGACCTTGCCTGCCATAAAGTTAGATTCCCAAGGCATAGGCACTCGAGGCATAATTAGATCTGCCGAATTTAGTAGACCAAAGAATTTGTGGTTTCACCTTGAAGTCTTTCGATTTGTGGGTTTTACAGTTTCCATGCTGAATGCCCAAATCTGTTGTTGAGGAACGAATGGACAAGCCCGATCCTGAGCCGCGGTGCAGCACGGGCTGCACAGCACAATACAATGCCAGGAGCAGGGCCGAGGTCCAGGAGATCTAGGCAACAGGTATACATACTAGTGAAAGCAAAGCATATGCTGCATTTTGAAATTGAGTCGACATCGCTGTCGATAAAGCGATGTCAGCTGGGTGGAATCTCAGGAAGAAAAAGGTGGTAGATGGAAAGATGGAAGCTGATAGCTGGACGTTGGCGCTGGTATTAACTCCTGCCGATTACATAAGCGCCCTGTTGCCTCTCCATCGTAACACATCAATTCAAAAGGAATATAGACGCTGAGGGGTTGCAGTTTCCGTTTCAACACATGGGAGAACAAGGCAATCGTCGTAATGGTTGTGGGAAAGCGATGACATCAAACATACTTAGAGTGGCAAGAAGCCGTCCCATGAGAATCAAGCCATGTCACAACTCTTTTTCGCTTGGATCTGCAGCTCATCTTGGTGTGATGAACATTTAGGACTCTTCCTTCTTGTTCTTCTAATCTTGTGTTCTATTCTATAGTTGGCAAGGGTATCAAGCCATGGCGACTATCAATGCCTTGCTGACTAATCCCCTGTTCTTTCAGAACCAAGAAAACCTCGTGAAACTCTATGCACACGATACAAGTGCGCGGGAGGGGTCATTAAAAGAAAAGCGGGCGCACAGAGGTGACCCAAAGTCATGAGTGCGGTCTATCTATGAACATGCCGAAACGAGAAGGGGACACCTATCAGTACATTGAGAATGGGTCTGGAACCCTAGGGTTTACCTCGTCTCGCCTTCCTCTCGTGACCTCGATCAATAAGTGCCTTCTCCAGAATCTTCTTTGCCACATCGATTTGGTTACCGGATTCCTTGCTGCGGTGTAAGGAGTCGAGCATGAGGCGAATTTGCACTTCCGAGGACACTTTTGGACAAGACTTTCCTATGCCCAAGTGGAACATTCGACAGATGCCACATATCCCAGTGAACTGCGTTCGAAGAGGGCACTGGCCGATTGGATGGTCAGAACGACATTCAGCGCACCAAGGAGCACTAATCTCTTGTCGCTGCTTTAGCACTTCATTTCTTCCTTGTCCATTTCGTGGAACAATGAATTGGGTTGTGCCGCTGCCCTGGCTTCTGGCTTGGCTTTGAGTGAGATCGGGTGGATAGCGTCGCTCTCTGGCTCCGTCAGAGCAGAGTCTTGGTGCGCCCCCTTTGGGACCTTGAATCGAAGCTTCAGTCCGAGATGCGGTCTGAAGTGCAAGTCCCAGTTGTGAGCCTGCATTGCCGTACGCGTGCGAGGACTGGTGGTAGCTGTGTGGGATTTGCTTGGCGCTGGGCCGAAGAGCGTCTGTGGATGCAAAGTCTTGTTAGCTTGAACGACAATGACAGTCGTTGGATATGATCCAGAACTGGGGATTCTAGGAACAGCTTTGAAGGCGGGGTTGTCACCACGCTCATCTCCAAGATGAGAGGAGTTTTTCCTGTCGACGCCGTTATGAAGCTCAGAGGGAGCCGATTGATTTCTGGCAGCAGCCTCTGTCTTTTTCGGCAAAGTCTCCCCAGATGAGCCAGGTTTACGAGCAGCATTTGTTGCAGCTTTTGGTGTGGAGGCACCTGCTCTTGCATCGGAGATTACCTGCTGCTTCGTAGCATTGCTAGGAGCCATAGACTGTGCAGCTAGCTTCTGCTTAGAAGGATGGGGGTTCTTGGCTGCGCCAACTTTGGCATGTTGTAATTTGATGGTCTTCTGCATCCTGGAAATGGCCATCTTTGAAATGACCCGCTTCTTGCCCATACCTTTTGTTAGAATCTGTCCATTCTGGTTCTGGTGCAGCTCCAGCTCTTTCGCGTCAAAAATCTCAACATCAGAATTTTCATCTCCGTCTCCATCAGAATCGCCACCAGATCGGAAGTCTAGGTCGCTCGCAGAATCATCAAGACCTCGCTTGGATACCTGCTTCATCGGAGACGGATCATCTTCGACGTCCAATATTGACTTGTGGTAATCAATAGCCTAAAGCCCAATTAGAACAACGATAATCTGCAATAGTAATACAGTGAACACTCACCTGACGGGTTCGCTTTCCACGTCCGAAAGTTTGCATGTTTCTGGCAGCTTCGGCTGCTGCGTCTGCTTCTCTCTGCTTCAGAATCTTGTCCCATACCGAAGGATCTGAAGGAGCCTCGTCTGAATCAACCTTTCCGACATCATCAGTAAGAGCACCTTGATCGTTAGCCCAAACGCGTGCGAATGAGAACTGGGATTCTGCGGTTTGATCTTTGTCGGTACTTGTAGTTTCGACCTGCGTTCGGTCCAGCAATTTATCCACAGACGCAGAGTCATATCTGATATCGTTACGATCATCGTCATTGAAGAGTGCTTGAGCACCGTGTCTGAGAATCGATTCCAGGTCGACACCAGCTTCATCATCCGCTCCCATGCTCTCAATCAGAGCTTGGTCAAGGGCCATCTTCTTGCGGCCGATTTGAACAATCTTCTCTTCTGCACTGTCTTTGGTCATTAGTTGAAAGACCAGAACCTTTTTCTTTTGCCCTATGCGATGAGCCCGAGACAGGGCTTGTATATCTTGGTGAGGATTGAAGTCGGGATCCATGATGATCACAGTGTCTGCTGTTGCTAGGTTGATACCAACACCTCCAGCACGCGTAGATAAAAGGAATGCGAATAGATTAGAGTTCGGTGCGTTGAAAGCGTCGATTCGTTTCTGTTTCTCCAAGGAGCCGACGTTGCCATCAAGGCGCTGGAAATGTAAATCGAGTCCAGTCAAAAAATCCTCAATTAGATCTAACTGCATCAAGAATTGACTGAAGAGAAGAACTCTGTGGCCTCTCTCTTTAAGCTTCGGGAGCATGATCTGTAAAAGTTGGAATTTGGAGGACGCCTCGACGAGCTTGCGTTGGACATCTTCCTCGGAATCCGTCTTGGAGACTTCTTCAATGGCGGAACTGTAAAGGAAAGGGTGACAGAGACACTTGCGGAGCTGCATCAATATGTTGTTCAGGTTCCCTCTTTCAGCTGGCCGAAGAACTGTATTGGTCTGGCCGAGAATAGATTTGATAAGCTCCGGATTCTTTGCTAAGATAGATCGATATAGCTTTTTCTGGACAACGCTCATAGATACGGGAAGTATGACTTGTGCCATAGGAGGAAGGAACTTCAGTACCTGAAGCTTTGTCCGCCTGGGTGTTAACATCAGCAAGAGCTGTTTCCGCTGTGGTTAGTGGTTTTGATTGTAACATACCTCAAGAAAAATGGACGGATGAGCTCGTGCAGCTCAGGCAAATTATCCTTTGTTAATTCTGCATATTTCTCATCCATCTCAGCGGCATTGATTGAAGTGTCGAGAAATTGGAGAAGGTTGAACAGCTCACGCTTGTTATTCTGAAGTGGGGTGCCAGTGAGTAGAACCTGGAAGGGAGCTTTCACCGCCTTCAACGCAGTATAGAGCAAGTTCTCGTCGTTCTTCAGCCGTTGACCTTCATCGACAATCATACCAGCCCATTTGATACGCCTAAAAAAAGATCGACTATGTTCATCCACGGGAGCTTCATAGGAAGTAACAACGACATGGGCTCTAAGGTCACGACACCCATCTGGGTAGAGCTCATAATCCATTGCCATATCGCGGGCTTTCTTGGCGCCATAGTATGCAACAACTCGGAGGGTGGGGGCCCATTTCTTGATCTCTCGGCGCCAGTTAGGGCACGTGGAGTTAGGAGTCACAACGAGGAAAGGCCAGCACTAATCAATTAGTAAATCAAATACACGCATGACTTAAGTTACCGAGACTGACCTCGGGGTTGCCTTTGACCAGCGAAGCCATAAAAGCAATCAGCTGGATTGTCTTTCCCAATCCCATCTCATCCGCCAGGATGACATTCTTCTTTTCATAGAAGTTGTATAGCAACCAGTTGAGACCTTCCATTTGGTAAGGCATCATCTTTCCCCCAGTTAAAGCAGACGGCTGTTCTTTCAACTCGACGTCCTGTTCAAAGTTCAAAGACCGGAAAGCATCTGTGCGGGCCTTCATGACAGCTGCCCCTGGTGGTTCCAGATATCTTCCAGCCACATATTCATTGTAAGCCGCGACGAAATCACACCAGCGTGCTTCATGTTTTGGCTCTGGTGGCTTCTCCCAAACGGCCTCTTCGTAACCTAGGCCCTGAAACTTGACCAACACCCGCTCGACCATATTAATCGCAGCTTTGTCCGCTGCCTCCGACTCGCGTTCAAATTCGTCATCGTACTGAACGTCAAAGATAATCTCCATCCTCAGGAATTCCTCAGGAATAGCATCTTCTTTTGTGTACTTCGGCAATTCATTCATACCTTCATCGCGACGGACGAATGCTCTTCTCATGATTCTTGTAGTCACGCCCCACACCCAGGCACCTGGCATCCAAGTGCATTTAAAGTAGGACAAATCAATCCACTTGATAAGATACTCCTTCTCGTCTTCACGGAAGTCATCGATTGTTTGACCATCGATATAACTCTCTTGGTCGATAGGTCGCCAGGCAACGAGTCCTTGAACTTTTGCGGGCATTTGGCAGCAATCCTTGCAGCGCCATTTGAGAGAGTATTCCTTCAAGCGCTTCTCGCGAGTTTCGTCGATTTTCGTAACCTCGGACTTCTTTGAGCATTCAAGTGCTGGGAGATGCTCAAAGTGATAGCTACG
This sequence comes from Cadophora gregata, assembly GCF_030347475.1. Classification (NCBI taxonomy): domain Eukaryota; kingdom Fungi; phylum Ascomycota; class Leotiomycetes; order Helotiales; family Ploettnerulaceae; genus Cadophora; species Cadophora gregata. Next base: position 1,069,947 of record NW_026695935.1, on the reverse strand, counting down.
TTGACAAGAGGTACATCGAAAGAGCACATTCTCCACGTTATTGACTAAGGCATCAGGTACCTGTGTAATTGGGTCATCTCCGCCGTTCTCCTCTCTCAGCTTCTCCTCTTGCTTTGGAGTTCTCTTGGGAGCAAAAGCGGCGCAAGCCGGCCCAGCTTCTTTGCAGATCTGACAGACATCTAAATGAGGTGCGGACCTGTCTTTCTTTTCATAAATACCAATGCAGCGACGACACTGCAAAACAAAATTGTCATAGCTAACCTTGGTGACCATATGTTCTCTCCCGCTGCGATACCCAAGACACACTTTGTGTATCGAGGTCGAGCAGCCTTGGCAGTGAATGAGCGGGCTGGTGCCTTTGTTAGAGTATGACCCAGAACCTGAGCAAACATCGCAGGTGTGATTGTGAAAGCGACCGAAGGGCAGATCCTTAGCAATGGGCTTGTATGTTTCACGTATACTGATGACTTTAGGAGTGTTGTTCATTGTAACCTCATCAGCATATAACTCTTCATCCATGTCCTGTTCTCTCATGCTCTTCGTAGCTCTCTCGCGGCCAGAGCGACGGCTTGGCTGGGCACGGTCAGGTGAGGACAAGGAGCCATCATGTCTTCGGGGTCTGACTCTGCTCTTAACTTTGCCACTCTTAGATTGTGACCTTATCTGCCGGGGTTTGTTTCGTTTTGGGCGCTTTGGCTGCATGTAGACAATATCTGAGTCGCTCTCATTGTACGCTACATCGGCTAACTCGTCCTCGTCTTCGTCGTCATTATCGTTCACGTCGTCCTGAAAAGAGCTGTTCGCCTTGATAGTGGGACGAGAATGGGCTGATCTTGTGACACGCGCCGGCTTTGGATCTTCGGAGTCAGACCCGGAGCTTTCCTCACCATGAATCGTCCTGGATGCCGGGCGGCTGCTGACTCGGCTGCTGACTCGGCTGCTCTGTCGAGTGGTATTGCTAGTAAGAAGGGAGACGCGTCCCTTGTCAAGGCGGCGTTTCTTGATGATAGATAGATCATCAGAGATCTCATCGTCAGAGTGAAGAGCGACGAGGGAGCTGTCCACAAAGCCAATGTTTGGCGTCTTGGTTCGGACACGTTTGCTGACTAGACTTGCCATATCGGGCTCCGTGTCTCCAGAATTGCTTGTGTTGCGATCAAAGAACTTGAGAGCATTCTGGCCGTTGCGAAGTTGGAGGAGAGTTTCCAATGAGACCTGGCAGACGTTAGTTTGTGTTCGTATTCCATTAAAAGTTGTGTCTTGAGTTCATGAGTCAATTCTAACCAGTGGGGAGAAGGTGAACTGATACCCAAGCTTAAGCTTGAATAAAAGTGCTGTAAAAGGTGATGTAGAAGAGGTCCAAAAACAAGGCAGAGAAATGAGGCGACACAATGCTACTGCGGTGCATGAAGCTCCTCTGTATTCCTTCTCAAAATTGAGAGCTGAAAAGTAATGCGGTTGTTTGTCAACAATAAGAGGATTTTGGAAGGTACCTATAGAAGACTCGGAAAAGGGATGTGTTATAGTGAGGCTCTCTCAACGCCATTATCAAAGTGACAAGTGAATTTGCTAGTAATTGAAAGTGGACCGCGAAAGGCATGAAAAGCAAGCAGTGATACAAGCAAAGTAAAGAGATGTTGAAAGGGGTGCAAATAGCAGTGACCACCCAGCCGCATGGAAGGCAGAAGCCTGTTCTTCAGATATACAGTGGTTATGTGCTTCTCTCGGTGGAGCAGCTTTGCTCAGCACCCGCAGTTGCAAATGTAGCCCAAGCCACTTGAATCCAAACATGTTCTGCCGTGCCATGTATCCGCCACACATATTTCTTGCATTAGATGGAAACAGAAAAAAGGGCCAAAAACAATACTCTTCGTACCTTCTTCTTCTTCCCACTCTCTAACTCGATTTTGTACCATGTAGAACCAGCCGGCCCTTCTGTCTCCTGGATAATTGTCTCCACGGTGATGTCACCTTGATAAGGCTGGTATTCCCACGGACGTGCTGGTGCGGAAACCAACACAGACAGTGAATCTGGTTTCTTCCGATCTGCAGGCTTGTGAGGCGACTCTCGGGGCCTATGCGACAAGACTGACTGAGGCGGCGAGTCCTCTGCTTGCTCCTGTATCATCATTTGGTTGGGTGTTCGTGGTCTTTCGCTTTCCAGATTCTCGGAACCTGATATGTGATCATGATTCTCTGACGCCATCACAGCAGGAGGAGGGTGTCTTTTCGTTAGGTTGACCGACTTACTTCACACAGTGGATTAGTCTCAAGACCCCACGGCCCGAATTTCGTTGAAGCATCCTATTACATACTCGGAAAATGCTCCTACACTGTTCAGCACATAGTTCTAAGCGTGTTCACAACGTCGGAGACGCGCTTCGAAGGCTGGTGAGGTCAATATTATGGACGCAAGCGACAGCGACGAGACAAAACTAGGTACGTACACTGTAGCATGGCCTTGGCCGACTGTACCAACACGGAAATTAATATCTGTGTGCTGTCCTGCGGATAGTGTAGACCGGCTCAATGCAGCGAATTATGGTTATTGGTACCCTTCCCATGGGTTTGCCTCGCGATGCGCGTAAAGTGCCTCTGGTGCCTGCAGGGACCTAGGTTACATAAGCTGGAAACATCAAACAAGGTCTCATTCGAACCTCGTCTCATCCTACGCATAGTTTTGTTCTAGCTGACTGTTTCCCACACCATACTACGCTACACTCACCACACAGCGCCGACTCTCTGGTGCACTGTGTAGTAAAATAATCAGTATCTGCCGTGCGATGATCAGCTCTTTCCGTTCGCCACGAACTTGCCAATGGAAAATATCGCTGCCGTCTCATTTCCATCTTCTTTCTTGCCTGCATCCTGCGCTGGTGTGCTCCTACCACGCGGGGAGAGCAGGCTCCGTCAATACCGCTATCCAACGAGGTCTTCGAAAATCTAAAGGCACTGCCTTCAGAGGGCCAAGGAACCCTCGTGCTGACGATCCGCGCGAGGTCTACAGAGCACGAACTGGCCTTCATCTCAACGAATTTGCCATCGCCAGAGTAAACTCGGCAGCAAGAAGGCAAGAGGCTCGCAGCGGTCCGCAGAATGACATTTTGGCACGCAGTAAGCTGTGGACCATGCGTGGCAGAACAGGTGTCAAGAACCATGGGAAACACTCTTCGCGTCATCCTATGCGGAGCGAAGCCATCCCGCGCCCTAAAGGGTCTCGGGACTTAGAGATGCGTGGTCGATTTGGGGAAACGCTCACTCCACGTATTCGCAAGGTTGAGCATACAAGAAGTCGGTCTAGCAGAGGAACTCACGGGGAAGCTAGCTACAACCCATCGGCAAGTACGTCTAGATTCGGGACTGGTTCAGGCACTCACGCAGCTGGCCATTCGTTCAGAACACAATACGGCCTAGGATCAGAGGATTCTGCATCGAAGGTTCCTTACCTATCCTTGTCATTCCGGGACAGGTCTTCTGGATCACCGACATCCAAGTCCTACGACTCGAGATTCGGTGCGCCAGGTGGCCCTTCTACCATAAGATGCAGTCAAGCGAAATTCGAATCAACGTCTTTGGATCATTTGAATCCTCCTCGGGCCTGTGATCGACTTGTTCGGCTAGGTAAGAAAAAGTTGACGAACCAGACCTCTGATAGAGTCGAATCAAGAAGTCCGTGGCTCAAACGGGAGTTTACGGAAAGGCAATTCACCAAAGGCAAAGTAGGAAAGCGTGGTACAGGATCAACTGGAGGAAGCGTCAAGACGAGCCATGGGGAAATAATTGAAGACAAACAATCATTGGGATGGCACAATGACGGCAACTCATCAAGCACACCCCATCAATCCCTTGTTTTTGATAGACACATACCTCTGTCCATTCCATATACTACACCTGCCTCGGAATTTCTGTACGGCACTTCAGTCGTTGAGGCTGCCATAGTCTCGTCAAGGAGTCCCAAGCGAAAGCTCTACAAACTTTATATCTACACAGGAGAAAACAGGGAAAATTTGGACCAAGATTCTCGACTGGAGCGGTTAGCATGGGAGAATGGTATTCCAGTGCTGCGAGTCGGCACCGAATGGGTTCGACTCATGGACAAAATGAGCAATGGACGGCCACATAACGGGTACATTCTTGAGGCATCACCTTTGCCGAGGCTACCTGTAACTCGCCTGGGAGCATTTAGGTCCGATGCTAACCAAGAAGGTTTCGAGGTATCTGTTGACCACCAGTCCAGAGAAGAGGCTGCTATAAACGGAACAAGCGATTTCATCCAGACAAAGGAATGTGACAGTGGACGAAAGCCTCTAGTACTCTTGCTTGATAGCATCGTGGATCCGGGTAACCTTGGTGGTATTATTCGAACCGCTTCCTTCCTTGGAGTGTCGGCCATCGCTATTTCTGCAAGGAAGGGCGCATCATTGACACCCGTAGTTCTCAAAGCTTCGGCCGGCGCCTCAGAAAACATCCCACTCTTTTCTGTCAACAAACCCGCTGGATTTATTGTCGACTCCAAGTCAGCCGGGTGGAGAGTCTATGCTGCTGTTGCGCCTTCCCGAAGAAATGACCCTTCAATGCCAGCATCTTTATCAACAGTTGATTTGGGGGATCCCCTTTCAAAGGCTCCTTGTATTCTTATGCTCGGGAATGAAGGCGAGGGCCTTCGTTGGAATCTAAGAAGTAAAGCGGATATCAACCTTTATATCCAGGGTAGTGGCCAGAGCTTCAACGTCGATAGCTTGAATGTTAGCGTAGCAACTGGTATTCTTTGTAGCGCATTTCTCTCTAAAAGTAGTAAAGTAGAAGAACTAGTTATAAATAGACTATCTACTAGAGAGTTAGTAGTAGATAGGTCAACTAATCTTATAGATACACTTTTTTAATTAACTTTTATTATTATAATAGACTAATTACGATTAGCTAGTTATATAGATAAAGCTTATATTATAAGGCTATAAGGCTAGAGTTATATAATAACCCTAAGACTAGCTTAGTTTATTAGTTACTATATCTCTTTTATTTATTTTTAAAGTTTTTTAAAACTCTTTTATTTCTACTTTATATTATAATTACTAATAAATTTTTCTTATATTATTATATTAAAAAATACTAACCTTACTTATAAAAATCTTAATATCTTCTTTTATTAAATTCCTTAAGTACCTTTTAAATATACTTAATTTATATTTATAATTAAAGTATTCTCTTTTACTTTTACTTTTATTACTTTTTTATAAGTAATTCTAGTTTTTTTAAGAGATTAAAAAAATCATAATATAACTTTATTTTTATAGTTACTTTTATTACTTTTTTAATATAAAACAAAGAAATCTTTCTTTTTAGCTTTAATTAGCTTTTTTTATATCTTATACTTTAGTAATTACTATACGCGATAGTATTGAAGGCTCTTCGAGTAACTTGAATTAATTATTATCTATTTTAAAATTATATATAAAGGAATAGAGAAAGTGCTCCTTTAGGCGATATAAAGCTATAGAACTGAATTAGGTATAGATCGAAAGCAAATAGCTATTCTTATATTATATACCCCCTAGGTAAGTAATAATAGAAGCGCTACTTATTATAGTTAGCTACACTAAGTAAGAATAAATAATTAAGCTAACTTATATAAAGTGTAAATCAGGTAAATAATCTAAGTAATATAAAGCTATATCTTTCTACCTCTATAAATCTTAAGCTTATAATAAATTTCTAATTCTCGATCTACTCCTACAAATTAAAATCCTTTAAATAATAATAATAATAATAATAATAATAATAATAATAATAATAATAATAATAATAATAATAATAATAATAATAATAATAATAATAATAATAATAATAATAATAATAATAATAATAATAATAATAATAATAATAATAATAATAATAATAATAATAATAATAATAATAATAATAATAATAATAATAATAATAATAATAATAATAATAATAATAATAATAATAATAATAATAATAATAATAATAATAATAATAATAATAATAATAATAATAATAATAATAATAATAATAATAATAATAATAATAATAATAGTAGTAGTAGTAGTAGTAGTAGTAGTAGTGGTAAAAGTACTAATAATAGCTTATATTAAGCTAACTACTTGCGCTAGTTATACTACTTATAAGTCTATAAGTTATAAACCTTTAATCTACGTTTTAAAGCTTAATATAATAATTAATAACTATTTTGTTATATAGTAGTGAAGTAAGCTTTTATTTAGTAGAGAGCTTACTTAATTAAGTAGAAGTTATAGTATTAAAAGATATATTTAAAAGAATATTACCCTTTAGAATCAGGGGCTAAGAGTATACTATATATATATAATATACTTACTAAGTATATACTAAACCTAAGATAAGCTCATATAGTATTAGTATTCGATATATCTCTATAGTATATTTAAATCTATAAGAGCTTACTATTAAATATACTAAATATAAGGTTAAGTCTAATATAGTAAGTATTTTATATAGTAATTATACTCTTTAGATAAGTATAGTAGTAACTATTTTATATTCAGCCGCTTATATACTTAGTAATAAAGGAAATATATTATAGTTATATATAGTAATAGACGCGCTTAGAGGTAAGGTATTACTTAATTAGGTAAGTTTATAAATAAATAAAATTTAAATATTAAGATATACTTTAAAGCTATATATAGTCCAATTAAACTAAATAAATATATAGAGAGCTAAGTATAAGATTCTTAAAAGAAATTATTCTAATATCTAAATTTAAGTAGTATATATATATTCTATATATAAAGTATTATTAAATTAAAGTAAGGCTCTATAGCTATTATATAATATTTACTATATTATAAGTATACTAATTAGCTAGATTAAGTAATTATATATAAGTTTAGAAGGTATAATAGTAAGTAATTACTATTATACTTAAAGGAGCTTTCTAATTAGCTAGTTTAAGTAATCTAGTTAGTAATTTACTTATTAGTTAAGTAATTATAATTATACTATACACTTATATATATATATATATATATATATATAAATATAATCTTTTTTTATAACCTTATAACTTTAAGCTTATTATATATTATATACTTATACTTATATTCTATTTCTACTTTCCTTCTTTTTCTTTTCTTTATTACTTATTTCTAATACTTTTTTAAGTAATTAATCTCTTTATTATATTATTATACTTTATTAACTTACTCCTAAATCTACTAAGAAGAAGTTTATATTAAAAAGACTTCTTATTAAGTATTCCTTTACTATTTCCGCTTTAACTAAAAGACTTAAAAAGTATTTAACTACTTAAGTAAGTAATTTATATTTTATCTTTACTCTTTAATATTTACTTTCTTATATAATTATTACTAGTAGAGATATATATCCCTTATATATATATAGAGTTTACTTTAGTTAACTTATATATAGAATACTAATAAAGAGTATAAGGATCCTACTTCTAATAAAGAAGTTATTATATAATCTAATAAAAAAGATAATAATAAGCTTTTTACTTAGTCCCTTTTTACTCTTACTTTACTTTTATATTTTAGTTTTCCTTAAGATAAGCTTAGTAAAGCTAATAATAATACTAATAATAATAATAAAGATAATAATAAGCTTTCCTTTTCTTCTAAGATTATATCTCGTACTTATACTTATTTATCTACTCTCTTATTAAGTTATTTATACTATCCTCTTTCTATTAATAATTTCTTACTAATTATTATATCTAAGTCTAATAAGCTAAAGAGAATTATTACTACTTTAAAGTTCTCTTATAAGTTTATAATTACTCTTACTCCTATTAAGCTTCTAATAGAGTCCGAGTTATATAAGAAGACTAGTCTTATAAAAAAAGTTAAAAATAAGTAATTATTCTATTTATTTCTTAAATAATTATTTCTTAAAATCTATATTATTAATATATACTAATAATACTTATAAGAAATAAGTTTACTCACTTATACTTTAAATATATCTAATCTACGCTCTCTAGTAAAAGTAATAAAAGTTACTATTATACTAATACTACTTTAAGTAGCGATTACTATTATAATTATATATCTAGTTATATATATACTCTTATATCTAATATAATTACTTCTATTACTATATATCTAATTATTACTATTAATAAGAATAATAAGACTATAAGTTGAATCCTTCTTAGTGTTTAAGATCTTATAGCTAATATATAATAAGACTAAGGATAGTATGATAAACTGATCACGATAAGCAAGTCACGTAGGTAAGGCTAACGTCGTAAGGCTACGAGGCTAGAGTTATATAGCGAACCTAGGACTAGCCTAGTTCGCTAGCGGCTATATCCTCTTTACTTATTCTTAAGGCTCCTTAGGAACCTCTTCCTCTTACTATTTTTTCTACTTTATATTTTAGTTACTAATAAACTTTTATTATACTATTATATTAGAAAAGATTAACTTTACTTATAAAAGTCCTAATATATACTTTCACTAAATTCCTTAAGTACTTTTTAAGTATAGTTGAGTTATATCTTTAGCTTTCTCTTTTCTACTTTACCTCTTATATCTTATTATTTCCTTAAGTACTTTCTAAGTGTAACTGAGTTATATTTATAACTTAGGTATTACCTCTTACTTTTTACTTTTATACTTATACTTCCTTATAAGCGGTTTTAATCCTTTCTAGAAAAGCGATAGAATATAATATAGTATTCCTCTTACTATTAAACTTACTACTTTACTAATACTAAGGGAAAGAAATCCGCTTTTAATTTCTTCTTCCTTATATATTACCTCTTATAAATATAATAGTAAAAAGAAAAATAACGTTATCCTCCTAACCTCTTATAATAATACTATATCTCTTAAGGAGAATAATCCCTAAGACTAATAGGACTACTCTTAAGAGGAATATACTACTCTTATACTAATAGTTAGAGTTACAAAGAGCTCTAAGGAACTTTAGAGATTAGCTAAGTACTAAGAAGAGTAAGATAAAAGCTTTTATAAGATACTAGAGATACTTAAGAACTTAACTTCTAAGTCTAAGAAGTTTAAGTTATTAAGCTCTTAATAGTAAGCTTTTAACTTAGGGGATAGTAATAACTCTAATAATAGTAGATTATCCGGAGATAACTAAGATAACACCTTTTAAGTACTAGTAGAGCTTGCCCTTACTTACTAAAAACACTATAAGAGACTCTTACTTAAACTATATATTAAAAAGTTCTCCGGCACTTCTAATAGCTTAGAATAATATACTTAATTCGCTTTTATAATAAGTAAGCTAGATATTAATACTAACTACTACTTAAGTAAGAAGGCCTAACGAGTTATAATATATAACTATACTAAGAGCGACACCTAGAGTTACTTACTTCCTTACTTTAAAGTTAGTACTATAGACTTTTTTATAAATACTAAGGAAATACTTAGCTACTTTAGTAGTATTTATAGTAACGCCTTTAAGTAATAAGACGCTAAGATAGCTTTAAATAAGCTCTAAATAGTAGCTAGTAAGTTATTTACTAAGTACTACCTAAAGTTCTTAAAGCTTATTTAAGATACTTATATCTTATTTATTAAGAGCTTTACTACTTACTTTTATAACTTCTTATACCTAGCTCTTAAGGATTAGGTAGTCTATAAGTTCACTCTTAATAGAAGTTTCTAAGACTTTATCTCTATAGTAGATTTCTTAGATAAGGAAGTATACTAAACTTAGGAATAATATTAGTAGATTATAATAACTACTTAAGCTCTCGCGCTAGTAGTTCACTCCTTAATCTCTATTTTCTTAAAAAGAGACTTAGTTACTTTTCCGCTTTTTAATAGTATTCTTATCTTTATTACTCTGACTCTAGTAATAGCTACTCTAAAGGTAATCCTCTTTTCTCTTAAAGTAATTATATATTATAACTATAAGAAAATAGGCTATATTACTAAGAATTACCTAGAGCCTTATATAATAATAGTTATAGAAGTTAAGGTACTAGAGAAGTACTTCAGTATTAGTCTTTTCTCTAATAAGGAAGTTAATAACTTAGAGGAAATTCCTTTAGACTTAGAAAACTTAGAACCTTAAAAGAAGACTCTTTCTTAAAGTAGATACTTAATCTTAAGGAGATTAATATATATTAGTTAATAAGTAGTAAAAGTTTTATTATTCTTTATATACTATTTTATAATAGTATTAGAATTATATTACCTATACTTTTTAACTCTAAAATAAGCGGTTTCACCTTTATTAATACTTACTTTACTAAAGACCTTATAAGTAAATTTAATATAAAACTTACCTTTCTACTTAACTTTATATAAGTGAAAAGCTATAATAGATAAGCTAATAATATCGCTTCTCACGCGATTCTTTTAAATATTCTAATTAACTAATATATTTAGAAGGAAATCCTATTTATTCTCTTAGATCTTAGGAATTATAAGATTATTTTAAGATAAACTTAGATAGCTTACTTTAATATTTAGTTAAATATAAAGGACTATTATCTTATCTAGCTATATAATAAGAATATCCCTATAGTCTTCCCTTATTTAATTCCCTTCTCTTAAGATACCTTATAACTATTAAACTTATTATAAATCTAAGTAACTAACTAATAAGATATATTCTAATATTAAGTAGCTATAGATATAAAGGACGCTTTAAGACCCTTCTTTTACTAAATAATAGTTTAGATAGTAAGGGATATAAGAGAATCTGCCCTTATAAATATATTATCTACTAAATCTTAATACTTATTTCTTTTTTCTTAAATATATTATATAATAAAGTAAGAGGACTAAAAGAAATACTATTAGTTAGAAAAGGAATAAGACTAATAATACTAGGAAAATTAGAGGATTATCTAAGAGCCCTTTGCCTTAACTTATAATAGCTAAGTATAAGACTCGATTAAATAGATAGAAAAGGAATTATATAACCTTACTTTATATAAACCTCCTACTATAGTTCCGAAGGATATAGTATCCCCTTATTAGTACCCTACTAAGAAAGGGAAGATCTCTCTAAAGATAGATATTACTAAGATTAATACTATAGTATTCTATTATATCCTATAGCTCTTTAGATTAGAATTCTTTATAGTAATACTAAATAAAATTAATAAGGTAATCGACTAAGTAGCTTAGAAAGCTAAGTTATAGAGTTCCTCTGAACCTAAGGAATTATATAAAGATATCCTAGATAAGAAGCTCCCCTACTAGTATAAAGAGTTTATTAGTACCTTCTTAAAAATAACTACTAACTCTCTACTAGACCCTATCCCGGGCCTAGACTATAAGATTGAACTAGAAAAGGATATTAATTATAGGTATAGTCCCTTATACTAGTAAAGCGAAGTAGAGCTCTAGGTAATAAAGAAATACTTAGAGGAGAATCTAGATAAAGGCTTTATTATCTTAAGCTATACTCTATTTACTTATCTGACTCTCTTCATAAAGAAGCCTAATAAGAGCTTACGATTTTATATTAACTACTAAAGATTAAATAAGATCACTTAGAAAGATAAGTATCCCCTACCCCTTATTAATAAGGTATTTACTTAGTTAGAATAAGCTAAGATCTTTATTAAGATTAATATCTAGAGTATATTCTACTAGATCCGAATAGACCCTATATCTAAGGAATATATTACCTTCTGTACTTAATATAAGAGCTATAAGTATAAGGTAATACTATTTAGTCTAATAAATAGCTTAGCTACGTTCTAGTAGTATATAAATAATATACTCTTCGATTACTTAGATAATTTCTATACTATATACTTAGATAATATTATTATCTACTTAAATAACCCCCTAGAATATAAGGTATATATTAAGAAGGTTCTATAACGCTTATAATAGTATAAGCTTCTTATTAATATTCGGAAGAGCGAATTCTATATTAAGAAGATTAAGTTCCTTAGCTTCTATATTACTACTAAAGGAATTAAGATTAACCCTAAGGCGATAGTATATATAAATAATTAAGAACCCCCTATAATAGTCCGAGGTATCTAGTTATTCCTAGGGTTTTATAACTTTTACTAGAAATTTATCTCTAACTATAGTAAAGTCGCTAAATCACTAGTAGAACTTATTAAGGCCTTAGTCCTATTCGAGATAACACTTACTTAGCTAGCTATATTCTAAGCTTTAAAAGAGGCTATTTTATCTCCTACTTATTTTAAATATTATAATATATCACGTGAAACACGGATTAAGACTAATACTTTAGATAAGGTAATCTTAGGAGTACTATCGTAGAAGTATAGTAATAGTTAGTACTTAGTTGTATTCCTATTAAAGATAATAAACCCTACTAAACTTAACTACGATATCTACGATAAGGAAATACTTACTATTATATATTCTTTTACCTATTAGAGAGCGGAGCTAGTATTATAAATAGGATACTAATATTTCTAGGTATTCTTAGATTATAAAGTGTTAGAATACTTTATAACTACTAAGAAGCTTATAGGATAATAAGCTTATTAGTCGGAGATCCTAGTAGACTTCTACTTTACTATTATATACTACTTAGGAAACTAGAACGCTATAGCAGATATACTATCGCGAAAGGAATAAAATATTAATAAGTAAATTAAGATAAAAGACGAATTATATACTCGGACTCTAATCTACTCGAGCTAGCTAGACTTATATATTCTAAAAGAACTAGAGAAGCTCTTAGATATATACTACTTAGCTTTAGTCGAGTTTAAGCTAGATAACGAAACTAATCTAGTTATAAAGCTTATTTATATTAATTAAATATATGAAGCTCTAATAGTTTAATAGGAAGAATTAAAGGAGCCTGATTTATAGTATACTCTCCGGGAAGATAGCCTACTTCTATTTAAAAGTTAACTATAGGTCTTAGATATAGATAATTTATATATATAACTTATTTAGTATATTCATGATTAAATCTCTATAGCTTATCTTAGGAAGTCTAAGATATTTAGCTTACTTCGCACTAAGTACTACTAGCCCGGTATACTTAAGGATATAGCTAGGTTTATATCGAACTACTTAGCTTATAATCGTGCGAACTATTATTAAGATAAGATACTAGAGTACCTTTACTCCTTACTAATCCTTAACTGCCTGTAGTAATACTTATTTATAGACTTTAAGAGTACACTAAAAGATAAGTTTAAGTATAATTCTATACTTATTATAATAGATCGTTTCTCTAAAGAAGTAATATTAATTCCTTATTTTTCTACCTATATAGCTCGCGACTTAGTATAACTGTTTATCTCTAACTACTAGAAGTTTAATAAGCCCCCGGAAATAATAGTATTAGATAGAGGCTTATAGTTTATCTCCTTCTTCTAGAATAAGTTCTACTATATCTTTAGTATTAAGGTTAAGCTCTCTATTACTTACTACGCTTAAATAGATAGTTAAATAGAGATTATAAATTAATACCTGAACTAGTGTCTCCGGCCTTTTATTAACTACTACTAAGATAACTAGTCTGAACTCCTACTAATAATAGACTATACCTAGCTGACCCTCTTATATAAGTCTCTAGGAATATCCTTATATTAGTTAAAGTATAAGTATAAGCTAAGGACTAGTTAGGATTAGGAAAAGCCCTAGCTAGAGGTCGAATAAATAGTTACTAAGAAGCTAAATATTACTAATATATAGGTATTTACTTATTATTATAAATAGATCTAGAGGAAAGCCTAAGAGTTTCTCCGCGACTAATAGGAAAAGAAGTAATATAATATAAATAAGTTACGCTAAGAAGTTAACTAAGAAGTAAGCGATTCTATATAAGTAATAATAAGAAACTAGAAGATATACCGCTTAAAGAAGAAGCTAGACGATTAATAGGTAGGCTTATTTAAGGTCCTTAGAAAAGAAGGCTACTTGTTCCGCTTAGATCTCTTAGCTTTAGTTAAGGTTTACTTTATATTCTCTATAGATAAGCTTTAGTAGTACGATAATAACTTATTACTTAGATAAGTACTATAAGAATAAGAACTTATCTAAGTTAATATTAAATAAGAATAAGAGGTCTAAGATATCTTAAGAGTACGTCTCGAATAGGATAGGACTCTATAGTACTAAGCTAAATAGAAGGGACTTAATCTTAACCTTAAATTCTACTTTACTAAAGACTTTATAACTTATTTATATAAACTTCGGGATTTTTATTAGGCTTACTCTATAGAACTAAGACTATTTAAGCTACTCTCTAAATAGCTAATTACTTAGGAGGTAGAGGATAATAATATATATAATAGATTAGTAGATAATACTATTATATCTGAGGTAAATCGTAGGAAATTTTTTTATAGCTTAGGGATAAGCTTTCCTTAGAGAGGAGGGTAATATAATAGACTAATTATAATAGGTGAGTTATATAAGTAAAGCTAATGTTATAAGGCTATGAGGCTAGAGTTATATAGTGAACTTAGGACTAGCTTAGTTCGCTAGTAGCTGTATTCTCCTTACTTATTCTTAAGGCTCCTTAGGAATCTTTTTCTCTTACTGTTTTTTCTACTTTATATTATAGCTACTAATGAACCTTTGTTATGCTGTCATAGATAGTACTACTAAGTTTTATAAGTTACTTTTCAGATTAAGTATCTTAAGGAGTATAAGAAAGATAATAATCTATTTAGTAAGATCCTAATATATTCTAGATATCTCTTTTATAAGCGTAAGGAAGATAATAATAATAATAATAATAAACTTAGTAGATTTAGTAGGATATTTATATTAGATTAAAAGTATACTATAGATATCCTTAGTACTCTTATATCTTTATTAATTAATAGATAGCTAGACTTATATAAGCTAGAGTATAGATTTCTTTAGGTTTTTACTAGATCTTTTCTTTACTTTATAAGATTTATACTAGATTAATAGACTTTTACTAGATTTCCGCTAAGCTTTAAGTGGATTTACTTAAGCTTATAATAAAATTAAGTAGATCTTTTAGTATCTTAAAGGAAAGATACTTATTTTATTTAAAGTATAAATAAAAAGTTTATATAACTCCTTTAAACTATAGCTTAAAATAATTATAATTAAAGCTCTTCTACTATTAATATATAATTCTTAAAGTTAAGAAGAGCTTTAAAATACTTAAACTTCTAATAAGATAGATTCTTTATAAGCTTATTAGTAAGTATATTAGTAGTTAAAAAATAAATTACTTTAAATAGTCTATAAGTATACTCTTATTTTAATTATATATTTTAAATATTTATATAGTAAAGCTTTATTATAATCCTTTTATTCTTACTTATAATTAGCTTAATTATCTGTTAATTATTATAAAATATCTTTTATATTCTACTAGTTTTAAGTACTAGATCTCTAAATAATTATTATAAAGCTATTACTTCTTTACTTATATACTTTAATAAAAGTAATTCAGCTTTTATTATTAAAGTAATTACTATAGCTTATAGACTTACTTTCTAAATTACTAAACTACTAAATATTATAATTATATATTCTTATAATAAGTATTATATTTTTATATTATTAGTAAAAGATATATTAAGTATATATATAAAAGAGCTTTTATACTTTCTACTATATATAATACTTAAGAAACATGTTCTAAAGAAGTAATATATAAGCTAATAAATAGTAGTAAAGTACTTAAGTTCTAAGTTTATTATAAACCTTAAGAGTATAGTAATAGTAAAAGTTATATTTAATCTTATAATAATTATTATATATAAGATTAAACTTATATATTCTTAAAACGCTTTAATCTTCTTCTTAGTAGCTTATCTTAAATACTTTTAAAGATTAATAAGTAGAAGTAGTATACTTAAGTACTTTCTATATATTAACTTAAACTTATAAATAATCTTCTTAATATATTAATTATAAATAAAAGTAATTATCTTATACTTTCTATCTTATACTACTTTAATTCTAAGGAATTACTAAATATCTTTAAGATTATATATATTATATACTTTCTTTAGCTTACTAATAATCTACTTATTAAGTAAATAATTATTAAAGTAATAAAGTACTTAGATATTATTTATATAAAATAAAATAAATACCTTATACTTTTTATTTATAAATATATAAGATTTCTTTAAGTATAAAAAAAGCTTTAGATCTATTAAAGTATTACTAATAGATTTATATTAAAGGTATAATAAGTTTTTTATTCCATAAAGAGCTTAATTAACTTATAGTATAAAGCTAAGCTTTTAGAACTTAGGAGAGAACTAATAGTATATAATCTTATTATTAATATCCCTAAGAGTATTAATAAAAGTATTAATTATATTAAAGCACTTAATTTCTAAGTTAAATTTTACTATAAGTACTATAGTTATATAAAATAACTTTATTAAAAGCGTACTTATATATATTAATATAATTATATTCTTATTATAAAGATCTTTATAAATAATAATATAAGATTAATATCTACTTATATATCTATTATTATTTACTTTATACTTAAATACTTATATTAAAAGAATAAGTAAGCTTATTAACTTAGAGTTATATACTTCTAGCTTCTAATACTTATATTTATTTATATTCCTTATCTCTAAGTAAATATCTTAAATAAATTATTCTTTTATTAGATAATTCTTAAGATCTATTTATTACTTTAGTTTTAATAATAAGTCTTAAACTTTAACTTTAGAAAGTAGAATCTTCTTATCTAGTACTAAATAGCTTACTTAAATTACTATTATAACTATTAAGTATATTATTTATATTATATATTTAAGCTTTTCTTATTTTTTAATTATCTTATATTAATTAAGTATAAAAGTAATAAGAAGCTAATCTAGCTTATATAATAGATCTATATATATACTTTTAAGAAAGTTACTTTTAAAGTTTAAATTACTTTAAATATTTAAGTTACTTTTATATATTTCTTAAAAGAAAGTATTAAGCATTATAAATACTTCTTTTTTTCTTTTTTTTATACTTTTATCTAGCTCTTATACTACTTCTAATATTTAAGCTTAATAGAATATTATTTAATAAGCTCTTAGCGCGCTCTTATATACACGTGTTAGCTCTTAATATTCCTATTATTCTAGCTTATAATTATTCTCTTAAAACTCTTATTATAACTAGTACTAATATAAGTCCTTTTATTATTATTAAAAATAGTCTAATTAAGATTTATATCTTAATTCTTATTAAATAAAGCGAACTTCTCACTTAGTCTTATAATATACTTATTTCTAGATCTATAAGTTACTTATACTTACTTTAGCTTAATTCCTTAAGATTCTACTTTATACTTAAAGTAAGTCTTAGATTAGATATACCTATTAATAACTACTTATTATCTCTTTAATTATTAAGTATATATTCTAGTTTAAAGATATCTTCTAAAATTAGAAGTTTAATTATAATACTTAGATTTCTAGTATAATCTTTTACTTTTAAGTTCTAACTCTTACTACTAATAATTATAGATTAAGCTTACTTTACGAGCTTATAGAGATTAAATAGAATCTATTTATTTAATATAACTATATACTTAGTTTATATATTATTAAGAATACTTTCTATATTACTTAAGATATATTCTATTTACTTATCTTCTTATAAGAGCTTAATACGCGATTAAGCTTCTTAAATAAGAATCTTTATCTCTTCTTTCTTAGAGATATAAAAGCTTCCTTTATTAAAATAAATATTCTATATAATAATAATATAATTAAGCTATAGTACTTAGATCTTATAAATATTAAAAGTATAGAAACTTATAAAGTAGCTTATATACACGTGTATATTAACTTTAAATATTTGTTTTTCTTTTCTAAGTACTTATTCTACTATTAATAAGTATACTTTATATCTATATATATAAATTCTATTCTAGTTAAGTTTAAAATCTATAGTTATATAAGTTATAATTATAAGATTATACTATTAAAAGTAGTTATAAAACTATTAGTTATTAACTTTAAGTAATAATCTCTAATTTTATATTTTATTAAGGCACTTATTATAAAAGTAGATACTTACTAAAGTATATTCTAATCTAAGTTCTTTAAGGAGATTTATAAATAATTATATTTTTACTACTTATATAATTACTTTCTAGCTAGCTTATTCTACTATACTATTTAGCTTATATATAGTAGTAAAGGAGAGCTTAAGCTTAATATTACGCTTATCTACTTATATCTTATACCTTATAAATCCTTAAATTATAATAACTACTTTCTCTTAATTATACTTAAATTTATAAATTAAGAGCTTAAACTAAGTACGTACTTAGTATTTAAAGCTTTTAATACTTTTAAATACTTTATTATAAGATTTCAATTAAAGTATATAGCTAATAAGTAATCTATTATACTTATATTTAAGTACTAAGAGCTAAGAGTAGTTTCTAAAGTATTCTAGAAAGTTAAATAGATCTTAAGTAATCCTTTAAAATAGCTTTACTAATTTTCGCTTTAATAAGTAATAGAATATAACTTAAGTAATATATATAAGTATATAGTACTTATACTTTAAGTATCTTATAGTATTAGTTAATTTTACTTCTCTTAAGGCTTTTACTAGCTTTTAAAGAGTATTTAGACCTAAGTATCTTAATTATAAATACTATATTATTTCTAAATCTAAGTAAGATTTATTATAATTATAAGATAAGTAGAATACTTAATTCTTTAGATAATTTATACTTATAAATATTATAATATTAGCTTTACTAAATAGAATCTTATAAAGGTTAAAGAAGTAGTTTAAACACTTATTATATTTAAAGAATATAAGATTAAGTTTATAAATAAGTTATTAGATTACTAGATAATCTCTTATAAGTTAACTATTATTACGCTATTTAAGTATATAATTTATTCTATAGTACTATAAGCTTATATTCTAGAGATAAGCTTCTAAAATAATATTTATATAAAATCTCTTAATTATAGCTATATTTATAAGTGTAAAGTTAAAGATATTCTTATTTATTCTAGTAAGTATATTTCTAAGTATATAAGTATTATATTTAATAATTAGTAACTAGAAGCTTCTATATTCTATAGTATTATATAAATCCGCTTTTATAAATAAGCTTAGTTCTAATAAGAAGCTATTATTAATAAGATTAGTAGCTCTATAGTTATTTAGAAGAGTATTTACTAATAGAGAGTAATACTTATAAGCTCTCCAAGTAAAGTAGACTCTAAGTTAAAATACTTAGTCTAAGTCTAAGAGTATAATAATATAATTATTACTAAATTATCTTTCTCTCTTATTTATTAGATTTTTAAGGAAAGAGCTCTTTGGCTTATTTAAAGATTTATCTAATCTTTATTTCTATAGAATACTCTTAATTTCTAATAAGAGTAGTAGATTAATACTTCTTTTAAACTTTACTTTAAATAGCTTTTAGTATTTACTTATAAAGTGCTTATAGATCCTCTTTAGCTTCTTCTTACTTAGGTTTAGTTTATACTTATTAGTATTAGTAAAAAGCTTTCTATATACTACTAGCTAGAGCTTATTATAATCTTTAGAAGCTTACTTATATATTTTATTCTAAGAGTATAAGTACTTTTTCTTAAATACTTAATTTATTTTACTACTAGATTCTAAAGTAAAAGAACCTTATCTTTTATTACTTTTTCCTTTAAAAGTAATAAAATAACTATATCTCTTATTTTTACTACTTATAAGCTTATAATACTATATATTAATTTCCTTTATATAAAATAGTCGTATAAGTTATAAAAGAGTATATAGCTACTCTTTTCTAAGATTATTAGCTTCTTTAAATTAGAAGCAATACTTATAGAATTATATATAATTAAAGTTACTTATAGTAATTAGGAAGTTTATAATTTTAAGGCATAGCTAAATCGCTATATAAAAATCACTAAACCGCTACATACTAATTAAGCGAGCCTAAAATAAAGAGTATATTTATTACTACTAAAATTTGTATAAATAACTATATATAATATATAATAGGCACTTATACTAACTTATTAAAATCTTAATTAGACTTTATATCTTAGGTATATACCTTAAGCCTAATAATTACGTCTTATTACACTATTATAGTAGTAACTAAAGTAGTATCTTTAATACTATCTAGCTAATTTACTAATAAAATATAAGCTCTCTCTTTTAGTAAAGACTAAGTTATATTAAAGTATCCCCTTAATAGCCGGAATAGCTTTAATTTTTAGTTCTAAGGGTAATCGGCAAGTATATACATTTGTCTTTAATAATATAAGTTGTCCTTACCCTGGAGTATAAAATTATATAGCAAGGCAAGGTTAATAGATAATACTCGCTAAGTTACTAGAATATTAGCGTATAGCGGTTTAGTAATTTCCGTATAGCGATTTAGCTATAGCCTAATTTTAAGTATTCTATCTATATTTAAAATATAATATAAGATACTTTTATATATAAGCTTCTAATAAGATATAATTTAAGTCTTAAAGTTAAGCTTAGCTTTTTTTACTAACTTAAGTAATAATTAGTATTTACTTTTAATTAAGGTTTAGATAGTACTATTTATCTAATTTAGAATATATTTAAGTAATTAAAAGAGTACTTAGATATTAAAACTTTTATTAGTAATAATTTCTATATTTATAATCTTAAAGTACTACTTAGCTATTATTTTCTTAATCTATTTATAAAGCTTTTAGTACTAAGTTATTTAAGGTTACTAGATCTTAGTATTTATCTTCTATAGCTCTTACTTAGCTTTTACTACTACTTTATAATCTGAAGCTTTTATTAGTATAACTTATATTAGAGCTTTTAAAATAGCTTAAAGAGAGCTAGAGTTCTTATTTAAAGAGCTTTATAAAGTTCTTAAATCTTATACTATTACTTAGCTTATAAGCTTTATCTTATACCTAGTATAAGAGATTTTATATAATTCTATCTTATAAGCTATTATATTAGCTATAATTTATTTTATAATCTGAGGAAGCTTATTAAGGATTTAAGTAAGAGAAAGAGTATCTAGAGCTTCTAGATTAATATAAGACTAAAGTCTTAAAATATTTATACTTAGTATTAAATACTTTATCTAAGTAAAGAAATCTTTTAGTTTTAAGTATATAGTATTAATACTAAGTAATTATCTAAATTCTAGATCTATTAGAAAAGTATATATAATTATAGAAGAGTTATAAGGATTTAGGAATTAAGAAGCAATTAAGAGGTTCTAATAGAAAGCTTAATTAAAGTAATAGAACTATATATATATTAAGTACTTAGGAAACAGATATAGCTCTTAACTATTATATAATAGTAAAGTAAGCTTTTATTTAGTAGAGAGATTACTTAATTAAGTAGAAGTTATAGTATTAAAAGATATATTTAAAAGAATATTACTCCCTAGAATCAGAGGCTAAGAGTATACTATATATATATAGTATACTTACTAAGTATATACTAAACCTAGGACAGGCTTATATAGCGTTAGTATTCGATAGTTATTATTATCTTCTATTAAAGTATTAGAATTATTTCTTTTATAGTTCTTATTAGTTCCTTTAAATTAGTCCTAATTAAGCTCTAAATCTAATTTCTCTTCTTTAAAGTATATTATATATACTTTATAAGACTTTTCTATAAGCTTAATACTTTTAGCTTTCTATTCTATAAAAAACTTTACTTCTAAAGCTATTTATTCTTAATTAGAATAATAGCTGCTATAGTAATTTATCTTCTTATAAATAATATAACTTATATAGCTTAAAAGAGCTTTAAATCTATTCTCTTATTTATTTCTTAGAGAGAACTTTATCTTTTAGTCTAAGTAATAAGTATTACTATTTATAATATATACTTAGAACTAATTCAGATTATTTTTAAAGTATCTCTTAGATCTAGATCTAGAATCTTATATAATTTCTATACTTATAGCTATATAAAAGCTATCTATTAGTATAAGAAATACTAAAAGTAGCTTAAATAAAGCTATTTTAAATAAGAGATTCTCTGAAACTCCTTATATTAGCTTATTATATAATATTTTATTATTTTATATACTATTATTCTTAAGATTTAATTAGATACTTTATAGCTCTCTTATAAAGCTTTCTAATTATATTAGAGCTGATTTATTTCTCTAAAGTAGCTTATTTTAAAATATAGAAAAGATTATACTAAACTACTAACTTAAGTATTAATTAGCTCTCTTCTTTATTTTATAATTATTATAAGTAGCTTATATTAGCTTATTAAATAAGTATCTCTTATTCTAAAGGTATTAGTAGTAGTATAATAAGACTTTATCTTAGAGTATAAATAGAAATACCTTATACTATAGTATAAACTCTATTAATACTTATTAATAAAAATTAGTAAAAATATAGAGCTTCTTATTAAGATAATTTCTAGCTTTATTATATTAGAGCTTCCTAGTATATATCTTACTAAAGCTTATAAGTGATTTTACTTATTCTAAAGAGATTAGTTCTATAATATATTAACTTAGCTAAATAAGCTTTAAATATAAACTATTTTAGCTAAGTACTTTAAAAAGAAGTAATATCTTATCTCTTAAGTATATTATAAGAGCTAAGGTAAGATCTAGTAAATTATTATCCTTTAGTCTTTATACTAAAAGTTAATTAATATATTATTTCTTTAGTTTTATTAGAAATAATTCTTCTCTCTTAATATTAATAAGAAGAGAGGCTCTATAAAGATCCTCGCTTTCTATAAAGAGTTTAATATATAAAGGTCCTTAAGAGCTTAGATATTAAAATAAAACCTAGCTCTTTAAAGGATTACTTATTTATATTCTCTCTTAGCTATTATAATACCTTATTTCTATATTATTAGGAGCTATAATCTTTATAAATAAAAATAATATATTAAGCGAATTCTAATAAAGTGTTTATTATACTTAGTTCTTTTTTAAATTATAATTTTAAATATTATCTAAAAAGAGTTTAAATAGTAAGTCTAGTAATAGCTTAGTTTCTTATTTATCTAGCTAAGTATTCTTTTATACTTAAATTACTACTATAAGAGCCTAATAAATCTATAATCTCTTTTAATATTAAATATAGACTTAATTCCTTAAGAGATAATCTTAGAGCTCTTATTATTACTTATTATCTTCTTAAAATTATCTGCTATCTAATTAGGAAAATACTTCTAAAAGTCCTGAAATAATATCTCTTTATAAACCCTTGAACTAGACTATTAATATTAGCTTCTATAAGATTTAATAAAAGTACTCTAAGTACTAGTATTCTATCTTATATTAAAGTCTTACTATTTCTAACTTCTACTTTAAATTATTCTATAACTTAATCTATTAAAGTTATTATTATATTAGAGGCGATTTATAAGTATTTCAGATATATTTTCTATATCTTAGAAATATCTAACTAAATAACTTTAGAAATACTTTAATAACTATTTAAAAGTAGCTATTATTCTTTAGTAGTATAAAACTTACTTTACTTAATTTTAATAAGAGTTCTCTAGTTACTTTATAAGGCTTACTTTACTTAGTTTTAATAAGAGCTTACTAATATTAAATTAGTATTATATCCTAAGAGTTAACTCTATTATATTTAACTTATCTATTTTATAATATAAGGTAACTATTAATTAGTATTAGTATTATACTAGTAAATAAATAATAAGTATATATTAATATATATTAAAATCTAAAGTTTAGTTTAAAGGTATTTAAAAGTATATATTATAAAAAGTATCTAAGAGTTAGAATATATACTATCTCTTAAATAACCCTTAGTTTATATCTAAAAGTAATTCTTTCTTTAACTAAGATTACTTATCCCCTTAATTACTCTTTATACTTCTATAGTATAAGTCTACGAACTAATAAATACTTTAGATTATTATAAAGAGTTCTTAATTATTTATATATATAATTATCTCTAAGTTAATTTTAATTCTTTAGGTAATAATATAAAAGCTTAAGAACTTAATCTTCTTAATATAAAACTTATCTTTTTAAATATTAGTAAAGAATTTATATTATTATAAGTATTATAAAACCTTTTTAGTATATTTCTTATACTTTAAGAGATTATTTAAATAAATAATAATATTATTTAAGTATATAATATAAAAACTATTTAAGTAATTAAAAAGTATATTATTTATATACTACTAAAATATAAGTAAGCTATTTATTAAACTAAATAGTATTACTTTATACTTATAACTCTTATACTAAGTATAAAAGGTAATATATTTCTTAAAAGTAAGATCTATATAAATCTAATAAAATATACTTTAAATATTAATTTTAATAAAGATCTTAGCTTAACTTAACTAAGTAAATACTTTCTTAATAAGAAGTAAGAGATACTTATCTTTTTAAGTAATCTTATTTAGCTTTTAATAATTAATATAAAATTATAAGCTATTATTAAGCTTCTTTATAAAGAGAGTTAAGTAAGTAAATAAAGTATAACTTAAGATAATAAAACTCTTATTTAGATTCTTCTCTAAGTTTTTCTTTATTATTTAGAATTCTGCTTTATTTTATTAATATAAAAAGTTATATTTATAGTTAATATCCCTTTCTAATTTAATCTTATAATCTAAACTTAAGATAAAGTTTAATAAAAAGTTAGTAGTTATTTTTAAGAAAGTATTAATAAATTCTTTATATTAATAAAAGAGTTTCTTCTTTAAGATATCCTTATATAATTCCTTAAGTTTAAAGAAACTTTATAACTTAACTCTTTAAGTTACTTAGTTAATTATCTTATTAATTTCATTTAGTATTATTATAAAGAATTCTAATCTAAGGAGTTATAAGATATAATAGAATATTATAGTATTAATTTTAGTAATATTTATCTTTAGAAGAATCTTTCTCTTTTTAAGAAAGTACTAGTAAGATAATATTATATCTTTTAAAATTATTATAAGAGGTTTATATAAAGTAAAGTTATATAGCTTCTTTTCTATTTATCTAATTAAGTTTTATACTTAACTATTATAAGTTAAAGTAAAGAGCTCTTAAATAAATCTTTAATTTTCTTAATATTATTTCTTTTAAGTTTCTTACTTTATTATATAATACTTTTAAAAAAAGAGAAAGAAGTATTAAAGCTTAATAGAAAGTATACTTATAAGAGTGGATTCTCTTATATCCTTTATAATTTAAACTATTACTTAGTAAAAGAAAAGTCTATTAATATCCTTTATATTTATAGCTATTTATTATTAAAATATATATTATTAGTTAGTTACTTATATTTATAATAAGTTTAATAGCTATAAGGTATCTTATAAGAGCTAGATTAATTAAGAGAGAACTATAAGATTATCCTTATTATATAGCTAAATAAAATAATAATCTTTAATATTTAACTAAATATTAAAATAAGTTATTTAAGTTTATTTTGAAATAATCTTATAATTCTTAAGATCTAAAAAAAAATAAGATCTCTTTCTATATATATTAATTAATTAAAATATTTAAAAGAATTATATAAAAAGTAATATTATTAATTTATTTATTATAACTTTTTATTTATATAAAATTAAGTAAAGAAATAAGTTTTATACTAAATTTCCTTACTAAGTCTTTAGTAGAGTAAGTATTAATAAAAGTAAAACTACTTACTTTAAAGTTAAAAAGTATAAGTAATATAATTTTAATATTATTATAAAATAATATATAAAAAATAATAAAACTTTTACTACTTATTAGTTAATATATATTAATCTTCTTAAGATTAAATATTTACTTTAAAAAAGAGTCTTCTCTTAAGGTTTTAAGTTTTTTAACTTTAAAAGTATTTCCTTTAAGTTATTTATCTTCTTATTAAAAAAGAAACTAGTATTAAAGTACTTCTTTAATACCTTAACTTTTATAATTATTATTATATAAAACTCTAAGTAATTCTTAGTAATATAGCTTATCTTCTTATAGTTATAATATATAACTATTTTAAGAGAAGAAAGAATCGCTTTTAAAGTAATTATTATTAGAGTTAAAGTAGTTAAAATAAGAATATTATTAGAAAGTAAAAAAGCAATTAAGTCTTTTCTAAAGAAAGTAGAAGTTAAGAAGTAAATTATAAGTATAAGAGCTTAAGTAATTATTATAATTTATTAATATTATTTCTAAGTTTAATATACTTTCTTATCTAAGAAATCTACTATATAAATAAAGTCTTAAAAGCTTCTATTAAAAGTAAACTTATAAACTACTTACTTCTTAAGGGTTAAATATAAAGAGTTATATAAGTAAGTAATAAAGCTTTTAGTAAATAAGATATAAGTATCTTAAATAAGCTTTAAGAACTTTAAGTAATACTTAGTAAATAACTTACTTATTATTATTTAAAGCTTATTTAAAGCTATCTTAGTATTTTATTACTTAAAAGTATTACTATAGATATTACTAAGATAACTAAATATTTCTTTAGTATTTATAAAAAAGTTTATAATACTAACTTTAAAGTAAAAAAGTAAATAGCTCTAAGTATTATTTTTAATATAATTATATACTATAATATATTAAGCTTTTTTATTTAAGTAATAGTTAGTATTAATATCTAGCTTATTAGTTATAAAAGTAGACTAAGTATATTATTCTAAGCTATTAAAGGTACTAGAGAACTTATTAATATATTACTTAAGAGAGAGTCTTTTATAGTATCTTTAGTAAATAAAAGTAAGCTTTACTAATACTTAAAAGATATTATTTTAGTTATCTTTAGATAATCTACTATTATTAGAGTTATTACTATTCTTTAATTTAAGAGCTTATTATTAAGAGCTTAATAACTTTAGCTTCTTTAACTTAGAAGTTAAGTTCTTAAGTATCTTTATTATTATTTAAAGGTTTTTATCTTATTTATTTTAATACTTAGCTAATCTCTAAAGTTCTTTAAAGCTCTTTAAGGCCTTAATTACTAGTATAAAAGCTAAGTATTTCTTTTAAGAGTAATTTTATTAATCTTAAGAATCCTTTTTAATAAGAGATAAAGTATTGTTATAAAAGATTAAAAGGATTAAATTATTCTTCTTTCTTATATTATATTTATAAAGTATAATATAAATAAAAGAAAAGTTTAAAGAAGATTATAAAAGTAGATTTCTTTCTTTTAATATTAAAGAAGTAGTAAGATTAATTATAAAAAAGATATTATATTATATTTTATCTACTCTCTAAAAAGAATTAAGATTACTTATAAGAAAGTATAAGTATAAAAGTAAAAAGTAAGAAATAATACTTAAAGTTATAAATATAATTTAATTATACTTAAAAGTACTTAAGGAAATAATAAGATATAAAAAATAAAGTAGAAAAAAGAGAGCTAAAAATATAACTTAACTATACTTAAGATATACTTAAAGAATTTAGCTAAAGTAAATATTAAGACTTTTATAAGTGAAGAAAATCTTTTTAATATAATAATATAATAAATATTTATTAGTAATTATAATATAAAGTAGAAAAAATAATAAGAGAAAGAAGTTCTTAAGGAACTTTAAGAATAAATAAAAGAGATATAGCTACTAGTAAACTAAGCTAGTCCTAAGTTCGCTATATAACTTTAGCCTTATAGCCTTATAATATTAGCCTTACCTATATAACTCGCCTACTATAATCAGTCTATTACAGATATAAATACTCTTAAGAACTAAAAAGAGGACTTAATTTTATATAAAAGGTACAAAGTGTTTACTTAAGGTGAAGAGGGCTCAAGTTTTATTCTCTCTTTAAAAAAGAATAAGAGGGCTCTAACCTTAAAAGTAAAAACAAGAACTATCTCAGAGAAAAGAACTATCCTAAGGCGGTCTAAGGACTGTTTTTGAAAAGGAATACTTTTTAGAGGAAGAACTATCTGCAGATAATCTAAGAGCTGTTCTTTACCCCTGCCTTTACCTTTAAGGTAAGCAGAATTATAGTATGTATGTTGAGAAGCTCATAGGAATGCTATAGACCCTGAGAATTGAAATAAAACGCAAGGCCTAAACGGTTTTTGGATACCATGCCTACCTATAGCCAAGTATTCCGAAATATTACAAAGGACTATACTCTTGAGGAGTAAGGGCTCCGAAACAGACCAGCGCACCCGAGCTAGTGGGCCAAGTAAGTGCCTGAGGCTTGAATTACCTGCTTCATCAGTGCGATAAGGGCTGGCTACCTTAACCCTGTGGTTCCTCACACACCAGCCAACACGTCCAAATCAAAACACAACACCAATCTCTTATCAATTCCGGATGAAAACCGGAAACCATCTACTTAAGTACCTTAGTCCTGGTCTCGACTCAGCTTCCCTTGCAAATCGAAATCGAAATGCTAAGAGATTGTCCACTATGACGATATCACTGTTGAGGGAGCCTAGGAGATTCGCTCCTTTGGGTAGTGATTCAGGCGGAGATTTACCAAAGCTCAGGGGTATTGTCTTTGATGTTGATGGGACGTTGTGGTTAGTTTGACGTATTTTCTACAGTGTTCGCCCGATTTCATTTGTGTTTGTTAGATGTGTTTTGATGTTCTTATCAAGGCTGTTTGAAGTGCCTGTCTACCTACCTGATCGAGCCGAACGCCAAGTGCGCGCTGCTGCTGGAGGAGGCTTTACAAAAGGGTGTAAACAAAATCTCTGGTGGTTTCTGCGTGTTTTCAAGACTGTGAAGCCATCCATATGGTCTATCTATGTGATCTGTTGGCTAGCCTTCTCTCCAAGATAATGATGAAAGTTCCCCTAACAAGGGCTATTCTTGAACCTGACTTCGATATAGCTGCCATTGGAGGCGGCTTTTGTTGTCTGTAGAGCAGGTCGCATGGAACTTTTCATCAATTGCTTTTCAGGTGGAGACAGCTGCTAGAATTTCCAAACCCAGTGCTATCTGAGCGCGAATCGCACAATACCACCGACAATGACCACTCCCTTCATCATCTCACGTTTTGTAATTTGTTTACACCTCAATCATCACTTCCTGACACTTCACAGCATCCCACAG
Source organism: Cadophora gregata (assembly GCF_030347475.1). Lineage (NCBI taxonomy): Eukaryota > Fungi > Ascomycota > Leotiomycetes > Helotiales > Ploettnerulaceae > Cadophora > Cadophora gregata. The sequence continues at coordinate 1,041,007 of NW_026695935.1, read as the reverse complement.
ACCTGGATGTTCGGGCAAATGCGGTCTGCTCTTGGAATTGACAAAAGCACTGACATCCTTGACTACATCCACTCCTTGCCTACACCAGACCAAGAACTCGCACAAGATAAAATCCGCGCCATTGAGCGTTCAGCGATGAGCTCCCAGGAACCTCAGCCAGGTCTCGTTCCCCTCATGGAATATCTCGAAAGACACAACATCCCCAAGGGCATCTGCACTCGGAATTTTGATGCCCCTGTCACACATCTGCTGGAGAAATTTTTGACTGGAAAGGAGTTTAAGCCGATTGTGACGAGACAATTCAAGCCGCCAAAACCGCACCCTGCCGGTATCTTGCACATAGCGAAAAGTTGGGGGTTAATAGACGAGGCTGGGGATGTAGGAGATGCTAGTCATATGATCATGGTTGGGTAAGTCCAGCAATCCAGGACATGAAGCCGTCCTTGCTCGTTTTGCACCACACGCCCTCTATGGTACATGTGCCTACGAAGGCAGGCCATATGCTGACGATGTAGTCAGGGATTCTCTAGATGACATGACAGCAGGCTATCAAGCTGGAGCCGCAACAGTACTACTCGTGAATGAAATAAATGCCCACCTTGCTAATCACGAGCACACGGATATGGTTGTGTCTAGGCTAGACGAGCTAATTGAGTTATTGGAGTCGGGGTACGTAGGAAAGACCCCCGAAGAGAAGACAGCGATACAGGGACTAGCGTAAGAGGGCTACCACAGAATAGAAGGCTGAGGATATCACAACCAAGTAATATATAATAGGTGGAGAACACGAGGACTCGTTCTCTAAATACGGCAGCAGCAAAACTCGTTCAGCTACTTTATCATTGAAATTCCCCGGTACCGTCCATCGCACAACTCGGTCAAAGTAGATGATCGAGAAGTGACACATATGCAGTCAAGGAGTAAATGGAAAATGAACATAAATCTGACATGATAGTGGGACGCCAGGGAGATGCTAAATTGCTTGTAGATTTGCAGTGTGTGAAGGGCCGGAAAGAACGTCCGCAGAACGGCATTATAATGATTTAATATTCGTACGAGTTGGACCCGTTGCCTGGATATCCAGATCCATACAAGCCATTGCCAAAGGTGGCTTGTCGTCTACTTTCCTTTTTCACGTCGCCATCAGCATTCTCTTTCTTCGGAACCGGGGGTGGTGGTAAGGGTCCTGCAGGTGGTGCAGGCCGCATGGGGAGTGTTGTGGTGGAAAAAGAAGCAGCATTGGCACTGGAAGGGCCATTGGACGAGTGATCTGGCACGTTCAATGTCGTGACTTTAGGGACAGAATTTGTTGTAGAGACTCGAGGAGGAAGACCAGGATGGTATGGAGCACCTGATGCACGACCAAGGCTATTTGATCCATTCTTGGTTGGTGATCTGTCGCTATACTGGGGAGAGGTTACTGCTGAACGCACATCACCACCACCAATTGGTATGTCACCAGATGTTGGTGTAGGTAACGAGTAATCTGGGGAGTTTGAGGGATACGGTCCGGTGGGCGAATCTCCGGAACGAAGGAGTTGTTGTGTAGAGGGTGATAGCTGAGGGGCGAGATGGGATTTGCGATTGTCTTTTTCGATCAGACTGACCGCCCATTCTCTCAAATCTACCGGAGTTCTCTTGGCTGCTTGTACGAAAGGCTCGCGTTCCTTCAAGATGTTAGCCAATGACCTATAATAAGCGACGCAGGGTGGGTGGGGATTGAGTGCTACTTACAAAAAGTTCTTGTGGCGTAGGACGTTCTTCTGGGGCCTTGGCCATACATTTCTGGATCATATCCTCCAAAATCTGGGGAAAGGCTTCGCTCTTGGGAAGCTTGGGAGCTGGCTCATAAACAATCTGTTGTAGAAGATCCAGAATACCGGATGGAGCACCGTCTCCATCAGACAAGTGCTCGCTGGCATCGAAGGGGAATTTCCCGATTGCCAACTCCATGACTGATAAGCCAAAACTCCAAACATCCGACTTCACCGTGTATTTCTGGCCTTGGATTCTTTCTGGGGCCATATATGTTGAAGTCCCAACAAAAGTATCAGCCACAGAATTGACTAGCTCTCCTGAGACGCCGAAATCACACAGCTTGATCTGGCCCTTCGAGTTCACCAGGATATTCGAGGGTTTGATGTCTCTGTGCATGATGTGATGCTTAATGTAGAGGTAAGTCAGTCCTCCAAGCGTCGCTTCTGCAATCTTCCCCAACACATCCACCCGTACGGGACCGAACAGTTTGGAGATTCTGTCAAGAGAACTAGAGCAAGTCAGCAGATGGCCTATAACTGTTCGTATTTGCATACCCAACATCCATATATTCCATGCACATGATAACGTCGTTTGTATCGCTGAGAAAGGCTCCATAGAAATTGACAATGAATTCTGAGTTGGTGTCGTGCATGATTTGCAGTTCCCTGACAATTCGACGGCGCATTTCCTTTTTCGCTTCTACATGGATAACCTGTTGAGAGTAAATATGTTAGCATACAGGCCAGGCAACGCTGGATTCTGTGGCGTACCTTTCTTGCCATAACTGTTCCCGTCGCCATGTGCCTGACTTTGCTGACGGTTCCTCCATTTCCATGTCCCAGGTCCTTCAGAACCTCTAGATCCTCCCTCTTCAGATCCAATTTGTATTCGATACCTATCTCAAGCTGTGCGGTCTGCCTGGCATTTTCATTGCCGTTGCCGCCCGGAATCTGGAGATCACTCTCTGAAGGCGCTACAGGCCGCGGGGCAGGTGCTGCCAAAGCAAGACCTTTGACGTTCTTCCTCTTCAATGTTCGCACCGAACCGATAGCGTCTGACATACTGGCGATATCTCTCCCCGGCTCTCTGCAGCTATTGGCAGACGTATAAGGACAGGAAGCTGTGGGAAAATGAGTCGCAAAAGGCTGGCGTGTGGCTTGTGCGGGAGACAAACACTGCTGGGCGGCTCTCTTGACGCTGGCAGGCTAATATTGGTTGGTTGTGGGAAGAGGCGGCAAGTTGGGTGACAGCAAGCAAGCAGCAAGCTGTGACGGTCGAGCCGTGACTGACTGACTGCGAGTGTAATTGTATGTATCGTGGACTGCGTGGGTGTGGATAGGTGCGGAGGTATGGATGAATTTCTTATTGGTAGGACTGGCCTTAACGGCTTTGTAGAGATAGATGCAGGAACAGCAGAGAGTTCCTTCTTTCCTATGTTGGGTATGCAGCCGTCGCAGATTGTTGATCGCTATCGAAGAGTTGCAGATAGGGTTGCAGATGAGATGCGGTCTGGCGGTGCAGTGCAGTACGGGTAAGTGGAGTGTATCACACAAGTCCAGAGCTAAGATATTGCCCCAGAGGTAAATTATTAGTCGGGCGCTACTCCAGTCAGGAACGACACGTGGGGAGGCGAAGTGAAGTGTACCTATAGGTACCCTAGGTAGTGAACCTGGAGATTTTAAGAAATTCACCTAGGGAGAATATCAAGACCTAGGGTGACTGTCGGCTCTGCCCTGCCTCGACAGATAACCGGGGATGCAAATGCAACTATGAAGGGGCTGAAGTTGATGATGCAGAGGAGAGGAAGGACAGGAACGGAACGAACGAGAAGTCAAGGGATTAACCTCAATTAGCAGAAGTTATTTATATTCATGCCTGCTAAGGGGCGAGGCGGGCCTGCGCTTCAACAATTTGGCTGCAATCCAATATAACTTGACCTGGCACGGTCTGAGGTACAATGTGGTCTGGGTACCCTCTCTTCCATTCCTTGTCTGCTACGTATGTGGGTTCCGCGTCGAATCGTCGTGTCTCAGCATTTAGACTTTTTGCACCTGGAATTGGGTCACATCACATCTGATGTCCCCCTCCCTTCCAAGCTCTGCCTGTGTAACCCCAGGAGTGTTACAGTATGCTGTAAAGTACCTGTACCTAACGTAGGTATTTAGAAACCATACGCCTGCCGTTTTCTGGGGGAATGGACACGTCAAGTATAAGAGTGTACAATCGCAAGTGCTTATACTTAGGGTGTACTTGAAGCTGAGTAGGTAGGTCGCAGATACAAGGAGGGTGGACCTGAGAACGGGGTTCCAAGGTTGTCAAATACTAGGCAAGTAACAATTCTCAACTGTAACTTTCAAAAAATTCGAGGACCCACCGCAACTACCATTGCTATGCCTCCTATTCCCACTTATCACTTGTGACATAGGTATGTATACCTTAGGAAGGCTCTCAGGTAGGTTCTCAGGTAGGTAGCTCCTCCAGCAGCACGCTTGGTGAGATTACCTCGGTGTAGGACATATCACAACGGCTGGTCGGCCACCCTCGATCGAACCTGGGCGGGCTACCAGAAACAAAAATACAAGATTTTGATTTGATAGATTATGTAAATCACCGACCACTAAAATCTTCCATCGGTACATTCACGATGATGAGCCCACCAGTCTAAGTAAAGCGCAAGTAACACTCAACTGAAATCTGGAGTACCTATACAAATGTCATGTCGGAGGGTGTGGCTTTGACACCTGCAGCTAAGGGCCCGTTTAGATCGGAAGTGACACTTTATACAGCTATTCTTCAGTTTAGCGTGATTCTTCGGTAAATAACACTAACTTATTGACTTTTACTATAGACTCTACTAAAAGATAGTAACTTAGAATTATAACCTTTATAACTCTATTAAATCTCTATTAATTTTCTTTGGAATTAAATTATTTTAAAGCTCTTAAACTCTTCTTTTTATTTCTACTTAATATTCTTAAATATATCTCTAAAGAAAGCTTAAAATAGTTAAGTAAAAGCTTCTAAAAAGAAAGCTCTATATACTCTACTTCCTTTATTACTAGTAATACTTAAAATAACTTCTAAACTTAATACGAGTTAAGCTAATAGTTTTTCTATTAGTTCTACTATTAGTACTTTAGCTTTTATACTTAATCTAAATATAAGAGTAGTTATATTAGTTATAGGATTAATAGAGCTTCTATTACTACTCTTTCCTTTACTTTCTAAGCTTTTATTAATTTTATAAGCTCTCTCTTTACTAGAACTTCTTATTATATAATCTTATATACCTCTATAGATTAAAATATAAGCTATAAACTTTAAGATTTAGTAGTACTTTAATAGTAAGCGAATAAGTAATATAATAAAGAAGGTAATAAATAAGCTAAAGGTTAAAGTTACTTATAAATCTATTAAGAAAGCTATAGAGATATTATTAGATATTATAATTAAGTTAAAAAGTATTTCTCTACTATAAAAAGATTATACTTACTAATATAGTACTTATAAAACTATTTAAAACCCTATAGAATATAATATTATTAATAAAGCTGATTTTAACTACTTTATTAAATAAGCTTAAATTATAAGGAAATTAAAGTAAGGAAAGCTTTAAATATACTTTAATATTATATAAATACTTTAAAATATAGTTTAACTACTTTAGAAAGACCTTTCTACTTTAAAAGCTCTAGTTATTACTATTTTAAAGCGTATATATTAAAAGAAGGAAAGCTTAATAATAAAGAAGCTATATATGATAATAACTTATCTTTTAATAGAAGTTAAAAAGAATTAAGAAGTTAAAAAGGGAACTATATATAAGATTATAACTATTATTTAAATATAATAAGCTTATAAAGTTAATTCTTATTATTATACTATAAAATTTTACTTTATTAATAATAGTAAATACTACTACTTTTCCTTAGATAATTTAAAGCGTTAAAAATATAATATTAAAGATAAATTAACTATAATTAATAAATCTTTTATTCTCTATTAAATTAACTTTTTAAAAGAGCTTATAGCTTATTTAGAGCTTTAGTTATTAAAGGTATAAGGGAAAAAGAAGTACTAGAAGATATATTATAATAAATCATTATCTTTAGAATAATATTAATTAGCTTAACACCTCTTATAAACACTATATTAGCTGTAAAGGTAGTAGTAACTACTTCTTTACTATACCCGATTAGGAAAAGTCTAGAGCTCAGTAAGACTCAGTAGAGCTTAGTTAACTTAGAAGGGGTTTACTAATAGTTACCTACTTAGTTATACGTAAGAGGAAATAGCTCTACACTACTATAAGAGTTTATATTAAGCTTTATATCAAATGTAATTAAGCCTAATCAGGAATAGCCCGGTGAATTTATCTATATAAGCTCGAGCGCCCTCTACGGAATCGAGAGCTCCTTAGCTTAATATTCGCGCTAATAGAGAAGTTATTACCTGATCTGTAGTTATTTCGCTTACGTGCTAGCTAACGCTAAACCGTGCTATTATATTATATTAAGCTTAAATTATATTACTAGTAATAGCGTAATAATATCCTAATAACTTATACTTATTACTTAAGCGAGCCTTTATTTTTCGACCCTTGTTATTACTACCTTACTAGCGCTACTTACTTAGTTATATGATAATAGACTACTTATACGAAGTTATAAGACTACGCTTAGCTTAGTATTATTTAAAAGCTGGAATCGCCTAGCTTTACTATTAGTTAGAATTATAAGGCTAGCTAAAAGCAGATAAGTGCTTATTATTACTTAATACTCTTATATTAACCCTGGATATCTAACTAAGTCACGGGACTTAGCTATATAATCCGACTACTAAGCGTTATACTAGTTATTAAGAATACTCCTAACTCGGACTAGCGTCTTATTCGCTATTAGTTATTACGAGAGCTAATATCTCTCTTAGAAACGTTATTACGTTATAATAGCAAATAAGAGCTACTTCAGAGAGCTAAGCGAGCCCACTAGTGTGCTTCTAGTAGCAGTAGAAAAGACTATTTTTATAGCTCTTATTCTTTAATACACGCAGCTCCTTAAAAGAACTAATTAAATCCTTAAGTTTGAATATATATTTAACTTATATATATAAAACGCTATAAAGAGTTATTTTAGTACTTATTATAATAGTTATTATTTTATAATAAGATAAGATACGCTAGTATATAACGTAAAGGTTACTATTCTATGTTATAATAGTGAAAAGAGCTTTTATTAGGCTTATATACTAAAGGGGTCGCTTATATAATCAACTTACCCTTTAAAAACCCTATATTATTACTTAATAATATCTTAGTTAAATATTAACTGATTTCCGCGATTTTAGTAGCTAATTAATAGTATAAACTATAAGTTCTTAATATAATACTTAGGGTAGTCGTAATAATAGCTCTCCGAGTAAAAATATAACTTCTATAGAAAATTAAGATAAATCGAACTAATTAAGAGTTAATAATAAAGCTAAGTTACTCTCTTTATTTTAAAGTACCTCTGCTAGAGTATAAATACCTAGCGCTAGTAATATAGACTAATTAAAGGTAGAAGAAGCTTCTATAATTAGACTTAGATCTTACTTATTATAGAGAGATTTAGCTAATAAGAGTCTAGTAAACTAAATCGCCGAACTACGTAGTATAATACGAGAGTAAGCTAAAGAGAATCGCTTATTATAGCGAGAACTATAAGAGCTAAAAAAAACTTTAACTTTAACCTTAATCAGGTAAGAGATAAAAGTCTCTTAAGGTATATTCGTAAAAATACGCTTAGAATAAATATTATAGAATATACTAGGAGTAAGTAAAGAGATAAGGAAAAAACGCTTATAACGTGTATTATTACTCTATCGCCTAATCGACTAATTAGAGAAGTAAATACTATAACTCGCTTTATAACTTAAATTTAAAGAGAGTTTCTTAGAGTATCTCTACCTCTGATTTCCCTTGTAAATTCCTCTTTTATTAGAGATACAATTAGAGCTACTATTATAAGGGCCTCTAATAGGTTTCCTAGATATAATAATAAGCGGTATAAAACCGGAAAAATATATAATCTAAAGCTACTTATAGATAGTATAGACCCTATGTTTAAGCGATAGGAATTATTAATTATTTCTAAGCTAAAAGTAAATTAGGACTACTTTAATAATAAGTTTACTCATATAACCTATATATATAATATAACAGAGAGTAAAGTATAAGAAGCCTTATTTATAAGATATAATACGTATAGTAGAGATCCTTATATATACTATATAGAGCTAATAGCTGATTTATATAAGATCTTTATTATAAAGTAAATATTAATATATGAAATCGAATATAATAGCTTATATATATTATCTATTAACGATTTTAGTGATTTTAAAGCTAAATTCTTACGTCTTACTAATAAGGCTAGAAAGCCTAGGGATCACTTAAAAGACTACTTCTACTTAAAGTTATACCTTGATCTTAGAGCTACTATAAAACCTATAGTAAACTTTATTAACAGATTCGATAAGTTTTACTAAGCTGCGCTAAAATCGCACGAATAGGAGAAGCTAATAGCTAATTAAAGAAGAAAAAAGTCTGTTATTATAACTAGTAGCTCTAGAACCTCTAGATCAGCTTATAGAGAGTAAAGAATATAAAATTGTTATAATAACAATTATATAAAAAAGACTACTAAAAAAACTATAGCTATTATAGTTATAAAGCCTAATCAGGAAGTATACTATTATAGGTATAATAAGGTAGGGTATTTATCACCTTAATGCCTTAAGCTTAAATCAGGTAATCTTAAAGAGCTAGATTAAAAGGAAATCGATAAAATCAGCTAATTAGAGAGTAAAGCTAATTTAAAAGAAGAGGCTTAAAATAAGACCCTCTTTTAGGTGAATATAGTAATGTAATAGATCTAACTAACTTAGACCTATTAATACTAATAAGCGGTCTATACTTTACCTACTTTTATCGCCTTAGTAAAAATAGATATTCTATCTAATTACGCTCTTTAATTAATATAGGTACTAACGGCTTCGCTTTCCTAAATAAGCCTTTTACTAAGAAATTATAATATCTCTTTAGTATTATACCTTAATAGTTATTATAGCTTATTATAATAAAAAGCTATAATAGAATCACTAATAATTAGATTACGTCTTATCTCTCTCTCTCTTTTATAATTAATAAGTATAGAATAGTTAATATACCTTTCTTTTTACTAGAATTAAGTAATTATAACCTTATTCTAAGCTGTATTTACTTAGAGTACTTTAAAGTATTACTAGATATAGTGGGAAAAGCCTTAATTTAGCTTAGTAAGCTTCCTAAGAGCGTTAGACCTTTTTATAAGGAAATATATTAGTCCGCAGACCTTTACTATAGAAATATAAAGGGAATCAGGGGGTGCAAGTAATTCTAGTTAGAGGGTAGACCTCTTTTATATATAAACTAAGGGTTATTTAAGAGGTAATATATATTCTAACTCTTAGATACTCTTTATAATATATACTTTTAAATACTTTTAAACTAAACCTTAGATTTTAATATATATTAATATATACTTATTATTTATTTACTAATATAATACTAATACTAATTTGTCGTATAATAGTAAAGCAGGCTTTCATACAGTAGAGGGCTCACTCGATCAAGTAGAAGTTATAATATTAAAAGATATATTTAAAAGAGCGTTACCCCTAGAATTAGGAGCTAAGAGTATACTATATATATATAGTATACTTACTAAGTATATACTAAACCTAAGATAAGCTTATATAGTACTAGTGTTTAATATACCCCTATAGTATATTTAAATCTATAAAAGCTTACTATTAAATATACTAAATATAAGATTAAGTCTAATATAGCGAGTATTCTATATAGTAATTACACCTCTTAGATAAGTATAGTAGTAACTATTCTATATCTAGCCGCTTATATACTTAGTAATAAAAGAAATATATTATAGTTATATATAATAGCAGACGCGCTTAGAGGTAAGATATCACTTAATTAAGTAAGTTTATAAATAAATGAAATCTAAATATTAAGACGCGCTTTAAAGCTATATATAGTCTAATTAAACTAAGTAAATATATAAAGATCTAAGTATAAGATTCTTAAAAGAAATTATTCTAGTATCTAAATCTAAATAATATATATATATATATATATATATATATTCTATATATAGAGTGTTATTAAATTTAAAGTAAGGCTCTATAGCTATTATATAGTATTTACTATACTACGAGTATACTAATTAGCTAGATTAAGTAATTATATATAAGTTTAGAAGATATAATAGTAAGTAATTATTATTACACTTAAAGAAGCTTTCTAATTAGCTAGTTTAAGTAATCCAGTTAGTGATTTACTTATAGGTTAAGTAATCGCGATTATACTATACACTTATATATATATATATATATATAAATATAGTCTTTCTTTTATAACCTTATAACTTTAAGCTTACTATATATTATATACCCGCGCTTATATTCTACCTTTATATTCCTTCTCTTTTCTTTCTTTATTACTTATTTCTAATACCTTTTTAAGTAATTAATCTCTTTATTATATTATTATACCTTATTAACTTACTTCTAAATCTTCTAAGAAGAAGTCTATACTAAAAAGACTCTCTACTAAGTATTCCCTTACTATTTCCGCTTTAACTAAGAGAATTAAAGATCGTTTAGCTACTTAAGTAAGTAATTTATATTTTATCTTTATTCTTTAATATTTACTTCCTTATATAATTATTACTAGTAGAGATATATATTTCTTATATATATATATAGTTCACTTTAGCTAACTTATATATAGAAAGCTAATAAAGAGCGTGAAAATTCTACTTCTAATAAAAAGGTTATTATATAATCTAATAAAGAGAATAATAATAAGCTCTCTACTTAGTCCTCTCCTACTCTTACTTTACTTTTATATTCTAGTTCTCCTTAGGATAAGCTTAGTAAAGCTAATAATAATACTTATAATAATAATAAAGATAATAATAAGCCTCCTTCTTTTTCTAAGGTTATATCTTATACTTATACTTATTTATCTACTCTCTTATTAAGTTATTTATACTATCTTTCTTCTATTAATAATCTCTTACTAATTATTATATCTAAGCTTAGTAGAAAAAAGAGAACTACTACTACTTTAGAGTTATCTTATAAGTTTATAATTACTCTTACTCCTATTAATCTTCTAATAGAGTTAGAGTTATATAGAAAAACTAATCTTATAAAGAGAGTTAAAAGTAAGTAATTATTTTATTTACTTCTTAAGTAATTATTTCTTAGAATCTATATTATTAATATATATTAATAATACTTATAGGAAATAAGTTTACTCGCTTATACCTTAAATATATCTAGTCCGCGCTTTCTAATAAAAGCGATAAAGGTTACTACTATACTAATACTACTTCAAGTAGCGATTATTACTATAATTATATATCTAGTTATATATATACTCTTACGTCTAATACGATTACTTCTATTACTATATATCTAATTACTATTATTAATAAGAATAATAAGACTATAAGTTGAACTCTTTCTAGTTTTAGGATCTTATAGCTAATATATAGTAGAACCAAGTATAATACTACTAAGCTCTATAAGTTACCTTTAAGATTAAGCGCCTTAAGGAAGATAAGAAGAATAATAATCTATTTAGTAAGATCCTAATATATCTTAGATATTCTTTTTATAAGCGCGAGAAAGATAATAATAATAATAATAATAAACTTAGTAGATTTAGTAAGATATCTATATTAGATTAGAAGTGTATTATAGATACCTTTAGTACTCTCGCGTCTTTATTAACTAGTAAATAGCTAAGCTTATATAAGCTAGAGTATAGATTTCTCTTAGTTTTTACTAGATCTTTTCTTTACTTTATAGGATTTATATTAGATCTTTACTTTAGTTTATAGAATTTATAATAGATCTTTACACTAGATTAATAGATTTTACTAGATTTCTACTAGGCTCTAAGTAGATTTACCTAGGCTTATAGTAGGATTAGGTAGATCTTTTAATATTCTAGAGGAAAAATACCTATTTTATTTAAAGTATAAATAAAAAGTTTATATAACTTCTTTAAACTATAACTTAAAATAACTATAATTAGAGCTCCTCTACTATTAATATATAATCCTTAAAGTTAAGGAGAGCTTTAAAGTACTCGAATTTCTAGCGAGATAGATTTTTTATAAGCTTATTAGTAAGTATATTAGTAGTTAGAATATAAGTTACTTTAAATAATCTATAAGCGTATTCTTATTTTAACTAAATATTTTAAATATCTATATAATAAAGCTTTATCGCGATCCTTTTATTCTTACTTATAACTAGCTTAATTATCTATTAATTATTATAAAAGATCTCTTATATCTTACTAATTTTAAGTATTAAATCTCTGAAGAACTACTATAGAGCTATCACTTCTTTACTTATATACTCTAATAAGAGTAATTCAGTTTCTATTATTAAAGTAGTTACTACAGCTTATAAGCTTATTTTCTAGATCATTAGACTACTAAATATTATAATTATATATCCTTATAATAAGTATCGCGTTTCTGTGTTATTAGTAAAAGATATATTAGACACGTATATAAGAGAGCTATTATACTTTCTATTATATATAATACCTAGGAAATATATTCTAAAGAAGTAGTATATAAGCTAATAAATAGTAGTAAAGTACTTAGGTCCTGAGTTTATTATAAACCTTAAGAGTATAGTAGTAATAAAGGCTATATCTAGTCTTATAATAATTACTATATATAAGACTAAGCTTATATACTTTTAAAACGCCTTAATTTACTTCTTAGTAGCTTATCTTATATACTTTTAAAGATTAATAAGTAAAAGTAATATACTTAAGAACTTTCTATCTACTAACTTAAACTTATAAGTAATCTTCTTAATATATTAGTTATAAATAAGAGTAATTATCTTACGCTTTTTATCTTATACTACCTTAATTCTAAGGAATTACTAAATATCTCTAAGATTATATATATTATATACTTTCTTTAGCTTACTAATAATCTACTTACTAAGTAGATAATTATTATAGTAATAGAGTACTTAGATATTATCTATATAGAATAAGATAAGTATCTTATACTTCTTATCTATAAATATATAAGATTCTTTTAAGTATAAAGAAAGCTCTAGATCTATTAAGGTGCTACTAATATACTTATACTAAAAGTATAGTAAGTCTCTTATTCTATAAAGTACTTAATTAACCTATAGTATAAAGCTAGGCTTTTAGAACCTAAGAGGGAACTAATAGTATATAGTTTTATTATTAATATCCCTAAGAGTATTAATAAAGGTATTAATTATATTAAAGCACTTGATTTCTAAGTTAAATTTCACTATAAGTGCTATAGCTATATAGAATAACTTTACTAAGAGTATACTTATATATATTAATATAATTATATTCTTATTCTAGAGATCTCTATAAATAATAATATAAGATTAATATCTACTTATATATCTATCATTATCTACTTTATACTTAAATACTTATATTAAGGGAATAAGCGAGCTTATTAGCTTAGAGTTATATACTTCTAGCTTCTAATATCTATATTTATTTATATTCCTTATCTTTAAATATATATCTTAGATAAACTATTCCTTTATTAGATAATTCTTAAGATCTATCTATTACTTTAGCTTTAGTAGTAAGTCTTAAACCTTAACTTTAGAAAGTAGGATCTTTCTATTTAATACTAAATAACTTACTTAGATTACTATTATAACTATTAAGTATACTATCTATATTATATATCTAAGCTTTTCTTACTTTTTAACTATTTTATACTAATTAAGTATAAAAGTAATAAGAAGCTAATTTAACTTATATAATAGATTTATATATATACTTTTAGAAGAATTACTCTTAAAGTTCGAGTTACTGTTAATATTTAAGTTACTTTTATATATTTCTTAAAAGATAGTATTAAGTATTATAAATACTTTTTCTCTACTTTTTCTTCTACGCTTTTATCTTACCCTTATACTACTTCTAGTATTTAAGCTTAGCGGACTATTATTTAGTAAGCTCTTAGTATACTCTTATATATATATATATATTAACTCTTAATATTTCTATTATTCTAGCTTATAGTTATTCTCTTAGTACTCTTATTATAGCTAGTACTAATATAAGTCCTCTTATTATTATTAGAAGTAGTTTAATTAGAATTTATACTTTAATCTTTATTAAATAAGGCGGACTTCTTACTTAATCCTATAATATACTTATTTCTAGATCTATAAGTTACTTATACTTACTTTAGCTTAACTCCTTAAGATTCCGCTTTATACTTAGAGTAAGTCCTAGATTAGATATACCTATTAATAATTACTTATTATCCCTTTAATTACTAAGTATATATTCTAGTTTAGAGATATTTTTTAGAGTTAGAAGTTTAATTATAATACTCGGATTTCTAGTATAATTTTTCACCTCTAAGTTCTAACTCTTACTACTAATAATTATAGATAGAGCTTACTCTAAGAGCTTATAAAAACTAAGTAGAATCCCTTTATCTAATATAAATACACGCTTAGTCTATTTATTATTAGAAATACTCTCTATATTACTTAAGATATATTTTATTTACTTATCTTCTTATAAGAGCTTAGTAAGCGATTAAGTATCTTAAATAAAGATCTTTACTTTTTCTTCCTTAAAGATATAAAAGCTCTTTTTATTAAAGTAAATATTTTATATAATGATAATACGATTAAGCTATAGCACTTAGATCTTATAGATATTAGAGGCGTAGAAACTTATAAGGTAGCTTATATACGCGCGTGTATTAACTTTAAACACTCTTTTTTCTTTTTTATATACTTATTCCACTATTAGTAAGTATACCTTATATTTATATATATAGATTCTATCTTAGTTAAGTTTGAAATCTATAATTACACGGGCTATAATTATAGGATTATACTACTAAAAGTAATTACGAAACTACTAGTTATTAACCTTAAGTAGTAATCTCTAATTTTATACTCTATTAGGGCACCTGTTATAAAAGTAGATACTTATTAAAGTGTATTCTAATCTAAGTTCTTTAAAGAGATTTACAGATAACTATATTTTTACTACTTATATAATTATCTCTTAGCTAGCTTATTCCGCTGTATTATTCGGTTTATATATAGTAGTAAAAGAGAGCTTAAGCTTAATACTAAGCTTATTTACCTATATCTTATACCTTATGAACCCTTAAATTATAATAATTACCTTCTCTTAATTATACTTAAATTTATAAATTAAGAGCTTAAACTAAGTACGTACTTAGCGCTTAAAGCTTTTAATACTTTTAAACACTTTATTATAAGATTTTAATTAGAGTATATAGCTAATAAGTAATCCGCTATACTTATATTTAAGTACTAAGAGCTAGAAGTAGTTTCTAAAGTATTCTAAGAAATTAAATAGATCTTAACTAATCCTTTAGAATAGCTTTACTAATCTTTACTTTAGTAAGTAATAAGATATAACTTAAATAGTATATACTAGTATATAGTACTTATACTTTAAGTATCCTATAGTATTAGTTATTCTTACTTCTCTTAAGGCTTTTACTAGCTTTTAAAGAGTATCTAGACTTAAGTATCTTAATTATAGATATTATACTATTTCCGAATCTAAGCGGGATTTACTATAATTATAAGATAAGCGAAATACTCGATTCCTTAGATGATTTATACTTATAAATACTATAATACTAGCTTTACTAAATAAGATCTTATAAAGGTTAGAAGAGTAGTTTAAACGCTTATTATATTTAAAGAATATAAGATTAAGTTTACGAATAAGCTATTAAACTACTAGATAATCTCTTATAAGCTAACTATTATCACGCTATTTAAGTATATAATTTATTCTATAGTACTATAAGCTTATATTCTAGAGATAAGCTTCTAAAATAATATTTATATAGAATCCCTTAACTATAGTTATATCTATAAGCGTAAGGTTAAAAGTATTCTTATTTATTCTAATAAGTATATTTCTAAGTATATAAGTATTATATCTAATAATTAGTAACTAGGAGCTTCTATATTCTATAGTATTATATAGATTTACTTTTATAAATAAGCTTAGTTCTAATAAGAAGCTATTATTAATAAGATTAGTAGCTCTATAGTTATTTAGAAGAGTGCTTACTAATAATAAGTAATACCTATAAGCTTCTTAACTAGAGTAGACCTTAAGCTAGAATACTTAATTTAGATCTAGGAGTATAATAATATAATTATTATTAGGCTATCTTTCTCCCTTATTTATTAGGTTTCTAAGGAAGAAGCTCTTTAGCTTATTTAAGGATTTACTTAATTCTTACTTTTGTAGAATACTCTTAATATCTAGTAGAAATAGTAAGTTAATACTTTTCCTAAACTTTACTTTAAGTAGCTTCTAGTGTTTACTTATAAAGTACTTATAGATCTCTTTTAATTTCTTCTTACTTAGGTTTAGTTTATACTTACTAGTATTAGTAAAGAGCTTTCTATATACTACTAGCTAGAGCTTATTATAATCTTTAGGAGCTTACTTATATATTCTATTATAAGAGTATAAGTACTTTTTCTTAAACGCTTAATCTATTTTACTATTAGATTCTAAAGTAAGAGAACCTTATCCTTTATTATTCTTTCCTTTAAGAGTAGTAAAATAACTATATCCTTTACTTTTACTACTTATAAGCTTATAATATTATATATTAATTTCTTTTATATAAAATAGTTATACAAGCTATAAAAAAGTATATAGCTACTTTTTTCTAAGATTATTAGCTTCCTTAAATTAGAGGTAGTACTTATAAGATTATATATAATTAAAGTTACTTATAGTAATTAGGAAGTCTATAATCCTAAGTATTCTATTTATATCTGGAATATAATATAAGATACTCTTATATATAAGCTCTTAGTAAGATATAATCTAAGTCCTAGGATTAAGCTTAGCTCTTTTTATTAACTTAAGTCATAATTAGTATTTACTTTTAATTAAGGTTTAAATAGTACTATCTATCTAATTTAGAATATATTTAAGTAATTAAAAAAGTACTTAGATATTAAAGCTCTTATTAGTAATAATTTCTATACTTATAATCTTAAAGTATTACTTAGCTATTATCTTCTTAATCTATTTATAGAGCTTTTAGTATTAAGTCGTTTAAAGTTACTAGATCCTAGTGTTTATCTTCTATAGCTCTTACTTAGCTTTTACTACTACTTTATAAATGTGATAGTATAATAAAGGTTTATTAGTAGCTATAATATAAAATAGAAAAGATAGCGAGAGAAAGAAGTTCCTAAGGAGCCTTAAGAATAAGTAAGGAAGATATAGCTACTAGTGAACTAAGCTAGTCCTAGGTTCGTAATATAACTCTAGCCTCGTAGCCTTACGATATTAGCCTTACTTACGTGACTCACTTATTATAATTAGTCTATTATATTACTTCTCCCTCTAAGGAAAGCTTATCCTTAAGCTACGAAAAAATTTCTTACGATTTACCTTAGATATAATAGTATTATCTACTAGTCTATTATATATATTATTATCCTTTATCTCCTAAGTAGTTAGCTATTCGAGAAGTAGCTTAAGCGGTCTTAGTTCTATAGAGTAAGCTTAATAAAAATCCCGAAGTTTATATAGATAAGTTATAAAGTCTCTAGTAAGGTAGAATTTAGAGTTAAGATTAAGTCTCTTCTATTTAGCTTAGTACTATAGAGTCCTATCTTATTCGAGGCGTACTTTTAAGATATCTTAGACCTCTTATTCTTATTTAATATTAACTTAAATAAGTTCTTATTCCTATAATACTTATTTAAGTAATAAGTTATTATTATACTACTAAAGCTTATCTATAAAGAATATAAAGTAGACCTTAACTAAAGCTAGGAGATCTAAGCGAAATAAGTAGCTTTCTTTTCTAAGGACTTTAAATAGGCTTACTTATTAATTGTCTAGCTTTTTCTTTAGGTAATATATCTTCTAGTTTCTTATTATTACTTATATAGAATCGCTTACTTTCTAATCGATTTCCTAGCGTAACTTATTTATATTATATTATTTCTTTTCCTATTAGTCGCAGAGGAACTCTTAGGCTTACCTCTAGACTTATTTATAATAATAAGTAAATACTTATATATTAGTGATATTTAGCTTCTTAGTAACTGTTTATTCGACTTCTAGCTAGCGCTTATCCTAATCCTAATTAATCCTTAGCTTATACTTATACTTTAACTAGTATAAGAATATTCTTAGAGACTTGTATAAGAGAGTTAGCTAGGCGTAGTTTATTATTAGTAGGAGTTCAGATTAATTATCCTAGTAGTAGTTAATAAAAAGCCGGAGATACTAATTTAAGTATTAATTTATAATCTTTATCTAACTATCTATCTAAGCGTAATAAGTAGTAGAGAGCTTAACCTTAATACTAAGAATATAGCAGAACTTATTCTAGAAGAAGGAGATAAACTATAAGCCTCTATCTAATATTATTATTTCTAAGGGCCTATTAAACTTTTAGTAGTTAGAGATAAATAGTTATACTAAGTCGCGAGCTATATAAGTAGAGAAATAGAGGATTAATATTACTTTTTTAGAGAAATAGTCTATTATAATAAGTATAGAATTATACTTAAACTTATTTTTTAGTATACTTTTAAAGTTTATAGTTAAGTATTACTATAAGTAGTTAAGGATTAGTAAGAGGTAAAGGTACCTTAGTATCTTATCTTAATAATAGTTTATATAATTATAAGCTAAGTAGTTTAATATAAACCTAGCTATATCCTTAAGTATATTAAGCTAATAATACTTAGTGTAGAGTAAGCTGAATATCTTAGATTTCCTAGGATAAGCTATGAAGATTTAGTTATAAATATACTAGATAAGTTATATATATAAATTATCTATATCCGGGACTTATAGTTAACTTTTAAATAGAAGTAAGCTATTTTCCTAGAGAGTATACTATAAATCGGGCTCCTTTAATTCTTCTTATTAAACTATTAGAGCTTTATATATTCAATTAATATAGATAAGCTCTATAACTAGATTAGTTTTATTATCTAGCTTAAACTTAACTAGGGCTAAGTAGTACATATCTAAGAGCTTCTCTAGTTCCTTTAGAATATATAGGTCTAGCTAGCTTAAGTAAATTAGGGTCTAAGTACGTAATTCGTTCTTTATCTTAATTTACCTATTAATATCTTATTCCTTTTATAATAATATATCTGCTGTAATATTCTAGTTTCCTAGGCGGTATATAATAGTAAAGTAGAAGTCTACTAGGATCTCTAACTAATAAGCTTATTATCCTATAAGCTTCTTAGTAGTTATAAAGTATTCTAATACTTTATAATCTGAGAATACCTAGAAATATTAATATCCTATTTATAATACTAGCTTTACTCTCTAGTAGGTAAGAGAACGTATAATAATAAGTATTTCCTTATTATAGATATTATAGTTAAGTTTAGTAAGGTTTATTATCTTTAATAGGAATATAACTAGGTACTAACTATCGCTATACTTCTATAATAGTACTCCTAAGATTACCTTATTTAAGGTATTAGTCTTAATCTATGTTTTATATAATATATTATAATACTTAAGATAAGTAGAGGATAAAATAGCTTCTTTTAAAGCTTAGAATATAGCTAGCTAAGTAAGTATTATCTCGAATAAGACTAAGGCCTTAGTAAGTTCCATTAGCGGTTTAGTGACTTTACTATAGTTAAAGATAAATTTCTAGTAGAAGTTATAGAACCCTAGGAATAACTAAATACCCCGGACTATTATAAGGGGTTCCTAATTATTTATATATATTATCGCTTTAGAGTTAATCTTAATTCTTTTAGTAGTAATATAAAAGCTAAGGAACTTAATCTTCTTAATATAGAATTCGCTCTTCCGAATATTAATAAGAAGCTTATACTATTATAAGCGTTATAGAACCTTCTTAATATATACCTTATATTCTAGGGGGTTATTTAAGTAGATAATAATATTATCTAAGTATATAATAGAGAAATTATCTAAGTAGTCGAAGAGTATATTATTTATATACTACTAGAATATAGCTAAGCTGTTTATTAAACTAAATAGTATTACCTTACACTTATAGCTCTTATATTAAGTGTAGAAAGTAGTATATTCCTTAGATATAAGGTTTATTTAGATCTAGTAGAATACGCTCTAGATATTAATCTTAGTAAAGATCTTAGCTTATTCTAACTAAGTAAATACCTTATTAATAAGAAGTAAGAGATACCTATTCTTCCGAGTAATCTTATTTAATCTTTAGTAGTTAATATAAAATTATAAGCCCTTATTAAGCTTCTTTATAAAGAGTTTTAGATAAGTAAATAGAGCGTAGCTTAGGATAATAAAGCCCTTATCTAAATTCTCCTTTAAGTATTTCTTTATTACTTAGAGCTCTGCTTTACTCTACTAGTATAAGAGACTATACTTATAGTTAATATCCTTTTCTAGTTCGATTTTATAATCTAAGCCTAGGATAGAGTTTAGTAGAGAGTTAGTAGTTGTTTTTAAGAAAGCGCTAGTGAACTCTTTATACTAGTAAGGGAGCTTCTTATCTAGGATATCCTTATATAATTCCTTAGGTTTAGAGGAACTCTATAACTTAGCTTTCTAAGCTACTTAGTTAATTACCTTATTAATTTTATTTAGTGTTACTATAAAGAATTCCGATCTAGAGAGCTATAAAATATAGTGGAATACTATAGTATTAATCTTAGTAATATCTATTTTTAAAGAAGTCTTCCCTTTCTTAGTAAGGTACTAATAAAAGGATACTATATTCTTCGGAACTATAGTAGGAGGTTTATATAGAATAAGGTTATATAATTCCTTTTCTATCTATCTAATTAAGCCCTATACTTAGCTATTATAAGTCAGGGTAAGGGGCTTTTAGATAGTCCTCTAATTTTCCTAGTATTATTAGTCTTATTTCTTTTCTAACTAATAGTATTTCTTCTAGTCCTTTTACTTTATCGTATAATATCTTTAAGAAGAAGGAGATAAGTATTAAGATTTAGTAGATAGTATATTTATAAGAGCGGATTCTCTTATATCCTTTATTATCTAGACTATTATTTAGTAGAGAGAGAGTCTTAAAGTATCCTCTATATCTATAGCTACTTAACGTTGGAATATATCTTATTAATTAGTTACTTATATCTACGATAAGTCTAATAGTTATAAGGTATCCCGGGAGAAGGGAATTAAATAAGAGAGAACTATAAGAATATCCTTATTATATAGCTAGATAAGATAATAGTCTTTTATATTTAACTAAATATTAAAGTAAGCTATCTAAGTCTATCTTAAAATAATCTTATAATTCCTAAGATCTAAGAGAATAAATAAGATCTCCTTCTAAATATATTAGTCGATTAGAATATTTAGAAGAATCACGTAAGAGGCGATATTATTAGCTTATCTATTATAGCTTTTTACTTATATAGAGTTAAGTAGAAAGGTAAGTTTTATATTAAATTTCCTTATAAGGTCTTTAGTAAAGTAAGTATTAATAAAGGTGAAACCGCTTATTTTAGAGTTAAAAAGTATAAGTAATATAATTCTAATACTATTATAAAATAGTATATAAAGAATAATAAAACTTTTACTACTTATTAACTAATATATATTAATCTCCTTAAGATTAAGTATCTACTTTAAGAAAGAGTCTTCTTTTAAGGTTCTAAGTTTTCTAAGTCTAAGGGAATTTCCTCTAAGTTATTAACCTCCTTATTAGAGAAAAGACTAGTACTAAAGTACTTCTCTAGTACCTTAACTTTTATAACTATTATTATATAAAGCTCCGAGTAATTCTTAGTAATATAGCTTATTTTCTTATAGTTATAATATATAACTACTTTAAGAAAAGAGAAGATCGCCTTTAGAGTAGCTATTACTAAAGTCAGAGTAATAAAAATAAGAATACTATTAAAGAGTGAAAAAGTAACTAAGTCTCTTTTTAAGAAAGTAGAAGTTAAAGGGCGAACTACTAGTATAGGAACTTAAGTAGTTATTATAATCTATTAATATTATTCCTAAGTTTAGTATACCTTCTTATCTAAGAAATCTATTATAAAGATAAAGTCCTAGAAACTTCTATTAAGAGTGAACTTATAGACTACTTAATCCTTAAGAGCTAAGTATAAGAAGTTATAAAAGCGAGTAGTAAGGCTCCTAGTAAATAAGATATAAGTATCTTAAATAAGCTTTAAGAACTTTAGGTAGTACTTAGTAAATAACTTATTAGCTATTATTTAGAGCTTATTTAAAGCTATCTTAGTATCTTATTACTTAAAGGCGTTACTATAAGTAGCTAAGTATTTCCTTAGTATTTATAAAAAGGTCTATAGTACTAACTTTAAAGCGAGGGAATAAGTAACTCTAAGTATCGCTCTTAGTATAATTATATACTATAGCTTATTAGGCCTTCTTACTTAGGTAGTAGTTAGTATTAATATCTAGCTTACTTATTATAGAGATAGACTAAGTATACTATTCTAAGCTATTAAAAGTACTAGAGAACTTTTTAATATATAGTTTAAGTAAGAGTCTCTTATAGTATCTTTAGCAAGTAAGAGTAAGCTCTACTAGTACCTAAGAGGTATTATCTTAGTTATTTTCAAATAATCTATTATTATTAGAGTTATTACTATCCCTTAAGTTAGAAGCTTACTATTAAGAGCTTAATAACTTAGACTTCTTAGACTTAGAAGTTAAGTTCTTAAGTATCTCTAGTATCTTATAAAAGCTTTTATCTTACTTCTTTTAGTACTTAGCTAATCTCTAAAGTTCCTTAGAGCTCTTTATAACTCTAACTATTAGTATAAGAGTAATATATTCCTCCTAAGAGTAATCCTATTAGTCCTAAGGATTATTCTCCTTAGAAGATATAGTATTACTATAGAAAGTTAAAAGGATAATATTATTCTTCTCTCTACTATTATATTTATAAGAAGTAATATATAAGGGAAAAGAGGTTAAAAGCGGATTTCTTTCCCTTAGTATTAGTGAAGTAATAAGTTTAATAGTAAGAGAAATACTATATTATATTCTATTACTTTTCTAGAAAAGATTAAAGCTACTTATAAGGAAGTATAAGTATAAAAGTAAAAAGTAAGAGATAGTACTTAAGTTATAAATATAACTTAGTTATACTTAGAAAGTACTTAAGGAAATAATAAGATATAAGAGGTAAAGTAGAAAAGAGAGAGCTAAAGATATAACTCGATTACGCTTAAAAAGTACTTAAGGAATTCAGTGAAAGTAGATATTAGGACCTTTATAAGTAAGGTTAGTCTTTTCTAATATAATAGTATAATAAAGGTTTATTAGTAGCTATAATATAAAGTAGAAAAGATAGCGAGAAGAAGAGGTTCCTAAGGAGCCTTAAGAATAAGTAAGAAGGATATAGCTACTAACGAACTAAGCTAGTCCTAGGTTTACTATATAACTCTAGCCTTATAGCCTTACGATATCAGCCTTACCTACGTAACTCGCCTATTATAATCAGTCTATCATAATAATCTGAAGCTTTTATTAGTATAACTTACGTTAGAGCCTTTAGAATAGCTTAAAGAGATCTAAAGTTCTTACTTAAAGAGCTCTATAAAGTTCTTAAACTTTATACTACTACTTAGCTTATAAGCTCTATCTTATACCTAGTATAAGAGATTTTATATAATTCTATCTTATAAGCTATTATATTAGCTATAATTTACTCTATAATCTAAGGGAGCTTATTAAGGATTTAAGTAAAAGAAAAAGTATCTAGAGCTTCTAAATTAATATAAAGTTAGAGTCTTAGAATATTTATACTTAGTATTAAGTACTTTATCTAAGTAGAGAAGTCTTTTAGTTTTAAGTATATAATATTAGTACTAAGTAATTATTTAGATTCTAGATCTATTAGGAAAGTAGATATAATTATAAAAGAGTTATAAAGATTTAGGAATTAAGGAATAATCGAGAGGTTCTAGTTAAAAGCTTAATTAAAGTAATAGAACTATATATATATTAAGTACTTAAGAGATAGATATAGCTCTTAACTATTATATAATAATAGAGTAGGCTTTTATATAGTAGAGAGCTTACTTAATTAAGTAGAAGTTATAGTATTAAAAGATATATTTAAAAGAGCGTTACCCTTAGAATCAGGGGCTAAGAGTATATTATATATATATAGTATACTTACTAAGTATACACTAAACCTAGGACAGGCTTATATAGCGCTAGTGTTCGATATAATTAGTAATTACCTTATACTATAGAATAAATAAGTTAAATATAATAGAGTTAACTCTTAGGATATAACGCTAAATTAATATTAGTAAGCTCTTATTAAAACTAAGTAAAGTAAGCCTTATAAAGTAACTAGAGAACTCTTATTAAAATTAAGTAAAGTAAGTTCTATACTACTAAAGAATAATAGCTACTTTTTAATAGTTATTAAGATATTTCTAAAGCTATTTAATTAGATATTTCTAAGATATAAAAAATATATTTAGAATACTTATAACTCGCTTTTAAAATAATAGTAACTCTAATAAGCTAAGTTATAGAATAACTTAAAGTAAGAGTTAGAAGTAGTAAGACTTTAATATAAGATAGAATATTAATACTTAGAGTACTTTTAGTAAGTCTTATAGAAGCTAATATTAATAGTCTAGTTTAAGGATTTATAGATTATTCTATAAGGAAAAGTATTTATAAGAAGATATTATTTTAAGACTTTTAAAAGTATTTTCGTAATTAAATAGTAAATAATTTTAAGAAGATAATAAGTAAGTAATCATAAGAGCTCTAAGATTATTTCTTAAGGAATTAGGTTTATATTTAATATTAAAAAGAATTATAAATTTCTTAAGCTCTTATAGTAATAATTTAAGTGTAAGAGAATACTTAGCTTAATAAATAGAAAACTAAGCTACTACTAGACTTACTATTTAGATATTTCTTAGATAATATTTAGAATTATAATCTAAAAGAGAATTAAGTATAATAAATACTCTATTAGAACTCGCTTAATATATTATCTTTATTTATAAAGATTATAGCTCCTAATAATATAGAAATAAAGTATTATAATAACTAAAGAAAGATATAAATAAGTGATTCTTTAAAAAGCTAAGTTTTATTTTAGTATTTAAGCTCTTAAGGACTTTTATATATTAAACTCTTTATAAAAAGTAAGAGTCTTTATAGAGCCTCTTCTCTTATTAATATTAAAAGAAAGGAATTATTTCTAATAAAATTAAAAAGATAATATACTAATTAGCCTCTAGTATAAAGACTAAAGGATAATAGCTTACTAGATCTTACTTTAGCTCTTATAATATACTTAAAAGATAAGATATTACTTCTTTTTTAAGTACTTAGCTAAAATAGTTTATATTTAGAGCTTATTTAGCTAACTTAGTATATTATAGAACTAATCTCTTTAGAATAAGTAAAATCACTTATAAGCTTTAGTAAGATATATACTAAGAAGCTCTAATATAGTAAAGCTAGAAATTATCTTAATAAGAAGCTCTATATCTTTATTAATCTTTATTAATAAGTATTAGTAAAGTTTATATTATAGTATAAGGTATTTCTATCTATACTTTAAGATAAAGCCTTATTATACTACTACTAGTACTTTTAGAATAAGAGGTATTTATTTAATAAGCTAGTATAAGTTACTTATAATAATTATAAGATAAAGAAAAGAATTAATTAATACTTAAGTTAGTAGTTTAATATAACTTTTTCTATATTTTAAAATAAGCTACTTTAAAAAAGTAAATTAGCTTTAATATAATTAGAAAGCTTTATAATAGAATTATAAAGTATTTAATTAGGTCTTAAAGATAATAGTATATAGAATAATAAAATATTATATAATAAGCTAGTATAGGGAGTTTCAGGGAATCTCTTATTTAAGATAGCTCTATTTAAGCTACTTCTAATATTTCTTATATTAATAAATAGCTTTTATATAGCTATAAGTATAAAGATAATATAAGATTTCAGATCTAGATCTAAGAGATACTCTAAGAATAATCTAAATTAATCTTAAGTATATATTATAGATAATAATACTTATTACTTAAATTAAAAGATAAAGTTCTTCTTAGGAAATAAATATAAGAATAGATTTAAAGTACTCCTTAGCTATATAAGTTATATTATCTATAAGAAAATAGACTATTATAATAGCTATTATTCTAACTAAGAATAAGTAGTCTTAAAAGTAAGGTATTTTATAAAATAGAAAGCTAAAGGTATTAAGCTTATAGAAAAGTCTTATAAAGTATATATAATATACTTTAAAAAGAAGAAGTTAGATTTAAAGCTTAATTAGAACTAGTTTAAAGGACCTAGTAAAGATTATAAAAAAGATAATTCTAATACTTCTATAAAAGATAATAATAACTATTCTAATAATATTAAAGTAGATATAGAAGATAAAGATAAAGTAATATACTTTATTACTATATTCTATATATTAGAAATAAAGTATAATATAAAGTAAGTTCTCTAGTACCTTAAGGAATATAAGACTATTTATATCCTTTAGAGTATAATTAAATAACTTAAGCTTAAGATAATAATAGAAGCTTTTATTACTTAGTAGTCTAAGATAGTTTTTTAAAGCTTTTTAATTAATACTAAAGTATTAAAGAGAAATATAAGTAGTCTTAATTAGTTATAAGCTTTATAATAAATTCAGAAAGTTATATTTAATAAAAGAAAAGTGAAATATTATTAGATCTAATTTAGAGCTAATATAAGGGTTATATTAGGAACTATTATAATTAATACACTTATTAGATAAATAGAATTTATAATTATAAATACTAATATACTATTCTTAATATACTTTTAATAGCTTAATTAGCTAGAGATCTACTATAATAATCTTACTAATACCTTAGTTTAAAGGGATATTAAGTACTTAATTATCCGGAAAAGCAGGTATATATAGCTTCTTTTAGATTAATATTATTAATTATTAGAATATTTAGACGGAGATATATTAGCTTATTATCTTATAGAAATAGAGATTTATAGATTTTATAAGCGATTTAGATACTTATTAATATAATATTTATAATATCTTTTAGATTAAGTAAGTTATATATTAGATTCCGATATTATATAATAGGTAAAAAAGATATATAAGTATTACTAGAAGTATATAGATACTCTATAGTAAATCTAATTTAGACTTTATAATAATATTAACTTTAACTATATAGTCTATATTAATATTATAAGATTTAGTAATTAATATACTCTCTATATAATTAATAAAGTAATAGGATTTAAGGTAGCGAGACAGCTTTAAAAAGAGTCCGGTTTAATATTTACCTGATTTATATTTAATATATTTAAAGCTATATAGATTAATATATATTTAGAGCTACTTAACTTTATAGGAATTATCTCTAAGCTTATTTTAGTAGAAGTATATTATTCTATTAGTAAAGTAAAGAGATATTATTATTTACTTTATTATACTTATAAAATTATTATAAAAGAATATAAAGATCTTAATACTAAGGAATACTTATAAATAGCTATTAAAGCTATAAATAATATAATTAGATCTAATAATTTAGTTCTTATATTACTAGTCTTTAGTATATACTTTAATATAATAGAATTAAATTCTTCTAATCTATTAATTAAATAATAAGTAGCTATTATTAAGAAAGCTATAGAAGCTATATATAAGCTTTATATTATATATAAAGTTAATAATATATTAATTACTTAAAATAGCTTTAGAACTACTTATATTTATAATTTTCAGACTAATAATAAAGTACTTATTTAAAAAGAGAAATTTAAGAAGTAAAAGAAACTTTATAATTTCTTAGGAATAAATAATAAGAATTATAAGATTAATATAAAGAATAATAAAATATATATATTCTATTCTATTTTTATATAACTATTTACTATAGATAGCTTTAATATTAAGCTATAAAAAGAAAAGTTACTAAAGAATATTTAATATTAAGAATAGCTAACTTAAAAAATATCTAAATTAATATTAAAACTTATTTATATTAAGATCCTATTTATAAAGTAGATTAATAGATTACTAATAATTAATAATAATTATAATACTAAGATATATATAATATATAATACTAAAGTATTCTTAATAAAGAAAAAGATAAGAGATTAAAAGCTTTTTATTTAGCTATAATCTAAAAGTAAGATTATAACTTTAGGACTATTATTTTAAAGATCTTATTAAGTAGAATATAAAGCTTTTATTAAAAGAGATATTTTTATTCTGATTTATAAGAATAACTTTAAAGTAAAAAGCTAATATATCTTTAAGTCTAAAATAATAAATAAAGTTAAAAGTAAAGAGATAATAAGCTTATATAAGAAATCTAAGCTTATTATTTAATACTTTAATAATAAAAGTAAATAAGAGATCTTAACTTAATTACTAATAATCTAATAAGTTAATTAAAGACTTATTATATACTTAGCTATAGTACTTAGTTATCTGAAATATATTTAAAATAACTTTAAATTAAAGCTAATAATATAAGATATTACTTAAGCTTATACTTAAGTAATAATAAAGCTTCTTTATAAGATATTTATATAAGTATTAGAAGAAATTACTAATAAGTTTCTACTTAGAATAATATTTATAATAATACTTTTATTATATAATATACTTAAATCTAGAAACTATTAATTTAATATATACTATAAGTATTATATAAGAAGCTTTTAAATAGAGATATTAACTTATAACTTATATCTTTTAATAAGTACTAAAGAAACTAATAAGCTTAAAATTATAAGAATATAAATAGATAATACTTTTATTTTAAGAGATAAGATATTCTTAGTAAAGGAATAAGAAGTAATTAATTAGGCTAGCTTTATAACTAAATTAATATAAGTTTTAAACTAATTTAAATTACTAATATTTAATAAGTATATTATTTATATAAAAAAGAATAGTTTTTATATATCTTAAAAGAGTTAAGGTATAAAGCTTAAGTAAGTTAATATTATTAAGAGAGATTATAAGAAAGCTTATATAAAGTAATAAGCTTATAAAGCTTACTTTATAATAATTTATTAGCTAGAAATTATATTTAACTTATTAGTAATAATATAATATTAAAATCTAATACTTAATAATATTAAAGCTTTAAATTTATATCTTAAGTAATAAATAAAGAACTTAAGAAAAGGTTTATAATATATTCTTATAAACTTAAGTTCTATAAAGATCTATACTTTTATTAATAGATCTTTTATAAATAATAAAGACCTTAGCTTTTAGATTAGTTTTATACTAGTAATTAGAATTAAATTAAAGAAGTTTTAGAAGTTTTCTCTTTTTAGTAACTTAATATATATAAGTTTTATAAAATATAAGAGAGTTATTTAAATAATATTTACTTTGAAATTATATATTATAATAATAAAGATTAATATATTAATATCTTTAGTAATTATAATTAATATAATAATTAATAAGTTAAATTTTCTAAAGCTTCTTATTATAGTTTATACTAATTCTTTATCTCTTTATAAATATATTATTAAACTTAGTACTATAAAAAAGAAGTATTTAATAATTAATATTATAGTAATTTATTAATTATATAAGTATAAAGAACTAATAAAGATATAATAGATTAATAAAGTAAGTAACTTTACTAATATTATAATAAAAGCTAATTTAAATAAAGCTTTTTAAGAGTTTATTAATATTAACTAGTTAATAATAAAAGTAAAGAAATAAATAAAGAAGTTAATTAAAATTAATTTAGACTTATAATAAAAGTATTTTAATATATTTACTTATTTTTCTTATATTAATTTTCTTATAACTCTCTTTTATTACTTATTTATTTCTTTATAATTAAGTAAGATATTATAATAAGAATAACTTTTATTTTAAGATAATTACTTTTTAATTTAAAGTACTAATAAGTAGCTTTATAATAATACTTTAATAATAACTAATTACTAGTTCTATTATAAAGAGTTACTTTTATATAAAAGTATAAAGAAGATACTATTATAAAGAATTAATTATAAAATTAATCTGAAATAAAGCTAAGAACTTTTTATTTCTATATATTATTCTCTTTAGAACTACTATTAGTAGTTTCTTTCTTTCTATTAGTATTATACTAGTAAATAAATAATAAGTGTATATTAATATATATTAAAATCTAAGGTTTAGTTTAAAAAGGTTTAAAAGTATAGTTTTTATTAAGAGTATCTAAGAGTTAGAATATATATTACCTCCCGAATAACCTTTAGTTTATATATAAAAGAGGTCTACTTTTTAACTAGGATTACTTATACCTCTTAATTCCTCTTATATTTCTATAGTAAAGGTCTATAAACTAATACTAGTAAAACTTCTTTTAGAAATAAAAAGTTTCTAATAATTATAAAGGAAATAAAAAAGAGAATATAGATATAATAAGAGGAACTAAAGATATAATAAAGTAATAAATATCTAACTTATATATATTAATAGCTAAAATATCTCCGGTTATTATACGAAAGTACTTCTCTTATTATATAAGGATATAAATAAATCGTAATCTATAACTAAATTATATTTTAAAATATAAAGAATATATAAACACTTATAAAGAATTAAATAATATTATTATTAAGTTAATATAAGGTTCTAAGGAGTTAGAAGATTAATATTCTATCTAGTAGTAATTAATAATATAGAAGTAGGAAATAATAGTAATAGCTAAGTAATAATAATAAATAATATTATATTATATCTGAATTAAGCTTGAATTATATATATCTATTTATATAAAAATAACTTTCCTTTTTAAACCTTTTCTTTTCTCTATTAAATAATAATAATAATAACTATAAGTTTAGAATCGATAATATTTACTTTAGAGATTCTTATTAACTAAGAGATTTCTTTAAAAGATATTAAATAAATTAAGTAATTTAAAAGTAAATATATCTTATTCTAAGAGCTAGTATAGTAGTAAAGCTCTTTACTAATACTAATTAGTACTAATTCCTTATTCTCTTAGTACTCTTCTAGCTATATTTTATATATAATACTATAGATATATTAATTATTAGAAAAAAAGTAATCTAAAACTATATAAATTCTAGAGTTCTATAAGCTTAAAATACTAGTATTACACTAAGAATAAGAATAAATATAAACTTATAAGTATCTCTTACTTAAATCTCTTTTATAACTTCTCTAATAATAACTCTTTATAACTAATAGAAGTAGATCTTAGTATATATAACTACTAAATATTATACTTTTACTAATACTTTTATTAGTAGAGATAAAGACCTTCTTCTTAAAACTAGTACTACTTTTTAGAATATTATCTCTATTACTAACGCTAATATATTAAAAGATATAATATTAGCTATAAGAATTATATTAATAGAGATTTATATTATATATAATAAGATAGCTAGAATTATAGAATAAAATACTATAAGTATTTCCCTTTTCTTAACTAACTCTCTTATCTTCTTTTATTAGATATAATCTAATAGCTTATATTATAAGAGATACTTATAGTATTATAAAAGTTAGGAATTATATTAAGGAAGTAGAAAGCTCTACTAGATAATCTAAGTCTATTAAAATATTATATAAGGATAAGTACTTATAGTACTTTTAAAAGTAGTTTAAAAGAGAGTTTAATTAGTAGTCTTAGTAGTTCTAATTCTAGTAGTAGTTCTAGTAATAGAAGTAGCTTAAGTACTTACTTTTCTAGCTTTATTATAATTAATTAGCTCTTTAGAGTAAGAGAAAGTAGTAATAATACTCTAGTATTTAACTTTACTTCTTTACTTTCTTTTCCTTAAGAAGAGAGAGAAATTACTAATAGTAGTTCTAAAGAGAATAATATATAGAAATAAAAAGTTCTTAGCTTTATTTCAGATTAATTTTATAATTAATTCTTTATAATAGTATCTTCTTTATACTTTTATATAAAAGTAACTCTTTATAATAGAACTAGTAATTAGTTATTATTAAAGTATTATTATAAAGCTACTTATTAGTACTTTAAATTAAAAAGTAATTATCTTAAAATAAAAGTTATTCTTATTATAATATCTTACTTAATTATAAAGAAATAAATAAGTAATAAAAGAGAGTTATAAGAAAATTAATATAAGAAAAATAAGTAAATATATTAAAATACTTTTATTATAAGTCTAAATTAATTTTAATTAACTTCTTTATTTATTTCTTTACTTTTATTATTAACTAGTTAATATTAATAAACTCTTAAAAAGCTTTATTTAAATTAGCTTTTATTATAATATTAGTAAAGTTACTTACTTTATTAATCTATTATATCTTTATTAGTTCTTTATACT
The DNA here is from genome assembly GCF_030347475.1 of Cadophora gregata. NCBI lineage: Eukaryota > Fungi > Ascomycota > Leotiomycetes > Helotiales > Ploettnerulaceae > Cadophora > Cadophora gregata. The sequence goes on along the minus strand of NW_026695935.1, from coordinate 1,008,753 downwards.
TATATAATTAATAAATTACTATAATATTAATTATTAAATACTTCTTTTTTATAGTACTAAGTTTAATAATATATTTATAAAGAGATAAAGAATTAGTATAAACTATAATAAGAAGCTTTAGAAAATTTAACTTATTAATTATTATATTAATTATAATTACTAAAGATATTAATATATTAATCTTTATTATTATAATATATAATTTCAAAGTAAATATTATTTAAATAACTCTCTTATATTTTATAAAACTTATATATATTAAGTTACTAAAAAGAGAAAACTTCTAAAACTTCTTTAATTTAATTCTAATTACTAGTATAAAACTAATCTAAAAGCTAAGGTCTTTATTATTTATAAAAGATCTATTAATAAAAGTATAGATCTTTATAGAACTTAAGTTTATAAGAATATATTATAAACCTTTTCTTAAGTTCTTTATTTATTACTTAAGATATAAATTTAAAGCTTTAATATTATTAAGTATTAGATTTTAATATTATATTATTACTAATAAGTTAAATATAATTTCTAGCTAATAAATTATTATAAAGTAAGCTTTATAAGCTTATTACTTTATATAAGCTTTCTTATAATCTCTCTTAATAATATTAACTTACTTAAGCTTTATACCTTAACTCTTTTAAGATATATAAAAACTATTCTTTTTTATATAAATAATATACTTATTAAATATTAGTAATTTAAATTAGTTTAAAACTTATATTAATTTAGTTATAAAGCTAGCCTAATTAATTACTTCTTATTCCTTTACTAAGAATATCTTATCTCTTAAAATAAAAGTATTATCTATTTATATTCTTATAATTTTAAGCTTATTAGTTTCTTTAGTACTTATTAAAAGATATAAGTTATAAGTTAATATCTCTATTTAAAAGCTTCTTATATAATACTTATAGTATATATTAAATTAATAGTTTCTAGATTTAAGTATATTATATAATAAAAGTATTATTATAAATATTATTCTAAGTAGAAACTTATTAGTAATTTCTTCTAATACTTATATAAATATCTTATAAAGAAGCTTTATTATTACTTAAGTATAAGCTTAAGTAATATCTTATATTATTAGCTTTAATTTAAAGTTATTTTAAATATATTTCAGATAACTAAGTACTATAGCTAAGTATATAATAAGTCTTTAATTAACTTATTAGATTATTAGTAATTAAGTTAAGATCTCTTATTTACTTTTATTATTAAAGTATTAAATAATAAGCTTAGATTTCTTATATAAGCTTATTATCTCTTTACTTTTAACTTTATTTATTATTTTAGACTTAAAGATATATTAGCTTTTTACTTTAAAGTTATTCTTATAAATCAGAATAAAAATATCTCTTTTAATAAAAGCTTTATATTCTACTTAATAAGATCTTTAAAATAATAGTCCTAAAGTTATAATCTTACTTTTAGATTATAGCTAAATAAAAAGCTTTTAATCTCTTATCTTTTTCTTTATTAAGAATACTTTAGTATTATATATTATATATATCTTAGTATTATAATTATTATTAATTATTAGTAATCTATTAATCTACTTTATAAATAGGATCTTAATATAAATAAGTTTTAATATTAATTTAGATATTTTTTAAGTTAGCTATTCTTAATATTAAATATTCTTTAGTAACTTTTCTTTTTATAGCTTAATATTAAAGCTATCTATAGTAAATAGTTATATAAAAATAGAATAGAATATATATATTTTATTATTCTTTATATTAATCTTATAATTCTTATTATTTATTCCTAAGAAATTATAAAGTTTCTTTTACTTCTTAAATTTCTCTTTTTAAATAAGTACTTTATTATTAGTCTGAAAATTATAAATATAAGTAGTTCTAAAGCTATTTTAAGTAATTAATATATTATTAACTTTATATATAATATAAAGCTTATATATAGCTTCTATAGCTTTCTTAATAATAGCTACTTATTATTTAATTAATAGATTAGAAGAATTTAATTCTATTATATTAAAGTATATACTAAAGACTAGTAATATAAGAACTAAATTATTAGATCTAATTATATTATTTATAGCTTTAATAGCTATTTATAAGTATTCCTTAGTATTAAGATCTTTATATTCTTTTATAATAATTTTATAAGTATAATAAAGTAAATAATAATATCTCTTTACTTTACTAATAGAATAATATACTTCTACTAAAATAAGCTTAGAGATAATTCCTATAAAGTTAAGTAGCTCTAAATATATATTAATCTATATAGCTTTAAATATATTAAATATAAATCAGGTAAATATTAAACCGGACTCTTTTTAAAGCTGTCTCGCTACCTTAAATCCTATTACTTTATTAATTATATAGAGAGTATATTAATTACTAAATCTTATAATATTAATATAGACTATATAGTTAAAGTTAATATTATTATAAAGTCTAAATTAGATTTACTATAGAGTATCTATATACTTCTAGTAATACTTATATATCTTTTTTACCTATTATATAATATCGGAATCTAATATATAACTTACTTAATCTAAAAGATATTATAAATATTATATTAATAAGTATCTAAATCGCTTATAAAATCTATAAATCTCTATTTCTATAAGATAATAAGCTAATATATCTCCGTCTAAATATTCTAATAATTAATAATATTAATCTAAAAGAAGCTATATATACCTGCTTTTCCGGATAATTAAGTACTTAATATCCCTTTAAACTAAGGTATTAGTAAGATTATTATAGTAGATCTCTAGCTAATTAAGCTATTAAAAGTATATTAAGAATAGTATATTAGTATTTATAATTATAAATTCTATTTATCTAATAAGTGTATTAATTATAATAGTTCCTAATATAACCCTTATATTAGCTCTAAATTAGATCTAATAATATTTCACTTTTCTTTTATTAAATATAACTTTCTGAATTTATTATAAAGCTTATAACTAATTAAGACTACTTATATTTCTCTTTAATACTTTAGTATTAATTAAAAAGCTTTAAAAAACTATCTTAGACTACTAAGTAATAAAAGCTTCTATTATTATCTTAAGCTTAAGTTATTTAATTATACTCTAAAGGATATAAATAGTCTTATATTCCTTAAGGTACTAGAGAACTTACTTTATATTATACTTTATTTCTAATATATAGAATATAGTAATAAAGTATATTACTTTATCTTTATCTTCTATATCTACTTTAATATTATTAGAATAGTTATTATTATCTTTTATAGAAGTATTAGAATTATCTTTTTTATAATCTTTACTAGGTCCTTTAAACTAGTTCTAATTAAGCTTTAAATCTAACTTCTTCTTTTTAAAGTATATTATATATACTTTATAAGACTTTTCTATAAGCTTAATACCTTTAGCTTTCTATTTTATAAAATACCTTACTTTTAAGACTACTTATTCTTAGTTAGAATAATAGCTATTATAATAGTCTATTTTCTTATAGATAATATAACTTATATAGCTAAGGAGTACTTTAAATCTATTCTTATATTTATTTCCTAAGAAGAACTTTATCTTTTAATTTAAGTAATAAGTATTATTATCTATAATATATACTTAAGATTAATTTAGATTATTCTTAGAGTATCTCTTAGATCTAGATCTGAAATCTTATATTATCTTTATACTTATAGCTATATAAAAGCTATTTATTAATATAAGAAATATTAGAAGTAGCTTAAATAGAGCTATCTTAAATAAGAGATTCCCTGAAACTCCCTATACTAGCTTATTATATAATATTTTATTATTCTATATACTATTATCTTTAAGACCTAATTAAATACTTTATAATTCTATTATAAAGCTTTCTAATTATATTAAAGCTAATTTACTTTTTTAAAGTAGCTTATTTTAAAATATAGAAAAAGTTATATTAAACTACTAACTTAAGTATTAATTAATTCTTTTCTTTATCTTATAATTATTATAAGTAACTTATACTAGCTTATTAAATAAATACCTCTTATTCTAAAAGTACTAGTAGTAGTATAATAAGGCTTTATCTTAAAGTATAGATAGAAATACCTTATACTATAATATAAACTTTACTAATACTTATTAATAAAGATTAATAAAGATATAGAGCTTCTTATTAAGATAATTTCTAGCTTTACTATATTAGAGCTTCTTAGTATATATCTTACTAAAGCTTATAAGTGATTTTACTTATTCTAAAGAGATTAGTTCTATAATATACTAAGTTAGCTAAATAAGCTCTAAATATAAACTATTTTAGCTAAGTACTTAAAAAAGAAGTAATATCTTATCTTTTAAGTATATTATAAGAGCTAAAGTAAGATCTAGTAAGCTATTATCCTTTAGTCTTTATACTAGAGGCTAATTAGTATATTATCTTTTTAATTTTATTAGAAATAATTCCTTTCTTTTAATATTAATAAGAGAAGAGGCTCTATAAAGACTCTTACTTTTTATAAAGAGTTTAATATATAAAAGTCCTTAAGAGCTTAAATACTAAAATAAAACTTAGCTTTTTAAAGAATCACTTATTTATATCTTTCTTTAGTTATTATAATACTTTATTTCTATATTATTAGGAGCTATAATCTTTATAAATAAAGATAATATATTAAGCGAGTTCTAATAGAGTATTTATTATACTTAATTCTCTTTTAGATTATAATTCTAAATATTATCTAAGAAATATCTAAATAGTAAGTCTAGTAGTAGCTTAGTTTTCTATTTATTAAGCTAAGTATTCTCTTACACTTAAATTATTACTATAAGAGCTTAAGAAATTTATAATTCTTTTTAATATTAAATATAAACCTAATTCCTTAAGAAATAATCTTAGAGCTCTTATGATTACTTACTTATTATCTTCTTAAAATTATTTACTATTTAATTACGAAAATACTTTTAAAAGTCTTAAAATAATATCTTCTTATAAATACTTTTCCTTATAGAATAATCTATAAATCCTTAAACTAGACTATTAATATTAGTTTCTATAAGACTTACTAAAAGTACTCTAAGTATTAATATTCTATCTTATATTAAAGTCTTACTACTTCTAACTCTTACTTTAAGTTATTCTATAACTTAGCTTATTAGAGTTACTATTATTTTAAAAGCGAGTTATAAGTATTCTAAATATATTTTTTATATCTTAGAAATATCTAATTAAATAGCTTTAGAAATATCTTAATAACTATTAAAAAGTAGCTATTATTCTTTAGTAGTATAGAACTTACTTTACTTAATTTTAATAAGAGTTCTCTAGTTACTTTATAAGGCTTACTTTACTTAGTTTTAATAAGAGCTTACTAATATTAAAGTAGTATTATATTCTAAGAGTTAACTTTATTATATTTAACTTATCTGCTTTATAGTATAAAGTAACTACTAATTAATATTAGTATTATACTAGTAAATAAATAATAAGTATATATTAATATATATTAAAATCTAAGGTTTAGTTTAAAGGTATTTAAAAGTATATATTATAAAAAGTATCTAAAGGTTAGAATATATACTACCTCTTAAATAACCCCCGGTTTATATCTAAAAGGGATTTACTTCCTAACTAAGATTACTTATACCTCTTAATTACCTCTTATATTTCTATAGTATAAGTCTGCGGACTAATACTTAGTATAATAAATAAAATAAAAGAGGCTATTACTTAAATAACTAGAGTAATAGCGTTATCTTTAAGCTTTAATATAAAGAATACTATTCTAAAAGAGATAATAGAATTATCGATTCTTAGTTAAGTAATTATAAAAGTATAAGAGGAAGTATACTTTATAAAGAAGGGAATATTTTATTTTATTACTATTTTTAAGACTATTAAAAATACTACTTAAATATATCTTACTTTAAAAGTAAATAAGCTTTATATTAAGTAACTAAAGTATAAGATTCAGTTAAGCTTTAGTAGTTTAGAAGATATAATTTAATAGTATTAGATTAATTAGGAATTATCTTAGATAAAGTAGATCTCTAGTCCTTAGTTATATATAATATATAATCTTCTTATATTTAAGTAGTAATATTATCTCTAAATTAGTTAGCTCTTATAGTTTCCTTTCTAGTAATATAATAACCTAATCCTAAACTATAACTCTTAACTTATAATTCCGGCTTATAGGTTTCTTCTTCGACTACCTCTTTAATCTCTTTAATATCTAAAAGTATATTATATAATATATATAATATAGTAATAACTTAAACTTATATTATAACCTTAAAAGCTCTTAGTCTTATAAGGATTTTAAACCGAGCTTTAAGTACTCTAAAGGTATATTTAATAACGTTCCTTAAGGCTAAATAGCGTAGGTTAAAGAGCTTTTCTTTATTTTAAGAATAATAATTCGCTCTCTCTTATTCCTTTAAGTAATATTAAACCGCTTAATATAGTATTAATATTAAATTATAATTTACGAAAATAGTATCTCTAAGAGTATATCTTCTTATTAGAATCTTTATAGTATTACTATATTAAATCTTAATCTATAGTACTAAATCTGCTATACTACTTTCCTAGCTAATTAAAAGATTAATATACCTTATATTAAAGTTATATATAGCGAGTACGTTTTAAGTAAAGTTTCTAGACCTATCTCTAAAAGAGGCTCTTTTACTAGATAAAGAAGATATCGGAATATATATACTATTAATTACTCTTATATAATACTTAAAATAATCTTTATATTAGTAGTTATAAAGTATCTAAGACGAAATAAGCGTTATATTAGTTACCGATAGAACTATTAATTTAAATATATCTTTATAATAAAAATAATATATAATCTTATAATAAGTCCGATTAATTATCTTCGTATTATATTAGAATTATTTCGTAAGCTTTCTTATTAATAAATCTGTAACTACTATATATAAGAAGATTCTTAGTTACTCTATAGTCCCTATATACTATATGCGCTATAAGCTATCTTTCCGAATCAGGAAGTCTTTAATATAGTAAAAGCTATCTTTAGAAATACCTAAATTATCTTAAATATAAATGTCGTAGCTCTTTAAAAGCTTCTTTATCTATTCCTTCCCGAAGAGCTTAGAATCGTATTATTATAATGGACTAATTATAATAAGCGAGTCACGTGAGTAAGGCTAACTTCGTAAGGCTACGAGGCTAGAGTTATATAATAAACCTAAGACTAGCTTAGTTCACTAGTAGTTATATCTCTCTTATTTATTCTTAAGGCTTCTTAAGAACCTCTTTCTCTCGCTATCTTTTCTACTTTATATTATAGCTACTAATAAATATTCGTTATACTATTATAATTATTATTACTATTTAAAGTTATTCTAATAGTAAATAGATATTATAGATATAGCTAGAATATTAGTAAAATAGGCGATTCTTTAGTTCTTATACTAGTACTATATTAATAAGGTAATTAATAGTAGTATAGCGTATATAGTAGTAGTAATAGTAGTAGTAGTAGTAGTAGTAGTAGTAGTAGTAGTAGTAGTAGTAGTAGTAGTAAAAGAGGGTAGAGCTATAGAGCTATAGAGTTATAGAGCTATATAAGGTAGTAAAGTAATACTTTTTATAAGATTTCTACTTTTAGTAAGAACTATAGTAAATAACTAAAGTTAATAGAAATAATAGATATTTCTAGAAGTAATAAAATCGAGCTAAACAGAATTATTACTTATTTATTATTTCTCGAAGTAATAGAAGTGACGATTTTATTATTTCGAGCTTTAGTGTCACTTCCTAAGTGTCACTTCCGAGCTAAACGGGCCCTAAGGTAGGTAGGTACCTTGGCTTCAATTAACACGTGATCAAACAGTCCAGCGCGAACGTGAATTAGGTGTTGTGGTACGCGAGAGGAATACATCACAGCTAGAGCGAAGTCCACAGCCATCACCTCAGCCATCTCTGCCCTAAATTCACCAAACTGGGCCTCTCCCGTTGCCTAAATTCGCCTTTGTCCTGAGTGGCAGTATTTCATTCAATTGTTCGCCGTCCAACTGACTTGCCTTTGGCAACCTCGTCTCCTTAATAAAGTTTCTGCCCGTGGTCCCAGTCCACTTCTGCGAAAACATTAGCTCTACACAAAGCGCGAAGATGAGCATGCGAGATTTGATCAATGGGGAAGCAGAGCTGGACGAAGAAGAGAATGACGAGTCTTTCGATGAGGATACTGAAGAGGCTAGACCAAGCAAACAACAGGATCCTGATCTTGACGACTCCAGCGAAGAGGAAGACGACGACGACGAAGAGGCAGCTCGGGCGGTACGTCGCGACAGCCAGATTTGCGGGCTATAATTTTATCAAGAGTATCTATACTAATGAGTCCTAGGTCCGAGAAGGTTTCATCATTGAAGATGATGAGGATGAGGAGGCAGAACAACGCCGGCGCCGGCGCAAGAAGCGCAATCGTGCCGAACGAGAACAGGAAGAGGCAGCCTTGGACGAGGAGGATTTGGACCTGATTGGCGAGGCTATTCCCGAGTGGGAACGTAAGACAGCTGCGCAAGTATGCAGTGCTTTGTTGACTTTGAGTGAATTAGCTGACATTTCATCTTAGCCAAAGCTCAAGCGACTGAAGCGTGGTCATCGAGAGGATACCGACCAGCGTCGAGAGCGTGGATTAGACGAGATATTCTCTGACGACGAGGAAGTGGATGCAGGCCATGATTTGGATAGAGGTTTTGCTCGATCAGACCATCACCGGGTGGATGAATTTGCCGATTTCATCGAGGAAGATGATCTGGAGGATGAGGACGAACGGCAGAGACATCAAGAGGAGATGGAGGTGGCTCGTCCACGAGAAAGAGGATATGTTGGTGGCACGGAAGCTTCTGGTCTCGACAAGGACGCTCTTGATGACATGGAGGCCATATTCGGAAATGGGGAGGACTACGATTGGGCTTTGGCCTTAGAGGATGAAGCAGAAGCTAGGGAAGCTGGAGATCATAACTTAGAGTTGAAGGACGTATTCGAGCCATCACAGCTGGCGGAGAAACTTCTCACGGACGAGGACAACCAGATTCGGTGGGCAGACGAACCAGAGCGATTTCAGCTGGACCGATTACCATACAAGAATCTACAGATCACTGACGATCAATTCAAGGAGGAGGCTCGTTGGATTACTAGTCTCATTTGGCCAAAGAAGCAGTTGCATAGCGATTTACAGGCACCCTTCACCAGAGCTATTGGAAAAGTGCTGGAGTTTTTCGTGGTGGATGAGGTCGAAGTTCCATATGTCTTCCAACATCGGAAGGACTACTTGATTCATGCCAAGAAAACTCGAGTTCGCGACAGCAATGATCAAGACGAGTATGTTGTCAGTGCCGAAAAACTACTGAATCAGGATGACCTATGGCGTGTCCTTGAACTTGATCTTAAGTTCCGTGCGCTTATCGAGAAGCGCAATGTTTTGGAGAGAACATATGATAATCTGAAGCTTGCTGGAGGTGTAGACGATCCAATGGTTGAGGCCATGCTACCAGTGGCAGTAACCATGGAGGAGTTGCAGGATATCCAAGATTTTGTATACTTTCAGTACTCCTCGGAAATCAAGGACCTGGCAGCTACGAATGGCGATATTAAGGAGAAGCGTCGTCCAGGCGGAAAGTCGTCAATTTTCGACCGCGTTCGAAAGGGCAAAGCCTATAATCTTGTTAGAGCTTACGGTATCACGCCAGACCAGGTTGCTCAAAATGCTCTGAGAGAGGGCAGAAAGCAGTATACAGAAGACTCGTCTCTCACTCCTATCGACCTTGCCGACACCCTGACTCTTGACAGCGAATTCAGTACGGGCGAACAGGTACTTCTAGCCGCTCGTCAAATGTTCGCTGAGGAGCTGTTCATGAACCCTCGGATGAGAAAGCACTTCCGTATGAACTACTACATGATGGGTGTTGTTAATTGCCGAAGAACTGAGAAAGGCCTACGGAAAATTGACGAGCAGCATCCGTATTACGAGCTGAAATATCTCAAGAACCAGACCTTCAGCGACATTGCTAACAAACCAGAGATATTCCTGAAGATGTTGAAGGCTGAGGAGGAAGGGCTGATTGAGGTAAAGGTCAAGCTACAAAATGAGCAAGAGTTCCGGAAGCAACTCTTTGCTGAGTTTGCATCAGACAATTTCAGCGAGCTTGCCGATGCTTGGAATGATGAGCGGCAAAAGGTTTTAGATCTTGCATTTACCAAGCTTGAGCGAGTCATCACCAAGGGCGTGAAGGAGAGCATGAGAACAGAATGTCAAGATTCTGTGTTGAAGATTTGCCGAGAGGAATATTCGAAAAAGCTTGACCAGGCCCCATACAAGCCAAAGGGTATGATTCTTGGCACAATTCCTCGCGTTCTCGCGCTCTCTAATGGCAATGGAGACCCAGCTCGAGATCCTGTTGGGTGGGCGTGGGTGGAGGAAGACGGACGCGTGTTGGAACATGGGAAGTTTGAAAACCTGTCCCGGAATGAGAGAGCCCGGGAAGACTTTGTTGAACTCGTACTGCGACGAAAACCGGACGTTTTGGGCATCAGTGGCTTCTCTGTCGACACCCATAAGCTGATAATCAGTCTCAAAGATTTAATCGAGGAAAAAGGCTTGAAGGGCGCCGAGTTCGAGGACCCCGAGACAGGTGATGATCGCAGCGAACCTCTCGAGATTGTCGTTGTCAACGATGAGGTCGCTCGCCTCTACAAGGACAGCGCTCGTGCTGCTCTCGACCACCCGACTTTCTCCTCGCTGACAAAATATTGTGTTGCCTTGGCCAAGTACCTGCAGAACCCGATGAAGGAATATGCTGCTCTTGGAAAGGACATTATCTCGCTATCATTCCATCCTTGCCAGCAACTTCTACCCGAGGAGAAGCTTCGAAAGCAGCTTGAAACAGCCATGGTCGACATGGTTAACCTGTGTGGAGTCGACATCAACGAAGCTATTGCAGACTCGTACACAGCAGCACTGCTCCCATTCGTTTGTGGTCTTGGCCCGCGAAAAGCCACAGCAGTCCTGAAGACCATTAATGCCAATGGCGGCATTGTAAACACTAGAGATGAGTTGGTCGGGGATCCAGACAGTGGCAAGTTGCCAGTTGTGGGCCCGAGGGTCTGGAACAATTGTGCAAGTTTTTTGTCCATTGAGTATGACAGCTCGAACCAGACATCAGACTACCTCGACAATACTCGAGTCCACCCGGAAGACTACGAGCTCGGCCGCAAGATGGCGGCGGACGCTTTGGAGCTGGACGAAGAGGACGTAAAGGCTGAAGTTGACGAAGGAGGGCCTGGAGCTATTGTTCGCAAGCTCATCAAAGACGATGAGCAAGAGAAGGTCAATGACTTGATCCTGGAAGAGTATGCTGAACAACTCGAACGAAACTACAACCAGCGAAAGCGCGCCACGCTGGAGACGATTCGAGCAGAGCTCCAGCAGCCATATGAGGAACTACGAAGAAACTTCTCGGTGTTGTCAGACAATGAGGTCTTCACAATGCTCACAGGCGAAACGCAAGACTCCTTGTGCGATGGAATGATCGTATCAGTCAACATCCGCGTGGCAAAGGAAGACTTCATCATCGCCAAGCTCGATTCGGGGATTGAAGGTCGTGTTGAGCAACAGGAAGGCTCTGACCTGTCCGACATTCCTCTGAACCGACTGTTCTCCATCGGTCAGACTGCCCAAGCCAAACTTTTGGAGCTGGATAGACACGGATTTTCTGCAAGGCTTTCCCTGCGTGAGCAGATGCTCCGTATTCCATTCCGCAAGCGCATCGACCACGACCGTGGGGCTTGGGACTCTTTACAAGAAGACAAGGATAAAGAGGAGCTTCGTGAGAAGGACAAGGCAACTGGTCGCACCCAACGAGTTGTTAACCACCCACTTTTCAAACCTTTCAACTCTACGCAAGCCGAGGAATATCTTGGGTCTCAGGCTCCTGGAGATGCTGTCGTTCGGCCGTCGTCGAAAGGAAACGACCATTTGGCAGTAACTTGGAAGGTGGCCGATGGAGTTTATCAGCACATTGACGTTCTGGAGTTGCAAAAAGAAAATGAGTTTTCCTTGGGCCGCACACTTCGAATTGGGGTTAGAAATTACACCGATCTTGATGAACTCATTGTGGATCATGTCAAAGCCATGGCCAAAAAAGTCGCAGAAATGATGGACCATGACAAGTACCAATCTGGTACCTTGGCTGACACTGGTAAGATGGTCAAACCATATTCTTTTCCTGTTAGAGCCATTACTAACAACTGTCAGAAAAATGGTTGACTACTTATACTGAAGCCAACCCAAAGAGATCCGTCTACGCCTTTTGCCTGGATAAGAGACATCCTGGCTATTTTCATCTGTGCTTCAAAGCAGGGCAAGCAGGGCGTCCCCATTCGTGGCCAGTTCGTATTATACCCAATGCTTTCGAACTGATGAAAAGCCAGTACCCTGATATGAAAGCGCTATGCAACGGGTTCAAGTTGAGACACCAGAGTGAGCAGATCAAGAGACCATAAGGGATCTGTTACCATATGGAATCGGGAGGGAATTTAGGCTGGCAGCGATCATTCTCAGGTTGGCATTACATTAAGTACGCCAGCGGGACAGCGTCACATTTCAGGGCAAGAAAAGTGATACCAGCCAGGATCATTTGCATAAAAGCAAGTCGAATAAGTCCATTGTAGTAGACAGCCATTGCAATTATTTCACAGGTAGAAGTGCTATCCTTGCGTGAGTGACGATACCACCGTAATATTTCTGTTCAGAATGTCAATGTTGCCCAATGCCTTCAGCTCCAGTATAAGTACATCAGCCGCCAGCGCCAGGGCAACGACGTGTCTGACTTGGCGAGCGCTTCAATGCAAGCGAGGGCTTGCATGACATTCTCAACACAGCAATCACGGTATGTACCCGCGTCTTACAAGCCTGAGGGCGGACAGGCCTGACGTGTTCGCAGGTTGAGGTTCGGCGGATCGTCGTATAGAACGAATACGAGAGAGGACAGGATGGCTATTGATATGAGGTATTTTGATGGGTTCAGAAGAGCGAGGCGACACTCGAGCCAGCCCAGACAATCTGCCTTAATATGACCATTTCGATTGACTTTATTGTTATTGATGCATAGCCGCCATATTAAATCACATCGTATCATAGCATGTCATTCTACTGTCCTGTGCTGTGCTGTGCTGTGCTTGTCACCGCCGAAAGCTGCTAAAGGCCTTCGAAACCACGACACTGGATTTCAGTGCGCCAAACCCAACCACATGCACTGAACTCGGTGCTCGGGTTTCGTAGGCAGATATTTTTTGCTGTTGTTTTGGTTTTCTTTCTTGTTTTTATATTACCTTGCCCTACCTGACCACCTACGAACTGCTGATACGGCCATCAAGTCCAGGGTCCGGTTGGTTTTCCAAAGACCTTGGTCTTGGTAAGGTACTTATAAGACTTTAAGACTTCCCTGGATGAACGACACCCAGGCAGTTGTTGCAGCTTGTCCGGGCACCTTCCGGGCTGCCGGGCCCCACGGGAGACACCAATGGAATGGAATTCCTGCTCGTTCACGCTACCCTGCGCTAGGCTTTGCGCTGTGTCTGTCTGTCGTCAGCACGACAAGGTATTGTATGTAGCAAGGTATAATATCCAAGGTGAACAAGGAAGGGCAAAACATAACAGAACAGAACACTCCGGCCAATTCCTTCCCTGCGTTGAGCTTAGCTATTCAGTCAAAATAGATCACTACGAGAACAGACATGACCAGACAAGACGAGACGAGACAAGACGAGACGAGACAAGACGAGACATCCAGCGCACCCACGAGCAATTGCACCTTGCCGCCCGCCTTTGCGGCCCTTCTTACTCCGATTATCGTTCATTTCCCGTTCCATTCCTCCTCACATAGACAGTATAATACAGTATATTTCAGCACCTGAGGTTACGTCGGATATCCTACTCAAACAGTCCGCCACTGCCAGAACCCTTCTTAAAGGACTTACGAGATTCACGGCTCGGTTGGACTAAAGACCCTTCCCTTCCTTCATACAACTGTCGCTGGCCATCCGACTACCATACCCCAGCAAGTCTCATTCTGCTCTGCGGAGAACGGAAGGAGAAAGGGAAGAGAAGGGGAGCGAGAAGAGAAGGGTGTGCACCCATTGCCTGCAGCTCGCGGTCAACGTTCTTGCGCAATGGCCGGGTTGGAGCAGCTGGAGATTCATAGCAAGGTACGCACGGAGATCTATTCGTGTCTGCGAATGTGGCAGCAGGTGCCGCGAATAGCAGGAACTAATGCAGGCAGTCGTACATCGTTCGCTGGGTCAAGGTTGATGAGGGCCATACAATATCGTGGAGTGTCCAACCGCACAAAAAGTCTATGTGAGAACGCTTAGCATCTGGCTTCGTACGTTGTGGTCGAAGACTGACAGCAGGTCCAGTAACTTCGGTATTTTCAAACACCCAGGCACAAGCAATTCCGGAACCCCGATTTTGACACCTACTCCAGAGGACCCGCCAGCGTCCCTCTCCCGCCTGGATCCAGGTTCGGATAAGCAGAGACGAGCTTCGAGTGCGCGAAATGATGCATCTACTGCCCAGGAGCAGCTACGAGTGAAAGGCTTCATCTCCATTCAATGGTATGGAAAATGCGAGGCAGATAAAGTGTCTATGGGGACATACGCAGTTCTTCCAGGAAACGGTGGGATGTATGGCCTAGTTTTTGACAATACTTTCTCGAAGCAAATATCCAAGACTGCCACATTCGTCTTGCTTACCTACCCTTCACATGCTCCTCCACATGCCACACATCACCAGCAACCAGTTCCGGGATCCATGAGCGCAACTAGCATCGGCAGTATTGGTAAGAACTTAAGCCCAAAGCTTGGTGCCTCGGCTTCAGACTCTGTGGACAGCCTACAAAGCCATCTAGCTGTGGGGATTACTGTGAGCAGGGGGAATTCGGTTGCCGGACGTGAAAGTGATAACGGAACTCCAACATATCATGTAGGCGTTCTATCAAAGAGACGCCGAAAACGAGGACAGGGCTATGCAAGGAGATTTTTTTCTTTGGACTTCGCATCTTGCACTTTGTCGTATTACTACAACCGTAATTCCTCCGCGCTTCGAGGAGCAATTCCTTTGAGCTTAGCAGCTATTGCGGCCGATGAGAGAAGAAGAGAGATTAGTATCGATTCAGGGGCGGAAATTTGGCACCTCAAAGCTGGGACTGCAAAGGATTTCCAGGATTGGACAAAGGCTCTTGAAACTGCAAGTAATACTGCTCGGGGGGTCGAGCCTGAATCAATACCGTCCCTTGAGCGATTGAAAGTTCGAACATCTGGGTTACAAACCGGCGCATCAAGTCAAGACGAAGAGCGGGAATGGGAACAGGTGGAAGCTCTTGTGAGCCGGATAGTCGGAACTCGCGATGCTGTACGGCGCCTTTGCAAAGATACTGCACCTGGGGCTCCAACAAGAAATGTCTTGCAAGGCTTGGGCCTGGCTTCGATGAGTCCTAACGTCGATGAAAATACTGATTACTTCGGTTCGGCATCTGCTCCAGAGAAAAGGCCATTCTGGAAACGAAAATCCAGCGCACCCTCCACCCCCCGAACGTTCCAGCAAGCCCTCTCCTCGCAGCTCGCGGTTCCGGCTCCAGCAACAATGACTACAGTCTCTGCAAACGGATCTCAGACACCTTCTTCTCGGAGGAGCAAGCGATCTATGTCACCTGAGGAGAGTATGCATGATCACTGCTCAGCTCTTTTGAATGATCTGGACACCGTTCTTAATGACTTTCAAACATTGCTGTCGAACAGTAAGAAACGGCGAATGCCGGCCCCCCTGTCATCTGTATCAAGAAACAGCATAGACTCTGCATCAACAGGCGAATTCTTTGATGCAGAGCCAGGTGAAGTTGGCTCGCAGTTGCTAATAATCGATCGCCGGAGCGAAGAGGATACACAGCCATCCGAGGCAGAGGATGAATTCGTTACAGATGCCTCGTCAATTTCTTCTGCAGAGGACGAATATTCCTCTACCCACCTTGATGGTAAGACCGCGTTGTTCCCAGTCAAGCCCAAATCACTGGAACCTCTTCCCATTTCAACAGAAATCAAACACAGGAGAACCGTACCTGCAGCTACGGCGCTGCCACCAAGTTTAATTGGATTTCTTCGCAAAAATGTTGGCAAGGATCTGAGCACAATCAGCATGCCCGTCAGCGCGAATGAACCACTCTCTCTTCTCCAACGCGTCGCAGAACAGTTGGAGTATGCTCAGATCCTAGACACTGCTGCCTTTCAGAAGGTGCCAATACAGCGCCTCTTGCATGTCACTGCTTTTGCCGTGTCTCAATTCAGTACAAATCGCGCCAAAGAACGTGCTATTCGGAAACCGTTCAATCCCATGCTAGGCGAAACGTATGAGCTAGTGAGATCAGAGACAGATGTACCTGGCGGGTTCAGATTGCTCGTTGAGAAAGTTTCACACCGTCCCGTCCGCATGGCTTGTCAGGCTGATTCGGTAAATTGGTCGTTCAGCCAGTCTCCTGCCCCTATGCAGAAGTTTTGGGGGAAGAGTGCAGAACTCATCACAGAAGGCCGGGTTCGACTTGTACTACACCTGCCCGATGGAAGCGATGAATTTTACAGCTGGAACATTGCAACTGTGTTCTTACGCAACGTGGTTGTTGGTGAGAAATATGTTGAACCTGTTGGCACAATGACTGTGACAAACGAGACTAGCAGTAGTAAGGCAACAGTTGAGTTCAAGCAGAAAGGGATGTTTGGAGGCCGCAGTGAAGAAGTACATGTCGATACATATGGACCAGATGGAGCGCCGACCGGGCTTGGATTGATAGGCAACTGGACCACAAGCCTACAGCTATCAGACGGCGGCAAGGCAAAGGGCCCCGAGATCTGGCATGTTGGAGACTTGGTTGAGAACGCGCCGCAGAAATATGGATTCACAACATTCGCCGCCGGCTTGAACGAGGTGACGGAGCTAGAGAAGGGAAAGCTACCAATCACTGACTGCAGGCTGCGACCTGACCAGAGAGCAGCTGAGAGTGGCGATTTAGATTCGGCGGAGCATCTTAAGGCCAAGCTGGAAGAAAATCAACGGACCAGGAGGAAGGAAATGGAACAGAGAGGGGGCGTTCATAAACCTAGATGGTTCACCAGAATTGAAGGTGGCGATGAGGGTGAAGAGGTGTGGAAGTTGAAGGGCGGGAAGGAAGGGTATTGGGAGGAGAGATCCAGGGGCCTGTGGACCGGTGTGGAAGACATTCTTTCTGGGTGAACGGGTATGATAGAGTGGGTGTGCTGATTCTGGCGTTGTGGCGGCGGCAGACCTCGAGCAAAGTATCAGTCTCTGTACCTTGGCATAGACAAGACGGTTGGATGACGAGAATTGGTCTTTTATGAGTTGAATCTGCTCAATCTCCATTCTCTTCTCGATAAGTGCCAGTCAGGGCTGTTCGCATATACGCAAGTCAGAAGCGCCTTTATTCCCCGGGCTTATTTAGCTGCCCTAGGCAATCCTGCCAGATGATGTGATGGCTGCATACGCTTGACCATTTACTGATTACTGCTACTTGTCACACAAATAAATTACAACTCATCATCCAAGCGTTCTGTACCGATTCTTAAAGCCTCTCGACAACATATATTTCGCTCCTGTCTCCACCCTGGTCCACCACGCAATCTTGCAGCTATGATTCACGCGTCTTCATTTGATGCTCTCGTCTCAATAGGGCGAGTCTGATTCGATCGCTCGCAAGTAGCAGTACAGTGAGGATTATCTGCCAATTCTTTCATGCTCCTGCTACCCTTCTTTACATATGTATGCATGTTGTTAGCAGAGTTGCGATAGAGACTCTTACGTACACAACCACTGCAATTGAACATCATCAGTAAGTGAACTCTCTTGGTATCGTAACCTGTGCAACACTGATTTTACTGAAAAATGACTGCCTCAAAAAAACTTCGAGAGGAAAATGATCTTCTGCGTAAATGCTTTCACTATAGAGCCAGATTAGATCAAATGGCAAAAAAGGACATTGTTTCTGCTCGTCTGTCTCTCATTGCTCAAGCTTGAGTATTACCAACGCTGGATCAGAATCCTTCCGTATTGGAAAGTCGTAGCATTGATAGTCTTAGCAGATCTAACATTCACAACAGCTTCTGTTAAGACCAGGGTCATACATAGCATAGCTCTCACGGCATGTCAAAATACCTGCTCGATCCGTCTGGGCTCCGAGCAGAGTTATTAGCTGGTGCTAGCGTACTATCGAGTGGATACAGCTCGTCCTTAGGAACTCGATAGGATGCGGAGATTAGGGCTTCTGACTTCTTTGGGAGTACTTTTGGGGGCTCGTAAATCATGTCTTCCGAGCAACTGCTATCTTAAAAGACACCAGGTACTTGTTCGTCTCCGTCTTGGTCTTGATCACTATTGGGTACTCTAGTAGTACACCACAAATGCCCAGTATCGACATTTCCAATAGACCCGTCGCCCTTTTTCATTGACCGCAGATTGTCGAACGACCCCTTTCAAGACGAGGAACCATTCATAGCCAGTGTGCCATTGCAGTTCTCTGTAGGACCCAGGCGTAAAACACGTGCCAATCTTGCGAAGTATGTAACAATCCGTAACGGCTGCTTATTTTGCCGTCTTGCGTGTTCAATATTAATACCTGCGTCGATCTCAATTGTGATTGATTACCTTTGAGCATTCCGGACATCTCCCGGTGCTATTGGAGGAGCCCCGACGCCTGCATTGTGTTTGTCATATACGTAAGAAAGTAGGATGATTTCCAAGAATGCGAGGACATAGAGACGTTGCTGAAAGCACCTTTCCGGTCCCCCCAGACTATCCGGCCTCCATCACCTACCTGAAAGGGGTTGCAGTGTTCACTAAGTGAAAATACCACCAAATGCCAAGCTTTGCATTCGCCTGCTGTCTATTCACTAGGGTTGTTTTCAACATAATCGTAGAGTCTCCATTAGATACTGGGATGGATTTCAGTCCTCGCCGAGAAGTGGGAGGGCTTGATAGAGTGGCCAAAATGCTGGTGGTGAGAAGCATACTGAGACTACAGCTAGTTTTCTGGATTTCTTTGCATGGCCACTCATCTGAATGGTAGAGGCTGGAAGGATAGATGGAAGAGAGTTACTGCTGCTAGGGCAAGTTTGATCCGCTCCAGCTTGCCGTGAATACGGCTGCGGTTGCGGTTGCTAATTGCTGAGTATAGAACCATGCTACTTGCTCAGCCTTACTTGCTTCGGCAAGCGAATTAATGGATGGTGATGTAAATGGCATCTACGAGTCAGACTACACTCGAATCAATGTCATACTATATTATACCACGTTAAAATATGGAAGCCTGCGTTGCTAACATCCACGAGGTGTTCAAGCGAAGCGAGCTCATTCAACGGCTCTCGCATACATACAGTACCAGCCTACCTAATTATTAGTAAGGCTACCTGAATAGATACGCCTGGTATGATATTGTTATATTGGCATCCACTTCGAAGTTTTGATACCGTATCTTTTCTATTCCTGTCATTTGCCTCCAGAATTTGGCTAGTCGGCACAAGGTAGGTACTTGAAGGCTCAAGGAGGGTCCAAATTTTGGCTTGATGTGTCTCACAAACGCGTTGAATAACGCCATGTCCGGCTTTCAGCCGTTCAGGAATCATTCATGTAAGAAATGAATCTTTGACATGTCTCAGAAAGTAGAGCATCAGTCACACACGAGCGCTTACACAGGTGATCTAAAAAGAAGAAGAAAGATGCTGCTAACGACCCTATATAGTATGAAACCAGTTCTTATACTCCAGCGCGAACAGAAACGTCTACAACACTAAAAATCATCAAAGCAGACTGACTTTAGGAACTATCTGAAATGTCACCATCCAAATACAAGGCTAAGCAACATAACCCAATACACGGTTGGCTCGACAAAATATTTGGAGGAGATTGGATGGACCAAGACAAAGCAGAAGTCAGAAAATGGGCAAAGTTGCAAGATAAGGCCAAAAGAGAGAACCAGGACATTGCATTTGGACGTGGAGCTATACACTTTTTACCTCTATCGAAGTATGATCCCCACGGCATGCTCGTAGCGCCTGGTCCACGGCTTCAACGGGCATCGCTAGCACAACCAAAGGCTGGATCGGCGGTGGCCATACAGTCTAGTCAAATATCTGGCCACGGTTCAAGAGCAGATTATAGACAGTCTCATGCTGTAGCCCAAGCACAGTCTCGGCAGCTACAGAACCCTGGCACACAATCTGACCTCGCAGCAAGTCATCCACAAACCTGTATTGGAAGTAGTGGCCTGTCACACACTCAAAATAATCCTCTGGAAATTGTCACTATGCCAGCATCGCCGAATCGGCAATCTTCCTTCCATCCACCACAACCCTACCAGAGCAGAGTCTCTGCCTCGAATTTTCTACACCCCAACCGTGGTAACGGTGTACTAGAACCCATCCAAGGTATGAACAGACCACTGTCAAGATCACATATGCACTCTACTCATTCTCTTCCAGACGTTTCGGGAACATATGTCTCTCCACCTAGCCAGATCCATTCATCCAGCCAGCAATCATCTTTGCATCTTCATGCAAGCTCCCAAGCATTCAACAGAGAAAACAGTCGCCAGTCAACTCGATCCAGGTATTACAACTATGCTCCACCGTCGATACCACCTTTGAATGAATCTAATTCGGCACCGGCTACTTCGAGAAATCACAAGTGGGAACAGCAATCGAGGGAGTCGTCCAATTTGAGATCGCAGACACGCTCATCGGGCTCATCTGAGGCTTCGAACGAGCCGTCCGTGTACAGTAGGAGCCTTGCAAAAGCCCGAAAGAAAAATATGCAAATAACCCACCTCGAGGGAATGGTGCCAAAAGCTCCATCGGAATTGAGAGCCGAGGAAAGAAACAATGCACCCCCAATAGCGCCATCTGTATGGAGTATGAGTATTGCAACCTCGAAGGCTCAGGTAGGTAATATGCAAAGAACCTATCTTGAAGGGTTGGTTCCAAAGACACCATCGGAACTAGGAGCGGAATTCAGCGATGAAGAGAGGCGTGAGCAGGAACTGGCGAAGTCAAGTCGCAGAAATCGTCAGAATGGTGTCAAGAATGGTCAGAATAAGGGTGGTTCATAGTCCACGCATCTATGACACGTACGATATGTCTTTTGGGTGAGGCGCCTAGATGTAACGTACTTTACTCAGTCAATGCGAGAACTACCTGGCTTTGGTCTCAAGGTGACTTCCCAATGAGGTCGCGAGTGCTACGTCAGTATAAATTCATATTCGTGCCAACCGTTCAGTAAATGAGACCGACTTAGCGAGTGTCTGTTATTGCTATTGACTCTGGCACATCTATCCACTCAACTTTGTAATTATAGTAATTGGGACCTAATCGACATGTGGTAAATGGCTTCAGTACTTTCAAGCCTAAGAGGCAGCTCGTTAAGTGGACATTCGGGAGCCTCTAGGTACTTGGCGAGGTGCAGTGTCCCACAGTTTTGAGACTGACTAAATCTTCAGAGAGGGCTCCCCAGGGGATGATTCACGGCCTCATAGAAGAAGACTGGTCATATTGAATCCGACTAATGATCATCATCTAGAAGGGCAATAAACACTCACGGAATATACACTGGCCACAAACGAACATATAAATCTCAACTCAAACCCGGCCTGAGATCATTATGGGACCAGTATCAACCGTAACCAGGACCTTTCAAAAAGTTATAGATCTTGTCGTCAAGCCCGAACAGCGTGACGAGGGTCGAGGACGAAGTCTCCATCTCCCATCGTCTACAAGCCGGACAGCCTCGCCACAGTCCCTGTTAAACTCCAGAAAGCGAAGTGGGACCAGGAGCTCCCCAGCCCTAACTCATAACAGAGGCAGACAGGTTCACTTATTAGCAAACTCACCCCCAGGTTATGGGCGTAACATAATCCGTGTACCTCCGACCAGGCACCGTTGTGGTAGTGGTCAACAACGATCTCTTCAGGAGTCTTTGAATAACAAGGTGGACACTTCCAACCCACCACCTGTGCCTGCGATGCCTCCTAAATGGCAAGGCGTTATCAATGCAATTCGAGGTGAGAGGAAGGGTGAACCTCGTACTGAGCACGAAGCAGAGGTTCGCCGTAATTTTGAAAAGATGAAGAAGAAACAATGGAACGACCTGAGTCCAGAACAGCAAGCCAAGGAGACAAGAGACTACATGAAAAATCAAAAGAGAGTGAAAGCGTGGATTCTTGAGAAGGACATTACTCGGCAGACGAGGAAAGTTGAACGGGCCAACGAGGAGGCAGAGGAGAAGGTTAGAGAAGCTGCGAACGCAAAAAGGAGGCTTGAACGGCTCAAAAGAAGGCAAGGAGGACAAGAACTTGCTCCTAAATATTCTCCCAAGGTTGTTAAACGCGCTACAAAGTCAGAAGGAGCCAAAGAAGCGCCTATTTCTGACGAAGATCTATCACTTGATCATACAGACTACAAGCTGGAAGGTTCAAACACAGATAACAGTCCACACCAAACTGCTGGATCTGGACAAGCTAAAAAAGCGCTTAGCTCTTCTAGACAGGTCAAGGAATATGGCGACAGCCAAAGTCGTCCGCAGTCATGTAAGCGTAGCACTATTCCAGTGTCTGCTCTCCCACCCAAAACAAAGAGTGCTGCGCCCCAACGTCCTTCTCAAAATCCCCGAGGCAATACTGACCCGAATATTGCTGTCATATCCATGTTGGAGAGAGTTGGATCTTGTCGACCGTACCAAGATATAGAGGTCAGGACAGCACCTGGCCGCCCTGCGCATTCAGAAGCACCGGCAAGCACGCAACAGAGAAGTCAACCTGGTGCGTACAGTGGTGTACCAGCTTCTACGAGGGAATCAAGCGGTGGGAGTGGTGCGCAGTTACCAGCCCGTGCTGTTGGCGGACGAGGCACGATACAGCAAATATTACAACCCAGCCAACCACGACAGGGCAGAAATTCCAATGAAGTTGAGCCGATCTCCTACAGGAGACCAGCTCTCGGACAAACACGGGTTGCCAGGGAGGGACAAAGCAGGTTAAATGAAGGATCCGAAGCAGCGACCAGAACACCGAACTCAGGTCAGCGGCTACAGACTGCTCGAAGCACCAAGGCTGGTGAGAGCGGAGATCAGGAACCAAAATCTCGGCTCGAGAAGGAAAGTGAACTGGCCCGGACATATCGAGCCACACTTGCTGCATTGGCCGAAACAAATCTCAAAAATGCCAGTGATCAATTCGTAGTTGAGGCTGCATCGGCGTTCGCAGTAGACACGGAACTTGACAGAGGCCCAGGCGACAATTGGAGGTTGGTCGCAGGGAGACAAATACTGTTCGTGAAGATGCTGACATGCAATACAGGACTGTTATTGAAGGATTAGTTCCTATGACGCCTTCTGAAATTGTAGAAGAGGATAAGAAGCGAATGGATGCCGCAAGAGAGGCACTGGAGGAGGCAGAGAGGGGGGAACAAGGAAAATTGCTTGTGACTCAATTCAACAGGGGAGCGGGAGACAACATGAGGTATGTGCTGCAATAATATAATAGTCGCGCACTTTTCGAACACCATATTGTTTATGTACAACAGAATAACATTCGTTAGGACAAACCTCGAGGGAATGACGCCAATGACCTCAGAAGACCTTAGGGCAGAAGAAAAAAACTGGAAATCGCGAAAGAGGCAGCAGCTAGAAGCCGAGGAGGTGGCTAGGCAAGCTAAGTTGATGCAAACGGAATTCAACAGGGAATTGGGGAATATGAAGAGGCATGATTTCCAACATTCTGAATTACTTGCTATCAAAGCTGATGGGGACGTAGAACTAACCTGGAAGGAATGGTACCCATGACCTCCGAAGAATTGAAGCAAGAAGCAAGGGAAGCATTGGAGGGAGAGGAAAGGCGACTGCAAGATGAGTTATTGAGAACGCGGTTCAATAGGGGACCCGGAGACAACATGAGGTATGTGCAAGCGGGAGGATCCTGTGTTCTTGAGAAGCCTTCCCACCAGCGATACTGTACAACCATGAGGCAAAATAACTAACGATAGCGGTACCAGAACCGTTCTCGAAGGGATGGTATCAAAATCCCGGAGTCGATAACCGTTGTGGAAATTCGAAAGTAGAGTAAGTCCAGTCGCAGTGGAAAAGTGCCGGTACCTACAGGTACGGAAGGGGGAGGACAGTGGGTCTCGTCCACCCCCCTGATTCTACCGGTATTCTACGCTTAATTTAGAAACTATCTACTATCCTAAAGGTCCCTCTTTCTGTAGTCGAACCTTCCTAATTCGCTCTAGTATTGTATTAATAAACTTATTTATTATATCAATTGTTATCTCGTTCTCTCAGATATCTTATATAGCTCTTTTTAAGTCCTTAAGCTTCTAACTTTTATATAGATTTCTATTCCGAAGCTTTTACTTCAGTATTCTCTAGATATTTTCAATTAGATTAAGATTAAAAGAATAAGGAGGCTATTAAATCGAACGAATATAACACTTAACTCGAATAGCGTTATAAAAACTATAATTCTAAGGAGTATCGACTTTCCTATAAATATTACTATTATTTTTAATATAAAAGAAGTCTCTTAGTTATTTGAATATCTCTTTTAATAGTCCTCTTAAGATTTGATTTATATACTTCTTTTATATAAAGCCTTTTCCTTCTCTTTCGTAAGATACGAAAATCAGCTTTAATTTAAATCTATATCTAATTACTACTTACGCTATAACTGATTTATAACTTAAATAGAAAGTAAATTAGATATAGTCTAATTATTAATATTCTCCTCGTTTCTATAGTATTTTCTTTTAGCGTAAGAGATCTATTCGTATAATTATTTTATCTATAAATCATCTCTTCCTCTAATATTCTTTAGATTAATCTTAATTCTTAATTATAAAGCTCTAACGTTTTAATTTATTCTTCTTCGAGATAAAGGGTTTATAATTAGGGATATAATAATAATAACTATACCTTATAAAAGCTCGAAGTAGCGTTCGATTATAATAGCTAAAGTTGAATTATTTATAAATCTCTATAAGGCTTAGTTAACGTCGATTGAAGTAACTTATAAACTAAGTAATTATCTCTTAAATCTGTTTCTTAGAGATACTTAAAGGAGCTCTAGGAGGTTTTACTAATTAATTAGGTATATTAAGGAAATATTATACTAAAGAACGTAGAATTCTAAGCTTTCGTGCTATAGTATATTAGGAATAGCTTTCGCTAAAGAGGATTTTAAATCGTACTTAAGTTAGAGTATTATATATCTAAGGTATTTTCACGATATCTACTCTATATAGATCACATAGGAATCTTCATTAAATCAGTGAAAGTAATATAGGTTCTACGGAATTCCATGTAGCCTCACCGCCCGGTAAGGGTGGACGAGACCTACTGTCCTCCCCCTTCCGTACGCCAGTGAACAGTGAGAGAACCTCAGCAAAGTCGTTTCTTAAACTCTCAATCTAACACTGCAGGCTTTTGGCAATCAGAAATACGAACTACTATCCACATAGCTAGCGAATTACTTGAGTATTGGGGCTCTCGATCAGGCAGTAGTTTTCTAGCAAATCCAGGCAGGGGCGACCAGGAGATAGCTCCTAATATTTTACGGTAGTGTGGCCGGCTCTTGAAGCATAGCATCATGTTTAGCTCCGTTGATCCCCCCCATAATATCTGTGCTTCCGCTCATCACTCAACATCTGACCTCAACACCACCACTGCTTACGGTCAGGTACTTTACTCCCTTGTAAGGTTTCACACCATCACCAATGCCGCGGCTCTTCTTTGCATCGATGACAAGACTCTCCACCTTGATACCAGAAGCCAACCATCCTTTGACCGAAAAACTGACTGTCGCAGAGCTTGGCATTAGAATTCTATTATGTGATACCATCTTCGCATCTCCTTGGTCATCTGCCGTTTCAGGCTGGCTAACTTTTGCAGTCGAGTTCTGGTATATATTTTCTTCGTAATCGTAGCTCCCTCCAAGTTTGAATCCATTGCTTTCGAAGTCATCATCATATGAAAGGGGCCCAACAACAGTACATCGAAGCGTGGCTCCTCCAGAAACAGCATCCTTTGCAGGTATATGCCATTCCAAGCTCTTTTCTCCTGGATTGTATGTCGTATCACCCCTGCTAGCTCGAATTTCCGACAGATTTCTCACATCTGCAGGTAGAGGTATCGTGACTGTTAGATCCTCTAGAGTAGGGATGGAGGAAGTGCCAGCCTGACTGCCAAGACCGGCTACAAAACCACCAGTGCCACGGTTGCCAACGCGACTGCTGCTTCTTGAGGCTGAACCAGATATTGACGAATTCCCCTGCCCAGAAACTTTCGTCATGAGCAATCGGACCTCAAAATCAGATCCCTGCGGCCCAAGGCACGTCTTAAGCTCAATGCTGACAGGCAGTTTCAGATTCGATGATGTTCCCGTGCCAGGCTTGCCGTTTTGAACCGGCAACAAGTCGACTTCGTATCCGGCTAAAACGAACCTCCCATCAGGCGGAATAAAGCTTAGCTCTCCAGGCTTTTCTCGCCATCTCGCCAGCCTTACACAAGGGTGGAAAACAGGAAGATCCATCACACTGTTGAGATTCTGCTTTCCCGATGGAGTTGTGAGGTTCAGGAGCAGGTCAGGAACTCCAGATATTTTGGAGGTAAATGCAATGGTTCCATTCGCAAATGCCGCTAAAGGTCGACCTGAGGGTGCGAGGGTTACTGTAAGAGTCTCGACCAGATCTACGTAGAGCTCATTAGATGTGTGCCGTACATTGACTCTACGCCAGGGCAAGGAAGGTGTGTTGGCAGCTAACGGTCCTGTGGAGGATATAGCAGACAGATTGGAGCTGGACGAGGTTGGATAGCCAGGCTTCCTAGAGACAAAGATTAGTCCGCGCTATACAAAGTACAGCTTTCTGTCTGACCCAGGAATATTGATGCCTCCCAATAATTTCCCAATCCAGCCCTCCACCTCCACCAAGTCTCTCAGGGCATTTGGCTCTGTCGTGCATATGGCGCCAGCATCGCACATCTCATTCAGCAGCTGGGCCACCACATCATAATTGCTTTCGATCTTCTGTGTTACTAACGGCGGTCCGATGAATTCTTCTAGAATGTCTATGACTCGATGTAGGAACTCCAGGGCGAGGAGAGGTTCGATTTCGGTCGACGAGGTCAGAAGGAAGAGGAGATTAGAATGAATGACACTGAAAACAAGAGTCGCAGGTGCCGTATTCGGGAGATATATGAAATTTGGTCGAGGAATTGGATGGCCTTGGTAAAGCGGAAGGAGTTGAGAGGCAGAGAGCGGCCTTGATGTGTATGTGTGAGTGAGGATTGGGCGACTGCATTTTAAGTTAGCTGGGAAAGCATCGTTCGCTCTAGCCTGCCTACTTGTGTTCATCGTAGATGTATAACGCCTCTATGGCTCCCGTCATGGCCGCTATGAAGCACTGGCAGCATCAATTGAATTGCGTCGAGAGCGCAATAGAGGCTTTGGGTTGTTGTTCTACCCTCACAGTGCTCACGAGGGCGGGGTTGTCATAAAGATGCAGCGGCCGCATTCGCCGACCTGCCTACGAGGTGCAGGTTCTACATATAAGGTAGGTATTGTCTTGGAAATTTAGTGGAGCCTGTACATGGACAGTCGCGGTCACTGACAATCCGTCGCTAGCTGCACCACTCGACTCATTTTCTCAAACGCCCTTCAAAACGAGACACCGAGACCCCATATCCCCTTGCAGATTCGATGGGATCAGGAAGCCCCCAGCTAGATGCACTTCATAGACCCGAGCGACTTCAAGATGTTCTCAAGCATGACAATGTTGACGATTGCACGCCCTGCCGAGTCACAGGTTGGTTTTCGCCCCTTTGCTATACCTTCATCCCGTGCTCATATCTCATTTACAGGAGCTGCTGCTTTTATGGGCTTGGGCGCCTATAGCTACTTCTCTGGACATTCTCAGCTAAAAGCACAGCAAGCCAAAATTCTCCAAAGCAAGAGTATGTTCGGCATGAGGAGTCGACAGGCGGGTATCACTGGATCTGCTCTTGTACTCGCGGGCATGGGTTTCTGGCGACTAGTCAATTAGCACACTGCCGTATGGATCTTGCGATTTAGATGGACGTTGAAATGAGGAGGCTCGGCAAAAATTTCTACCCTTGGCGTTGCCCTAATATTTATTGTCAGTCTCAAATTAATGCATCTTTTCTCTGTTCGCTCTTCCTCTACAGCAGTTCCCTCGTCTAGGGAGGTATCGAAAGCAGCCAGAACGCTCCTCTGATAATTAAAGTCCCAGTCACAAGTCACAAGTCACAAGTCACTAGGCACCACGTCGATAAACGTTGTATGGTGGTCGATACTAAAACAAGGAAGACAGTGGCAGAACAGGCCAATTCATTATTCATCTTCCTTGCTGTGGAATGCTGTTACCTGATTGAGCTCTGATGTGCGAGGGTCGGGATATGGCCTGTCAGGGGGAACGAAAGCATGGCGGAAAAATGTATTGAAATCTTCAAGGTATATCGATCACGAGGCGTCGATCTGGTAAAGAGAGCAAGAATCCCGCGTATATTGTGGTTGCTTGAAGCTCCAGAGAAAGCTTCCCAAACGGCTCGGATGTCGAAGTAAGAAGCCATAAACAATTCACTTGCCACCTTGGATTGACTCGTCAGCAGCGTAGAAATGTTCCAGTGAAGCAAAACATCTCGATACCTAGGTACAATGTGAAGCGAGGCGGCTTAGGACTGGTGGGCAACTACCTATGAGTAGAGCTGTTTAATACCTAGGTTCTTCGCTGCGTTGATCGCACGACATGAGACGTGTCAAAACTAAAAGAAAGCCAAAACTTCAGTGAGAATAAAACTCGCAGAGCAGTTCGGAAGAAAGCTGCTCAAAGTCACACTACAAGAAATGTCCCAAGATACCTTAATCGTAGCCTTGTCACTTTGGCTGCCTTCGGTCTGGGTGGGTTGGTAGGGTAGGTGGGGGGGCTACGCTGACGATTATTCCCCAGTCCTGTCTAGGCGAGGTAAACCTACTCCTCTGGAAAATAGTTCTGCCGTAGCCGCCCACCTTAATTTTGCTGCTTATTGTGCCTCAGCCTTGCCGCGACTAACAACAGCTCATATCAACATGGCCATTACCATACTCGCCCCTGCGCCCGCAGTGCAGATTCAACGTACAAATGAATCCGACGATGACTCGGACGATGGCGGTGCGAATCTGGTGGGAGACCTGACAATGCGCCCGGCCAAACGCGCACGAATTTCCGCGAAAGATCTCGTTACACCAGGAGAGACTGTGACTGAAGACCCCCAGTGGATGAGGTGAGCATCAAGTATTTATTCAGATGACCATCGAGTGTCTAGCTAACAGAGTCCAGAGGTCATGGCACATATGTAGCGACTTCCAGCACCGATATAACAGCAACGGTGGCGGGCACAATACAGAAAACTAACAAGCTCGTCTCCGTCCGACCTCTTCGAGCACGATACAACCCCGAGATTGGAGATTTGGTCATTGGTAGGATTGTGGAAGTACAAGCCAAGCGATGGCGGGTAGATGTTGGAGCACCCGTTCTAGCTGGTCTGCCTCTCTCAGCCATCAACCTTCCCGGTGGCATCTTGCGGAAAAGAACAGACACGGACGAGCTACAGATACGAACTTTCTTCTCGGAGGGCGATCTTTTAGTCGCAGAGGTACAGAGTCTGTATCAGGATGGAAGTGCTTCATTGCATACTAGAAGCTTGAAGTACGGCAAGCTGAGGAATGGTGTGTTCATGAGTGTCACTGGCACGGGTGGGGGAGGGGGTGTGGTCAGATCTAGGAGACAAGTCTGGACCATCGAGACTGTGTCGGGTGGGGGCAAGGTTGATATAATCCTAGGAGTCAACGGGTACATCTGGATCAGTAAACATGTGGAAGTTGCTGGTAGTGATACTGCAGTGACGAGGATGGAAGAAGTTGTAAGCAGCACAGTCTACTCTAGCCAAAACGACGAGATCAGCCTGGAGACTCGCAGGGAGATTTCGCGGATCCGAGGTGTGATCAACTTGCTGGTGGAGGAAGGCATACGAGTTGATGAGGATATGGTCATGAAGGGCTACGAGGCAGCTGTTTTGGTTGAAAGTGAGGATAGAGTAAACAGTGGATTTCTGGGGGGGGAAACGCGCGAGAAGGTCCTCTTGTTGATGAGCCAGACTTAGCTGAGGCAAAACCGACATGTAACCGACTCATGAGATCCCGGAAGTCAGGTATGGGGCCTGATCTACGAGGCTGTTGAAGCGGTTTGGATTTGGACTTACTGTATGAAATCAGCGGGTCTTCCGCGCTCCGTCAAGTGCCAACTCAATTGTGAAACACGGATCAGCCGAGGTATGGACAAGAGCAAGAAGACGTCATAATGCCTAGCTGCGAAAACAAAGAGGCTAACAAATTTCGATTTTGTTGAGCACAAAGATTGTACAGAGGAGTATCCTTGTTTGAGATGTCTGGCGACGTTTGCTATTTCAGTGCGGGTGGCTGATTAAATACAGATCAGAGACTCAGAGGGCAAATTTCAAACCGAGCTTCCCGACTTTCAATACACCGATTCTTGAAGTCCCGAGTTGAAATCGTAAGCACTATTCAAGACCTGTAGTAACTATTTCGGCGATAACAATGAAAACTTTTTCTTCGCTAAATCCGCTCTTAAAGGTAGGTTCGAGCTTTCGCAGAAGGTACAGACAGATCCCTGTCACTTCCAACTATAAAGGCTGCAAGTGGAGTAGACGAAATCGAGACGTCACTTAAGGTGGGCTTTTCTCTGCTTCCGCCACGAGCACAAATCTCCACAGATATGCACACTACTCATGTGGAGCCCTTGTTGACACTCAAACCGATGCACTACCCGCATGCTGCAAGTCTTGTTTCGGATCCATAGCGTGGGTTTCTACTGGTCAATCTTTTAGCATCCGAAGAACAAACATATTCTCACGAATCGGCACGTAGATGTCCATCTTTTCTCTTCTATCTTGGACTATGTCATGGACCGAGTCTTTATTACCTTTACTAGCGGCTACATATTTGATCCACTGTAGCAAGATCGATTATGAGGCTGCTTCTCGACCGAAGCGAGTGAAGCTTTTCTTCGGAGCTAAGTCGCTGAGTATTTCATACAAATAGCAAAGATCTCTCTGGGGCTCTGGCATATTTCACATCATTCTCATTCTACTGTCTCTTCCCATCAAACGGTTTTCAAATTACCTCGTTCACAATTAGTATTTATTCTACCACCAACCGCAACCATGGTCAAAATGGTCGAGTTCACGGTGTTTAAAGGCTCCAAGGAAGGAAAGATCGTTCAGTCGAGTACAAAGAAGGACATTAAACCGGATGAGGTTTTGATCAAAGTTACACATTCTGGACTTTGCGGAACAGACGAGCATTTCAAGCATGTCGATATGGTGCTTGGACATGAAGGTGCAGGCGTTGTTGAAGTATGTCAACTTACTACAATTTCAATATCAAGTCATTAACTGGAGGTTAGGAAATCGGAGCAGCAGTGAGAACGTATACAAAGGGAGATTCTGTTGGATGGGGATACCAGCACGATTCCTGCAACCACTGCAAGCAGTGTCTTACCGGCCATGAGACTTTGTGCCCAGAAAGAGCAATGTATGGATATCACGATCATGACCAGGGTTCATTCGCATACTACGCTATCTGGAAGGCAGATTACATTTTTAAGATTCCAGATTCTATTCCAAGGGAATTCGCTGCACCACTTGTACGTTCCATTCACTCCTCACATGGAAAATCAACACCGTCTCTCTTGAACTTGAGCCTAACCAATATTAGCAATGCGGTGGTGCGACGGTATACAACGCCCTACGCTCCTTCGGTACCAAGCCCACCGATCGCGTGGGCATAATTGGAATTGGTGGCCTCGGCCATCTTGCTATCCAATTCGCGTCGAAGATGGGATGCCACGTTACCGTCTTCTCCAGCACCAACAGCAAGCGAGACGAGGCTATGCAACTCGGCGCTAGCGAGTTTGTTGCGACTAAAGGTGTCAAAAAGCTCCAGGTCTCCGGAAAGATCGATCACCTTCTCATCTGCAGCTCATTCCAGCCAGACTGGAAGCAGTTCTTGCCTGTCATGGCTCCGGGCGGCACTCTATATCCCCTGACTGTCTCGCAAGATGACTTGACGATCCCTTACATGCCGATTATTGAGGGGGAATTAAAGATCCAAGGGAGTCTTGTTGCTGCCAGAGCAGTACATATCGAAATGTTTGCTTTTGCTGCTCAACATCAGATAAGACCGGTTATCGAGATATTTACTATGGATGTGGAGGGCATAGAGGCGTGCATGAAAAAGCTGGATGAGGGCAAGATGAGATATCGTGGAGTTTTGGTTGCGCCATAGGTGCTTTGGCTTGGCAATGTAGCATTGGTGGGGATCAGAAGTGCAGATATGGATTGAAGGGGTTCCAATGTAACCAATATTCGATTCGTGAATTTTACTTGCAGAGGACAAAAATAAACATAATCTAGGTAGGCGCAAA
The DNA here is from genome assembly GCF_030347475.1 of Cadophora gregata. Lineage (NCBI taxonomy): Eukaryota > Fungi > Ascomycota > Leotiomycetes > Helotiales > Ploettnerulaceae > Cadophora > Cadophora gregata. The sequence goes on along the minus strand of NW_026695935.1, from coordinate 976,177 downwards.
TTCCTTCAGTCACATGTTCCGCCTCTTTCCGTTCCTGATAAGGAAAGTCTTCAAGTGCTCTGTGCTGCTCCTGTGACGTTATGATTTGTTGTGGAATGCTTCGAGGATAAGAAGAGGCAACCTACCACCGAATTGCCAGATAATTAATAGCTAGCATTTGTTGTCTATGTCCAAGGCACGAAGCGGGAGGAGAAGACGAGCATGAAATAGGTCAGATATGGGAAACTCGAATTAGTAACACGACGGCACCGAAGTTGCTCTCTCAGAACATGATTTTCAAGTGCGATGGGCAAAGAACGACAACCATGCTTCGGGATGTTAGGAAGTTCAGGAACTAGAATGTAGGAACGGGTATGGAAGGTACTTTAAATACTGCACGGAAATTGTATTCTCTCAATGTTGGGAACATCGTCGCCGTCGACTACTTTGCTGAGCCTTACATGATTGCAATCAAACGGAGAGATTTTCAGAGAGGATAAATGATAGACAGCATTAACGGGGCTTTGATGCTGTTGGAACAATGGAGCTCAGTAACACTGTTGAAGGACTCACGCAGAAACGGCGTAAAATGATGCTGTACCAATGGACCCCTGACATTGACATGAAGATTCTCTTTACCTGAGAAGACGCCCAGCTACTTACGCATGCCACGTAGAGTAAAGCACCGAAATGGGCATCCCCAGCGTACAACTCGCCTGCTTCGCTTTGAGAAGCCTATACACACTCGCTGCTAATGACTGCTTCACCTTGCCCCTACGCTGCGTCGAGTTCATCGCAAAAACGAAGGCAACCCATTATTGTTAAACTGCCACTTCTTAGCTCCAGCAGCAATGAGAAGGACGACCGCCCAGCGCAGCAACGCACCCTTGGCACTAGAACCGCCTAGCCCAGCCACAAAGCCGACCCAATATCCCAAACCCTTGATTTCTTGACCGTTTCGATCGAAATTTGGCTTGACCTCACTCATCTGTCTAAATTTGGCGAGCTTCCCGGCATATGGAGGGTAGCGAATGTCGAGCAGCTTCTCCATCCAGCCGGGGGTTGTTGTTACGGATCGCCGATGGGTGAAGGTATCGAATGAAGCCTTTCCTCTGTAGGCACCCTGTCCCGAATCACCAACACCACCAAAAGCGAGTGTTGGGATCGAGCCGTGGAAAAAGGCGTCATTCACAGAGGCTCCTCCCGAGGTGACCTCGCTGAGAACTAGGAGACGTTATTGAATGGTCTAAGGGAGTGGTAGTCACGAACGTACTCTTATTTGTCTCGCTGGTAGTACCAAAAGGATACAGTCCTAGTGGAGTTGAGTGGACAGTATTTGCAATACGGATAGCCTCATCCACACTGTCAACTGCCAAGAGAGGCATCAAAGGACCGAACGACTCGTCCACAATCATAGAGTCATTGATATCGTCAACTTGAACAACAGTGATCTCGATGAAGTTGTCAGACTCATCCATTTCTCCTCCAATCAAAATCTTGCCACGAGATTCATCAACCATCTTCTTGATCCGGTGAAAATGCCTGTTGTTGACAATTCTGGCATAGTCAGGGCTTGCCTTCTGGCCTCCAGGATAGAATTCCTTCAGTGCGATTTTCAGCTGCTCGATGAAGGCAGGAAGGATTTCTTTCTCAACCATAATATAGTTTTGACTGATGCACACCTGACCAGCATTGTGAAGCTTGCCCCATACAAGCCGGCGGGCTGCCAAACGAGGATCAGCGTTCTTGGTAACGATAGCTGGATTGCGGCCGCCAAGCTCGAGACAAACGGGGGTCAGGGTCTCGGCAGCCTTCTTCGCAATGATAGTTCCGACCTGAGAGTTCCCTGTGTAGAATATCTTGTCCCATTTCTCGTTGAGAAGAGCAGTGGTCTCGGGAATAGCGCCGTTGACGACAGCGTAGGCATCTGGGTCCAGGTACTCTTCGACAATCTTCTTCAAAACCATTGCTGCATTTGGAGATACTTCTGATGGCTTCAAAACGGCAGTGCAACCGGCGGAAATAGCTCCAATCAAAGGGCCAAATGACAATTGGACGGGGAAATTGTATGCGCCGATGACCAGAACAGTTCCAAGGGGCTCCTTTCTGATCCTTGGATTCAATAGGCTGTTTGTGAGTGGAATATCTGGTGCTGCTTCATCCTTCATCCATTTCTCAAGATTTTTGGTGACAAACATAATATCATTTTTGCACCAGTCAATCTCAGAAAGGAACGTCTCGAAAACTGGCTTGCCGAGATCCAGCTTACAAGCTTCAACCAAAGCATCAGAGTAATCCACGATACCCCAGTAGAGCTTTCGCAATTGGACTAAGCGATACGATACCGGCTTCGTCCTTTGTGACCGAAAAGTTGTTTGGCACAAGCTGACTGTGCTTGGGATAGCTTCAATGGACGTGGCTTCAAACGGAGCGATCTTGACTGACGCCATATTTTATCACGGCTGAAAAACGAAATGCTGTTAGAGGGAGCGTTCGTGAAGCTGCAAGTGTAGACAATTGAAGGAGAAATGCGTAGTATGGGTTTGTCATATGCAGCTCGAGGTGCGATGTTGCCAAACGTTCCACTCTTGCATGTGCCTGTGTCTAACCAAATTGCAAATGCGTGGAGACACAGCAATTTAAACCTCTCAAGTTGAGGGGGTGCAACTCGAAGATACGGAGTCGATCTCTCCAAAGAAAGTGTAAAACGTACGATAGGCTGTTTCAAGATGGTTGCGGGTATTGGATTCGCTGCCTCTCGCGTTGTTGTCCAGCACAGGACAAGAAAGAAGATGTGAGTGGTTGTATGTCGAGAGTTGTTAGATGCGAGGGGTGAGAGGGAAGTGAACCTAGGTACAAGTAGGTACCTACCTACCTTAGGTAGGGAAGGGAAGGCAGCACGACTGGGCGGGGCGATTGGAAGGCGAGGTGGCAGAAATGGAACGGGAGGCTCGAGCGAGCGAGAGGAGCAACCTTACCTTCCTTCGTTACCTTATTACCTACCTAGGTAAGGTAGGGTAGGTAAATTATCCTATCCTATCCTATCCTATCCTACCGTGCCATGCCATGCCATGCCAGACCATGCCTTCCATTGCTACCTAAGGTAGGTAAGCGTTCTCGTTCTTGTTCTCCAGTAAATTTACCTACAGTATTGTACACGGGCTGACGGGTTCGAGGACATGGCGTGCCGAGGTTCGCTGGTTCGGTCCCTGGCCGGCTTGGCTTGGCGTTCCCAAACATTGCCGGCCGTGTTGTCAACTCGTCAGGCGCAGAGGCGTCACAGCTTAGGTACGGTACCTAGGTAGATTTGCCTACTTTAGAGAGTTTAGGTACTACCTACCTACGGAGGGTAAGTAGGGGGATGGGGTGGGATTGGCACCAGGAGCACGAGACGGGAGCTTTCCATTCACTGGACGGACGTTGACGTTCTCCTGGCTGTGACTGCGGGGCAGCTATTGTAGCAAGCCCAACGCCACAGTAGTGAAGACGGGAATTCGTGCCTGTGCCTGTGCCTGTGCTCGTGCTCGTGCTCGTGCTTGGGCTCGTGCTATGATCATGCTCATGCTCATGCTAATTCTTTCCATTGATGGACAATTGGTAATTTAGGTCGAGGGGTGAGAGGTGGGTGGTTCAAGCAGCAACAGCAACCAGGCAAAATTCTCGTGGCGCTTCAACCGAGACTGTCGAAGGGAAAGCAACTTCGTCAAGTCCCGACTCTTATTTAATTCGACATATTTGTACTGTACAATGGCATAATCGTACAGTGTCATCTTGGTCTTCTTTCCCTCCTATACCCTTTCCTAGATTATCCTCACTCACCGCCTCACTGCGACTTTCTTACCCCTTCCTTTCCCCATCATCACAGGTTCAGGAAGAGCATTATCTAATGATATCGCCTGCTTCAGCCCCTCCTCAATCAGCTTGATTCCATCGATCAACTGCCCGGTTACCTCCTTTTGTTGACCATTCAGCATCATGACTTGTCGATATTGATGTAACTCTTGCTTTCGTGCTTCTGTCAGTGCCCACTCCTTTGGAAACTGTGGCTTCGTTTTGAAGTGATGATGTCGTGTGTCCAACGGTATGTCCTCGAATGTGTCACTTGGATCCTATAAAAATTTAGACCTGGTCTCCTGATCAGAAAGAGAGCCGCTTACTATTGCTTCCCTCAGCATTGTCTGGACAACATCTCCCAGATACCGCTTATTTTGAGCTTGAGTCTCAAACATCTCACAGCTCATTTTGATGATGTCTTTTTCTGGATTATATCTCACTCCCGCCAGCTTTCTGAGCTTGTCCGTTTGAACTTTCGTGAGATGTGACATATCAGCCGGAGAGAACTCTAGAACAACTTTCTTCTCCGCTGGATGTTGTTCCCCCATATAGGTCGTGTATCTGTATCGCAAAGGCATATCCCGAGTTGGGGGTTGGAACGGCTTTGCCAGCTCTATCGCACTGTCAGCAAGATTTCGTACCGACCTGAAATTACATCCTGAACGAAGCTAAACATACTAGATAGCAGAGGCATCTCCCACGCAACTAATCGGGCATAATGTCTCAGCTCTCGGTGCTGCTCCAGTTCTCCATGAGCAAGAGAGTTGATATCATCGTCGTCGTCTTCCATAGTATGCTCATCCTCCCAGGGCTCGGCTTCGCCCATGTTCATGAAAGTCTCCTTTAGCCTTTTCCGTCGATTATTTGCGAGTTCGTATGGCCTATTCTGGGAGTCGATTTTCTGCTTGACGGCATCCCACTCGTCTCCATTGGAGCTTGTCTCAATCACCCGTTGCAGCTCCGACTCTATCTGTAACAGCCCTGCTGCTTCATCGCCGGCGCTCTTCTTTGCTTTCATGAGACCTGTCTTGACACGGTTGGTCCTTTTCGGTCGTAGGAGACTGTTTGAGAAAGTCCTCACAGGCCCAATTGAGCTTGCTGCAAACCGAAACGGGTTTTGACTCGACAGACAGCTCCATGCCGTTGAGCGAACGCTTTGCAGAGCCGCTGCCATGATCTGTGGTCTCATAGTCGTTCTCCTGGTGCAAATTGCCACTTGAATAAAATCCGATCGTCGGTCGCGGATAATTCCAAGCCCCGGTGACCAGGGAGCATCCGTGCTCGCTGTTGACACTATCGATAAGCGCCGGATCCTTTGGCCTTTTGTTCAGCAACTTCAGCATTTAAAGAACCCCTTCACAGCTAGCTATTGGCGAATAGTACCACTGGAAGACTTCCTTCTCCCGGACGTGGCGTTCTTAAACTGGGTTCCGCGCCCCGAGAAGATACAACACGACAAAATCATAGTTGCCGTCTTCCCTTTACAAACAATCATCATATTTAGGAATCACAGACAATGGAAAGATGATCAAGGAATGTTTCATTACCACCGGTGCAACAGCGAAATTCACTGAACTCATTCAAGCTGCTCTCTCCCCGGAATGTCTCCAGACGTTCGTGGACAATGGCTTCACACATCTTAGATTCCAGTGTGGGCACTCTATGTCAGCTTTCGAGCAGCTGAAACCTTCAGATACTCAGGGACTGGACATCCTAGGATTCGATTTCAACAAAGATGGTCTCGCCAAGGAGATGCGAGCCTGTCAGGAGAAGAAAAACGTTTCCATGAGGGGCCTTGTAATATGCCACGCTGGTAAGCTACTTGTGCTATTCTTACCTGAGAGCCATTGTTGAGACTATTTCGATCAGGGGCTGGAACAGTTCTAGATGCCATGAGATTGGCTGTTCCATTAGTTGTAGTGCCAAACACATCTCTTTTGGATAACCATCAAGAAGAACTGGCTGCTGAATTGGAAGCACAAGGATATGCTACGAAAGCTGACACACGGTGGGTCCAATTTCCTGTCGATTCTGGTAGATTGTGTGGAACACGTGGTAAATTCACAGTATCAACCATTGCTTACACTACTTAGGAATCTTGCGGAGGCGATTGCAAAAGCATGTAAGAAGGAAGACAAAGCATGGGGTGGCCACAATACTAGCTTCGCTACTATTGTTGATAATGTGGTTGGGTACGAAGATGACGTTCGGGCCCAGCTGGATTAACCCAGGCTCATGACTCAATGACGATGTGGTGTTCCAGTTTTTCATGATCGCTGCCTTAGACAAGATACAATCATTAGCATTGCCGCAATCGCCATGCCCCGAATCATTCATCTTCTTGGATGGTTATATACTATGGCGTTTATAAAGCTTCGCTCTTATCACGAATAATCAGTGTACCTGTCCTTCATTTGATGCTTATATAGAACTCTTTACTAACGAGCGACGGAGTATGGAGCGAAGAACCCATATAGTGGGTGTGCCGTGTAGCTGCACTCACCAATGGCATCCATCAGCTTATTAAGAGATCCAGAACTTCAGAAAGCCATACTGGCCAGTGTTACGACAACTCTCCTTTCTTTACGAGAGTGTACAGAAACAGGGCACAGCGTAAAGTTCGGCCTGTAGCTCGTCTCGATCAGCTCATCGTTACTTCGCTGTGCTGCAGATCCACTTGGTTAGCCTCCGGCAAGGAAACAGCGATTCACGGATACAGATACGTTGACACTTTCTGACCCTTAGATATTGCTGGTCAGCTTACTACTTAGCCAGAAATGGGAAGCTGCCCCGTACTCTACACTACATACCTTACGAACCTAAGTACACGTACATTCAGTAGCAGAATACCTGATACAAGCATCTAACTGGCCGTCCTTACTTGCTGTGCCTCGCAGGCCAACCGTCGCTAAAATGTCCTAACTTGCTTTTGAGCCAGACGCCGTCTCTGCGAGAATTCCTACATACGAAGCCAGGAGCACGTCTTGCAACATCGAGTGTCTGGCATACTCATAGTCGTATCATCTCACATCTTTTGTTTCGCTCCATTCATTATGACCATTGCTTTGGGCTTTGAGATTGCTGAGGCATCCAAAGAGGACATGGATGAAGTGTTCCAGGTTAGATTGTGTTTTCTTTATTTCCAAGCCGGTGATTTCAGAGCAGGGCCATTGAGATATTGGAGACATCAAATATTCCAATAGGCGTCTCGGCTCTGGGCCTTAGTACACACAATTCACATTTGCAGGTCCTCCTTGCAGCATATGCTGGCGATGAAGTCTGGCATCAAGTTTTCAAGAATTGCAAGCAGGAAGATATTCACCCATGGATCATGGCAAACCTCAATGGACGGTGGACAATGCCAGATATCAAGACATTCAAAGTGACTGATATTTCTACCAAGTATGTTATTATTCCACACACTAATTCACCTGCACCGTCCAATATCAATCTAAAGAATAGGAAAATCGCGGCCTGGACAGCACTAGAGTACCCGTGGAAGTACGTCCCAGAGATGGATGATGATCTCAAGGGCCATGCTTTGAGCGAAGAGTTGCCACCAGCTCTCGAAGGCATGAATATGGAAGCCTTGTTAGCATTTTTCATCAGCCTAACAGACTCGAAGAACCATGGGTGGAACCCCGAGGAAGATTACCGTGACACAACTCTCCTACCAGCTACAAGACAGGTCTATCTGACAGTGTTTTAGATCGAAAGGGCACAATGGTCCACCCGGACTATCAGAAAAGGGGATTTGGTACGGAGCTCACTAAGCACTGCAATGCCATCTCCGACGGAAGCGGTGATAGGACGGGGGTGCCAGCGAGGCCGACTTCGGTAAACATGTTTAGGAAGAATGGTTTCAAAGATATTGGATCTGTGGATGCGCACTTGGAGAGATGGGGTGGATCGAGAGAGAAGAGCATCACTTGGACGCTCTTACGAAATGCGACTTCGTTTTAAGTTCAACGGGTGTCAGTTGAAAAGGGCCAAATTGGTTCACAGATCTAGCATATCTACCATTTTCTTCTAGGACTTGAATGCACTGCTACTTTCCGACAATCCTAGCCCTTCAGCACTGAAACCCCTAACAGTGGAGCGAATGTTTGCAGCCTTGATCTCACCGGAGCACATTTTAGAAGTTGGAGACTAAAAAGCTGCTGAGAGAGCAGTACGAAGCTGCGTCATCCTAATTCTCCAGTAGACATGTTTCACCAACGGATGAAAATTGTGTACGGACGGGTGCTCAGTAGTACCGATGGATGTTTTTAGCAGTTAATGGCAAAAATGCATATTTGTGCTGGACGAAGTCCCTGTCTAAGCTTGAGTTTAGAGGATGTCACTGAATCTGAACATCTGTCATCCCGGATCCTGAATTAGAGGGCCTTTGTCGAAGACATGCAATCAAGACAAACAGGGACACATAATCTACGTTAAGTGATAATACCCGAGGCAAGTTGAGTCAAGAGCATGTAGAGGGCAGGAAAAGTTGCTTTAAGCCACCACTTGGTAATCTGCTCAACAAGGCTCGTATAACGGACTTCAGCACAGAAACTGCAACCATGGCAAGTAAAACATAACACCAAAAAAGTATTATTCCAGTACATAGCTTACACACCACGGAGTCGAGTGTTGTCTCTCGAATCGATTTCAGTATAACGCTCCGCAAGAGTTTCCTCTACAGACTTCTCATGAAAGGTAGGTTGTTGATACCTTTCATGAAGAGCCCTCTCCACAACCGAAGAATGGCTCAATCCAGCGGATTGTCCTCTGGACTCGATTGTCTCGCTGGCAAGCCCAACAATCGCCTGTGCCTTTCCAATGGCTTCTTTCCCTTTCTCAATGCCCTTGCTTACGGCATCCCTCACAGCTCCACGCGCCGCATCAATGGTACCACCACTGTGCTTGACTGCTTCTGTAGCGTCATGACCTCCAGCTTTGGCGCTGGCGCCGAATCGCTCTGTCTTCACAGTCACCGCATCTCGAGCCTCATCAGCTTTTACTCCAGCTTGAGAAAGCTTGTTTTTCGCAGCAGCAGCAATCTTACCTGCTTCCTCCTTTGCCTCAACGCCAGCCCTCTCAGCTCCTCGGATCATCTTCGCAGCTGCATGGTCGATTTCAATAGCAGCTCGGTCTGCGCTTTTCTGCGCAGCTGCTTTGCTCCTACCAATGGCTTCTTTGAACTTTGGCGCAGCTGCTTTTTCTGCCTCCTCAACGACATCCCTTGACTTTTGTAGCCCTCCTCCCAGTAGCCGTGCCGCACTTCCTTCGATGCTCTCCCTCATATCGTTCCAATCCGTCCGTTGCACCCAACGCACTGCATTCTCAACTTCAGCATTCCACCTGTCCTTTGCGGTCTCAACTAATGTGCTTCGTTCTTCGCGTGCGAATTCTGCACGGCTTTGTGGGGATGGTAGAGGCGTCGGATGGAGGAGCCTGTCAAGCATGAAGGCGTGAGATCGGAGAGTCTCGCTCTGTGCTCGTCGATTTCGTTCATGAGCAAGGACTGTGAGGTACGCTATTCCCAATGTCAAGGTCACCCCTCCAGTCTTTTATCTGTGAGCTTCGGCCTTGCGCAAGGGGGAGTCTCCAAGAACTTACGAATCCAGCTGTGAAACCCATAGTGGCCTGTCCAGGTCGCGCTCGCAGCGCTGGAACTCGTAGAATAGGTCGTTGATCTGTAGGAGCAACACGACTCCTGTGGGGATGGTAGAAGCTCCCAGAGCTTGCAGAGTAAGAGCCGCCAGGATTGTTGGTGAAAGGAGTGGTCGCTCGGTTGAGCCACCTCGCGAATTTTGATCGCGGGAGATCTGCAACCTCGCATCAAATCAGACAACAAACGTCTTCCTCAGAGGCGCCTCGGAATTTTCTCAACCACGTCGATACTTACGACGAGTCACTCGAATCTGCGGGACGTAATCATACAGTATGGCTGGTGGGCATATGGTAAGTTGATCCTGGGAGCAAACTTGAAGCTGCTCTGTGGAGGAATTCGTCCTTACCTTGCTGTACAGAAATATCGCCATTTGGGCCGTAAATCTTCGCACAGACAGGCCCTGCTGCGGAACCTGGTTACCAGTTTATTCACGCATGAGAGTATATCGACGACATATCCGAAAGCCAAGGAGGCGCAACGGCTGGCAGACAAGCTCATTACGCTGGGGAAAAAAAATACAGAAGCTAGCAGAAGGAGGGCTTTGAGCATCTTCTACGTATGCCTCTCACCTACGACACAACTTCAATGCTGAAATTTCGTGTTCTCAAAAATTCTGACTGGTCTAGACACCACATCAACTCCTCCCAAAGCTCTTTGGACCGCTTCGAGAACGATATGCGCAGAGACCAGGCGGCTATACACGAGTGCTGCGAATCGAGCCATTGAAGCCAGACCATGCCCCGTCCGCAATTCTAGAGCTTGTAGATGGGCCCAAGGATATGAGATTTGCAATGACTGCGAGGACGCTAGCAAGACAGAGGGCGGAGGGCCTAGAACAGAGTGAGATGACAGCAAGGAATGTCCAGAAAGTTACACGGTACAGGCCCGAGGGAGCCAAAGATTTAGAGACCATGGTGGATAGAATGGGCGGGTTGAAGGTGAAGGAGAGGAATGATTCCGCAAATGAGGAAGCCAGATGGGGCGGCACTGTGTAGGATGGATGTATAAGATGGATGTTGTAATATTATAAACCACAGATAAACATCATTGGTCGGCCTGGGGCCTCTCAGCTATAGAGTGTTTTGGGATGAGAAGTTTGCTATCACTGTTCTACAAAAAGTCAAAGGTATCGCCTCTGTCATGAATCATTTTTCTGACTCTCTCTGTGCCAACTGTTCTCTCAAGCTTCAGTACATCCCATTTCGAGAATAGTACTCTTACTGATCCCTCGCCCGGTTCTGACCTTCCCTCCTGTACGCTTCTTCCAAGGTAACCGCCAACAATTTCCTTGTAGAATATTGGATTGTCAGGCAGCCCATACATGATGACTTTCTTCACACCCCGGAGTTGATACCGGCGGAAGTGATGAGCTCTTTCTGTGTAAAGTAAAATGCTGTGCCTTCCATTTAAGAAATGAGATCGTGCTCGGGCAACATCTTTGACTGACGTATATTCAGAAATGTTGCCAAAAGATAATGTGCTAGTGGCAGGTGAGGTAGCGAAGTGATTCCTGACACGTACAAAATCAAGGTACGATGGGATGAATACGACGGTGCCAGCGGCATCCTTCATACGGCGGATAAGCGAGGGAATGATGGCCGTGGTGAAGTAAGTGAAACGAACATCCGGATCTGTGACAAAAGATGGCGACTCAACGCGACAGAATGTCTGTTTCGCCCTGAATCCTAACTCTTGAATCGCCCCTGTATAAGTACCGCTAATCTTGGCCTTACCTGCCCAGTTCTTGGACCGGTTGAAGAACAAAGTATTGAGGTCAGGAGTGTTGAAAGAAGCCAGAGCAATCGTTTGTCGAAAGTTGGCGGCCTTGCCGTCTAAATACCAGCTCCGTACTCGACTAAAATCACACCCATGTGCTTCTCTTGGTTGCAGATTTAAATGCTCAAAGATATACTCAACATGTTCCCAATTCTGCATTAGGAGAGCATCGGCTTGATCCACTATGACCATCTCGATAGAACTCAAGAAGTCATGATCTCCCTTCTTGTCGTCCTTTCCCTCCAATGCCATGCGCAATCCCAGTGGACTAGCGAATATGATGTCCGAGTTATAAAACTGTGAGAAGTATTTGATAGTCTTTCGAGTAAATTTCAGACCCAGTCGGAACATATCGTCATCGTTGCCATCAAAAAGTTCCAGAAAGTCTTCTGGTCTGTCAGAAAGGAATTTCTCGTCCTTGATCACATATGAGTCATCGAAGCGTTTTCGATTCTCCTGTTGCTCTGGCTCACATAAAGTCGATATCATGCTTATCATTCGTACACAGGACTGTCGGGTAGGCAGAATCATGAGTACCTTGGGCCGAGTGAAGCCTTGATCCCGAAGTTCGAGATCATCACTATTGTTCTCCTTGGAAAGGCGTGTATTGTTTTTGATCACCCGATCTCGAGTTCTAGTCTTCTGTTAGCGACACCTCTTCATGATATTTGGTTTCACTTACTTGGAAATATGATTAATGGCATGTAAGCAAGTCAATCTTCGTAAGCTCTCCGAGTTGGTCGCATTACGATCACAGTAGAACACGTCTTGGTAGCCAAAAATAAGTGGCCCAATTGAATTCTCAAGAGGATCAAATATCGGCTTCTGAGCCGTCATGGCATCGGCCAATTTTTGCTTTAGCTTCAAGTCGCCAGGACCAGAAATTGGTACCGGTAGAGCGATCTTCGACATCTCCTTCTCTGGAACGCTAATTAAGGCTTTGCCAGATTTCGGAAATGCAAGTTTCTGCGATGTCCATTGCTTTAGCTCGAGTGCCTTGAGCCTCCCCGCAAGAACGTTGTCGTCTGGTGAAGCGAAGTGTACCTCAAAAGGGTCTGAAAAATCCTCTGGTTCATCCTCATCTCCAAGGATGCCTTCAATCGCGGTTTCGGGGTCTTCCTCTAGCTCCTCAACTTGTTCGGCATCGTCGATTTTGGCGTATGAATTTTCCTCCACGTCAAGCTGCACCAGCACAGGAACGTGATCAAGTTTCCTCCTCTTTGCCTGAGGAGTAGCTTCCGCCACAAAACTCCGCATCAAAGATGCATAAGATTGAGCAGCTGGAGCTGGCACTTCTTCTTCGTCACTTGTATCAAAATCACTGGCTTCCTCTTCCTCGGAAGATCCTTCTGGTCCTGAATCTTCAGCATCCTCTCTAGCTATCGTCAGTAACGTTTTTAGAAGTTGGGCTAAGTATCTTACGCTTCCTTCTGCTGCGCCAATCTCTGACTGTCAAATAAAGGTTTGCCTCTACCTCGAAAACCACCCCGCCCTCGAGGAGCAGAGCCTCTGGACCTTGATGCCCCTCCTCCTCGACCTCTGAATCCGCCACCAAGCCTTCCCCCTGCTCCACCACGGCCACCTCTCGAGCTAACAGAATTTGCTCCTCGACCTCCGGAACTACCCCTAGGACCTTGAAATGCCATTTTCGTTGTTTGAATGTGACGAGTATTCTTGACGATAGTCCGAAAATCTTCCTAGAAAAGATTTTGAACATGAGTCCAAACAATGTAAATTCCTTATCTTAGCGTTATCGGCTACGCAGCCTAACTTAGGTTGCTTTGAGCCCACAACGCGAAAACCATTGAGGGGGAAAGGAGCAAAAACCTAATCTCCAGCAACCTCGACTTCACACATCTGCCCAGCATGGCGGTCAGCCCGGAGAACTTCTTGCATCTTGCGCGTCCTCTTGCGCCAGCCTCTCTCGGAGTCACTACCTCTACCGCGCCCTTGAATGTTGTCATCCAGCCAAGTGTACGCTGATGGATCTCTTCACAATTCCCGCGAACAGCTACTCACATGTCGTAGGCCGTATTCTCTATCCTAGACCACTCTATTCGCCGCGATGATTCGCAGACTCAAGCTACCAGGGTGATCGGAGCACTTCTGGGAGTCAGATCGGAGGATGGCATGGAGGTGGTTCGTACAAAGTCGCCCTGCTTCAGTTCCCATACTGATTAGGTGTTCAGGAGGTCAGAAACTGCTTTGCAATCCCTCACACCGAGAACGAAGACCAGGTCGAAGTCGATGTTGAATACCAGAAGAACATGCTTGCTCTGCAACTGAAAGCGAATCCCAGAGAAGTCTTACTTGGATGGTACACAACGAGCCTTGCACTCAACAACTTCAGCGCTCTAATCCAGAACTTCTTCGCGAGCCCCGAGACTGGAACCTTTCCCCACCCAGCTGTTCATCTCACTATCTCGACCGAGGCTGGAAAGGATATTGAGGCAAAGGCATACATTAGTGCACCAGTTGGAGTCAACGCTGAGCGCGCCGCCGAGAGCTGTCTCTTCATCCCAGTGCCATACGAAATCCGATATGGCGAGGCTGACAAGAGTGGTCTTGAATTAATCTCAGGAGCCAAGGATAGCGAGAGCCGAGCTGCGCCTGTTGTGTCGGATATTGAGGGTTTGGAACGTGCTGTGGACCAGACAGTTGACCTCCTTGAGCGCGTATCAGATTACGTCAATTCGGTTCTGGACGAAGAAAGGGAACCTTCGAATGCTCTGGGACAGTTCCTCATGAACGCCTTGTCCCTGTCACCAAAAGTTGACCCACAAGACATAGAGCGGGATTTCAACAACCATATCCAGGACGTCTTGGTCGTTTCTTACTTGGCAAACACTATTCGTACCCAAATCGAGCTCTCTCAAAGACTGGCTACGGCTACTCTCACTATGGGAGGGTCGGACGCTGTGGCAGCAACTGGAGGGGAGAGTGGTAGTGGAGAGAAGAGTCAACGCGGAGGACGAGGCGGCAAATCTCGTGGGGGTGGACGAGGTGGACGAGAGACAAGAGAGCCTAACGAGTAGATCAGATTTGTGATCATGAAACATTTCCAAATTCCATGCATTTCACTGCAGCTTGTACAGAAATGGAAAAAGTAAGGCGTTTACGGCGGGCAATGCTTTGGTGCCTCATATAGAATTACCATACTCGATGAATGCTTTATTATCTGTGATTCTGATTGTATTGTCTATCAGCTCAATGTTGTAAACCTGGTACTAAAGTTTCATTTTCTGCCCGCAATCGCCATACGCCACCGAATGTTATCACATGAGTCTTCTTAAACTCCAGATTTGGGTTTTGGAGGAAGAGTAGAAGGGTTACCATAATGGGGAAGGTGGGTACCGACTTGACCGCCTTGAATTATGTGCATCCCTTGTGGCAGGCTTTGATGCAGACCTTGAGTTCCGTGTGGCAGTCCTGAAGGAAGACCTTGTGAAACATTCTGTTGCATCATGGGACGATGAGCCATGTGGGGAGATGCATGATAGGATGGCAAAGAGTTGTTAGAGCCCTGTCGAGCCATATTGTAGCCCATTCCATTACCATATTGTGGTTGCGGTGGAGCATAGCCAGTATAGGGTAAGTGAGGAGAGCCATGGTGCGGAGAACCTTGGTGAGGAGAACCGTGGTGTGACATGGGCTGAGGAATTGGAAGACCAGGATTGTTGGGTACAAAAGACTGGGTCTTTGGGTTGAAAGCATGTCGATTAAAACTTCCAGGAATCGGATGCTGACTCTTTGGATCAGCTGGATTTATGGTGCTAGGCAGTTGGCCAAAGGCGTACGGGATCGAGCTTGGAGGCCCTCTCACGGGTGCTTGTGGTTGGTAAGGAGTTTGGTTCTGGTAAAGAGGCTGCTGCTGTTGTTGCCACTGTTGGACTGGAATCTGCGGCGACTGAACCGGGGTACCGTACGTAGTGATTGGTGCACTATGATGCTGATACCGCTGAGGATACTGCTATAAAACACTTAGCCAAGTACACAAACAAGATGTCCCTCTATTCACCTGTGCCATGCTATTGTACTGCTGCATATTACCATTGCTCATCATGTTCTGGCTGTATTGCTGAACAGGCTGAACAAAGGGTGGGATTACAGCTTGATAGTTGTTCTGGACAGTTCCATTGAATGGCTGAGTGGGTACAGTGGGATATTGAGGTTGTGGCACCCAAGTTGGTACCGGAGGCTGAGGAAAGAACGGTGTATATTGTGAGCGTCTGTCAAAGCTCTCCGAATCGTCCCGACGCTGCTTCGGCACCTTCGGTCTCTTATTCTGAGGAGCTCTGTCTTTGGTTGAGACGGAACTTGAGCGGGACATCTCATTCACGTCTTCAGTATCTTGAATATGGTCAGTGCGCTGATAAAATAAATGAAATCACTCGCGTTTACCTGGAATAGCATCACCAGTATTTTCCTCCTTGCCAAATATGCGTTCCCTAGCCTTGTTATACGCAGCCTCTCGTTCTTCTCGAGATAGCCTGTTGAGGTCAAGTTAGCAAAACTTGTAACTGATGCTTGTTTAGAAATGTTTACTTCTCTTTCGCAGAAAGATTCTTGTCTTTACCATCACTGCCGGTCTCTGAAGTGGCCTTGGAAGGACTTGGTCCAGTGTCTCCATCACCTCCTCGACGCATGATCTTCATCGTAGGTATAGTTGGTGGAGGTGTGTTTCCCGTAGTAGGAGGGTTTGAGATGCTGGTCAACGAGGGTGGTAGTCGACAGAAGGGAGTTCGAAAGATACGTACGGCGCCTGCAATTGCATCGACCTGGTGGGTCATATGGTAGTAGTCGGCCAGCTTGTGGGTGAGCATTCGGCAGAATGAATTGCATGGTGGAAGATCGATGAACGGCTCCCTATTCTCAATTAGTCTGTCTTCAGAACAGATACTCAGCTCGGAGGGCGGATCTTATGATCCTATCGGTCAAGTAGAATATAGGTGGGTAGGAACGTACTTGGAGTCTTTCACGAACTCAATCACATCCTGTTCCAGTCTCAAAAGGAAAATTCGGTCCTTGGGCGATTCTAAAGCCTCCAGTAACTTTTCATCCGGAGTCTGACGGTAAAATAGACTAAAACCATCTGGTGCACCTGTAGGGCCAACCAGAAGGGGTTTGGACTTTCCGTCGTCCGTAGTTTGCTGCGAGGACGAACCACTTTGGGGCGTGTGTACTCCTTGACTTTGGCGTTCCTGCATTGGCTGCATGCTTCGTCGCTCAGGAGCTTCATAAAACTGGGCTCGGTATGCACGAGACGCCTCCGAGCCGATTCGACTTCCACCAGCAACAATGGAACCTCGTCCTGAGAATGTGTCATCGTCCTCAGCAGCTTTCACGCTTGCACTGTCATCGGGACGCAACGATTCCTTCTCATCCAACGCAAAAGTTGTTCCCGAAGTGATGCTCTTTCCATCCAGACTCGGAGGTTTTGTTCCCAACTCTGATCCAGAATCCGTTCGTTGAAAGAGGTCCTCGGAAAATGGTTCCATGCCATCAGGTTTGGCTTTGGTGCTGCCAACACCTGATCCGTTCACCACCAGACTGGGCATTGGAGAACTGACCTGCAACGCCTTGACAGCGTCGACCAATTTCGCCTCAGTAATACTAGGCTCCGGGCGAAGACCGGCTGGGACATGAGCTCCTTTGACTGACGCATCGGGCTGCTCTTGCACATTTTCTGCCTCACTGAAGGAGCCACCCCCAAGATGAATTGGTGCAATTTCACTGGCAGAGGACTTCCTATATGTAGATATACCGAGTTGACCGACGTCATCTTCCATCCCCTCCTGAACTGGTGCTGGTATGTTCTCCTTTCGCGGATCTCGATCTCGGTCTCGGATTGGATTCCCAGCTGCCACTTTAGCGTTGGCATACGAGGACATAGTATCCTTTCCTGCAGACGCAGCTACCTGTACAAAGTGAATGAAGTCAGTCGAGCATTCATGGGATATATCAAACCGGGCGGGTGTAATTATGGAAGGTGGAAAATGGTGTACCTTTGCGAAGGAAAGCCGGGATCGGTCTGCGGCCATTGGTGCGGTCGCCATATTTGAAGAAGTGTGTTTAACCAGATCTGAATCTGGCTGCAGCAAAAGAGCGTAGGAGTCCGAACTGGACAAAGGTGAATCGCAGCCAGGCGACAAGCCTGAGAGAACGAAAGCTTTTGAATAAAACTAAGGGAGAAAGTTAACAAGTGCGCCAGTTGAAGAGAAAAGACATCTGGTCATTGTCGTCGCGGACAAACAGTCGGTGGGCAGGTGGGTGAGTCGGTAAGTCGGTGATGGACGATCAAGCTGGAAAGTTGACAAAGTTCTGATGTCTGTTTGATGCCTTCCCGTTCGGCGTACGACAATGATGGAACCGTTTCGAGGCTGCAATACCACGACCACAACCGCGTTCAAAACCACAACGCAACTCCACTCGAGCGTTCTGCTACAGATCAGATCAGATCAGATCAGATCAGTGTCTGCACAGAGACAGAATGGAAGAGTGGGATCTCGATATTGACGTTGGTGCAGAATTTAGAGCATACCTTCAGCTCGGAGTTTCGAGCAGAGGCAGAGGCAGGCAGAGGCAGGCAGAGGCAGAGGCAGTGGGTGGGAGTGAGCGACAGGGCAGGCAAGGCAAGGCAGGCAAGGCAGGGCACTCAAGGCAGGGCACGCAAGGCAGGACAGGCAGGGCAGGCGGAATGGAGCAGAGCTTGAAGTGGTCGCTCCAGAAGAAGGCTGCGTGCGCTTAAGTTATCGTCTGGCTTGCCCTCCCTGCCTCGCTCAAGTGCACCTCAGGTGCATCTACCGAGCTTAGCTAGTAGCGCCTCTTCCATCCACGAAATGAAATAAAGCTGTGCCAAAAGAATACATTGCCAGATTATCATCAAGTCGTCAGAGCGTCAAAGTGTCGGTGCCAACCCAACTGCACAGATCGACTGTAGCTGCTGGGTTAATTATAGCAAGTACAGAGACCTGAATGGCATATGATAAATCATTTCAGGCAATTTCATTGGCTAATGGCACAGAACAGAAGCTGAGACTAGAAACTCGCCAGGGACTATTTACTGGCTTGATATATGGCCGCTCAGTCTTTGCGACCAACCTGCCACTTCTACGCCGCCAGTAGTTTTTCGCAGAGAGAGGACATTTGAGGATATTGTTGCGCATTCACCACAGTATCCGGTCCTCGGCACATACGTGCGGCGATAGGGAAAGCCCAATTCAACCTCCTCTCTGCGATGTCTGCGAAGCCTACAATGAATCAATACACTAGAGGTCCAACTTTGGGAGGACCTTCGAAGGCATCAGCTACAACGTTATGCCAGAAGTGCCTGAAAAGAGATAAGTACATCCTCGAATGCAGAACTTCTGAAGACTAACTGGGGCTTACGCCATTATAGTTACGAGTGTAAAGCTGTGGTCCAAGAACGGCCTTATGTTTCTCGCCCGTCTCGGACACAACAGCTGCTGAATCCGAAGCTTCAACCCAAGTTAACAAGTGATGTCCCACAAGCTCTACTCAGAAAGTACGATACAAAACTACTCCTCTTCTCTGAGCCTGAGCTGATAAGATGTAAACAGGGAAGGGGTGGCAGATGAGTTGCTAGCTAAATCCGATCAAGAGAGGGGCAGGAAGCGTGAAAGAGAAGGCGAAGACCCTGCCATTCCTGGTACATCAAAGAGAATGAGGTCAGCGTCGTCAGTCTCCGTTTCAACGATATCTACAGGAGTTTCACGTTCACTTTCGTCTCCACGAGACTTCGGAAAGGACAACTCGCGCAAGATTGCATCACGAAGCGCTTCGCCACCTCGTCGAAGGTCCCGTTCTATGTCTTTGATCCCTCCTAGACACCTTACAGACTCTGAAAAGAAGCGGAGGCGGGAATCCGTTTCCTCAGTGGACGTATATAGCTCAGACGAGGGAAATATGTCGAGAGAGCGAGTTGAGAGTCGAAGCACCAGAAGACGGTATAAAGAAGAAAGCCCACCGGCCAGAGGAAGAGCTACCGAGAGCAGAAGCCCGCATTGGAAACGACGGGGACTGTCAAATGACCGCCTGGATCCTAGGCCTAGGAATGGGCTCGGTGCTGTCGAGAACAGAGCACCCCCTAGAGAGAGAAGCCTGAGTCCGTTCAGTAAGCGACTCGCTTTAACTCAAGCAATGAATCCTAAAATATGATATCGTGTTTAAAAGAAGGCTGGATCAGAGACTCATCACAGAGTTCACTGTACATGCCTTTTGCCAAATTCTACGATGAGTGATGGTAAGTGTAGGATAATAAGATTACCCTGGCTAAGCCATATGCCTTTGTGATTTGAGAACGCCAGACTCCAATCTGATGTCCTCTCTGTGCCTCTAACGCCGTGATGATCCCAGCCACTAAACTTTTACACCATTTCGGTATCTTCTTTTTCCCTCCTCTCTTCTTCTTCCTCCTCCCTTTCCCTCAACTTTACACCTTCAACCAGAGCAATACCCTCCATACCCATTTCCTCCCCTCCCTCACTTGCTGTAACTGCCCATCTTCCTGATTTCGACTTTGCAGCTTCCTGAGCTCCCTCGATTCTTTCCCGCACCATTCTCGCAATTGCATTCTCCGTCTTCACGTTCAAAACCACCAACTTCCGGTCCAAGTCCCGCTTCAAGTCCCAATTCGGCTTTTTTGGTTGCAGCTTGAACAGATCCACGCCTTTGTCATCGTGCTCCTCTTCCTCAGCCCTTTTCCGGATCTCATCCTCGACCTCCTTTGCCTGTTGTTCCAAGGTTTTCTCGACGGCTAACGTTGGTGGCGCTTCAAAGCCAAGCTTTGGTCCCTTTGTTTCAGGATCATAGTTCCTTCCTGAGAGGTGTATCTTTGTAATATCAGGTTCGTTAGGTGGTGAGGCCGAGCGTGTTGATTCAGGTGCTACAATTTCGTCGCCGGGTTGTTTGCGCTTGAGATTTTTGAGCTTGGCCAGGCGCGCCTTGCGCTCATCTGCAGCCGCACCCAAAGTTGCATGTGTCGAGGACATGTTCTCTAATGTGGAATGTGATTGACGGGAGTCGTGCCATGTACCTATTTTCTCGGTTCGAAGGGCTCTTGGTAGATGAGGTTTCGCGGGGCTAGAGGCTGGTCATGTTTAGCGTTTACCTTGCTCGCCTTGGTAGGTACTTTAGTTCAGGAACCAAACTTCTGTCAGCCTGATCATGTCGGCTAGCCTGATAACCTTATTTTGTTTTTTTTGGAACTTTCCAGCCTCCCAAGTACAAGTAGTGCAGTCTGGTTTATTCGACGTTCGACTCGGCAGCTCGACTGATTTCATCTCCATGGTGCTTCCCAAATGCAATGGAACACTGAACCTTTGCACCTGTAGCTGATGCCTCCACGACTGGATCTGCTGACGAAACGCCGGTTGACGTTCGATTTGCCCATCCTCCCATTCCTCGCTCCCCGAGTCTTCGCGCCTTGGCCGCACAGCCTTCGAAGCTACCATTCAGGGTCACCAGCTACAGTATATTCCGAGACGTCTCGTTATTCTTGGGAGGACAGTAATGTTCTACCCCAAACGACTTGTGACGTGGCACCAAGAAATTCGAGCCGTGGTAGTAAAGACAATCGCAAAGAAGGACAGAAGCATGATCTGCCACAGTCCAAGGTTCTGCAAGGAGGAGTGGGAGATACTCTAAGGAACCCGGTAGAAAATAAGGGGGGGTCTTGGGAGCCTTCCGAGCTCCCTGGAGACCAGGATGACTTAAAGACAAAGTACGAAGAGATATGGGGTGGATTGATGAGAAGGCGCCCCCCTGAAAGCCCAGTCGCTCTTGTCACAAGAGTGATGGATACTTGTCAAGGACAAGAATCCCAGCTACGTCTCAAATTTTCGAGCATCCCGACGGAATTCTCACGCCAGATTGAATTGGAGCGAATCGTCGAACCCCGAAAAGCATGGTTTCGGAAGTCCAAGTTGAACAGAATATCCAAGCAAAGGGAGCATTGGATGGGTCAGAAACGAATCATTCGCAGGTTCAAAATCCTACATCATGCCAGAGGTTTGCCGAAATTACGACTGAAGTATGTCAGAGTCACGCCGGAAGGAAAATTTGGCTGCTTCAAGTACTCTTCCTGGTGGAATTGGCGCTTCGCGATGCTCTGTGCTTGGCGTGATGGGACTTTGAAAGACAGTTTCAAGCCAAACATGGCTATGCCTCGTTATTCTCGGGTTGCTGAGCCTTTCATCCGGAAATTCGTTGAGAAGAAATCTTCAGCATTCATTCGGCAGAGATGGATGGAGATACCTTTAGTTCAGAGAGGGCACACATGGCAAGAGATTATGCTGACCACGTTGGCATACTATCCGAGTGAGGCTCTTGGATTCCTTAAGGCGACATTCATGCCGCCGTATCCACCTGGCTTTGCAGTTTCTGATAGCCTCGACTTCATTATTTCCCATTACAACGAGAATAGAGATGGCTACGGGGCAGAATTTCTTGTAGCCTTATCGAAAACAATCCGTTTTATTCTTGAAAAAGGTCCAGCGGACCATGTCCACCTTTCTCAGCGAACTCTGTTTCGCTTATTGCACATGATCTGTCTCGACACAGGAGGGTTGAGGTGCACGTCTGGAAAATTACTGAAGTTGCAGCGGAGGGCATGGACAGCGAAGAACATCTATCGATCTCTGGCTAAAGTCGGCCACCCCATGCATGAGAATACCCTCCTTCAATTTGCGAGTGGACTTGCAAAGAATGGGGATATCAAAACTGCTTGCAGGATCCTACAAAGACTTAGAGATGAAGGATCTGCCTTCAACTCGCCAAAGATGCTGAGCCTGTGTTCCACTTTACTTCAACAGGCACATCGGAAAATGTCGGTCAAGGACGGTGTGCCGCTGGTACCAGCGATTGATATGTTCCGATTCGTACTGGAGGCAGGCGCTGAATCCAACCCAAACATTTACAACATCTTGATGAAAAGCTCATTGGATACCGGAAACCACGAGATGGGTTGGAAGATCTTTGAAACAATGACAGAAACAGGTCTAAAACCAGATGCTTACACCTATTCCATCCTCTTGAATGACGCAAAACTGAGGATGGACGCGTCTGCTATCAGGGCTGTCATGGATCATGTCCGGCAGAACAGCATCAGAAACGACTGGATTATCACAGATGTCCTACATGCAATTCTACTTCTTCATAAACAAGAACGGCAATCATCCAAAGAAGATGGAAGTTCAGTACAGCAGGACAAGCCAGCCTTCGATCGAATGCTTCATGTATATTGTAACCACTTTCATCTTGGGCCATTGGCTCAGATCATCCCCAACTTATTAGAAAAATATCCAGGTCTAAGTCAATTCATTCATCGTCCACACGATCATTTGCACGACCCACCTCGCCCAACCCTGGTCGTCATGGTTACAGGCTATCTTGACAATGCGGACACACCACATACTGCGATGGAATTTTATGAGAATTTTCGTCGCTTGATTATCCGGAATGACCCAGTTGTCGTGCCACTGACAATGACAACGCATGTCTGGAACCTCGTCTTGATGGTAATAGGCAGATTCTCCGAACGACTAGCAGACTGCTCAAATCTTGTCGGAGATATGCTGTCTGGGTCAGACCAGTCTTCTACATCGTCTCAGTCATCGGTGTCGGACGAAAGCACCACGAAGAAGCAAGACCACACCATCAACACTGACTTACAGCTACCGCTCAGCCCAGAAGCGATTAACGTGGAGCCACTCAATTCGGGAGAACGCGTACGTGCCGAGCCACAAATGCTGTTCAAGCTGGAAGATGTCGTTCATGAGCCACTTACCGTGGAGGATGAGAATTTTGACTCCGTTTCTGACTCGTCGTCCGAACCACTTGCTGGAACAGAAGTGCCTGAGCCTATCGGCGTCACACCTCCTAAACCAGACGTTTACACATGGTCCATCCTGCTCAAGATCTTCATGGACCACCACCAGCCCCGCGCTGCAGAGAAGGTCCTCAAAATGATGAGCGAACGACAAATCACACCAAGCCAAGTCACATGGAACAAACTCGCCGTGGGTTATGCTCGTATGCAAGATACTGCTATGACCGTTGACGTGCTGCGCCGGTTGGAGGCTACTGGCTTATCAGCTGATCCTTTCACTATGAGTGCTCTTGGTTTGATCAAGCGCCGCAGAGCCCTCATTGACGCTATGAGGAGGACGGAAACTCAGCTTGCAGGGGTGGATAGCCAATTCTTGGACGGCTTGGGGGGAGACTTGGAGGTAGTTCTGGATGAAGAAGGACAGGATGAACCCGATGCAGGTGGGGGACTTGAAAAGGTGTGGGCAGTGGGATTCGGTGAGGAGGAAGAGGAGGAATGGTGGTAAATTACCAGCTTGTTTGACTAGCATGTGTTGAATCTATAATCTAACTTATTTTACTGTACCATTGCCAATATTTGTGAAGATCAAAGATACCCATGTACAATTATGATATGGACACTAAATGTAATTAGTGTATGCCATGTTACACCTGTGCCATAGACGTGTGTTTATAAACCTGTCGGCATTCACATTGCGTTGGCCTTTCGCGCCCCCCTTCGTCAACATATACTTTAACGTTTTGGAGTTTGACAGAAAGAACGGCTCCTCCGTTGTTTCTGACCCGTTCCGTGGCAGATCAAAGAATTGAAGCTAATTGAAAGGTAAAGATATCCAAGCCATGCTCAAGAAAATTAGCAACGCTGAAGAGAAAGAAGAAAACGTTGATCATAACTGCCTGAATGCTTGTGACTCATGGTAGTGTCGGGTTGATTCTGTAGTACGCGGTAGTAGTTTCCGTAGGCGATATTGATTCGGGCTGTTTGAATGCTGTGTAGTGTCACCTAGCCTGTAATAGCCCGATTAGGCACCAGGAATGGCGGGAGTTGGGCCCGTTAGTAGCTCCTGCTCGACGTTTGAGATCGAGGACTACGATAATAATGTTGGGGATTGGGGTGATGAGCTAAATGACTGTATGTGTACTGTATGAATACCTTTTAGCTGGCATCATGCATAAAATTAGTAAGTGATGCACTGGAACTTTGAGATTGGCTCGATGTAATGTGATTCTGGTGGTACTGGTTGTGAAGCGGTAGGAGACATTATTTCATGAACAGTGACTCCGTAGAGTTATGATTCGGCATCTCAGCAACTTCTACTATTCGGCATATGGATGGAGAGATTCGGTCCTCTGGTGAATTAGACTGCTAGTTGTCGACATGTGATGGAAGCAGAGCAGGCCGAGGCCAGCTGTCAATCTCGCAGAGGTGACAGCAAACAAGCCGGCAACGATGGGGATGTGGAAGCCTGGTGATCAAACAGCGAATCCATTAAGGTACGTATCGATTCGGGGTGCCTTAAGGCATGAAACCGAAGATTCGGTGCTGACATAGGATAGTTGCGAGTGACGGTGAAAAGAAGAAGAGAATCGGTTCAATAGTTAAAACCTTCACCTGAAAGAGCGACAACTCACATGGAAATATAAATGACGAGCGTCATGAAACTTAGCTTACCTAAAGAATTAAACCAAGCAAGAAGATGAGTCCACCAATGTCGCACAGCATAGAGTATCCTGTGGTCTCATTTGTATTGCGCTGCGATCTCGAGTCGTTGGCGTTGTCGTTGCCGTCGTCTGAGTGACAGCTGCCAGCGACAGGATGCCATATAATAATACTGGTGGTTCCACCAATCAGTTACCACAAGACGAGCGTGGCGTTAGCCGCATCATTGCAGTGCCAAGGTGGGTAATAAAATGGGCATGACTGATGACTGCCTGACAGCCGACCTATCATCGACCTCATCTCACAGTAAACAGAGATGGCACGTTGTCGAAGAGTCGTTAGGTAAGGAAGCTGGGCGAATAAATCCTTGTCATACCACCCATCCCATGCAGGCCATGACATATCTCCTCAACTGCGAAGTAGCGGCCGTGAGGACTACTAAATACCTTCGCAAAGGCCGAGATAAGTATTCAGAGTAGGCATATGGCCCTACTGATGCTGATAGAAACAGGCGAGCATTAGTCAATGACAACTTCGAGGTCAATTGGGACCATTCGGAAGCGATCCAATACAGTCTCGATATGTAGCCCACAGAAGCACAACAATTGGGCCACTCTTGAATATTAGGTCCCGTCCGTTCTCCAAGTGTGGATTACATGAATACAGTTGTATCATGAGATGATGCTGGGATTTTCCTAAACGTTGGACTCTGACGGAGGCTGTTTTATCGTGAACTCTATTCCACACCAAGCCACGTTTATCACGAAATTAGGCAGAGCCATCTGAACTTGACTCTGGAACAGGGTAACGAGTCAGCTGTCATTGGTTTGGCCAAGTTTGAGCCCGAAAGATTCCCCAAAAGCTCCTGCCCAAAGTTAAAAATGGTGCTTGGACATGAATACTTGCGGCTCAGAATCACTTAGGTTCATGCATAATCTTTAGATCTGAGTAGTATGCCGAACAACAAGCCACTCTTCGTTATAAGTAGACGTTGATCATCTTATTCAAGTTCCTTTCCCTTTCCATCCTAACTTCTTCTCGGCTCTGGCAGCCTTCGTAGACTGCCTCCACTTTCATTATTTTGCCACTTTCAACACTCCCAATGATCATGCGCTCCTCAATCCTCTCACTGATGGCGTTGTGCTTTGCCACGGCCCTGGCACAGATTGGCGCGAACTGTAATGTCGTTGCAAATCAGACAGTCAAAGCCGGAGATACTCTAGCAGCGATCGCCAAAACTGCCAATGTGACGCTCGACCAAATTCAATTTGTCAACACTCAAATCACCAACCCAAGATCGATCAACGTAGGCGACATAATCAAGATCCCCAACACGAAATGCGTTGCACCTGCAGCGAAGCCACTGGCCGAGCCCACAGCTACTTGCTCCAACGGAACGGCAAAGACAATCACTGTCGTCTCCGGAGACACTTTGATCATTATCGCTAAGGAAAAGCTAGGCATAACGCTGCCAGCGTTGTTGGCTGCAAACGCACAGATAAAAAATCCGGATGTTCTCAACGTAGGGGATGTGATCAACGTTCCACTTTGCAACAACGGTACTTCTACTGGTGGAGCGAATAATTCCAACACTGGAAGTACCACGGCGACCAAATTTAGAACGAGTTCAATTTCCAGTACCGGGATGAAGCCCTCCAAAACAATGACATCTGCCGGAAATGGACCTGCCGATTTGAATGCTGTCACGCCAACCTGCTTGACGCCAACTAAGTCAGATGGACCTAAGGCAATTCCTGCTGATGGAGATGCCACAGCGCAAGCGGCTGAGCCCACCAAGGCTCCTCGTTAACAACTAACAATGTCAAATATTGCTAAGTGTACCGCTTCTGAAAGTTAGACGAGCTCTGGGATAATGGAGAAAGATTGCTTCCTGAGAAGCGACTTTGTGGAGTTGATGGTTGCAAAGATATTCCGCCGTATAGCATTTCGATTGGTGTTAGTAATCATCTGAAGGAGGATGTTCAAGCGTGCGATACAAGATCCCAGTTCAGTTCTCGATATTTCTGCTTATATATTCTTCTTATTTAGATAACTATGGGAGTCTATGATCAGTTAACATCATCAATGAGCAAAAATTTACATCTGTTGTTGTATTTTCGTATTGCACATCCGTGATTGGCTACTTTGCCGACGAGACTTTCGAGGGTCCTGGTGATTTACAACGAGGCACAGCGCCTTGGCAGCCGGACGTCATAAAAAAAGATAGTGGCGGCGGTTGTGAACACCGCCATTCCACATCCAAGACCTCACCCTTCATTATGCCGGACAAAGACGCTGGAACCCCCCGAGTATTTCTCGTGCGGCACGGTATGCATATTCCTCAAATGCACCCAATCTGCCAGCTGTCCTTTTTGCGAATTATTTTCTGGTTGAATCCGATGGCAGCACTGACTTTTTGACAGGGGAGACTGAATGGACGATTTCTGGTCGTTACACAGGTCGAAGCGATATTCCGTTGACTGCCAAAGGTGAACAGCAGGTTTCTTTGTCGGCCAATGTGATAGTTGGTCCAGGCAAGATTGTCGATCCATCAAGAGTTGCCCACGTGTTCGTGAGTCCTCGTACTCGAGCACAACGAACATACGAGCTGCTCTTCGACGAGTCTTCGCGAACAGACCTCATTGGATCCTATGAGACTACAGAAGATATCCGAGAATGGGAGTATGGATTGTATGAAGGGCTTTTGACCGCGCAGATTAGACTAGGTCGCAAGGAGCGGGGGTTAGACAAAGACAGGCCATGGAATATATGGGTGGATGGCTGTGAGGGAGGAGAATCAGCTGCTGAAGTGGCAGCACGTCTTGATCGGATAATCGCCAGAATCAAGGAGATACATGGGCCGTATATGCATGGAGAGAAAGCTGCGGATGTTATTTTGATTGGTCACGGGCACATACTGAGAGCTTTTGCCAAACGGTGGATCGGCTTTGAACTCAGTATGACTCTGCCTATGATGTTAGAACCTGGCGCCATTGGAGTATTGTCGTACGAACATCACAACATTGACGAGCCGGCATTCCTGCTTGGTGTCAATATGGGAGCAAGCGATGAAAAAATGTGCTTCCCAAACCCGTCAAAGCAGTGATGCTGCAGCGCAGTAACCCCTCGTGTACGGGTCCACAGCTGCGACTTACCAATAGCTTGTCCAACCTGTTTTGATCGCATCAATACACAAGACTCATTATTGCCAGATGAGTCAATGCTCCTGACATAGACATAGGTAGTCATCCAGGAGCTCAATAGAAGCATGAGATGCGGGACTGAAGCTGCGTTTCATGATACTCATGGTTTCCGTTTGAAGGAGTACAAGAATAATCCCTCTCTGGAGAACACTTTCCTGTCTTGGTCCTCGACTTCCTCGACCTCGAATCTTTTACGGGCATTCTTCATGAACTGCATGTCTGCTCTCCGCCGCTTCTTGAAACAAAAGTAGATGACAGCTTCGTTGCAAAGCTCAAGAAGATCCTCGAGGGTAGTAAGAAGCAACGGGAAAGCTGGTTCAAAGTAGACGCACTAGATGCGCGCCGAATTAGTACATGCTTCGAACCTTTGATATGAGACGTAAGATCTCAAGGTTAACCACATAGCAGAGATATTTTGTGTCTTTTTCGGGAAATTCACTTACGTCTGCGGCCAAAATGAGATTCGGCTTCTCTCTAATTACTTCCTCTGGTAAAGGATCACCCCTGGAGGATTGATCAGAGAGCATATCAAACACGCTTCAGAGCCGCTTACCAATTCAAAACGAGTTCCTTTACACGTAATTCCAGCCTGTTCAGCTCGATGTTCTTGTGCATGAGCCCCATCATGTTCTCTTGATCCGTGATGTAGAGAGTATGGTGGAGTTTGCACCCAATCGCCACGCCAAGTCCAACGAGGCCGCCCCCAGCTCCAAGTTCGAGACTTTGGAATCATATCAGCAATTCTGAAAACTCGTCGCAGAACCATCAGACACTTACATTCGGGCATCTTTCAGTGCATCTCTATGATAACGTAGCATCTGTTGAGCAAGCACCACACCAGCTGGCCATAATTGACCTCCGCACCCTGATTTGAGGTCTTCGTGGAGCTCAAGTGAGGGCTCCAGAAGACTGGAGAAGTTGATCGAGGTCGTGGAGGCCGCTTTGTAAGCGGGCACTGCTGTAAGCTCTTCTCCAAACGCCAGAGGAGAGAATTCTGGGGACTCCGAACGAGATGCCATTCCAAGCGTGTTATTGCAAGTAAACGGAACCCGAAGTCGTAAGAGGCAAAGAGGGTCACGAAACGACCGGCTAAATATCGGCACGGCGCGTTCGCGAAAGCCAGGATTTTGACTTTGACCTCAGTCCTGGTCCTATCCCGCCGCTTCCACTCTCCTCGGCTCGCTTCCCTTTCTTCGCTTCAACACCCCTCCTTGATTGCATTCTTCATCGTAAGCCAGCAAGGGAAACCTCCTGCGCTGGTGCTGAATCGATAAAGCACAACTGCGCCCCTACTTTGCTGTATTCGGCTTGTCCTGTACGCATAGATGACCCAAATTGGCCGGGCACATCTTGCTCCCAATTATCCCTCGTCACTCTCTTCGCCACTCTTGCGAGACTGAGGAGGAATCCAGAAGTCCCAATATAGATGGAGTCAAATGGCAGCACGATGCTCAGAACTGTTCTCTCTATGGGTGGCGCGGTGTCAACAAATGCTGCGGCAGTAGCAGCTACATCGAAGTACCTGAGACCTGCGGTGGTTGGAACGAAGTATCTTCAGCCTCCGGGGACGAGGCACGTGTCTCCAAGCCATCCAACTTGTATTATTCTGGGACCTTAGACTTTATACATTGGTGTTTCCTGAATATTATGGAAGGGTTGGGGGCGGAATTTCGCCATCCCTTGCAGTGTTTGTCATTCTTCACTTCTGTCAGTTGAATTCCAAGCAAGGCGATACCGATAAGACGATCTCCCTACACTGCGCCTCCAAAATTAACCTTCGATGACAACCAGCACCATGTCGGTATCCTATGTTCTTGACCTTTCCTGTCGGTCTGCATATTCTTCTGTTCATCTCGATTCTGTATCATCACACTCTTTGCGATATACTGGTTGCTTTACCACTTCTCAACCAGCGAAGTTTCAAAACCCGCTGGCAATTTAGGAAGATGAGTCTGCGGGGTCTGGTCTTGGTCTTTGCAATCTTTTCGTCTGTCATAGATGCCATTCCGACAATTGCCTACCCATTGAACTCTCAGGTCCCGCCTGCAGCACGAATCTCGACTCCTTTCTCCTATGCCTTTTCCACTTCGACATTTTCATCCACTCTTCCTATGACATACACTCTGTCAAGCGGTCCTAAGTGGCTCTCATTAGATAGCGACTCTCGGATACTCTCTGGAACACCTTCGACCGAAGATGTGGGCACCGATACAGTTACTGGTGTTCCCATTGGCTTGACAGCCAGCGATTCCACTGGCTCAATTACATTGAATGCAACACTGGTGGTTTCTAAGAACCCAGCACCTTCAGTGCAAGTACCAGCAACCCAATTGGCCTCCTCAGGCAAATTTTCAGCTCCATCAACACTGCGTTACCACCCTTCAACGCCGTTCAATTTCAGCTTTCAACCCGCAACATTCACGAGAAGTGATGGCAGCTCAACATTCATCTACTATGCAGTAACTTCTACCAACACGCCACTGCCCTCCTGGATTCATTTCGACGACAGTACGATCTCGTTCACTGGACAGAGTCCAGACTATCAGTCGCTTATACAACCTCCGCAGACATTTGGAATACAGCTCATAGCGACGGATATTGAGGGTTTCGGGGGTGCCTCATTATACTTTGATATTGAAGTTGGCGTTCACCTACTGGCCTTCAAGAACACCGAGATGGTGATCAATGGAACAGTAGGAGAGACTCTCCGCTTAGATGGGCTGTTTCAAGATCTGGAACTGGACGGCCAGGCTCCGAATTCATCGGATATAGTTGCAACGTCTGCTCAAATACCATCATGGATGACCTTCAATAACTCAAGTCTCGCACTCACTGGCACTGTGCCAGTTGATGCCGCCTCTTTCAATATCACGGTCCAGGTGACAGACATCTATGGCGATACAGCCGAGGCTTTTATTCAGATCATAATCCCAGTTTCTCTATTCAGCAAATCCATTGGAAGTCTGAACGCAACTACAGGCTCAACCTTTTCATATGACCTAGGCATCTACCTCACCAATAGATCTGACACGGAGATGATGGCGCAAATACTCCCTCCGCAAGCATGGATCTCTTTCAACCCGCAGACGTTAATTATTGCAGGGCAAATACCGCCTTCCACACAACCATCAACGATTTTGATCACATTGTCGGCAACATCGAAGTCACGCCAAACTACAAAGTCCCAGGCTTTCGATTTGTTAATATTCGCGAACAATCAGACCCTAACATCAACCGCGCCACATCATTCAACCACACTTACTTCCCGAACATCCCAAGTTCCGACCAGTTCGAGAACAGTGGAGACAAGCTCCATCGCGGCGAATTCGCCTAAACGCCTTGGCAATGATATTATTCTAGCCATAGTAATACCTCTTGGGATACTGTTCCTAGCCATGTTATTGATACTCTGCTGTTACTATCCACGACGGCATGCGGCGAAGAAGCTGAAAGAAACTGGCAAAGTCGAGAAACGTTCCATATCATCCCCTCTGGAAGCAACACCAAGTATTGCAGAAAGCTTCCAAACGATCGAATCAGTATCCACAATTCCACCCCCACCCCCTCTCCAGCTGGATATGTCTGGATTCGGTATTCAGAATGATGCGAGACCTGGGACTGTCTTGGGACCGATCTCAGGGGCGGAGACTGCAGAAGGCAGGAGGCATCCAAGTGGCGTCGCAAACAATCCCCTGAGGCGATCACTGACCATGTCAACTGCTCCAGGCTCGCAGGTCTCTCATCTGAGTCAATCACACCATTCTGGATTTGGAAATAGGGCTCGGTCTAAATCCGACAACGCCCTGTCTGACGATAGCTGGAGATACACCCAGAACAGCGAATATCTAACAATGAGATCATCTGGAACAAGTTCTTCCCAGACGCATAACTTAAACCGAAACTATTCCAACTACTCTCGCAAAGGCCACTCTCGACGGCCAACTATGTTTCTCTCCGCGAATCAAGTTCACCCTACTACGCATAGCAATCCTCCTATTCAACCTCGCGAGAGCACGATTCTCAATCTCAGAGATAGTAACTTTTCGCTTACGCCACTTGAAAGCTTCTCTGCGCTAGAGAAAGGAAGTGTTCTTACAGACACGAACGCAGCCTTGCCATCCGTCCTACCATCCACAGAAGTTCCAATCCCCCCGAAATCTGCAAAACGACAATCCCGGTTCATTACAACCACGGATAGGTCCAGAGGGATCGGTCATGGCCGACAAGAGTCCATCTTATCCTTCTCTGGAATTCCTGCGAAGAGACGAAGCATCGGTCATGGACAAGACTGGTCAGATGGCCGGGGCTTGGATAGGGATCCAAGGAACTTGTTTAATACAGCTAACTTACCTGGGAACGAGAAGCGAAGAAGTAATGCCGGCACATCATCGCCCTTTGAGTCACCCAAAAGAGCCTCGGTCTCCCCAAGAAAAACCATAAGACAAGTCACCAAAAGTCCATCGATACCACCCCAATCCATGGTTCTCTCAGAAAGTAGCGGGAACTCCCGCCTCTCTCGTCCAGTTAGTAGAAGGGTTGGCTCATCCCCCTTCTTTGGAGGCTCATCAATTAGAACTTCCGGGAAGATAAGCAAGAAGCCTCGCCGAACGTCCTACGCAGACTCTCCTACCGTCCCAGAAGAAGCTATCATGGATACTCTCGAGGCGACTATCGCGCAAGGCCTGCGCGATATGAGTGATGAACTAGATCATCGCGATTCTTTTGGCATCTCATATGGTATGGCAAGAGAAGAGACTAGGCAGCTCAGATCTTACATCCAGAGTCATCTCGGAGGACGAACAAGGACGAGAACTAGCATACGCTCATACGAGTCGAGGGATAGTCGGTTCGAGTCCGCGACAGGCTCGATATCGCACACGGAGAGAAGCCCCCACGGGGAGCCACCAAGAGGCGATGAGTTCTACGAAGACTATACTCCAGACGGTTTTTCGGACGGGAGCTGGGAAACGCAGAGGAGTGCGAGGGACGATGAGGGTAGCGTAGTGACAGATGGCGATGGTTTGCAAAGTCCCGAACATGGATATGGGAACTCGAAATCGACTCCAGCTACTCCAGAGATAGGCAGAGCAGCGAGGATTGTCAATGGAGCCGGAAGGAGGCCTATGAGTGTCGATGCGAGAGGAGTGAAGAGAGTGCACACACAGAGGGGCGAGATGGATCATACGGCTTATATCTGAGTGTGCTCTTTTCCACTTGGTGTAAGGGAGAAGGGTGTCATCATGCCTATACGTGATTAAGTACGAGATAATTGAAGGCGACACTGCCAAGTTTCACCGATATGGAACGATTGAAGATAATACGAGGCTATTTTCACGTCTCTATCGCTCGCTTGTGACTTCGCCGAAGATGCTGGACTGTTTTGGGTCTAAGTAGAGAGAGCTGGAAGGAGAATGAACAAGAAGCTTTGTTGAAGGTGGCCTGTTACTCTTCCAGCAGATGGGACCTATGCAGCTTACAGACGAGCATAAAAGGTACTTGTGATTTGCCCGATACAAAACCAACTTTGTGGTTTGTTACAATAATATCACGGGTGTTTTCATACTTGAGAGAAAACGAGCTAAGGTACGTGCCGTAACTTGACAGCGCGTGAAGCACACGTTTTCACGCAATATTTAAATTGTACCATGATCCAGTCCGACAGCAGGCCGTACAGGCGAGCGTTCTATGTTTACTTGGACGTGGACAGGAAAAGACCACAAGCCGTAAGGATGACGACGGCCCTTGACCTCTTTTGACCCCTTAATCTGGCCAGGTGGGCCAGCCAAACATGGCCTGAATCCAGCTGTTGAAAACACCACCGCGAGGGGAGGAAAGAAGTGAATGGAATGGAATGGAATGGACGCATACCTTAAGCAAAAACAAATGGGCAGCCGAGATATGATACCTGCACTTTCCACTGAGAGTCTGAAGGATGGCAAAATGTAGAAACAAAACACATTTCGCCCCAACACAGCGCAGCCCAGCCTCTCCCCAGCACGGAGGGCACGGAGGCGGGTGGGCACCACCTTTCAAGGGGTCCACTAAGGTGATGCTACCTGAATTACCTGCCTACCTGCCTACCTGCAGACGCTGGTAATGGAATGCACACCTCTTGCCCTCAGGTGACAAAACCCTGTCCTCCAGGCCAGACAATGGATCTCAGTAGACGTGGACAGCGACACTGGACTGGACTGGACTGGACTGGACTGTACTGTGCTGTCGAGGCCGGGGAATTTCGTCTCCGGTGAAGGGCCGGTTGCCCCGTACACTAAGTTTACTATGGAAATCTCACTAAAACAAAATGCACGGAACAACTAAGAAGGCATATTACATTAAAACTCAGTTACATCTCCTCTACGCTTAATATATTAATCGATTCGCTCTTCTATTATAATAATTAAAGCGTTTATCTCCTGAATCGTCAACTTTTCCTATTCCTCTTTAATAAACTCTTATAACTCTCTCTCGTTCTTTACCTTCCGTTCCTTTATTTGTTGTTTAATTATTCGCTATACTCCTTCAATTGGATTAAGATTAGGAGAGTTAGTAGGGTAACGAGGCTTCAATTATCGAATTCAATACTCGTTCTTATAATTATTCGGAGCGTTTAACTCAGAGCTTATACCGTGAGCCCCTTTGTTATCCTCTTAGAAAATCCACTTAAAAACCCCTTTCTTTCGCTGAATATTAAAGAATAGCTTCATAATTAGCTCTAAGAAGTAATCCACGTAATCGTCGCTATCGATATAACAAGGGAGAAAAGCGAGCTTCGATTTATAGTTCTATCTAATTATAGTAGCAATTGTAATAGAAACCTTTTGAACCGGTAGGTGTTTATAAGTCTTATTAAGGCGATTTCAGTGAAGTTTTCCGGTCTCGGGATCACGTCCTTATCGACGAAAGGTCTTAACCTTTTTCCGTTGATTAACTGCGAAGTGAGAAGCGTGTAACAGTCCGGTATTTACTCGCTGTAAATATAGAAAGCTATAGTTAATCTCTAATAATCAAGAGGTAGGTATATTATATAGACAGAAGATAGTTACTAAGTATTAGAATACTATTTAAAGTTAAGCACGAAGCTCCTATCTAATAGTAGATATATTAGTCTTATATAGAACTTTTATTCTTCTTAGATCCCTTAAGATACTAGATCCTTAGATCCTTAGATCTGTTCTCTTATATAAGGATCTAGGGATCTAAGGATCTATCACGTGACTTATCGTCTACTATGATCTAGGTAATTATTACTACTAAGCGTGAGTATATAGTAATATTACTCGCTATCCTATATTATTCCCTAGTTAGTACTACCTTATTAATAGTACCGCTCCTTTATTAGTACTACTGCCCCTATAGTACTACTAATAGTACTATTAGTATATAGGTGCTAACTGAACTATAGCGCTAAGGGGTTCGTAATACTATCTCCCTCTTAGCTTAGCGTAGTCCCTATGCTTAAGTATAACCTTAAGGGACGTTGATAGTTACTAACAACTATCTTCCTTATCTATTATATCTAGTGTTATAAAGAAATTGAGTATTACTTAGATAAAGAAAAAACAGAGTATCTAGCTTATACTCTATATTAAGCGTGCTATGTAACTCGTAAAGCCTTATTCCTTCTGCTATAGCTTTTCTTATACCTGCTTCCTAGATTTATCTATTTTAAAACGATACTTCGAGTATATTTACTTAAAGTGTTACGATTATAATACCTCGGGGTATATTAAGAAGTTCACTCCTAAACGACCTATATACTAGTTTAAAATAAGAAAAACCGTGACTCTTACTCGCTTTTTAACGCCTCCCTCTAAGCTTATCAAGGATAATCCTACTTCTTAGTTCCCTGCCTTCGAACCTAACGTCAACCTAGTGTCCTTTTCTAAGGGCCTAGTCTTTAACCTTAGGTCCCCTTCCTTCTAGGTAAACCTGGATTTCTTTAATAGAATTCCCGTAGAAGCTTAAAGTAGTAAAGGTTAGATTTAGATTCTTAAGTGTTTTCTAATTATAGGTACCCTTTCTATTTAATTAAATATTTTATTTTACTATAGAAATACTAATAGTTGAGAATAGCTTCTACTTCGTATTTAGCGTTTAGATTAATTAGTTATATTTTAATAATAAGAGCCGGCGGTACTCCTAGTGATACTAGTTTAAGGAGAGATATATAGAATACTAAGTAGATATTTATTATCTTTAGTAGAGCTAGTTAATAATTAACTAGTCCCTTAACTTTAGTAATCCTAAATAGTCTTAGCTTCTTATAATCTAATTTATAACTTAATCGTTTAGTTACGATATTCTTTCTAAGTAAGTAGACTTTATCCCCCTTCTTAAGCGTTAATCCTATGCTACGCTTTCTATTATAGTAGATCGTAGATCTTTACGCGATAAAGAGAATATTAGCTAATAATTCTTTATAGAGCTGTTTAAGCTCATTTACCTATAGTATAGCTTCTTATATAGTACCCTAACTAGCTATTAGTAGGTTATATACTATGGGATTATACTTATAATTCGCGTAAAACAGTGATACTCTAATAGTCTCTTGATCCGCGCTATTATATATAAACTAGGTAAGTGGGAGTAGTTACACCTAGTTATCCTGCTTATAGTTTATATAACACTGAAAATAAGTCTCTATTATCTAGTTAATTTATTCTGTTTATATATTAGTCTAAGGATAGAATACGATTAATATTTTCTACTTTATTCTTAAGAGCGTGATAAGAGTTTTCTAGAACTTTAAGGTAAAGAGCTTATCTCTATCTAAGATAATCTTATCTAGTATTCTGTAGCTTATAAAGATTATTCTAAGGAATACTTGCGCTATTATAAGCGCGTCCTATGTTTTAAGTACTAATACTATATATGCGTACTTTATAAACTTATCTGTTATTATATAGATCGAGTTATATACGATTCCTATAACTAAGTCTTTCGAGGGTAGTAGCTCGACTATAAAATCTAAAGTAATTAATTTCTATAGGCGAGGTAGTATTATTAGTAACTTCATGAGCCTATATAAAGTATAGTATAATACCTTATTCCGGATATATATATTATATAACACTATTATATCTTTAACTACCTTCCTTATTCTTAGGAAGTAGTATTCCCTAGATAGCTTAGATAGCGTCTTAGCTACTCCTTAGTATCTATAAGCAGGTAGCCTATACTAGTGCGTAACGAATTTAATCTTATCTCTAGTAAGTATATAGATTCGTCCTTAGTATAGAAGCGTACTATCTAAGGTGAAAGAGAATCCTTCGCTTAGCTGCTTCTTCTATTTAGCTATAACTAGGTTATTAGTATAGTCCTTCCAGATTTTCTTAGCGACTTAGCCTATTAAGGCTAGCTATTAGTGATTAACTATTAGTGAATCACTATCCCTTTATAGTATAGTATAGGATTTATAAGTTTTATTTACAAGATATTCTAGTTTCCTACTTAGGGCATTAGCCTTAGCGTTTTCCGTTCCCTTAATATAAGAAATTCGAAGTTTTATAGTAGAGAGTATTTTATACTATTAAACTTAGCGTTAGTTTAATTCTTTAGTAGTTATAAAGTAAATAAGATTCTTATAGTCCGTTAGGATCTGTACT
The DNA here is from genome assembly GCF_030347475.1 of Cadophora gregata. Classification (NCBI taxonomy): domain Eukaryota; kingdom Fungi; phylum Ascomycota; class Leotiomycetes; order Helotiales; family Ploettnerulaceae; genus Cadophora; species Cadophora gregata. The sequence continues at coordinate 938,617 of NW_026695935.1, read as the reverse complement.
TCGTAGGCGGCGCCCTTAAGGTAGACCTTCTATTCGTGTACTACGTCTATAATTACTAGTAACTCTTTATTATATATATTATAGTTGAGTTCTACTAGTGATAGTTTCTGCGAATAGTAAGCGATTAGTTATTATCTTCTATCCTTGCCTAGCTAGCTAAGTATAGCTCTAATAGCGTAATCCAAAGAATCTATCTCTATATATATTTCTTTATTAAGGGTAAAGGAAGTAAGTATTAGTTCTACGATAAAAGTCGCTTTAAGTGCCTTAAACGCTTTTCGTGTATTATCGGACTAGTGGAATTCCTTATCCTTATAAGTTAACTCCGTAAGTAGCCCGGCGATTTTTAAGTAGTCCTTAATAAATCGCCTATAGAAGTTAGTAAACCCGAGGAATAATTATACTTCCTTAATATTCGTAGGCCCTATCTACTTAATAATTACTTTAATCTTTTTAGGATCTATAGCTAATCCTACGGTAGTAACTATATAGCTTAGAAAAATAACCTCGTCTACGTGGAAGTTATACTTCTCTAGTTTAAGTAATAAGTAGGCGTTCTCTAGCTTCTAGAGAATAGCTATAACGTCCTTTATATATTACTTCTCTAATTTAGAGTAGACTAGTATATTATCTAAATAGTATATATATATTATATCTAAGTAAGGCCGTAAAATATTATTAATTAGACACTGAAATATAGCTAGTGTGTTAGTTAAGCTGAAGGGTATAATCGTGTACTCATAGTAACTAAAACAAGTACGAAATACTGTTTTTTCTTCTTCTCTCTTAGCTATTCTAACGAAGTTATATACTTCTCGTAAGTTAAGCTAAGTGAAAATCTTAGCTCTAATAAGTTTATCTTATAGCTCCTTAGCTAATAGTAGTATATAATAATCCTTTTTTATAGCGTTATTTAATCGATAGTAGTCGATATATATTCGTTATCTACTATCTTTTTTTTCTACGAATAAGATATTACTTCCCTACGGAGATTTAGACTCTTAGATAAATCCCTTCGCTAGGTTTTTATTAATATATTACTTAATTATTATTAAGTCTATCGCTAAATATTCCCTAAGTAGTTAGAATATTAGTTTAGTACTTAGTTCTAACTCGATCCGATAATTGTAGTCCTAGTGTTTTAGTAAGGCCTTAATACCTTATTCCTTCTTAAATAGTGCTATAAACTTCTTATATACTAATAGTATATCCTTTATTAGTAGACCCTTATCTTAGTATCCGAGCTTTTCCTTAGAGGTAGCGCTAACCTCTCGAATACTTATTACTTCTGTTCCCGGTAAATAATAGCAGTCTTAGTAATAACTAAACTTAAGTTTTCCTATCTGCTAATTAATAATAGGATTATACTTTTCTATCTATAGTAGCTCTAAGATAATATTATACCTTCTAATCCTAATGATATTAAATTAGATTATTTTAAAGTATCCGGTAATACTTATATAGACTAAAGTAGTCTAGACCTCGATTAGTCTATTAGAGGCGACCTTACTATCCGCTAGTACTAGATAGTATCTCTTATCTTTTACTTCGGTTAATAAGTAGTACTTAAGTATAACAGTAGGAGATATAAAGTTCCCTTATACCTTAGAGTTTACTATCGCCTAAAGCTTAACTCCCTTAATTTTAACCTCTAATATAAGATATTTATCTCTAATAGTAGTAAGTTACTATATACAGAAATATTCCTAATATATACTATAGTTAAGAATACTTTCCTATACCTTTCGATTACTATAACTTAGGCTAACCTTATATATAAGCCCTATTCCGAGTTCAGTGTATATTACTAGATTATATATCTCGTAATAGTACCGGCTGTTATTATTAATATAGACCTATATCCTATTATATTAGTTCTTAGCTATAATTTCCTATTTCTCGCCTACCTCTAGTAGCGCGCTAGTATTAAGAATAACGGTATTCTAGAGTAGTAAGTACTATATAAAGGTCGTTAGTCCTTCCTAGCTGCTAGCTATTCTCTATCTGATACACTTATAGTCCCGGTAGACTACTTTATACCTTACTTCTTATAGTAGACCCCCTAAGCTAATAAGGCCTAGTTCTTAATAAGTAACCCCGGTAGTTATATTAGTCTAGTAGCGAGTGTTATAGCTAACTTGATATAAGCTCTTTTCTCTTTAGGTAACTTCCTAAGTTTCACTTACTCTTAGTCCTAAGAGTTTAGGTTAAAGTAGCTCTAGTTCTAGAGTCTACTTAAGTTCCTAGGCCTCTTTCTTACTATTACTTAGTATTAGCTCTATATTATTATCTAGCTTAGAGCTATTATTATCTCGATATATATAGTCCTTAAGGGGCGTGCTAATAATAGTTTACTTAAGCTGATCTATAATACTTACGGAATCTCGCTTATTATCGTTAGAATCGCCTAACTAGGTATAGATATAATTCTCCTTAAGCTTATCTATAGTTATATATTAATAATATATCGCGGCGAGTTATTATATTAGTTTATTATAAGAGCTACGTCCTATTATATTAGTATATTTCTTATTTATCTACGACTTCTTTTATTAATAAGAGCTAGCTATATAACTAGGAAAGTTATACTTAAAGTATAGCTTCTTCTCTTGTCGCTCGCTTATAACTTTCTTAAATAGCCCGCTACTATATAACTTTCCTTAATAACTTAGCTTCCGGAACGTTGTATTAAGTTCTATTTCCTGAGAGTAGAATAGTTTCTTATTATTACCTCCTTTTCCTTAGTATATATATGTTCTAGAGTAGTATTAGCCTTTCTTCTTAAGTGCCCTCTTATAGTTTTAGTTATTAATCTTAATAGCTATTTTAATAAGTTCTTATAAGTTAGTAAGCGCGTCTGATCTTACTATCTTATCTTTTACTCTATCTTTTAACCCTTTATAGTACTATACTTAAAGGGCGTTGTTATTCTAGCTAGTCTGATTCGCGAATTACTAGAAGGCGGTAATATATATAGTTACTAACCTAACCTACTTTAGGTTCTAGATATTCCGTTTAGTAGTATAGTTCTAATCGATATTACTAAAGACGCGATTAATCTTATACTTAAAACCCTCGAAGGTTATAAAGATCTTCTAGGATTCCTTAGTTATTACTATAGAGACTCTCTTATCCTTAGTCCGGTTCTAAATATAGTCTGAGAGGAAGGTCTCGATCTAGTTAAAAGCAGATCCTTAGAGGAAAGACGAAGCCTAAAGGACTTTATTAGTTTCTATAGTAAACTAGTGACTGTTAAAGCCTGTATAAAGCTTAACCTAAGTAAGGTATACTCTAAGCTTAGATCAGTCTTTATAGTAGAGATCCGGGGCAGCGATCTTAGGTATATTCTTTAGGTCGAAAACCTTAGTAGGAGCTAAGTAGTTGTTCGCTGATCTTTTAATAGAAGATATATTATCTTTATGAGTTAGTACCTCTAACGAGATAATACTTAAAGTGTAATAGTCCGGTATTTACTCGCTGTAAATACAGAAGGCTATAGTTAATCTCTAATAATTAAGAGGTAAGTATATTATATAGATAGAAGATAGTTACTAAGTATTAGAATACTATTTGAAGTTAAGTATGAAGCTCTTATCTAATAGTAGATATACTAGTCTTATATAGAACCTTCGTTCTTCTTAGATCCCTTAAGATACTAGATCCTTAGATCCTTAGATCCGTTCCCTTATATAAGGATCTAGGGATCTAGGGATCTATCACGTGACCTATCGTCTACTGTGATCTAGGTAACTATTACTACTGAGCGTAAGTATACAGCGGTACTACTCGCTGTCCTATATTATTCCCTGGTTAGTACTACCCTATTGATAGCACCGCTCCTTCGTTAGTACTACTGCCCCCATAGTACCACTGATAGTACTATTAGCATATAGGTGCCAACTGAACCGTAGCGCTAAGGGGTTCGTAACAAAGCGTCGGAATATAATACCTTCTTATATTAAGGCGTTTTCTATTATTATTCGTCTCTTAAAGTACAATAAAAATCCTCCCGAACCTTTATATTCCCTTTCGTAAGGAACTTCGATTCCGCAGCTTAAAAATATCTAATCCCTTCACGTCGAAAGGAGTTTAAAAGAGTCTTTTCGCAGTAATCTAACTCGTAATATTCAACGAGCTCTTTAGTTATTATCGATCTAATTCCCTACTACCTGTCTATATCTTCCTCGATCTCTAAAACCTTCTCGCGAGGAACTTTATAAGGATTTACTTAATTAGGGCGCGCAGTTCGGAGGAGGTCTTCGTCTTATTAATAAATATGAGAGACAGTTTATTAAGGAATATCTATAAACTACGAGATCTCACCGACCGATTAACACGGCTTTCGAAAGCGTCTATCGTTAAATTCCTTACGTGTAGGTGTATCCTATTCAGTGCGATTAGTTAAGCGTTTGAGCTTCAGAGGAGGTCGTGGAGTCGTAGGAGGCTTAGGAGAAGGTGTGCGAAGTAAAGTTTCGTCTATATTTACTATGTTATCGTAGAGTTACTAAGGTTGTCATACAAAATAAGGGGGTTGTTTAGTCGCGCACAGATAGCAGCTAGCTTACCTGGCAACGCTTCACCGGAGACGAATTTCCCCCGCCTCGTGTACTGTACTGTTTGACGAGCACTGACGATATCCTGCCTGCCCTGCGCAGCCCTGCCCCGGTTTCCTGTTGCCCCCGAGAACGCCTCGGCCAGCTTCCACTCTGTGCATCCCTCCCCGCCACCACCCCTCCAATCCCATCTTGGCAAGCCTGGCTTCTGGCTTCTGGCTTCTGGCTTCTGGCTTCTGGTCGCTCGCTGGTCGCTGGTCGCTGGTCGCTGGCAGGTAGGTATGGCATGGTATGGTATGGTATGCATGTAATGCTGGCTCGTATACTTTCTACCCGACCATACTCAACGAAAGTCACAGTCAACATCCCTCTCTCTGCCCTGGCCTCTGACCTACCCCATAGTGGTTCCCGTTCCCGTTCCCGTCCTTGTTTTGTTTGAGGAGTGTGGTCGAGGTGGTATATGATACCTCAGGTAAGGTATCTGATCTGATCGGCCGCTAGCACCTCGCTTGATTTCGGCGGCGACTCTCATCCTCAGCACCTCCCTCCATCATCATTTTCGGTCCTGGATCTTCCTTTTCAGCAACACGCGACATCCCAACAACCTGACAAAACTCCTCGACGACCTAGTACAGCTACCTCCATCCCTGATGCAGAGCAGCAGATAGCCTACACTCCGCCTTTCAAGCTTCCCAACCGCGACTCGACCCCGCACATTACCACCTCTTTTCCCTCCCACCGTCTTCCGCAAGTCAAAAAGCTCGTCCAGAAATTCCCCCCTGGCCAACGCGCTCAGGAAGCTCGATCTCTGTCAACATGGGTCAGACTCTATCGGAGCCGGTAGTGGATAAGGTACAAAATCTTCCTTTCCTTTCATGCAGCCTGCTCGGGCATTGTCAGGTTGTGCTAGTGTCCTTGTCGATTACACCTCGCAGTCCGCTAGGAAAGGGCGCCGACCAGATATCCAGCTTCAAGATTGACTACACCTTGAAAGATGGTGATTTGGGTGGAGCTGTATGATGGCGCGCCTCTATGCTAGTGGGCGTCCACTGAGGTTAATTGTGCAAGGTTGCTGACATACCATCTTTGCCAGACTTCTGAAAACGGTGGCGATGATCGCTTGATCTTTGGTGTCTCGTCCATGCAAGGATGGAGAATCAGCATGGAAGATGCGCATGCTGCTGTTTTAGACCTACAATCTGTCGCCGAAGATGGAAAGGATTCAAAGCCTGCAGGGATTGATTCAAGACTCTCGTTCTTTGGAGTATATGACGGACATGGAGGGGATAAAGTGGCTCTGTTCGCTGGCGAGAACATCCATCCAATAATCGCAAAACAGGAAGCCTTCAAGAAGGGTGATTTGGAGCAGGCGCTGAAGGATGGTTTCCTGGCCACAGACAGAGCGATCCTCAATGGTTAGCTTGCAAACATTCAGGAAAGGGCATGGGCGACTGACTCGTGCTTTTTTAGACCCACGGTACGAGGAAGAGGTTTCTGGATGCACGGCTTCTGTTGCGATTGTCTCGGCAACAAAAATCTTTGTGGTATGTTGTTTGCAGCTTGGTACAGAGGGATACGCATCTGACAAGCATAGGGAAATGCGGGCGATTCTAGAAGTGTTCTGGGTGTGAAGGGGAGGGCTAAGCCATTGTCTTTCGACCACAAGCCCCAGAACGAAGGTACGTCTTGCTAGTAGCTAAGATTATGAGTTATATTACTGATGTTAAACAGGTGAGAAGGCAAGAATCACTGCTGCGGGAGGTTTCGTTGATTTCGGACGTGTCAATGGCAACCTCGCTCTGTCACGGGCCATTGGAGATTTTGAATTCAAGAAGAGTGCTGAGCTGGCTCCTGAGCAACAGATCGTCACAGCCTACCCGGATGTAACTGTTCATGACATTTCGGACGACGATGAGTTCTTGGTAGTGGCATGTGATGGTGAGTCTGCATTCAACTAGCTACTCCATTGGAGTTTCTAACAGATTTCTGTAGGTATCTGGGATTGCCAGTCCTCCCAAGCTGTTGTTGAATTTGTTAGACGCGGAATTGCCGCCAAACAGGAGCTCTCGAAAATTTGCGAGAACATGATGGACAACTGCCTTGCTTCGAATTCCGAGACGGGTGGCGTTGGCTGTGACAACATGACCATCATAATCATTGGGCTGCTGCACGGCAAGTCCAAGGACGATTGGTATGAGGAGATCGCGAAGAGGGTTGCCAATGGCGATGGACCTTGCGCACCCCCTGAATATGGCAAGTAATTCGGGTTTCTTTCGATAACAGCACTAATTTCTGGACAGCCGAGTTCCGAGGTCCTGGCGTACACCACAACTTTGACGATAGCGACAGCGGTTACGATGTCAATATGGACTCAAAGTCAAAGTCGTTCGGTGGCAACCAACGAGGTCGGATAATTCTTCTTGGAGATGGCACGGAGGTCCTAACTGACTCAGATGACACCGAGATGTTCGATCGCAGCGAGGAAGACCGCGATCTGGCCAGCCAAGTCTCAAAGGGGCAGGCAATAGAGAGCACCGGAAGTTCCGAGCCAAAGTACAAGGCTGTCCTTGACGATGACTCGAAGACGGAAGAGAAGTCCGAGTCCAAAGAAATGTAATCGAAAGTACTTTGGATCTCTTGTCATTCTGGATCTTCAACCCGAAGAGCTTAGCCGGCGAGTTATGCAGTATGAGATTCTGGGAAGTGGTGTTTCTGGACACTTGTCTACCCTGCATCATAGCCTGGATTGCTGCAGCGATGTGTTTGTGAGAATATGGCGAGGCATGGTTATAGCTTCACACAGGACTTCTGTTCCCAGGGTTTATGAATGGGCTGATTGATGGCACAAGGACCTGGAAGGAAGGTCATCGAAGCACAGCATGCATTGCAACCATTCGGAACCTACACGGCGGCGCCTCTCGTTCTACTTTTGTTCCCTGAAATTACGATTTCCGTCACGCAGCGAGTGTTTATGTCTTCTTCTGGGTTCTCGTTTTCTATTGCATTATATTTCGGAAGTGGAAGGAAAGGTCTCTAGAATTAAGGCAAACAGCTGCTGCATTTGTACCGAAGAGCGCCAATTGATACCTAAAACTAGTTCTGATACCCATACCCTTCTCCCAGCGTTGACCTGAAGTGAGTTGGTGAACCGAATCCTGTGTAGAGTCCTCGATGTCAACCATGACTTCTCGAAGTATGTGGTTGGCAATCCGGTTGTCCAGCTACTATAAACTGTAATACCTCTCACTTCATCAGTGCCCGAGAGTCTCACTTCATCTACGGTCTCGGGCACATGCGGGCTTCCTCATCCCGTCAGCCACGTATAGGAAAATGATGAAACCAGTACTATTATTCCTTGTTGCTGTTGGTGGTGCTGTTGCGGTGCAGGCGGATTACGTGATCAGACTCCCGACTGACAACCAATCAGGGTGGGGCTGTTGATCATCACTTCAATCATTCTAAATCATCGACGTCTTTCAAAGCTCTTGACCCGACGAAGACTCTCCGTCTCTCCGTCTCTCCGCTCCGCTCAGCCTTACTACCAACTTCTTCCTCTTTCTCTCTTATCACCATTAATTGACCGGCAAGATGCTGCCTTCAACGAGATCAGCAGCTGCGCTGGCGCTGCGAGGTAGACTCTTCCTCCCCTGAAGCTTCTTTCTTCAACCTCGCCACAGATCCCAAAAGCTAAACATTACCTTTACAGCCAAGCCAGCAGCCTCCTTGATCCCTTACCGATCAATCGCAGCTATCACATCCTCCTCTTCGAAGCCTGCGAGTCCTGGACTGACACCCCACAATGTCCCTCAGACACCACCCCCAATGATGAGCATTACAGGCAAGCCCAGGAGAGAAGTGCCATTGCCTAGCCAGGAGGGCAAGAAGGGTGCTATGCAATACGCACTGTATGTGCACTTCCCGGGTTTTACAGGGGAAGATTGAATTGGAGCTGATATCCCTCCCAGAACAACACTCGATCAAATAGCAAACTGGGCGCGCCAAAGTTCTCTGTGGCCCATGTCCTTCGGTCTCGCCTGCTGTGCCGTCGAAATGATGCATCTCTCCACCCCTCGTTACGATCAAGATCGCCTCGGTATTATTTTCAGAGCATCTCCTCGCCAGTCGGATGTTATGATTGTTGCAGGTACACTCACGAATAAGATGGCTCCAGCTCTCAGACAAGTTTACGATCAGATGCCTGAACCGAGATGGGTTATTTCGATGGGTAGCTGTGCTAATGGTGGCGGGTATTACCATTACAGCTACAGTGTTACGAGAGGTTGCGATCGCATTGTGCCGGTTGATATTTATGTGCCTGGGTGCCCACCTACTTCGGAGGCTTTGATGTATGGCATTTTCCAGCTTCAGAAGAAGATGAGGCACACAAAGATGTAAGTTCGTCCAATTTCCCGTACAGATCAGCTCACTGATATCGATAAAGTACCCGAATGTGGTACAGAAAGTAGAAGGTAATGGGACGGGATGCAAGGATAGTGGAGCATGTTTCTTTACTGTACAAAGTTTCAGATGCAAATAATCTGGTTGCACCGGAGTTCATTAGTCTTTAGAGAATATGAAAAAACAAAATCATGACGTATCTAGCCATGAAATCTCAAGTTTGTGATTTATCTAGAGCGAAAAGCTGACCGCAACATATGAGTGAATGAGTGCCTTGTACGGGTTCATTAATCCAGATGTTTATTCCCTCTGGACATTATCTCTCTCGCTGTGCTAGTGCTAATCTACAAGACAAGATGGCAGGGTCGAAAGTCCTGTATGATGCTTTTAGCTTCACTATAGACCTGCGCAATGCTACATAAATGGGGAGACGGGAAATGACGACGTGAGTGCCCGAGGACAGGTCAACAATCCAAGTCAAGGCAAAATAGCTCCTCAGTTACTTGTACATGAATTTTTCGGCTGTGGGCAACAGACAGAAGTTCTAGTGGATAGAATTCTTTATTCAATCACCAATTAACACTAAAATTAGTACTATAAAATGCCCCTAAGCAGACCAGAGAGCAATGATGTGTCGCCCTTCCCTAAGTTCCCTTCCACCGTACAGCCCAAAAATCAGAGCGCCGTGCTCAAACGCTAAAAACAAGGAGTTGAAAAGCCCCACCAGCAGATCAACAGATCTCTCCCGATCCTTCACCTTTCCCTCGACGTCCCATCTCTAATATCCTCCTTTGTCCTTTGCATAGATGCAGATCTACAAGAACGCACCAACCAAGCCGGCAAGACCCATCATCATACTCCCAGCCCCGACAACCAAATCCTTGCTCGCAGCATTGCCCGACTGCGTGGCTGAAGCACCAGTGGCAGTTCCGCTGGACGTACTCTCAACTCTCACATCGCCATTGTTCCCGGTAGTCTGCGCAGAGCTGGAGTCCGTTCCCGTAGCCGTGGTAGCTGTGGTGGTTGTTGGGATGTCGCGGCTAATGGCACTGGATGTGGTGGATGTGTAGATAGATGCTTGGGCACAGTAGGTGTCTTTACTATTTTGAGCAGTAGCAATACCCGCGTCTTCGGAGCAGCCAGATGCTGTATAGCACCTGGTTTGAATGTTAGTTAGATTCACATAGTGTCTCTCTGACTTTCTTAAAAGGTCAAAGTTGAGAGTGAAAGAGTGTAGTAATCGAAGAGCTGGCAAGAAGGACGTACGTCAGGACATCATTCCATTTTTGACAGAGACAACCCCAATCTGTTGATCCACATTGAGCGACGATGAGTTTTGTTGATGCTAAGCACAGATCAAGTACTGGCTGGCCTGCACATGTTGTGGACGTAGCTGGGTTTGCAGAGAAAGTGATTGTTTGAGCTGCGGCGAGGGAAATGAGGGTCGAGATTGGGAGAAGAGAGAATTGCATTTTGATTTTTGGGAAAGTTGATTCTGTGTGACTGAAGCTTCGAGACGAGGCAAAGCAGAGAGCTAGATATATAGGGGTATTCGGGAGTAAGTAGGTACTCGAAGGTACTGTGTGGAGATGCAGATATCTGAAGAATATACAGAAATGGAAAAGAAATCAACAAGAAGAGGAAGTCAAGGAGGAGAAAGGTCGCAAGGGTACGAGAAGATAAATTTACAACAGGATACCAAGCCAGGCTCCATACAACAAATTAAATTTACCTTTGTTGCTCGGACAATAATTTCCTCCTTGATGAAGCCACGGGGCTAGGACCTCAGATGGGGATGGGCCCGTACTCGCTACGAGGCACAAGAAAGCAGTGGTTGAGGAAATGGGGTCTGTGATTGGGTGATCTGCCGTGACTGGGTATCGCAGAGCGGCAACTGCAGGTCACTACAGTACTACATTAGCAACCGCCGAGCCATCCATGTCCATGTCCATGTCCACGTCCATCCTTGTCATTGTGGGGGAGTACTCGAAGAGTACGAGTAGGAGGATTAAGGTCGATGTTCATCTCAGTGTCCAGAAACTCCAGACGCGGACATCGGGACTGAACAGTCTGAGGATGCCCATGCCCATGCCCATGCCAATGCCATGAAGCGAGGAAGGCATGGCATGATACTGGACGAGAAGGGACAATGTGCAGCCCTGTACTCGGCGGATTCTCAAGAGCAGACACGATGCCTGGAGCCTTCCATCACCCAGGCTCAGGCTCAGGCTCAGGCTCAGGCTCAGGCTCGGCAGGCACCACGAATACTGCATGTCTGGATTATCAGCCGTCCGGGATCTTGAACGCCCTCAAGATTAGCGCGCAATGCTTAAATTGATGCCCCTGGGCCCTGACCATGACATCCCGCGCACGAGTTCACCCGTCACGACCTTGCTCGAGATGGTAAAGCATCTGGGCGATCAGAGTGCGACAGACTGCCACCTGTTTGTAGATTACTGTACTAATTCGCCCAAGTGCTTGCCACAAAGGAGCGATGGCGCGGGCCGAGATTATGTTGAAGAACCACGGAGGTAGACAAATTCTTCTTCAGGCTTTACTTGATTGAGACAATGCAGGAAGGATACATTTATGCCATTCAAACGAAACCGCGTTCCCACTAGACATGCAGGGTCACCAATCTTTCCTTTTGGCGAGAAAGGTCTAAATACAGATGAATCCTCGATTCAAAACCGATCATTCAATTATGCGCGTATGTTCGGTACCACCTAAGCTCCATGAGGCCAAGTCTCCACCGGACTTCCAGCTGCGCAATAAAAGAACATCGTGATATAAAAGAAAGACAGATTATACCCAATCACTCCTGCCCAAAGCCCATAGTCTCTTCTACTGCCATCGTCAATTTCGTTTGTAGTGCTTCTAGGGATTTATACGGGGGAAGGTCGAGTCGGTTGAAGCTAGGTTAAGTCAGCAGTTAGTCCGATAACAGGAACTCATGACCGCTTACCAGGTGTGTGACTTGGGGAGATTGTTAAATTCTCCCGCCTTCTCAATAGTGAACCTCCTAGGACCGTCACTTCCTTGAAGATCTTTGAATCCGTTAACAGGAATTCGAGATGTTCCAGTTGCGAATTGCAGAAGCCGGGATTTCTGTTCCCCATCCCAGCTGCGAATTGTCTGCCAGAAGAATTTGATGACCTCATCCGACTCAGTATATCCTCTGTAGTCGGTGTGCTTCTTCCAATCCTCAACATCGATTTCGGCAATACCGCCAATCAGTAACTCCAACTCTCGCTCATCGAAGACATTGACAAGCTCGGCAGGAATGAGCTCGTGGAAGCCAGTGATGAAAGCCTGGAATTGCTCGTCGATACGCTTCTGGATTCTCCACTTGACCATGAGGTCAACGTACTCCTTTTTGTTTTCGTCTGTGACCTCAATATCACGTCCACCTGGCTTCAAGTCCTCCACATTAGTGACACCGAATCTCTCGTCTTCGGTCGAGAAAGTCTGCTCTAAAACACCCTCGATAGAGTTATCAAGCATCCATTGAAGACTGCGGTGGAAGTCGGCATCAACTCCCTCCATATCGGAGAGTGCCACAGCTTTATTGAGCATCATCTTGTACAGAGCGCCAATGAAAAATGCATCAAGGAAACGACGATGGAATATAGCAAGACCGACTACACGACCGATAAACTTGAAGTAGTTGAGATGCTCTGGATTGATACCGGAGTGAGGATTGATCTGGAGGGTGTAATTATCGTGGGCGGAGTACTCGAACAGGCAGTAGAAAGGGTTGAACATTTCGTGGGACAATAGGAAGAAGAACTCTCTGGAAAGTCCACCATAATCGAGACCATCTTCTCCGTCAAACTTGATCATAAGCCGTTTCTTCAAGTCCGTTGCAGATTGACGCATAATCTCAGCATATGAGTCTTCGAAGATATGAGACCTTCGAACCTTGACATGACATTGCCCTGATAAAATACGAAGCGCTGGCTGAGATCGGAAGTAGATGAGCTTACGTCGGAAATCTCGCTTGTATTGAGGAACATTCTGGTCGAGAGAAGATGGGAGCCGAGGATCGTCCCAAGTGGTGGTTTTAGTGTTGTGGTCGACAAAGTATACTCGTGCAGTATTTGTCAGGCGCATTTCCCAGCCACTTGGCAATGGTCCCAGTTGGGAGACGGGCTGTTGCTGGATAGTGTTGTTCGCATTCTGGCCTCCATACATGCGAATGTACTGTTGCCGTCTTGGATCGACCCAAGTGGTCGTCCGGGTGTTATGATCCACAAAATACGCACGTCCTTCGGGAGTATGTCTTTGCTCCCATAACGGTGGAAGCTCACCTGTACCAGCTGTGGTGGCCCCGGTTGCCATCATTGTTGCTGAGTTGGGGGTACTCGATGCTGGTGGAGCTTGTGCCTGGTTGCTTGGAGAGTTAGCACCAGTTCGGTCCTCTGGCAGAGTACGATTCTGATGTCGTTGACGTTCGACCTGGGTGTTAGCATCACGTTCGTTCCTCTGGGTCTCTGCGGTCCCGGTAGCCGATGGGCGATTCCAGCTTGTAGACCGGGTATTATGATCAACGTAATATGTCCTGCCCAAGTTATCTTCTCGTCGTTCCCACCCAGCCGGTAATCTCCCTTGTGCATCCTCGAATGAACTAAAAGTCCCAGCCTGTCTAGCTGGACCTGCACCATTTGCATTTGCTGATGTGCCGGCGCTGCCGGCAGCGGGTGCATGGCCTGGAGTTGGCCCTGTGACTGTGGATCCATTCGCCATGACCACGTTAGACGGTTGAGGAGTGAGAGCAGAGGTAGAGGCGCCTTGGAGAGTGGATCCTTGGGGAGTAGCCAAAGAAGGTCGGCTTGTGTTGGAAGGTCCCGCGCCAGCTGCTTGGTTGCCTCGAGGCGGGGAGTCTAAGTTCGTAGAGAGATTGATGATGAGCTTCCCATGCACGACCAAGTTATCAGTAGATTTCTTGAGATCACGAGTGAGCATCTCTGTGAATATTTCAGTCAATATGAAGCTGTCGCATTGACGACGAGTATTACTCACGATCCTGTGTCGTAGAAAAGTCAACGACGTCTCCCACTCGAACATTGATAACACCAAGAAATCCTTGGTCCTTCTTCTTGAACTTCTTCTGGTCAAATATTTGAACTGCTAGGATACTGTCTTCATTGGCACGTCTAGTATAGTTTTAGTTCTTGTCCACTTTCATGTCCAATCCTCTGCTTACAGGTCGAAGCTCTCGTTCCAGTATGGATTGAGGGTTCTCTTAATCACTGTCGTCGTTTTGGTCTGTTCGCCGCCAAGGGTCGCCACAGCGAAGGGATCCGGAAATCCTGATCAGGGCTATCAGTATGCTTCAATCAAGACATCGTTTTGCTGTGACGTACTAAATACATCGCGCTTGTAAAGTCCATCCGCCGCAATGACTACGTAAGGTTAGAGCAAGTTCCGCGGATTGAGAGGGGTCGTACTAGTTAATCGCAAGTTGGGTTGCCTAGAAGGATGTCAGTTGTGGTATCAGGCTGGTCGATGGGGTTAGACGTACGCTGGCAAGCTCGAATCTATCCTACTACTACTCGCCATGGTCGGGGAGAGCTAGATGAAGCTGGCACTGTCGACTGGGTTTCGAGTATGAATCTGCGAATGTGTTCACAGACGATTCAGATCGATTTCAAAGGTCTTTGCAGATGTAGTCGTCAGTTCGATGGAGTAGGTGCAAGCAAGTCGCTGTGAATGGGGCTGTGCAGGTGACAGAGGCGGCGCTGCCAACCGCAAGCACAAGGTCTGACGAAGCGTTGGTCAATATTTGTCAAGTCGTGATATTCGCAACATTGGACAAAGAGTCCTGGATTCACGGTATGTGGTCTCGCATCAATAGGAATGGGATTTCGTCTTGTCGAAAGAGCAGTGAGGGTAGAGGCAGAGGCAGGGACGAAGGGCCCGTCGTTGATGAGGCGAGGCGAGACACCACCCCGCCGCTAAGCTAAGATGCCTGAGGTCAGAACTGGGTGAGCAAGAGGAAGAGGAGCGGGCGAGGGAGAGACAAGATGATGTAGACAAGCGAGAGAAGTCGACCAAGGGTTGTTTCGTAAAAATAGCGAGGCGATCTAAAACAGGAACATCTTCGCACCGTTCTATCGTCAATTCCACGAGATGTGCACCGTTTGTTGACAAAACACTACGATAGAATAATTCATGTTCCGTTGCAGCAGTGTGGATCAACTCTTTGGGCACCAAAGATCTGGACGAGTCAAAATGGATAGGTATATAGTGCTGGCTTGCCAATAACTATGCCTATAGTCACCTTAGATACGCCTTTGGAAGCCCTCACTCGCGGACAGATGGATTCTGGGAGTGTCATGGAGGTGCCTACGTAGTGGGCATTCAGCTTGACTAGATAAATCCTTAAAAACCTGGGTCGCTGGCAGTGTCTTCAAAAGAATGCTTGAAGTCTTTGGGAAGCTGTTTACCCAACAGCTTCGTCCTTGATTGCTCCGAACAACGAGGGAGGCGAGTTGTGGTGATTTTTAATGATGACGAACAGCTAGCTGGGTAAGAAAACTTAGAAATTAAAACAACTTTTTTCTTCTTTTTTTTTACCCTGCCATGGAATAATTGAGAAGCTTCGCAAGAAGAAAAGGGAACCTATCACAAATGTCAGCTCAACAAAGGAATCTTCAATAGCAATGTCTCGCACCATGATGACGGAGATGCCGTCAAGAACCATGGCATTCTTTGCGTGTCTTCCAACCAGCTGGTAAGCGACGACGAAGGTGCCAGAAATCATGGCGGCAGCGCTGCGCTTTCTCCTTACCATACATCTTTTGACGTAAGCGTCTATTTTGCTAGTCGAGTATCAAGCTAACTTAGAATCTTCTCAGCAATACTCTAAGTCGCAGTAAGTCCGTTACCAAAGCAAGCACGATTTATTGATAATCAAATAGAGCGAGCATGTTCCAGTCTCTATCAAAGTCAATCATCAAGAGTATCCATTCCGCCATTTTCATTAAGCAGTAAAGAAGAACCTCCGTCCGCTCCTCAAATAGACGCCATTCTGTATCTAGGTATCTCAAGAGTGGAAATACGACACTTCATTTGAAAATCAAATCGAAATCCCAATGAATCCGTCACTCAGTGTTGGAGGATACTTAGCGACCCTTGTCGAAGCTGCTCCATGTAAGTTCATGCCATTTCAGCCAGAGACCTATCGTACGCTTTCCAACCCTCGCCCTCCAATTCCATTAAACTGGAAATCATTGAGAAGAAACCTCCTCGGCACAATTAATATGGAGCAAAACCACGTCCACGGTTACCTCTGTAACCGCCGCGGTACCCACCACCACCTCCTCTTGGAGCATAGCCCGTATCAAAGCCACGGCCTCGACCACGACCGCGACCTGGACCTCCTCGACCACCCCGACCACCACCGCGTGTCATACCTGGGACATTGGTACGCTTGGGAACGACCTGCAACGAATATCAGTGAGGTTGGAGGGAAGAACAGAGGGAAGCTTGTCCAACCTTCAAGTTACGTCCTCTGAAGACGCTCTCGTTGAGAACAAGCGCTTGGGCAACGAGACTTGGCTCTGTGAACTCCACGTACGCATACCTGCATATCCTGATTAGCATCCATCTCTTGCCAGGCAGCGTTTCTTGCTCGTATTTTTCTTCCAAGTCAAAGGTGAGCAGCAGGCAATGTGCACATGGCGTGGCATAAGTATGTAGGTAGCCATGTATTCAAGTGCTCGAGAATCGGAAAGGTGGCGGAGGAACGAACCCCTTGGGATGGCCAGTGAACTTGTCCAACAGGATGGTAACCCGATTGATGGAGCCACAGCTTTGGAAATGGGCTTGAATCTCCTCCGGCGAGGCGGCGTAGTCGACGTTGCCAACGAATATACTTCTCGAGTCGATGTCCTCCTTGTCCTCTGACAGATCATGGCTCTGCTGATCCAACGTCGCCTGCATCTCTCGAAGTTTAGCTGCCTCCTCTTCCATCTCTGCTACACGCTTCTTCATCGCTGAGATCTCCTCCTGTCAGGAACACGTCAGAAAAGCTTTTGTGGAAGATGTCTCGAGGGGATAGAGCTGTACCTCATCATTACCCTCCTCATCGTGGGCCATAATTTCGTCTTGGACCTTGGGCTCTGTATCTGCCATCTTGAATCGTGTTCAAGAGGCAATGCTTTGGAAAGTTTGCTTGCAGACTGAAAGGATGCCTGGATTTGAAAGACAGGAGGACACTGTCAGTTCTAGTTAAGCAGATATTAGCGAGAGTCTTCTATTTGCTGCTGAGGAGTCAGAGGTTGAATTGACTCAAAAGGTGAATCCCAAGTTGTAAATCGAAAGCTATTGTATAAACGCAAACCCTTGCTGCATGCAGCCTCGGCGGACGGTCGAACAAAGGAGAATAATCAAATGGCGGCAGAAGAGTCCAAATGAGAAACAAATACGTACCAGCTAAAGTCTTGTTCCAAAGAAATGTTGACTGGACAATACTGCAGACAGAAACCGCAGGTGGTCGAAGCTTGGCGACGGCACGCGAGGCTGTTGCAGATGAGGTGCAGCACATTTTCGTCATTCCGGCACAGAATGCCAAGCATCGAGGGTCAACAGGGCTTGGATCCTCCACTCTGGTCAATATCAAACTCTCTTCAGCAACAGAAAAATCTGCTTTGATAACATACTGACTATCTCTGCTACACAGAAAAGCTTAGATTACTGCTACAAGGTAGTCTCCACTGGCAAGACTGTTGGATTATATAAGTATCAGCAACGGGACCAAACCCGTCTCAATCGAGCCGATAAGAGCAATGCGCCATTACGAAAGCACGGAAATTTTGCCTGGGGCTCTCACATACATTGGCGTCTGCGAAATCATCTGCAATACACCGTGGTAGATGATCCCCACCTGGACGGAAGAGGAGAGCAGATATTCAAGACATCATTGACAATCAGTACACGCCAAAAGCCTATCTCAACATCCCCCCAAATTCCAACTCCCCACCCCGCCACGATGTCCTCAAGCTCTCAACCACTCCTCTGCACCCATTCCACCCCCAGCTCTACGAGTAACTCCTCCACCTCCCCCTTCCCCTCCCGTAATCCACCAGCCTACAAATCTGTCTACCTCACCTGCCACTGCAAAACAAAATCCTTCCTCTCCTCCCGCTATCAGCACTGCCTAGTCCTCAGCCTCGTCGCCTGCGACCTGCTTGGCATTTTCGCTGAGATCCTAATTGAACTCTACCAATGCGACTTCCCAGACGCTTCACCAAAATGAAGTAATGTTACGAACGGCTTGGGGATTGCAGGATTGCTCTTCTCGTGTCTGTTTATGCTAGAATTGCTGCTAAACGTATGGGTCTTTGGGTGGCGGCGAGTTCCTGTTTTGTTCTATTCTGCCTCGGCCTTTTGTTTTCTGCTTTTATCTGCTTGTGTGTGTGTGCGTGTGTGTGTGTGCGAGTCGCACTCGTCCTGCCGTTCTCCTACCTTGTTTGCTACGCTCTTTGTGTTGGTTTAGAAGTGTGCATGGGGACTTCGAGCGAAAAAAGCCCTTGGGCTCATGGCTCGGGGACGTAGAAAGCAAGTTCTTACGTTCTGTACTTCCCCAGAGTTAAAGTAATTGTCGTTCTGATTCCCAACCATTCTCCATATTTCTCTCCTCCCAATTTCCACCTCGCTCACATCGTCCTCACAGATATTTCTCCTCCCGCTTCCGTGCCTTCGATGCGCTCGTAATCATCACCGGCTTCTTTGCCGACTTCCTCCTGCATGGCACCCTCGAAGAAGTAGCCTCCCTTGTCGTCGTACTGCGCTTATAGCGGTTCTTCAAGATTATAGAGGAGTTTAGTGTGGGTGCGCAGGAGCAGATGGATGGGTTAGAGATAAGGATCAGTGAGTTGGAGAAGGAGAATAGGCGGTTAAAAGGAGTAGTTGGGAGATTGAGGAGGAGTATAGGGAAGGGGAGTGAGTATGGCGATGTGGATGGGGCAGTGGAGGCGGTTGAGAGTCAGTTGGTACAATAATATAATGTTGTTTCTGCGTCATCAGATTGGTGAAGCAGATCATATTTTAGATTCACGTCTCGGTTCATTTCTCTAGCGTCATCTCAATACAGTTTCTCTAGATTAGTCTAAGCCCTCAAAAGCTTTAGTAATGTGCAAGGGCAATAATCGTATATTAATAGAGCCAAATGAACCAAGTGGTGCACCAGTTTCAAGTTGGGACGCTGCATTGTTTACTTCAAGCGACATCAAGCGATCGTCAAGTACTTGCAGATAATACATCCAATTGAGTGGTTGGCTAAGATACACATGCTGCCTGCATGAGCCGGCAAGCACTCATGCTGCAGTAAATGTAATGCCGTCTATCATACAGTAATGTCTAACGAAGAGAATGGTAGGTAGTGTTTCTAAGCTTTTGTTTCGGGTCCGTCCATCCCCACATAAATAATCAACGCTCGCTCGCTTCACAGAGTAGAGCGCAGAATAGACATCGTGCCTGTTGTCTCTCATCGTTTCCTGTGCTGTCCCACATATCGTTTCCGGTCCTTTCCCACATACAAGTGATGGGATTTCTCAAGCTTTCCGTGCCCGTCTGTCCCGTCCGGTCTCCTTCACTGGACTGACGAATGAGACGTGTTTGTCCTCTTTCCTCATCACGCTCCCCGCCCGATTCCTCAGTACGGTTCTCGGAATGACCTTTTCCATGTTGTCGTCGTCAATGTTGATCTCGGCAACGTCGCTATCCTCATCCTCATCTGCTGAGCTGGCGCTAGGAGCATCATCTCCTTCGTCGTACTCTCCATCATCACTGACCAAACTGGGTGCGTTGTTGCTGGCAACAGTATTCGGGCTGAGGTCGATTATTGAAGGTCCATCCATCATCTCCATGTCAACATCCAAGTCTTGATGCCCAGAGGCGTTGTTTTGAAGACGGCTTTCAGGTCTACCGTGATTCGCGGTGTTGATGATTGGCGTTGCGTGGAACATTCTCGGCGAAATAACACTCATTGCCGGTTGTCTTCTACCTTCAAGGCCCTTGCTGCTGCTTGGCCGTACAAATGGTGCTGGTGATACACCAGCACGAGCAGGTACACGCATAACAGGGAGTGGAGAGTTTGAACCATCGCTACCCAAAGGCCGTTTACCATCGCTGGCTTGATCTTCATCACTAAGTTCAGACTCCTCGTAGTCATCAAAGTCAACCTGTGTCTTAGCTTCACCAACAATCTCGTTGAGATTACCGGCAAAGCCTCTGTTACGCATGAGTTCTGAGAGGTGTGGTGTAGTAGAAGAAGGAACAAAGTTTGCGTTGGGTGTCGCAGGAACGTTGCGTGGCGTTTGAAGAGTGGCAGAAGGTATTGAAGTGACCCCAGGAAGGCTGCCTTGATTGTACATATCCAAAGACGCCTGGATACGTGACAGAAGTGCAGAATATGCCGCCTTGTCATACGGAGCGCTTCTGATCATAGGATGTACACCAGGTGCAACTGTTGGGGTCTTCTCCTCGCCGAGAAGGCGACCAGCTTCATCAAATTCAGCTGGGTGTCCACAGGCCACAGCAGCCTCTTCGTGGCTCTTGAAATCGCGACGATGAGAGATACGGCAATGATTGATGAAGCCCTGAGTACTAGAAAAGTCGTGCCGTTGACAGTCAATACAAATAAGCTTGACCCATTGACCGTCTCCACGTTTGAGGACACACGGTCCGGCCTTCTCTTTGACTGGGGGATAGCCATTAGGGAGTGCCTGAAGCTTCTGACTAGCAGTCCCTCTCTGAGATCGGGATTTGCTTGCAGGTGTACTACCCTCAGCGAAACTGTTCCTGGTATAACGACCGTCATGTATAGACTTCCCAGCGCGTGAGCCTTCTGAGCTTTCAGCTTCCACGCCATCAAAGCTGGGATCTGGAATGAGCCACTTGGTGTAGTGTCTTGAGTATGGACCATCCGTGACTCCGAATGGGGGAGCCCACTTCGGAACACGGTCTCTTGGCCATACAGCCGGACCAGTACCGTTACTAACATCTTCCAGCGACAAAGGATTTGCCACAGACGGTGGAAAGGGAATCAAATGACAGCGACGCAGTTGCTCCAAAGCAGCCTGGCATTTGGCAAGCTCTTGGTTGATCAGGCGCAGTTCCTTATGCTTCAATAAGATCTCGAGGCTGAACTGAGATTCGATAGCATCACGTATCCGACTCTTGGGATCGAGGGGCTGCAAACTCTCATTTACTGCTTCCTGTCCCGAGACATCTAGCACGACTTCAGTCGTCGGACTCGATTTCCTCCTTTTGGCGTCAGGCGCATCATCACCTTGCTCTATCCCGGATTTGCCCTCGTCGAGACTACTCCTCCTGCGTTTCCCGAGGCCGTTCGAAGTTATCTCAACCACAGGGCGAGTGGCGTTAGCCATTTTCAAGTCTTGCGGTCCATTTACCACCTTGTCGCAACCCCTGGATTCGGAAATCCAAGAACTGAGTCTAAACATTCGCATGCAGTTCCGGCCCAAGTCCGATCGCAACAGTGGCGCGACCCGGCGCTGGAGAAGATGTTGATGTGGTTGCAAAGTCTGCGCTGCAACTATAACCCATACATGGGTTGTGCTGAAGTGATGCGACGATGATGTTGCTATTGTTGTTGATCGCCAGGTGTCAATCTGACGGGCGGCGATGCACTAGCGTTCGGGGAGTTTCGCTGACGTCGATGCGAGCCCCTTTAAATGCTCACTCAAATCAGCTCACCCCAACAACAATCGTACAGCAGCGAGCGGACGAGCGGGCGCCGCGATAATTCGTACAGGAAGAGAATCAATTACAGGTCGCGTCGAGGAGTGGCGAGCACAAATAGAGGCACAGAGAATCGAATGTTAGCCGTTGTGGCGTGGGTGAGTGAGGTGGATGTGGTTGTGGTTGTGGTTGTGGTTGTTTTGCGACCGGGAATGGCGCGAAGCAGTGATTTAATGACGAGACAAATCTGTTGCGCTGAAAGGAACAACAAAGATAAGGAGACCCGGAGCCGGAGGGAAGGCGGGCGGGCGGGCGGGTGGTATTACAAGGAAGATAGGAAGAGAGTCGTGAAGGGCGTAAATAATAGAAGTAAGAAGTGTAAGGTATTAATACGGAAAGTCTGAAGGTGCAGTTGTGCAGTGGTGGAGCAGGAAAGAAGTTGGGTTGACGGCTGTTGCAGTGATGTGTTGGGTTGAGATGGTCTGTCTGGAAGGAAGGGGATGGAAAGATTTGGGGGATGGCGCTTTCGGTTTGGCGGGCGGTGCGGGCGATGGCGATGGGCGTGGGCGTGGGCAGAGCAAGAGCAAGGCAGTAAGAGTAAGAGTGGAAGGCAAGGAAAGGACGCCTGGGGCTGGGCTGGGCTGGGCTGGCTGCTGGGATACTGGAGGCACGAAATTAGCGTAGATTTCCCTTGGCGGAATGGCCGGCCATGGGCCATGGATGGGAGAGGCGAGAGAGGGTCAGCTAAGGTATTGACGCAGCCGGGGGCCGTGGCAAGGGAGGCAAGGATGGGACAAGGGGTACTGATACACCCTCCCCCAAAAACGATACGCCCCCCCCCTGTGGGGCAGCTTCAACCAGTTATATCCTCAAGCCCTCCCACTAGCGGATTATCCTTCTTCCATGTGACCTCGAACAACACCAAAAATACTCTGTTTGTAAATATCCGCTGCGCTCGGCATCTAAAACTCTAGCTATATTTTTGTGAGATTCGTGTCTACCGCGCAAGGGACTTACTCTCTCACAGCCCTTCGTAAGCTCCGGGGCTCGGGCATAGCGCCCTTGCTTGATAAATTCGAGTTGAATTGAACATCTTTGAGGTTCGCGAGTACTCATCTTGAAAAGGCTTAGAGGACCCACAGGGGGGAGTGTCGTTTTTGGGGTGGGGGGGGGGTGTAATTACCCGGGACAAGGATGACAAAGTGCTGGAAGGGGTTTGGGGAAACTCTCGCCAGTGCAGATATCGGTCCTGATTGGTCAACGGCTGCCATCCGCGGCTGTAACTAGGTAAATTTAGGTATGGGTGAATGCCAGTGGGGACAAGCTGCAGTTCGATGATTTGCGTGGGCCCGCATGGCATGAAGGGCAATACAGTAAGGGGAAGAATAATATTGTCAAACAATAGAGCTCATAGGTAGGTACTCTTCCATTATTGTGCAGGTGCGGGTGGTGTGTGGATTCCTACCGTCGTCTGCCTGCTTCGATTTTCCCAATCCTCATGGGGACAAGTACCTACAGTAGGTAGGTATGTATGGGACGCTTATCAAGGTGCATCGCATGGCATCGCATGCGATCGCGATGCATACCCGAGGAAGGTGTGTGCGAGGATTCAGAATCACTCGTCCTGATATTCCCTCATATCCATCCCATCAACATACGGGAGTATCTCATACCTTCGCGGCACTAAGAGACACACCTTGGATACTCGCTCGGACCTCCGATAGGACATTGCCCAAGATAACTCAGCACTGGCTGTTGCATTTGATCATCTCATCTTATCCCATCATCGAGGGGAAAAAGATTCTATCCTTCCAATCGGCCTCAACACCACATCCCATCCTGTCTCATTGTTCTGATAGATAGATAATATGGGAGAAAAGCAAAACTCCACAACGATGCAGAAGAGGCCGCGTGGGCTCGAGATGAGCTAAGCCCCCTCCTTTCCGAGAGGAAGAACTCCCTCGTCCTCTCACGCAACCATATCATAGATCGATTGTATCTATCCATGGTATCTTGCGCATCTGTTCGTTCGCTACTGTACAAACTCGGTCTCCTCGTTGGATCCTTCTTTGGGTAAGAAGAGGCTCCAGTCAACGGTCGAGGATCTGAGACCTGCCGCCCCGGTCATGCAGGCCCGGTCCACAGTGGTGACAGGTACCCTTGTAATCGTACCCTCACGCTAGATCGGTGGTGACTGAGCAGGCTTCGGCTGGGTGTGCAACCAGTCATCTGCTGCGCCGGAATATTTATTATATATTTACCTTGTTTGCGCAATTAGGTCTATTCATTCCTGGCTAGTCTTAGAGGCAGCCTTCTCTTTGCTCCCCAAGGAACAGTGTTACCTAGGTACTTTCCTATTAACCTCCAGACACATGAGGTTTCCGAGACTTCAACGGCAGTCTCCTCAAAATGCATGAATCCATGCAGAGGGTCTTTTCCTAAGCTTGGCTGTTTCTTTGTTTCTGATGGCCTGTACGAGTTCGAGGCTTCAGCGGGCATGTATGAAACCACAATCTGGTTGGCAAGCTGCCACGAGGACCTGGACCCGACTCAAATCAACCCCACCTGCATGAGGGGTCGCAGCTCCCCTGTCTCTCCCCAGTATTTGTTTTCCTGCCTTGTGTTTACTTCTCATCGTTCCCTCTTCCACAGTTACCTAATCCGTACTACTAGAAGTATCACAGCCTTCCCAACATCAGGCCAGTGTAGTGTAGATGGCATGTGAGATGTTCCTTGTATATCCCACACGGACTTGGAAACATGTCGTGAGTTGGGTTAAGGTTTGGAGCTTGGGTGACAAGCAGAGTTTTATTTGAAATATCTCGCGCATTCAAGATCTCGCTATCCAGGGAGTATCCCTCTGTTTCAGACCGAGCTCAGCAAGCTTTCTGTCATGAAAAGGCCAGGCAGGAATCATCTCTTCTCATTTTGTGCCTTCACTTCAGGTCTTCAAGTGTTTCCCATCAGGAGAATGGCCATAATGATTACGCCTATCAGGGTCACACCACTCACCGAAATGCACGGTTTCAGTCTGGGTTAATTTAGAAAGAATGTCCTAATTTCAACTGGGAAGTTACCTGACTTTTGACGACCAGCAGCCCACCTCTTTGTTCATGTGGAGAAGACAAGTAGATAGCTAGCCTGGCATGGATTTATTCATGGTAATGAGGAGAGGATCGGTAAAAATAAAATGAGCACAAAGTCAAGAACTAGGCAGGTACGCATATATTATAGGCGACGGTACACAACTTTCGTTGAATCAGAAAAGAAAGCATCACCAAGAATGCGTTGTAATTGTACCCTGCGTGCTTACAGCCTCGCAAACTAACGCCTCGCAAGTCGCAAGAAACATCAGTAGTTTCGGACAGACAGAACTAATCATGGCCATGACAGACCATAGCATCCGTTTCCTTGGTTCGCAATATCCTCTCAAAACCATGACTTTATTTTCAGCAAATCCTGCAAAAGCCGTGCATTCCATGAATTTCAACTAGAATTCCCTCCTCAGCCTCGTCGATAAGGCTGAATAGCTTCCAAACTTCTCCCGCCTCGCCAAATCATAAACTCAAACCTCGTCCTATCTCTCACCCTCCTCCTCCACTTATCAACGACGGCATCACCTCAACTCAATGGCACGCACAAAAGCCAAAGCCCGACGTGGACCAGACGGGCACGCATTCCGCGAAAATGCGGAGGAGAAGAAAGCTGCCGAACACGGATCTGGATCCGCAATCTCTGGAATTGGGAATGGGAATGTAAGTGGGAGTGGGAATGGAAAGAGGAAGAGGAATCGGGAACGCGATGGTGCGGGGATGGATCGAAAGGGACAGGCAGAATCTGCTCCGGAAAATACGGCAAAGAGGAGGAAAGGGTCTGGCGATGACGATGTGGTTGAGGAGAGCTTGCTTGTTGCGGCGGGAGATGGAGTCTCTGCAGCTCAAGATACAGACGACGCACCCAGCGACCCGCGGCCGAAATCTGCCCCCGAAGCGTCACTTCTAGTGCCTATCTTCCCCGGCCTGGAAACCACGCATACGGTCACAACGATGAGTATCATCTCGTCTTCGAACATCAATAAGAAGGTCTCGCGGATATTGGAGCTTTTGTCTGAGAAGCCTTCGGGAGGGGAGGGGAAGAAACATGCTGTGGTTATGCTGTATGCGAAAGCGCCGGTTGTGAGTAAAGTTGTGAGCGTGGCGGAGATTGTGAAGAGGGAGATTGCCAGGGAGGGAGGCAAGTGGTTTAGTTATTGTGTGGTGCAGGAGGTGATGGGTGAGAGGAAGGAAAGGGCGAAGGAGAAGGTGATAAGGACGGATAAGGCGACGAGAGCGAGCGGAAAGGAGGAACTCGCTGAGAATAGCAATGAAGATGAGGGGCAGGAGGGGGAGGAGGACGAAGAGGAGGCTTTTGAGGTTATGAAGACACCATTTGAGAGAGCCTTGGAAGTAGAGGGGAAGCCAAAGGTTAGGGCTATGCCGGTCTTGAGCTTGTACTTGTCGAGGATTAGGATTGAGACGTTAAGGATGAAATATGGGTATGTTTCAACCCATTGCCTTTACGAAAAACACCCACTAACATCAAATAGTGAACAGACAAATGCTCAGGATGTAGAATAAGATGGGTCATGCAGTGCACGCATTGGCGTTAGGAAGTCTCCTTGAAAAAAGAGTTCTTAAGATACCCCACAAATGGCAATTTTCAGGCGATGGACAGCTCAAAATAGGCAATTCTTTGATTATGTTTGTTCAAGATACAAAGCCATACTGTAATTGCTCACACTGTTGCAATCCGACCAGTAATTCTCCAAGTATATTTACAGCCACCGTTAGCGCCACGACGCCCAATGCTTATGTCTCCTCCTATGTGTGTAAATGCTCCTATCTTCCCTGAGCCAAAGTTGTTCTTCTCATGTGCATCACCAGCTTCATGCACAGTGCACCGAAATGCCCTTCTCCTACCAACTATCTTGCCCTTGGCATAGCCCCTCCTTAAAGCTTCTGGCCAATCTTATCATAGTTGACAACCCGGAGGATAAAATTGACAGACACAGCGACAAGCAGAGCAATAGCAAGCATTGTCGGTCCAACCTTATCGTCGAACCCAGCCTGTCCCCTCTGTCTAATAGACTTCGCCCTCCAGTGGTAGGTCCACAGCGCATAGATCATCGTACACATAGCGACCAATGTGAAGGCAATAGCTGACCAGAAAGCAGTCTTGTCACCGAAGTTCAGCATGCCGACTGCGAGCGCACCGAGGATAACAGTGAAGTTCAGCCATGACAGGAAGGTTCGTTCATTGGCGAAGAAAACCTTGGGTTCGACTCGGGTTGGGAGAGCAATTCGCTTGCCTGGGGATCGATTAGCATACAGTCCAGATGTATAATTGAATGTGCGTTCAAGTGTGCGAGCATACCAGGCGCTGTCTGGAGGAGAGGTTGGCTTGACATTGTGACGGATAGCCGGGTTCAAGTGACAAGGTGCCAGGAGTGCTTGTGCAACCTCTTGTTGTGATTGGCCGGTGCTTCGTCGTCGAGGTGCGAGGCTGTTCACGTCGTGATGGATTGAGCGTCTCGGGAGCTGGGGAGTTGCGTCGCACGAGTCGTCGGAGAAAGTCTCGTGGAGGGGAAGCTTGAACAGTACAAAATTGAAGCTTCTGTATTCAGATTCAGATCTGCCAGACCAAGGCGGCTCAGGGAAGCTTGAGATGAGAAGAGAAGAGTGTTGGCGGGGCTGGGAACGTGCTGGCTTGAAGTGCTGTGATAGGTTGGGAACTTCGAGCAGAACTCGTCCCGACCAGGATGCTTCGAAGTTTTTGACTCGGTGCCCCGAATCAGGTGACTGGGAAGAGACGGCACGGTCTTACTTTTTTCCTTCCCGACCCTGTCCTGTGAGCTGTACAACCCCAGACTCTGAGCTGCATGAAAGGCGGCCTCTAAGAGCAACAATTCACATAAACCCCTCTTCCGTGTTCTGCTGACCTCTTACGACTTCAAATACCATCAGAGAAGACCTCAAATATGGCTTCCTCATCTGCCACTCCTGTAGGTCATCCCCAGACTCCGGCGCATTCAATTGTTGTTTACTAACTCTGCCTCAGCCCATCTCATACACTCGCCTTAAGCAGATTGCCAATGATGTAGGTCTACTTTGAATATAGCAGAACAAAAGTGCCATACTGAGACTCCATCAGGCTTGCCAAAGTGCCCTAGGTAGTGCAGAGTTCTACGAGCATGCAAAAACAGAGGCTTGGAACACAACTATCATCGTTTGTTTACCCCTTACTTAGCAACTAGCTACCTGCTAATAACGTGGCAGAACTCCATCCTGCGGTCTCTCATATCTGAGTCATCTCCTGCTGGAGGAACCCCTTCCTTCAAATATGCTGTCAATAGCACAATCATTCAACACCTCGTTCCTACCTCATCCCTCAACCGTGCCAAGGCAACCCAAGAAAGTGCTGTACCCAAGGCGGATGATGAGGCTACAATCTCAACGAGCGATGCGAAGACTGGAGCTACAGGAACTGATGGAAAACCCCACGTAGGAAGAAGAGGAATGCATAGCGCAACTGGAGCATACTGGAACGAGAAGACCGATGGGATGTGGAGCTTCAAATATGAGGGAGGAGAGAACAAAGGCCTTGATGTTGTGATTAGCGTGATCTGGATCTCGATATAGGATCTCGCGATATGAGCAGGACTATGTACGAAGCACAGTATCTCGGGAGGAGTCACAGGCGTTTCACAATGCGGGGTAGCATTGTAATGCAGGGAACCAGGCCATGGCATTTTCCCAAACAGCATCTCGGGGCGCACGAATTCTTGACAAATGTCCATATTGCGTGTCCAATGATCTTGCTGTCAGAGTACCACAGCACCAGTGTTTACATTGATTGACTTTAGCCTTCCTGTGTCTGAGGTCGCAAAGCTGGGTGGGTACACGTCGTTGCACTGTCGTCCTTGTTGTCTCTCATCTGCATTCTGAAGCCATCATTCACCTGGACTGGACAAAGATATCGGTGGCTTGCCGACGTGGAGGTGGAAATAGCGGAGGGCCGCTCGCTGTGAATGATGTGCCGCCGATGAACGGGGAGAGCTGCTCGTATCTAATGGAGCCTAGGTAAATTTATCTCGCTACCGTGTTGACTGGACCGGACGGTCTCTGTCCTTTGGCCAATCCGTGACAAAGCGCTAATAGCCTTGCATGAAGAGCAAGGTCAAAAACACAGCGCAGCGCAAATCGGAGATACTGTATGCCCGCCGAACGCCACGAGCATCAAGTGACACTCAGAAAAACTTGACTCCCAGCGCGCTTTCGTCTCCCGTCCTGATGGCCGTCCTCGTGTCCTCGTGTCCTCGTGTTATCGTCGGCTTCGGTGGTGGTGGCCACCTCACCTCACACAGACAGGCAAGACAACCTTGGCTGGGCTGGCCCCTCCGCCTCCGGAAAAAATGGTGGGAATACTTCGGATATCACCTACGGCACTCGCGTCGATTGATTTGATTCGAAAGGCGAGGTGAGGTGAGGTGAGGTGAGGTGAGGTGAGGTGGGTGGTGGGTGGGCTCATTCACCGCCTGGGGTGAGGTGACCCACCGCACTGCTGTTACGGGAGCTAGAAGAAGAAGACGCGACCCTGAACCTGAACCGGAACCTGAGTTCTTCGAAAGTTCTGAAACTATTCCATTACTCGTGCCTTGTTGTGCCCTACCTACACTCGACTCTACCTGCCCGCCTACCCACCTACTCAACAAGCAATCGCGAATCATCCATCATATGCTCTCTCGCCTGCACAGATCTACAAATTGGAAATAAATCTCACTCGACAAGAACTCCGCCCTCTACCCTGGGTACCTGAACCTCACGTTCAACTACACATATTTGAGACGTTGACGGCTGCCTTTCGCGCTCTTGACAACACCGGCAATCCCCTATCATGTCCCTCTCGTAAGCCAGACCTCTGACCGCTGCATCTTCTGTAATCAGCCTGGTACTGACATATTTAGAACACTTTCACTGGATATTTTGGGGGGTATCGTCCGTCTCTTGGACGACGCCAGCACCGCGAAACTTGCTATGACTTCCAGGAGATTCTACCAGCTGGGTCAACATGGCTACAGTCCTCGTTCTTCCTTGAGACCAGTCGCTGTCACGGGGTTTGCCTCCACAACCAACACCGTTACCTGGGCTCCTACCGTCTCTCCAACCGCTTCTCATTTAAGCTCCGTCGCCGCCGACTACGATCCGCTCGCCAGCACCGACACCGATGCAACCTCATCTCCAGAGGAGGATGATTGGGAGTTCGAAGTCACCCCAGAAATGATCCGCCGCCTTTCACTGCTTCCAGTCCGCCAATCCGCCGCCAACATCGAGGGTATGCCCACCGAGCTCAAGCTTGAGATCTTCAGCTACCTCGATTTGATTGATTCTACATGCCTCGGCCTCACATCACCAAACCTCTATGTTGTTCACCGAGCAATTCACGGTACCAAGATCCCTTTGAACACTCGCCGTGTCGGCCCGAACTCCCTAGAGTCTGCCTGGGAGGTTGTCGGCAAGCAAGAGTGCAAGCAATGCAAGATGTACCGGTGCGAGCTCCACGAGCACATCAAGACCTGGATGCCCAAGGATCTGGAGTACTGCTCGATGAAGAGAAACTTCGGCGTGCGCGCCAAGGATAACGCTACCCATCAATCATGCTATCGAGGCAAGCCCAGCAAGCCGCATCGATGTGGTCGCCACCCTCTGAGAACCACCTCCGTTCACCAAGACGATGCTTCATTCAGCCTTCCCCACTGAATTGACATCAGCGAGCTTTTACAGCATGCAATATCGGAGCCTTGATGATTTTTTGAACGGTTGATTTTAGCGCGCATTGAAATTGGGCCCTCGAACGCGATAGACTTTCACGGATAGATCTTGCGGCATTAGCGAAGAACCGGACCCGGAGCGACGTGCATTAGAGGTTGATAATGACTGCCGATGCATAAAATAACGGCTACGTCGCATGTAAATTACAGAACTTTTCGTTTCTTCCAAATTAGCGGTGGCGTTTTCTGGAATCCTTTTCGGTATTTTCGTTTTTCCGGTTGTTTTTGCGACATCGCTGTGGATGAATGGTGACAGGTGTGTCTTCTACAGTCTTGCGATCGACTGGCATGGATAGGGAGGCGTTTTCGAACATATTTGCTTTCGTGGACCGGTCTCTCGAAGGATTATGAATCGATATGGAAATGGCTGGAGTTTCCGGGATTTGAGAATTTTACGATGCGGTCTATGAGAACACTTGAAGTACCAAACTTACGGTGCGTCATTCCACAGACTACGAAGACGATAGAGATACTATGAGACCAACGAAAACTCAACAATAATTTGCGTTCATTATTTTTTCTGGTCTTGTCCTTTACTTTACGTTGTTGAATGTGCCCATTTGTAGCGCTTTCTAGTATTAAATGCTGTTGATCAAAGCTGCTGCATCCAATAATGTCTCTCGAATATGACTTGTGCATTTCCGCAAAGTGGTGGAAAGCGCCCAAGAGTTTCTTTTTGCTACAATATAATGTCATTGAGTCTCTGAGTGACTTCCCAAAGCCTACACAGTTGCCTCTACATTAGATTTTGGTGATTTTTATCAGGCTACCGTCTGACTCTTCTAAGACAAGTCAGATGCATCAGTCCAGGTTGCTATCCTGGCATTTCCGCGAACACTATTGAAATGATGGAGTTATATTGTATCCCGCCCAAACTAAACTCTTTCGCTCTACAGACGCCCAAATATTCGCTCACCAAGACAGAAGTCTGCCCAAAAAGGGCCAGTCTGAGCATACCCTCTGCGCACTCCAAGTGGCCAAATACGACCATTCCTATCAACGAAGTCTCCAACCAACCACTCAAAGACCCATCTTGGCAAATACCTCATCCCACGTCTCCAAAATATCCCCATCCTCATAATAGTAGCAGTTCATCTTCGTCCACAGTTCTCTCGATCTTCTCTCCTCACCACATCTGATCAATCCCAGGCTGGCCCTCTCCTCAAATGCATTACCTTGGACCTCGACAACCTCCTCTCGTCCCCCAAGGTTAACCAGCAAACTCTTTGCTCTACACCTCCTACAACACTTACGGTACGAGCTCGCCTCCCTCTCCTGGGACATCCTCCAAGCCATCGAATCCTCCTTCTCGAGTTTCTTCTCAAGCTCAAATCCACCAAATGCCTCTTCAGGTTTATACTTCATGCACTCAAAACAGCACCTCAGCCCAGTCCAAAGCCATTCCTCGTCCCACAATAACTCACCAAGCGATCTCTGCCACTCGACACAGGTAGCTCCTAGCATATATCCATACTCGTACCAACCATAGAGCACATGACTCTCATCAATTGCAGCTCGCATACGGAGATCGAACGGGTATCGCTTAATCTCATACACCTTACCAGCGCCATCGTACAGCAAGCCTTTGTCTAGCACGTCGTGAAAGAGTGCATAAAAGCGGCGAGCTGTGAGCCCGAAGCAGATCTGAGAAACTGGGTCTCGCCAGAGCTGTGCGAGGATGTTAAGGTGGATTTCGTCGGGCAGGGAGTGAAACAGGGCTTTCAATTTTGGGGTAAGGCTTTGCAAGGACCGAGGATCTGGCTTGGTGTTCCTGGTTTCGGAGCTTAATTTGGATGTTAGTATTGTATTTTGAGGAGTGTGGAGAGGCAGGGAAATGAATCTCTTGCAAGTGACTCACGCGAAGGGGGTGTTGCCTAGAGCTGTGGCTTCCGAGCCCTGTGCGACAACATGGGCAGCCGAGTCGAGTTCGGCAAGGCTAGGCATTGTGCCTGAGAACTGGACGATGCCCTTGGGCGTGGATTATGATGTTTGTTTTCAAAACTTGAGAAGGGCGGCTTTGATAGTCCGTGGTGGGCAATTGGGATGCTGTCCCATAATCGATGAAGAGGATTGGTGTTTGGGTGGGCACGAGGATGGAAGGGTTTCCTCTAGGCTTCAAATATCGTCATCTTGAGTAGAGAGCAATCGATGGATACTTATAGAATTGCGAGGAAATGAAATGCCACTTAAGTTAGGCTGCCTGTTGCCCTTCGGTTGCGCCTGTATGATTCACGAACTTACCTTTGCCGTGGGCGGACGTGAAGCTCTCCGAATCCAATGGAGGACCAAGCTAGTCACTGCTCGCTCGATCCGAAATTAAGTATCTGATCCCGGATAAGATGACAAAGTATCAAGCTTCATCTATCCCCATCCGATACCTCGATGATCATGATATCCGACTACGGATAAGAGCTCAAAGAGCTAAGCGAAGAGGAAGGAAGCATGAGTTTGTTCATAATGTCGAATAAACTTTCCATTTGGTAAGAGCAACGCGGTATCATATTTTTCCATGATATTCTTGAACAAATGGATGCATTCTTAATATCATTTGCGTGGTCTAGTTGCCTGATCCCCAGGGGTAACGAGGTTCAAGACCCACTCCCCCAATTGGAGAACAGAGCACACCACCATCCAATCAGGAGTCAGAGACAGTTCAACAGACAGATACATTCACTTACTGTATTACAAAAAGTATATCAGGAAGAGCCACCAGGTATATTCTATTGAGCACTGATAAGTAGCTCACAAGTGGCTCTTCCCATTGCCCACGACTGTTCCGAGTATTTCCAGCCCCTGCTTCCTTTCCAGTAGCGGTACAGGAATCGTCTTGAGCCCCGAATCTTCCAGGTGATTGACCACCAGAACATCAAATTTCTCCCCTGCAACCCCTACATTCTTCAGCGCCCTGAGAATTCCAAGTTCCGTAATGAAAGCACCAAAAACGTCTCCTGCATCAGCGCTCTCCTTCAAACCTTGCGCTCTTAACACATCTACAATCATGTCTTGGTCCTAAAGAAATAATCCAAAACTTTGTGCTGCTGTTTTAAAGCCTTGTCATCTCCGTGATAGAAGTTATAATTCAACACAGCAGGCAACATGATACACCTCGTCTCTCCATGTCCAACACCTAACGACCCAAGTTGATGGCCACTGCCATGACTTCCTCCCATAGGTAACCCTGAGGTAACACCCTTCATGCTCTCGACGACACCTAAGATCGAATCCAACACTGCTTTCACATCTTCCCAATTTCTCTCCGTCAGCAACAGACTAGGAGGAAGCAACTGTCAACCCTGCTGACAACACTTGGTCTAGCTCAATCCCAGCTTTATTGTATAGCGAGCAGATTCATTCAACCTAAAGATCCACGGCTCTGATAGCAGTGGATAGCCAGATGCTTTCTGCAGTCGGATACTGAGCTGGATCTAGTATCATGAGGTGGGCTAGCATGGACAGGTGCGTGAAGCGGACTTTGTGGTGAGTGCGTGTGTCAATTCCTCCTGCTAGAGCGAGGTACTTCCTCCCAAGAGTGGTGTGGGATATCAATTACTGGGATAAGGTATGGCCTTGGATTTTGAGGTTCGGATTCTACCGTTATTTTGGACAGGTCAGACAATGTTGTTGGCAAGTGCCTGCCGAAGTTGAGACCAGCACCACCACTGCGTTCATTGCCGGAAGTATTAAAAGATAGCTGGGACATACAAAAGTAATCATGTTAGTTCAATTGATCAGAAATCTTGCGCCAAGCGTGACCAATAAATCAGCGCTTTTCTCCCCGACATCTTTCACGAGATCCACAACATCATCCCACCGGGCACGAGGCTTGATGCCTTGGCTCACACTAGGATCTCCTTTTCAAGTACTTGTTGCAAGCGAGTCCAAGTATCTGTCTTGCTGATTGACAGTAAAACGATGATGTAAATTTTGAAGAGCGGAATATGTTGCCGATGTGTTGTGCACATGCCTTTGGGAACGTAATGCCTGAGGAGATACAGGGCTAGGGATGAGGTGGGCAAGCGGGCTTGTAGGGTTCATATGGAGCTGCCATTGTTATGGAATTTTCCTGTGATCTTTATCGTATAGAAAGAATTATTGAATTGTAAATGTTCACTTGCGTGTAACTGTAAGAGGAGCAGAAACGACACCGCATTGTTTGCATACCCCCTCCTAGCTAGGTATCATTTTAAGGTTCGCTCGGCTAAGTACATGCTAGTAAGTAAACAAAATTTCTGCTAGACTTCACATATAACCCAAGGAGACAATGCATTCCGTTACTAGAGGTATGCTTTGACACAAATGAACATTCGATAGGTAACGTTAGGAGAAGATTATGGAAGATTTCTTCTCGATGTGACCAGGAAGCTCGAAATGTCGCCAAGGCTCCAGGAGACTTGCCACACCGAAGAGACTTCGAAGTACACAAGCATACTTTGAGAGCAGTTCATTAATACCTACTACAATTTACTCAATTCTCATTGCGTTTAATGCTGTTGAATGAAAGCACAAGTAGCTCATTGCCATAGCTTCAAGTAAGGTGTAACGTGACACAGAGTGTTGAATGCACTATCCAAAGCCGGTGTAACAATCATGAGTAACAGTAGAACAATGCATGTGCCTAGATAGGACCAAAATCATTATGTACCAGTCTGGAGAGTTCTGACTTTAATTCACATATACCTCAGTTACACATAGTCACAGATCGCAGTACACATTGCTAGCGATTTCTACGTTTTTTTTTGTTTTGCTTGTCTTGAAGCACACTACCTAGCAAATCTGAGATTGGTCCGATATTCTCAAGAACATGTTTTCTTTCTCATCGGTAGTACAAACCTTTCGCGTTTTCCAGGCTCAGTGTATGTTACAGAATTGCTCAATCTGAAGAAGTAGCCGGGTTGCAGTACCATGTACAGAAACTAGCAAAAGCTCAAGAAAGCTTAGAGACAGCCGATAAGTACTGTTATTTTCAAGGATCGTGGTTGGTTCTTGAATATCAGTTCTTGGAGCTTTGAGATTTGTTCAGTCTGGACATGTCGGAACCCCACAAACGACATTACAATAGCTGTTCCTACAAAGAATTATCTTATCAATCAGATCTACCACATGACGAGACATATTCCAGACAGGGCATCTGTAGAAAAGGTTGACGTAAAGTATACACGACCCCTGGAGACCGTTCACGTGTGGGCTTTGTTACCAAATTCACAGGCCAGTCTGTAACTTACTACTGTAGAAACCACCACTTATACCTTGGACCTCAAATTTCTGTGGACGGTTGTGTGGATTAGGACCAGTGGAAATGTCGGTCCAGTCAAGTAGAACACCATCTGCAATAGTCCAGGGAGACAACGTCGACTAAGGAGGGGGCTGATGGGGAAAGTCTTGGAAAGCTTGTTCTTGCGACGAGACCAGCAGATGCTATTTGCGCAAGGCCGCCGCCGGGCGGCATCTTACTGTAGGAGGCAATAAGATCTCGAACCAGAATATGCTAAAGTCCTGTTTTGTTCTTTGGCTAGCTCAAATCTTGGAAGTCGAGACTAACAGCCCCCGCCCTGCCGGCTCCTGCGGGGCACTTGCCCGGTGATGCTGAACCCTGACAACCTCCTGAGCCATCTGATTGATCCACGTTCTGTTTCAATGCGTTCTGTTTCCAGTTACTGTACTTGTACTGCTAAGAGAAGCTTTCCTTGCATAGGCGAGAAGCTTGGAAAAGCTTACGAGTCCTCCCCCTCTGAGACAGGGGGCGCTGGATCTGGGACGGTGATGTGCGCATGCCGGCTGATCAGGACAGCCACCCGCAACCACCTTAAGATGACGTCGATTTCGAGAGACCATGCATGAAGACATCTGACAGAGGAGGCAGCCCTTGTGCCTGTGAGAACTCAAAGTCCATGCGAGTACGATGTGTGATATTGGACGAGGTTACTGGAGCACGTGGAGACCGAATACGTTCCTACCAATCTCTATCCCAGCACAAGTTTCTGCACCTTTATCAGTTGCCACACGAAGTGCAGTACTGTAGATATAGCCTCTGTCTCACAAATCCACTCTATGCCCTCACCCCCCTTGTATATTTGCTTCTTTCCGGCCGTCTTTGAGTAGCATTCAGGTTTCTGTCTCACATCCTAGCGCTGTTGCTCATCGAGAAACACATGCACTTTACTATTCACCATGTGGCCCTTGTGTCATCGAATCGTGGCGCAAAAGCTTGATATCCCCAGCATTTCTTTGGGGGTAGCCAGTGACAACAGAACAAGTCAAGCGCCGGGGAGAGCGATGTGTCCCGCGAGGCACCTCCCGTCCGAACCTAGCTATGCATGGAGATAGGTGCTGCCAGCTGAACACACAAGCTTTTAAGCTACTCTTGTACAAGGATACTACTATGACGCCGTCGTCGCCCTTCCGCTTGTGTTTGAGCAACGATCAAGCTTTGTCTGGCAAGAGCAAGTCTCGAGGCTGTTGTGTGCACCTCCTTCCTTGTGTGCTCTCCAGCCAGACATGCTCTTACCAGAGCTAACGCAGGGCAAGATACTTAAGTAGGTAGTTGGCCCTCTCATTCTTCTGTCTTCTCTTCTCTACTACTCATCACTCACGGCATCATCACTCCCGACGACCTACTTCATTGATATTCAAAGCTCCTCAAAACAAACAAGACAGTCATATTTCATACCACCCACCCACTATGTCTACCCTCCAAGGCTTGCAGAAGATCAAGATCGTTACCAACAAGCAATACCAGAAGAATGGTCTTAAATCTTATGTCTACCTCCTACAAAAATGGGGTTTCCAACCAACCCAGCCAGGACCATTTGTTCAGCTGAACAAGGCTTCCGAATCCGGTCACCAAGGACTTCTCAGCATACTCGGGAAGTCTGCAACTCCTCGTACCTTGGCAAAGAAGCCCGATCCCTCTTCCACTCAGACTGGCGAGGTCCCGGCAGACGACCAGCAGAACGATGCTCTCTACCTCTGCCCAGTCAAGATCGGTAGCCCAGCTCAGACTCTTATGCTTGACTTTGACACAGGTTCTGCAGATCTGTGGGTAAGTACCGTTGTGGATCCTGGATCCTGGCTTCCAAAAACTAGCATAGGCTAATGTTTCCACAGGTTTGGTCTACCCAACTGCCAGCAACTACCCAGACTGCTGGCAAGAAGGCTGGTCATGTTATCTTTGATAACACAAAATCATCCACCTTCAAGCCTACTTCTGGATCCAGCTGGAAAATCTCCTACGGCGATAGCTCCTCCGCTTCTGGAACAGTCGGTACAGACAATATCATTCTCGGTGGTTTGGAGGTCAAGGGACAATCCATTGAGCTCGCCAAGAAGATTTCTGCTCAATTCGCTTCGGGCGTTGGCGATGGACTCCTAGGTCTTGCGTTTGGTGCGATCGTATGTAACCTTCCTCACCTTCATACATCTATGATTTAGGATCTTAGGTGTAAACCTGTCTGGAGACAGATGCCTCCAGGTTTAGTGGTTTCCAGGGCTAACGTCATGAGAAGAATACCGTAAAACCGAAGGCTGTCAAGACCCCTGTTGAGAACAGTATGTATACCCAACGATTGTTTAGGATAATCTTGCCACTCCATTTGTGATTGTGAACATGATGCTGATTTGTATGAAGTGATCGCCCAACAAGATATCCCCGAATCTGCTGAGCTCTTCACTGCAAAGCTTGGCTCATGGCGTGATGCAAATGAGCCCGATAAGGGACAAGGTTTCTATACCTTTGGTTATATCGACAAAGCTACTGTTACTGCTTCTGGGCAAGAGATTTCGTACGCTCCTGTTGACAGCTCGCAAGGCTTCTGGACAATCGAGTCTGCTTCTACAATTGTGAATGGCAAAACTATTTCCCAAAGCGGGAACACGGCGATCATGGACACCGGAACTACTCTTGCTCTTGTCTCTGACGCTGTATGTGAGGCGGTCTATGGTGCTATTGAAGGCGCAAAATATGATCAGCAAAACCAGGGGTGGGTATACCCATCCACTACCACAATCGATCAACTTCCTGATGTTTCGATTGCCATTGGCGACAAGCAATTTATCGTCCAAAAGGAAGATCTTGGATTTGCAGATGCTGGTAACGGTACAGTGTACGGTGGTATTCAGAGCAGAGGTGACATGGACTTTGATATTCTCGGTGACACTGTCTTGAAGGGTATCTACGCAGTAAGTTTTAGACCTCTTCCTTGTCTTTCTTAGCTTCGCTTAACAGGTCCAGATCTTCGACCAAGGAAACAAACGATTCGGCGCTGTTCAACGACCAGAGAAGTACCAGAACATCACGCCTGCCCCCTAAAGGGACAGAATGCTGTTGCATTGACAATGACAGACTAAATGACTTCGGCATGGTACGTTTGGATTACAAGGTACATGATGGGATGGATTGCAGGGACTAAATTGTATTGTGCTTCGCTTAACCTCAATATTATCATAACAATCAATATTGTTCTTGGCACTTGATCTCATCTGAATTTCTCTTGCTGAATGATAAAATTGTTGCTGTCCTGCCTGCGCAAGGAACGAGTCTAAGATGGAAATTAAAGAGATGGGAATCAGCCAACAAGAAATATTTCGTGGTCCCTGATGCAGAGGCTTGCTTCATAGAGCAATACTCCCACTCGGCAAATCTACATTAGACTCTGGTAGCCAGAAGTAGATAGCCAGCGGGCTAGGTATTACGAGCGAAACAGAATAAACGACTCCTTACTGGAGGTGCAGAATTCGGACACGACATGGACATGATAGGTGGCATGCGTGTGCATTCATTATGTCTACTTATGTCTATATCTCCAGTCTCATTGAACATCAAGTGTCAATACCCCGGTCCATGGTAAACTCGCACACGATGAACCCAATATATGCAGCGAATAAAGCCCATCCCATCCACCTCCTACCACCAAACATTACGATACCAAACAGTACCGCACTACTTGCCCACATGCACCCTATCTCGAAGAGCGTCACGCTGCCCTTTGGGCTGGCTATGTCGCCCGTAAGATATAAAACACCTGCACAGAGCGTGACAAGGAAAATGTTCGAACCAGCGGTATTAGCCACTACTATTCCCGATTCGCCACGTTTGGCGGAGAATATTGAGACGACCTTCTCTGGAAGGGTGGTCGCAAAGGAAAGGAGCGTTATTCCGAGGAGAGTCGAGGAGAGCGAGAACTCGGCCGAGAGGGTAGTAACGCTATGCGAGAGGATATAGCCGCTTAGAGAAAGAGCCAGGAAGCCTATTATGAGGTGCGTGAGGTGGTGAAGCGTGCTGTGGCCTCCGCGCTTGACGGTCTGCAAGGGTGAGAGGTTGACGTCGTCAAAGATGTCCTTGTGTAGCCCTTCATGGTGATCTTGTGGATTTGCGGGCGATGGTGGAACGCCTGTGTGCTGTCCGCTTTCGAGATCGTGTAATGTCGTTGTGCTGCTTGAGTTGGAATTGCTGCGGACGTGGAAATGTGTGTGCTTGTGGGCTGGCTTGGTTTTCAATGGTATGGAGCCATTCTCATCATCTGAGTCTGATTCCGAGTCCGAATCAGACGAGTCGCTGTCCGAGTCGCTGTCCGAATCCACTGGTGGTGACACAATGCCTTTATAAATTGCCCATGCGATAGATATGAAGTATAGCACGAATGTAACAAGCAGTAATCCACCCCCAATTCTACCAAGAGATTCGAAGAAGAGAATGAATATTGTGAAGAATGTCGTCAAGCCAAGCAGGACCCCCGTGTAG
Source organism: Cadophora gregata (assembly GCF_030347475.1). NCBI lineage: Eukaryota > Fungi > Ascomycota > Leotiomycetes > Helotiales > Ploettnerulaceae > Cadophora > Cadophora gregata. The sequence continues at coordinate 898,353 of NW_026695935.1, read as the reverse complement.
ATCTTCGCGGAGCGATCGAAAGTTATCGCAGATGGAGAGAATATTAAGCCCAGGGAGAAGGCGCCTAATATATTCGAGATGCTGCTTCCGAGTATATTACCCAAGGCGAGAGGCGATTGCTTCTGGGAGATAGCTGCGACAACCACAACCAGCTGAGGAGGAGTCAACAACTTGATCACAGGTTTTGTCAGATTGATGTGGTCATACCTCTTCCCATTCTGCTCCAGCTGTCAAGAGAGCAACCAGAGTCGGTGGTATTCCCGTGCGCGAGGCTATCTTGGCTGTATGATCGATGAACTTGTCTGCGCCAAACTCAAGAACGAACAGCCCGCCGATGAAGGCCGCGATGTTGAACGCAACATTGTCGGAACTGACCATCGTGAACGAGTGTTGTCGATGGACCGATGAGGGTTGGGTCGGGAGGAGGGGTTAAGGTTGTATTAAAAGCCCCCTCCAGCTGGCAAGTGGCAAATAGGGGTGGTGGGTGTACGGGTCAGGAACAATACTCCATAGTACAACACAAGCGTGGTACTTTATTGACCTTGAGACATTGACCTGGAATAGGTCACCACCACAAGAGAGACAAAAGGAAGGAAACTGACGAGCTGTGAAATACGATATAATGCGGCTTCGCAGAAGATGAGAACTGAGGAGAATTGCCTAGGGAACGCGGGTGACCAGATTGGCGGGCCAGCTATCGCCCGTACAGAACAGGTGGGATTTTCTTCTTATCCCTTCAGCCGCAGCCTTCTTGTAGCGATAACAGAAATCCAAGGAATATCGATATTGGACACTCCTGTAGCTCCAAGGATACTCTGCCGCTCTTGGACGCGACTTTCATCAATTCGTCGAAGCGTGTCTGCGCGTTCAAGGTGGAAGGCAAATTGATAGCGTGCGCAGATAGATGAAATAAGCATAAGCTTGCCTCTGGCCTCTGGCCTCTTGCCCGTTTTTAGCTCACTCGGCAAGCGGGAAGCAGGAAGCCTTGCTTTATTATATCTCCATCTCCCTCCCTACCTGTACCTTGCTCGAACAAGCCTGGACCACCTTAGGTACTGTGCTGTACTCCTCTTCCTCTTACCTTAGATTTACGATCTTATGGGCTAGATGGATATTTTAGAAAGTCCGCCTCCTTACTTCGATTTCCTGTTGACCGTAAACCCTGGCCCCAACGAACTGGGCTTGCACTTTTGAGAAGTTTTTATTCTTCTACGTTTTGAGACTTCTGCGTCGGATATCTCACAGGCTGTCCTGCCGGAACCAGACGAGGAAGATGATAGCTCAGCTGCCGTTCCACATCCACATCCACATCCACATCCACATCCACATCCACATCCACAGCAAACATGGCTTCGCAGCCCTCTTTGATTTATTCGGACAGGCCAGCTGGCAGCTCCCCGTCGACTCCATGTGGCGTCGCTAGGCCGTCCTGAAAGGGCATGTTCCTGGCCCTGGCCCTGGCCCTGGCCATTTCCAGCTTGAGCGCCGGCAAGCCACTTCAACCTTTGTGGAAGAAGAAATGCTGGAACCGAGAAAGGCTCAAGGCTCAAGGCTCAAGGCTCAAGGCTCTGAGCTCCCCGATCACTCTTGGCCCCTGATTATTATTCTCGTGCTGCTGTGCGTCGCAATAATTCCTCCAGTCTCCTAGTCTTTTCGTGCAACTGCGTGCATTATTTCCCCTCCATGCAGACTAGTGTCCCGTCGAGTTCTGTGCCGTTGGCGTAGACCATGGCTGGTGCCGGTCTAGGGCGGTCTATCGAAAAGCAATATCTCGCGGTTGGGTATTGCAAAAATCCCATGGTAGGGGTCTCATGCATGGGCGGCACTAGATATACGATATGAGTGGCCTGAATCCCCATCACGTTGCTTCTACTATCTAATCTTTTGTCTCGCCGAGCTTTGGTTTGAAACCCTTGTTGCAGGCAGCTCTTTTCGCCTTGGACAGGGCGATATGAAGTGTTGATGTCCCCAAGTAGCAGCTCCTCTCTGCTCTCCCAGTCGCAGCTGCCACATTGTTTCGACCATCCCCTACGGCTCTCTCCTCCACAACAAAATGACTTCAAGTCATGACAGAGTTGAGCATGTCGTCAATTCAGAAGTTCCTTCGGACGCTGTGAAGGAGGACCCTAAAGCCATGTGTGACGAGAAGACGGGATTCCCCAGTGTTGCTGTTGAGCTTCAAGAGACGAGCCGGCAACGTCCTCACGCCGGAGACTACCTGCACGCATTCCGGGATGCCTTTTCCAAGCAGAGCGTCCGCAAGTATGCTGCTGTTCTTGTGAAATTTGGCAAGTTTGTTGGTCCTGCGGGAATCATCAGTGTCGCATACATTGATCCCGACAATTTCCAGACATCCATCTCTTCCGGTGTTCAATTCAAATTCAAGCTTCTGTTCATGGTGTTGATTTCGAACTTGATCGCAATTTTCCTCCAGGTACTGGCTCTCACTATGATGGATTTCCATGTACTGATTAGTAGTTATAGTCTCTGTCAGTCAAGCTTGGCTCAGTCACAGGAATGGATCTGGCGCAGATGAACAAGGCTCACCTCCCAAAATGGCTCAATATTGGGCTATGGTTTATTGCGGAAGCATCAATCATCGCCACTGATATTGGACAAGTCATTGGAACTGCCATTGCCATCAACATTCTCGTCCCGAAAATCCCATTGACGGCTGGTTGTGCTCTATCGATTGTGGACACCCTTTTCATCCTCTACTTTTACCGACCTGACGGATCAATGAGAGGCCTCCGACTCTTTGAACTCTTCGTTGGGACTTTTGTGATTGCAATCTTCATCTGTTTCTGTATCGAACTCTCGTACATCACAGATACCCCGGTTGGACATGTTTTCAAGGGATTCTTGCCGTCCAAGGCAGTTTTCCAAGGAGAAGGGTCAGTGTCGTCCTTGTGACCCATTATTCGTTCAAAAAGCTAATGTCAATCAGACTTTACCAATCGTGTGCCATTCTTGGAGGTACTCTCATGCCTCACACAATTTACTTGGGAACTGGGCTCGCTCAACCCCGCCTTCGCCAGTTTGACGTCAGAAACGACACATACAAAGAAGCTTTCAACAGCTCCAGACCTACGGCTCTCAAGCTCTATAAACCATCTCTTTCAGCCATCAAAGCCTGTATGAACTACTCCATTGCCGAACTCATTATTACCCTCTTCATAATCTCGGTCTTTGTCAACTCGTCGATACTCATCATCGCCGCTGCATCTTTAACCGAGGAAGCAGGGGAAGCAGATCTATGGGGTATGTATGATCTGTTCCAAGAGACCATTTCTAAAGCTGCCGGTACTATCTTCGCATTGTCCTTGTTGTTCTCTGGTATCAGCGCAGGAATTGTAGCTACAATGGCGGGTCAGATGGTCTTCGAGGGAGCTTTCAACTGGACTATCCGACCCTTTTACCGACGTCTCATAACTCGAGTTGTCGCTCTCATACCTGGTATCATCATCGCAGCTGTACTTGGGCGAGATGGTGTAGCAGCCGCTTTGAATGGGGCAAATGTTGTGCTGTCAGTCGCACTGATCTTCCTGACATTCCCACTCATCTGGTACACCAATTTCAATAAGTATATGATGGTTGAGACGGAGAGTGGAGCTAGTGCAGAGACCTTTGAGACGATAGGCGAAGGCGATGTTGAGAGAGTTAGGCCTGAGACGCCGAAGGTCAGCATGGCTAACAACTGGCCTACTGCTATTGCTGGAGGGATCATCTGGGTCATTATTGCATTCATGAACATTGCTACATTGACTCTCCTTGGACTGGGCATTGTCCAGCCTGATTAAGGCACATTGAAAGGCGTTCAAAATATGGAATTTTACGAATGATGAAGCGAGCTTGGAGATGATATGGCATTCTGGGCCGAACTTTGACATGTCAGCATATGAAATATCATACATGTTGGAACAAAATGTGTATGTTCCTGGTCTAGCTGTGATCTATCTTTTCATCAAAGAACTTGACAAATTAAAGTCTTTCCAGCGCTTTGGTATCCACGCTTATGGTTCGGCCCCTGCCACGCATCGACTCCTACGTCCAGAAAACCTTTGCTGCAGCTTGGCCCTCTAAGCTCAGCTCGCAAACTCCACAAGACTGACCACCTAATGCAGCCAATATACCCAGGCAGCGTTGCAACCTCCAAATATAATATGTACACTCTCCAGATGGCCCTCTCACATATCTATCTCTCGTCCCTGACCATGACCTCAAATTGACCATCATCCTCAATGCCATATTTCTATGTCTCAACATAGCAATGGCACAACCTCTCAGTACAATGATAAATAGCACTGCGACTGAACACTCCTAGCGAGCATATCTGCTGGAAATCGTCGCCCGATGGATGAAGTACCATGGATATTGTCTGGAGCTGTGCGTCCGTCTTGCTCGTCTGTACATACAAATGCTTGCATTTGAATATCTCGAGCTTTGAGGAGAATAGGGCAGGCTGGAAGATGCCCAAGAGATGAGGCATTTTGTATCGGCTTGAATGGTTGATTGTCAAGGAGTAGTTGAAGAAAAATAAATGGATGAGGCTTATGCTTCTCGCGCCAGAGATTGGGGCTCTTTTTGCTTATAGCTAATACATGGAGGCTCGAGCGGAGGTTCACAGGCTTTGGCAGAGCTTCCCGATGAGAGACTCACATTGACTCATGCCTTTTATGCGCTTGTCGGTGGGTTTGCGGCTGGTATTGGGAAACTTCGTGAGACTTCGCCCAAGAGTAGGTCACACCAAGCAGCTTATGTTGTATGCATACTTGCGAAACTATCTCCGCTCCGATGTTTAATTCTAGGCATCCGGACAAGTGATATATCTCACAACATCCAGCGCAACGATTACAAGACTTTGAAGCGCAAATTTAGCAATTTTGACGAAGCTGATTTGCATAATTAAGGTGTTGTACCGCAATGATTTGGTAATAAACTTGCGGGACATGCCTTCCAAACAAACTTCAATGCACATCGGAACAAAGGAATAAAAATGACAGTCGTGGCATTTGCGAAGCCTCCACCATTTTCAATCAAGCGAGAGCTAAGTAGCACAGCAGTGGCTACTAGGAAAATGGTAAGAAGAGATTATTAATAGCTCAAGATGGCCGGTAACCCAGGTAGGCAGAGTTTCTCGGGCTTTGTGTAATCAACCATTATAGGCGACAAGATCCGGTCTTGCCCGCAATGGCTACTGGCATTAGTGTTGCTATTGATGCAAAACGACAATTCCCGGGTATTATTCTTGCATAGTTAAAGGATAATCTCGCAGTTAGAGTGATCATGTGCATGAACTCGGAAAGTATGCGAGTCCCTTGAAGACCCGGCACATTGAATTGAGTTTTTTATTTATATTGACGTTGGGTTAAGCGAGGCACCAATCAGGCATACTCCAAAACCTACGAATACGTCTCTATGTGCCTCGATGAGTCTAAGAATTAAGTACTTTCAAAGTGAGCCTTAGACTCACAAAATCGTAGGTCGCATCGACTTCAAACCCGGACTTAAGACACCTCCAGCGAGCAAAAACCAGGCCTGAAGGGAGAGTCCTCCACTGCAATATTACGAGATGATTTTACACCCGAATCAATTTTGTCATTTCTCCACCTCAACGACAGACTATTAAATCTTTTAATCCATGTCTACTGCAGAAAAAATGGATACAGTGATACCAGCAATCGCTGCTTCGCCGCATACCCGTCGCGAGAGATTCTGTCATGTGAGTTTCCCATATCTTTCGATAAAGAGGGGCGGAATCTTCCAGGCAACCGAGGAATGCAAGATATGAGAACCTGAAGAAAAGCTCTTTTACTAACAGACAAAGATCTGACTCTCTTCAAGGTGCTCTTGAACGAAGTTTACCGTCCAGGCATTCTGACATGGGAACCCCATGGAAAACCATTTGCATTTCAACCACGCGTAATATCCTCAAAATGTTACACACATCATTATAACGAAGTTTTCGGTTCTGGCAATAATTATGGCCCCCAATCCTTTATCATAAGACGTAAGATCTTCCAATACCTAAGCTTGGCCAGGGAGGTGGAAAGTTTGTCCCGAAGGTTCAGAGCGATGAACAGGGGTAAATATGGATCCACGTAATCGTTATCTCATGGAACAACAACACCAACAGCCATACGGAGGAGAGCAGAGTAGGTAGAGTCTGAACAGATGATTGCAGCAGAGGTGGTTCTATTTTCCTGCCATTTGCATCATAGTCGGCTTGACCCTGCGCAGAGCTTCGTAGGCTGCATGGAAAGCAATTCGTCCGCTCGTCGCCATCGCTTAGCTCCCAACTCAAGCTTCATGAGGAAGGTCCGAAGTTCGACTCAAGGGACTGCTTGCGACGCAACCATCCTCTACTACGCTAGAAATCAACTGCAAGCGCTTGTCAAAAAGTCACTGAGCCATGGCCATTCAGGAGTTCAGGAGTCGCGCTTCGATTTTGGTGTACTCTGACTTGATTGAGATCGACTCAGTGAAGCTTTCGTCCTAAAGGTTTGTATTCAACCTAAATTCTTTGCAAGGATCTACCGATTTGATGAACAGGTACGAGGGCGGCAGTGCCGAAGATTGGTCCATCCATGGGATCTTCATGGACCTTTCATCCCGGGCTGTGTTGCCCTCGACATCGGATAGAGTGGGGTTTGTATTTTCCCTTGAAGTTCTTCTTCATGCCAGTCTATATAATATGGCGAGACCCTGAAGATTTATCATTTTTATTTATCCAACTCTTACCTTGTCGGTTCTCGATTTGGATTCTATCAGAAGCTCAAAATGCGTTTGTCAAGTATTGTTTCGGCTATAGCACTTACTGCAAGTGTAACTTCTGCTGCCCTTCATTCTGGGCGAAGCTTGAAGCATGTTGGCAAGGCAGACAAACCTCGTAAGATGCAGCAGAGGGCTTCTCCGGTCAAGACTCACGACCGTCGGGGTGCGCCACAGCACTTGACAGATTCCACTACTAGTAAGTCCTCTTCGCAAGGAAACACTGGACCACCAATCGTTAATCATATCAAAGAGTATGCCGTAAATGGCAGTGCGATACCCGAGGTGGATTTTGATATTGGAGAATCGTATGCTGGCCTGATGCCAATTTCGAAGGCAGCAAATGAGTCCAGTCAACTGTACTTTTGGTACTTTCCCTCAGATAATCCAGCTGCAAGCGACGAGATTTTGATCTGGCTCAATGGTGGAGTACGTGTGGTTTTGCATTCCTCAACAATCGCCCTGCTTCAATTTCCGAAGTCCAACTTCACTTTGACAATGACCTTTTACTAACTGTTATCTTACTTAGCCTGGATGTTCTTCGCTGGAGGGTCTCTTGCAAGAAAATGGGCCATTCATCTGGCAATATGGAACCTACAAGCCTGTTAAGAATCCATATACCTGGGTCAACCTCACAAATGTGGTCTGGGTCGAACAGCCAGTCGGCACTGGGTTCTCGCAAGGAATCCCAACTGCAACGGACGAGACGGAAGTTGCGGCTCAATTCATGGGCTTCTGGGAGAATTTCATGGATACTTTTGCACTGCAAGGGCGGAGAGTGTTCATCACGGGTGAAAGTTGTAAGTTGAATCGTATTTCGTTCACAGCTTAGTCGAACTCCCAACAACGGCGCCGCCCCATCGGAAGACCGTTTTAATTTTACATACTGTTCAAATTAGAATGATTGCTAACTACCAAATTGACGCCGGGTACTACGTGCCTTATATAGCATCTGCAATGCTCGACAAGAATGATAAAACGTATTTTAACGTCGAAGCAACTATGATATATGACCCATCAACATCCTCCGGTGCCATACAACAACAAATACCTGCAGTTCAGTTTGTTGACTACTGGGCCGGACTCCATCCATTCAACCATAGCTACCGAGAATTTCTACACAATATGTCCGATTCCTGCGGCTATACCGCATATTTGAAGAAATATCTGACTTTCCCTCCTCCTGGACCATTCCCTGTAGAGTTACCCGGCACTGACGAGAACGGAACAACCACAGAAGACTGCGACGTATTTGATGCTATCTACAATGAGATATTCTGGCTCAATCCGTGCTGGGATATCTACCAAGTTGCTACCACATGTCCACAATTGTGGGATGTTCTGGGTTTCCCCGGCTCGCAAACTTATCTACCCGAGGGCGCAACTATATACTTCAACCGAACGGATGTTCAGAAGGCTATCAATGCGCCAATTGGAAACTGGGACGAGTGCTCTGACGGAGTTTTGCACACTGATAATAGTCCTCCTTCAGGTTTGAGTGTTCTTCCTGGTGTTATTGAAAGAAGCAAGCGAACCATTATTGGACACGGAGTAGGTTATTCCCTGAAATATGCGCGTCTGATACGACAGAATCTAACTATTCCAGGCCCTCGATATGATCTATATATCCAACGGGACCCTCCTGATGATCCAGAATATGACTTGGTGAGTTACGCTCCGCACCTAACCTTTTCATGACTTTGAGGATGACCTATCTGACTGCTGGATAGGAATGGGGCTCAAGGCTTTACGAAGAAGCCTTCTGATCCATTTTACGTCCCATACCACGATGAACAAAGCCTTTCGACATTAGCTGCTTCAGGCGTGTTGGGAACGACCCATACCGAGCGCGGTCTGACTTGGGTTAGCATTGATCTTTCAGGCCACAGTAAGTCTTCTCGTACGAGCAGGAGACATTTCATTTGACAAGAATTTTCCAGTGGTTCCCCAATATGCTCCATCTGCAGCGTATAGGCATCTTGAATTCCTTCTTGGAAGAGTCGAGTCCCTCTCCTCGAACGCTTCATTCACCACTATGGGTATTCCCCAACCCAACGTAACCATGGGAAATTGCACAGCACCACCCACGAGAAACGCGAGAGGGATTGAGTTGGATTACTAGAGCAAGGTAGGAACTGTGAACAACAGTTGTATAGAAATAGAAATCTCATGAATAATGATGCAGCTGTACATGTTTTGACATTTTACATTGTAAGAGCGGACTAATGAACCAAATGATGGTAAACGCCTGAATACCCGACCCAAACTCCACGCTCCCAAAACTCGTGTATTGATACAACAAGCGACATGCACAATCGAACTGTGCAGTCGGATAATCCCCTCCTTCGTTTCGTGTATCGAATTTGCCAATACCGTACTATTCTTTTCAGGCGTTCTTCCAGACGCCCTCCCGGCCGAATGCCATTTCCCGATCCTTCCTCATACCCTCCAAGACACCCACGAGCCCGCCATGTCGTAGTCTCTCCAGAACAACCTTCATTCCTTCCTTACTCTTTCCCAATTGGTTCTCCGTCTTCCGGCTGGCGATAGCTTCGATGCTTCGCTGGATACCGCTCGTGCTCCAGCTAGCCAGAAACCCTTTCTTTAGCTCTTCCCCATCCTCAGCTGAAGCAGATTCACCTTTCCTGGTTGCCCTAGCCCTTAACCTATCCCCTAGTCGACTCTTAAACATAACTGTCGTAACCACGCCAGTTGTTCCGGCTCCGACGCTGAAGTCTTCTCCCCCGTCAACAGGCACATGTCTTCGGTATTCCTGTTTCTCAACCACACTCAATATGCCCGTCCAATCCAGGTTCTTGCTTTCAGTTCGCATCCATCCCTCATTAACATCAATGGTGCTGGTTTCCAGTATGTAGCTCTCTGATCTCCCGCCACTGATGTTTCCCAGCACCGACTGCGGCAGCAGTTTCAGCACCGCAGATGGCAGCCTCGAGGATTTCCGATGGACACGGAGAGTATGGAGACGGCCTGCGGCATCGATACTCCGCGAGATCACATCGGTGGAAAGCACATGCGTGCTGTATGGGTTTGGGTATCGCAGGAAGTATGCGAGGGTTACGGCCGGAAAGGAGTAGTCGTATGCGAAGGTCGACTCGTAGAACTTAACCATTATGGATGGGTTTGTGGGGTAAGAGGCATTTGTGCTTGTGTTTGTACAGGAGGATGCTTGGTGAGGAGAAGAAAGTGGTACGTGATATGATGATGCGGTTTGGATTTGTTCGCTTCTGAAGTCAGGCCATCCATCCTCATGTTATGGCATTTGGCGCTAAACTAGAAAGGGACAGAATCTGAGAATCTGGGGAACACCTTAATTGGCGGGATGGCGGTTGGCACGAGACACCAAAATTTGAGTGCAAATGATTAATCACGAGAGTATGTACAATGGATGGAACCTTCTCCAGCTTCCCGAAGGCTATTCAATCATAGATTGTGTTGTGTTGTGAGTCGACTTTATTGCCTCAATACATTGAAGCTTCCCAGTCATACAATGGCCGACCACCGATTTACCCCTCGTCTAAATAAATTCCGTCCCTCATCCCACTTGAGTCAGAACAACAAACCCTCACAACACAACCAGTCTTCAATATGGCCGACACAGAACCCACGATTCAAGCAGAATTGGCTGCAGATGCGCCGACGACGAAGCAGACCGTGGATCCATGGAATGTGGCCGGAGAAATTGGTGCGGACGGAGTTGCGAAAGCCATCAATTACCTTACCTTGATCGACGAATTTGGCACCAAGAAGATTCTGGACGAGGATCTGGCAAGATTCGAGAAGGTGACAGGAAAGAAACCACATCGATTTATGCGGAGAGGGATTGTCTTCAGCCATAGGGATCTAAACCTTATTTTGGATCGTCATGAGAGGGGAGAACCATTCTTCTTGTATACTGGGCGCGGACCAAGCAGTGATAGCATGCACATTGGGCATACTATTCCTTTCGAGTTTACGAAGTGAGTCTTAAGACTGAAGCGTGTGCGAATAATCTGTCCTCTTTGAAAGGTAATTCTTCAACAGTTACAATTTGCTAATGACTCACAGGTGGTTGCAAGATGTGTTCGATGTGCCGCTCATTATCATGATGACCGACGATGAGAAGTATATCTTTTCCGAGAAGCGCACGATTGAGGAAGTCCAAAGATATACTCTGGGGAATGCGAAGGATATCATTGCCGTTGGATTCGATCCTAAAAAAACGTTTATGTTCAGCGACTACGATTATATGGGCGGAGCATTCTACAGAAATGTGACAAGAATGTCTAAGCATATTACTCTCAATGTTGCAAGGGCTGTCTTTGGATTTGACGGCAGGTATGTTGCGGTCAAGAATGTAAAGATGCTTTTACTTACTATAATCAGTTCCAACATTGGCAAGGTTCACTTTGGAGCAGTTCAAGGCGCAACTTCTTTCGCATCCTCCTTCCCTCACATATTTGGCACCGATGAAGCTGTCACCAACCAGATACCCGCCATGATTCCCTGTGCGATTGATCAAGACCCCTATTTCCGCGTAACCCGCGACGTAGCAGCTCGTTTGCACTTCGCTAAACCAGCTCTCATCCACGCGCGCTTCCTCGACGCCCTCCAAGGTCCTGGTTCCAAAATGAGCGCTTCGATCGATACGTCTGCAATCTTCATGGCTGATGACCCGAAGAAAATCAAGACAAAGATTAACAAATATGCTTTCAGTGGTGGACGTGAGACTGAAGCAGAGCAGAGAGAAAAGGGTGGAGATGCCGATAAGGATGTCTCGTTCCAGTACTTGACATTTTTCTTGGAGGACGACGACCAGCTAGAGCAGATCCGAAAAGACTACACAAGTGGAAAGCTCTTGACTGGAGAGCTGAAGGCGAAGTGTATCGAAGAGCTGCAAACTTACACGAAGGGTTTCCAGGAGCGGAGAGCGGCAGTCACTGATGAGATTGTGGCGGACTTCATGAGCCTGAAGAAGCTGGAGTGGAAGGGAAACCCAAATCCATCTGTGGTCGTCCAGAAAGAGAACGAGGCACCTGCTAGTGCGGATGCAGCAAGTGGCCCCGGCGAGTTGACACAAAATCAGTTGAAGAAGATAGCGAAGCAGAAGTTGATAGATGAGAAGAAGGCGGCAAAGGCCGCAGAGAAAGCTGCAAAAGCTGTGGGAGGGTCATGATGATGAGTCTTAGACGTTGTTGTGTAGAGATGCGAATACCCAAGCTAGATAGCTAATGAGAAGCTTTGGCTCCGAGGTCTTGACCTTGTGAATGTGCTGGCTAGCACTCCTCATCGTCGACTCGATGAATCACGGTGTACAGAATGACTTGAATCACAACTGAGTACAGTTCATGTAGTAATTGAATCACAACTTGTGTGGTTTGTAACTGTATCTACCTACAAATGCCTCGCAAATCAAGCTTCAAATGCAAGCACAAGCCTCCAAAATATTGAAATCTCAACGTAACAAGCTTGAGAGACGATGCCAAAACACAAAGTCCAGCGCAGTTCCCACACCTGGAAGCATGACATCCAAGTCCTCACTTGCCTTCTCCGCTTAAGATGCCAGCCACCAGTTCCCTACACTCTCATCTCTTCTCTACTGCTACAAACGCGGCCATCACTCATGGTTCGCTTATCGGCAAAAGTGACGCCTAGAGAAGCTACACCCGAGAAAGGACTGCAGAAGTGGTTGGAGAAGTATTTGCAGGATATCTATGAGAAAGGCGAGGAATGGGGTAGTGAGGCCTGGAGGTTGGCCAGAGAGTGGGATGAGGATGCTGTGAGAGATATTGTGAGGAATGCTGGATTAGGTGTAGATGCTAGTATTATTGGTCGGGACCGTGGTGGTGAGGAGGATGATGACTTTGTAGTAATGGGCGAGGAGGAGTTGGAGTTGCAGATAAGGTGGAGGAAGGAGGACGATTGTAAGTTTTGTGTTGATGTTACTGAGACTTATACAAATGAAAAGTGCTGACTTGAACTCAGGGAGAGCTGGATCGACTCCACTTGGACGACCAGCCAGACTTGATTCCGTCGAGCAATCTGGCAACCTCTCATCTTGTCCTGTGCCTCACCTTGCAACTCAAAGACTTGGAGGTCACTTCAATCTCTCTTGTCGGACTGCAGAGACATCATGGGTGCCACCATTTCCACGTCAAGTCCAGCGAGGTGATCGGAGACGATGGAGACGAACGATAGGTGCTCAACGCCTAAGTGAAGTGAAAGCACCATCATCATGGAGGGAAGTTGACACCGAAGAAGAAGAAGAGCCGAGCCACAAACCGAATGAAACGAAACTTGATCAGCCCCAGGATTCGGTTACTGGTGAAGTATGCACTGAACCTTTCGGCTACTTTGGATACCAAGGATGGACAGAAATGACGCAGTAGGACTATTTTTGTCAAAATGGTTTGTTTTGGTTCGACGACTAAGTGGGGGCGAAGGCTTGTGCCCTGCATGATTTATGCGTTTATTGTTAGCAAAGTCGGGCGGAGCTGACGATAGGTATGGATGGCAGTGGTGATAATGAAAAGGGATAGGGTGAGCTGTGGACCTGGTTCCCGGACTAGGTGAGCTGTAAGCTATCATCAGAAATGAATGAATTGACCAATAATTGCAATTCTTTTTCAATGAGCTTCCAGAATCAAACGATGCCGCGAGCGACGAGGCCACTCAAGCGCGAGCGTTTGTGGTGAAGCATGCAAATGTCTCTTGCCGCCGACACTTGTGACAGTGACAAGAACGGCGCGGTTAATCAGCCACAAAGTGCAAAAGCTCCAATAAGAAGAGCCATACTTTCGGGTCAAGCGGCGAAAAGATGTGTGTACGCTGCAATGCGGCGGTGATTGACAAGGTAATCTGGACATGAAACACTCTATGATGTGGCTTTGGTGAGAAATCGCGTGTCGAAAGACAAGTTGAGGAGTATTGGAGTGTTGTTGTTGTCCTCGTCCCGGCTCAGCCTTGTGGAGTCTTAGTCCAGGACTGGTCTGCCATTGGCGCATTCAACCCCGCTTAGATCTTCCCCTGCTCTCCCCTCCCTCCCCTCTCCCCTTCCAGCACAACGGGCAAGTCCTGTTCTTGAGCTGATGCTGAGATGTTACATTAAGGGCTTACATCCTCACTCCCACTCCGGCCATACAAGAGGCCAGCTTCGACCTCTTTTCAGCCCTACCGTTCCGAACGAACGTACCCACCTGCATTCGCTCTGCTGATAAAAGCTGTATTGCATCGCATCGCCAACTTAATTCTTTGACTTGCGCTGTCGTCGTTCTCGCTCTCGTTCCTGCTGCCCCGCCATTTCGAGCACTTGCGCTCTCACGAATCCTCTACCCAACTCTTTGCGCGCGGCTACGACGTGAATACATATCGCACGCCGGGATATTACAGCTAAGAGTCGAGCTCTTGCTTATATTCATCGATCGCCTCGAGACGCACGTCGATTTCAAACTCACAAATCGGACTGAGCAAATCCCCACGGTTACATCTACCCCGCCATCATGTCGGACCTCCAGGGAAGAAAGGTGTTCAAGGTCTTCAACCAGGACTTCATTGTCGACGAGAGATACACTGTGACCAAGGAGTTGGGACAAGGTGCTTATGGTATTGTCTGGTACGCACGGTATCTGCCAGCGTAGATGGCACTCGCTGATGATTGATACAGTGCTGCCACCAACTCTCAAACTCAAGAAGGTGTTGCCATCAAGAAGGTTACGAATGTGTTCTCGAAGAAGATTCTCGCAAAGCGTGCGCTGCGAGAAATAAAGCTGCTACAACACTTCAGAGGTCACCGAAACGTAGGTCAACACATACGCTGGACCTGGTTGGATTTGGAGCTGATGCCAGTAGATCACTTGTCTGTATGATATGGACATTCCTCGCCCGGACAACTTCAACGAGACCTATCTCTACGAGGGTATTTACATTTCATTTGTGTCTGCAGAAAACATGCTGACGAAAGCCAGAGCTCATGGAGTGTGATCTCGCTGCCATTATTCGATCCGGCCAACCCCTCACCGACGCCCATTTCCAATCTTTCATCTACCAAATCCTCTGTGGTCTTAAATACATTCACTCTGCAAATGTCCTTCATCGGGATTTGAAGCCTGGTAATCTGCTGGTCAACGCTGACTGCGAGCTGAAGATTTGCGATTTCGGTTTGGCTAGAGGTTTCTCTGTTGATCCGGAGGAGAATGCGGGTTATATGACCGAGTATGTGGCGACGAGATGGTACCGTGCTCCTGAAATTATGTTGAGCTTCCAGAGCTACACAAAAGCTAGTAAGTACTGTTCTACGCTGCTTGCAGACAATCTGGTAACAATTCAAAGTCGATGTCTGGTCCGTTGGATGCATCCTTGCCGAATTGCTCGGAGGGCGCCCGTTCTTCAAGGGTAGAGATTACGTTGATCAACTCAACCAGATCCTTCATATCCTCGGAACACCCAATGAGGAGACCCTCTGCCGTATTGGATCTCCCCGAGCTCAAGAATACGTCCGCAACCTCCCACACATGGCCAAGCGACCATTCCCAACCTTGTTTCCAAATGCCAATCCCGACGCATTGAACCTTTTGGATCATATGCTGGCTTTCGATCCATCATCGCGAATCTCTGTCGAGGAGGCTCTCGAACACCCATACCTTCACATCTGGCACGATGCCTCTGACGAACCCGGGTGCCCAACAACGTTCAATTTCGACTTCGAAGTCGTAGAGGATGTCGGCGAGATGCGCAAGATGATCTTGGACGAGGTCGCTCGCTTCAGACAGCATGTCCGTATCCAACCCGGTCAACAAGGAGCCAGCCAAGGTCCCGCAGTGCCGATTCCCCAAGGTGGAGGTGGATGGAGCAATGAAGATCCTCGTCCTCAAGAGTATGGCCAGAATGCCACTGGTCTTGAGCAGGACTTGCAGGGTGGATTGGATGCTATGCGCGCATAGATTGCTGGACATGATACACAGACAAACAAGCGGATGAATCTGGAATTTGCGCACGACGAATACAAGAGACCACTGGAAAGAAAGGGGATTCGCGATGAGTGAACGAGTGAGAGGACAAAAGATCTTAATAATGAATTTGACGATTTCGCAACCTTTTCTTTCTTTTCGTCAGTCTCTCGAAAGTTTTATACCTGAATCTCTTGCAAAAATGTTCCTGAGGATCCTCTAACTAGTGATCCCTTGTCACGAGCGATCGATTGGAGTTCCTCGCCCGAGACAAGGGGTCCACTGACTAGAGCGTAGCTCCCGGCGCTGTCAGTTATCGCAAGCGCTACATATTGTCTCATCATTGGTGATGTAACTAGTATTTACATTACAACTCAACACTGGCGTATCTTCTGAGTCCCGCTTTGCATCAACGTTTACTGCCCTACTATCCCCCGGCCGTTGTCAGTCTCAAATCAACGCACTGGTCCAAAAACGCAAGCCAGTCAGAAATCAGCAAAACTACTCACAACTGCTGGGAGAGCAGAGCGAGATTTCTATCTCGATACCGGAAGCAGGGGTACAGTACAGTCGATTCTATTATGTTTCTTCGACTTTCTTTTTCTCGACTTATACAGGATCTCTGTACTTTGTTTCGGTCCCCCCACGAAGGATCCTAACATCAAGCACTCATGCCGAGCTGATGATTGATAAGAGCACAACAGTCGAATCCGGCAGGAATGAAAAAGCAGCCGCGAAAAGTCCCCGGCGCGAGCATGTGCACTGTTCCTCTTCCTCTGTCCCCTTCCTTCCTCGCTCGTCTTCTCGCACTGCAATGCAAAGCCTTTATATCCTGAGTTCCTATCTCATGCTTTCATTCCCGTATACCTCAAATGGTCTTAGATCTCCCTTCCTCATGACCATAAAAATGATATGTGACAAGGGGCAGTGATCCCTCGAGCGCAAGCGATAACTACGAGATCCTCGTTGAAGAAGCGAGGGGCAGTATTGGGAAACAGGGACACGCGGGAGAGGTCCAGGGGATGAGGATGAGGATGGATTCAGGTAGACGCCAAATACAGCAGAGGATTGCTTTATAGAAATAGAAGACACTTGTTGAGGAATAGCTGAGTGTCTGCGCGAGTCAAGCCATGAAACTCTATCGCGCGAGTTGGGTGGTTTGTTTACAGTCTCGCAGTCTTTACCGAGCCAGAGTCAGTGCGCCGAGGCTTATCGCAACATCAGTGTTCTCTGTACGGCTTTCAATGTCTGTCACTCACTCAGAACATTCTCAGCTGCTTTAGCTTTGAAAAAAGTACGCATGATATTTTGCTTTGCAATCCTCTCTATATAATCACCGGCCTGCATTCCACGCAACGGAAAAACATTGGTATATTTCGCAATACAATTGCAAAAGGCAGATCATCGCGCAGCGCACGAGCAAGCAAGCAAATGAAGCTCAGGCTCTGAAGTATGTACATGAATCAACTCTCTCGTCCTTAAACAACTCTTGTTTTTTTTTCCCCTCCATTTTTCTCCCATAATCGTGCTGACACGAAAGAACCTTTTTGTCGTGTATATCATGTTGATACTGTTCCGTCCGTCCAAGGCACCCTGAGATCTTGATATTTCTGGACATATTGTTGCTCCTTATTTGCTTCCTCCCACATTCTACTCCTCACATTAATCCACAGGTAGTTGACGACTTAACCGTAGAACCAGTACTCAGCGGCATACTGCACACTCTGTGGGCCTGGTTGAGTGCAAACGGCCTTTCCACCAGCAGTAACGACTCTGTACACAGCGCCCAATCCAACACTAGTGTATCCCTTCTTGGAAGTCAGATACAGCCAGTCGACGGCACCCTGTCCACCAGGTCCCTTGCTGGCATTAGCCGGCGCAGTGGTGTTCGCAGCCTTGGCAGCAAACAAGCTCTTCTTGACGGCGGTGAGGTCGAAGACAGGCGTGCCGGAGGCATCGAAGTAGTGGTTTCCAAGTGGCTCGAGGACGCTGTTGGCGACTTTGATGGAGGCGCTGCCTTTTGGCTGAGGAATCATGACGGCCATGGGAGGGATGGCGTGCAAGGCCGTGGTGGAGCTGTAGGCGAGGAAGGTGGCATCATAGAGCGTTGCGATGGCTCCAATGGCAACAGGGGGCGAAGTGGCTCTTGCGCATGTGTAGTTTTGAACACCGCGGCCGATGGCTACGTATTTGAGGGCGAGAGTTGGAGCTGGGAGTTCGACTGCGTCTGTAAGATCGGTCGTTAGTGTCTGGTCGTTGGCTTTTGGAGGAATGTGATACTGGGTTTGAGATTGAGTGAGGTAAGAGAGAGGGAAAATTGAGGAGTTCTTATGAAGGTGAGGGGACATAAGAGGGTGGTACTGGTTTGAGAATATTGTTAAAGAATTCGGGTACTCACTACCAGTGGAGGGAAGAGCTGGTGCTTGACCTGGCAGAGGACAATCCGGAGCTGGAGCGGCTGGAGCACCAGACGAAAGTTGGAGAAGAGGTGTGAGGAGGAGTCCCACGCAAATGGCACGTAGAGAAGGCATCTTGAATTTGGATTGATGTGGAGAGATCTGAGGTCTTTGTGCTGATATCTGGGATTGAAGGTTGGCGTTATTTTGGTTTGTTGTGAGCGAGAATTGATGCTGAAATAGCCGAGAGTAGAATAACCAAGAACTGAAATTCCTTGTGTAGGATGCGAAGAGGGTGAAGTGATTCTTGGATAGTGAATCAACCGGTTGATCAAGATCCTATCTTTCAGAACTAGCTGAAGAGAATGAGAAAGGTGAGTTGAAAGTCGAGACGAGTAGGTGAAGTCGAGAGATGAGACGAGACGAGATCGAAAAGATAATGGAAGACTGGCAAGACAAACAGATAGTAGACGATAGATAGTGAATGATTCTCTATTCAACAAAGGACGGACTGGGAGAGTCTTATACTTTTTTTACGGACGACTGTTGAAAGTAGATGAGAGCGGCTTGAAATGCATGTACCCCTACCGCGACCTGCATGTGTCCTAGGTACTCCTGCCGTGGGTACTTCTAACCTTCAACCTTACCCTGGCTTGCTACTGTAAGTTGCCTGGCTTGCCTGCCTCGCCTCCCCCAGTTCCTTTGCCCTACCCTCCTCCTCCCCTTCCCCTCCCCTACCTGCTCCTGCAGTGCTCCCACCCTTGCTGCCACCTGCATAGCAACCCTTGCTCTGTCCTCAATCTCCTCCGTCGAGTCTAGCCACCTCCGGTCATGCTGTCGGTCCCCGTGCCTCGTGCCTCGTGCCTCGTCCTCTGCAGCAGCGTCTGCTCGCCTCGACCGTTGTGCTGCTTGAGCTTTGGCCTTGGCCTTGGCCTTGGCCGGCGGTGGGTGGTTGCTAAAATTGCATTATTTTCCCTTTTTCCCTCACGGGGGGGCCTGGGGCCTGGGGCCTGCAGTCGAAGCTTAGGTAGCCTAGCCTTGATTGCAGCGCCGTTCCAATCGCGCTAAAGTTGGTTTCGCAGACGCCCTGCAGGCTTCGATCCCGGCCCATTATTATTCAGGTCAAGTCCAGCGTGCTGACAGGAATAATAATGCCCGCAGCCTCCAGGTCGCTGTGCCGTCTTCGTACGCAATTTAGCTCCTCGGGTGCGTCTGTTCAGTCACTCAGTGTTTCTCTTCTGCGTCTGTGAACCCGCCAACTTCCCCGACGGACTGCTGGAGATCATGCTAGACTACTACAGTACTTGAGTACGGGTGAAGTCAGACTTTAGACATGGCTAGGGACCTGGGAGCTGTAGCATGTACCCAGATGGGGCGAAGCAGTTCGCAGTTCGCAGTTCGCCGTTCGTCAAGGCTCATGCTACAGTATTAGCACTCCGCGCTCTAGCTAGGTATCCTGTAATCTGTATCCTACCCCTCAAAAATCCCTTGTGGAGCTCAAGTGGAATCGAAGGTCAAGGCAAATCATCAGGAAAGCCCAGGGATGGACCGTGCCGCTGTCCAGTCCCAGAGCGTCCCAGTCGTCCATTTTACCCATCCTGTCTGTCCCATGCATTGCCTTGTCTTGTGTTGTCTTGTTGCTCTCTATCAAGATCGCATCTCCGACACCAATTCTCCTTGTTGGTTTGCACCCCTGTACTCACATTGCAAGATGCGATGCGATGCCATTGAAGAATCAATGGAACGAAATTCTGACAGGCATGGCTGTCGCTTTGAGTCTTTGCCCGGCATCACGTAACTTACCTTGCCTATGCCCTACTCCGCCATCTCGGCCGCCTTCCGCACCACATCCATTTCTGATATCCACATCCATCCACTCATGAGTCCAGATTTAGCCGGCCGGCGGCAAAACATCAATAAAATAATAATCCCCCAGATGGGCAGTCAGGTTGACAGGTCGCCATGGCCTCGGCCCACCCATCCCATCTCTGCTCTGCTTATCGAGAAAAGTATGGGTGAGAACAGAGAGAATCAATTACGCACGTCCCGGGATAACTCAATGATGTGCTAGCTTGATTGAGGAAATACTACCTACCCTGTGAAATGCTTGAGCTTTGATGTGGTGGAACCGCCACCTTCCCCTTCCTTCCTCCTTGTGGTAGCTGGCATCGCTACCGAATTCCCAGTCTACAATTCTCCCAGCTCTGTGCAGTCAGCCAGCGTGCCCCCGTTTCGTTTCATTATTCGAGATCCAAAACAACAGAACAACTTAACATCAGACGAAGACCATCTGTGCTGCTGCAACAGTTCATCGCATCCAGCACGCGTAACATTCATTGCTTACTGCTCGCCCCACGTCGGATCCTCCTGATCGACTTTCGAGAGTTTCCGCCGCCTCCCCAACCTTGACTTCGTGTTTGATCTCTGGCGGAGGATTATCCGGCTCTGTTGATAAAGTTCGAAGAGTGGAGTTGGAGATCACCGTTTGTTTCTTGTTTCGAGCCCCAGGGGCTCAGACAGTAACAGACCAGACGGAGCCGAAAGGGGAATAAATTATGTACAGGGTCCTGAAATGGAGGTTTCTGAATTGTGTTCACAAAGCTACTTTTCAAAGTCAATTTCTCTGGCAGAACGCTAGAAAGTCCGTAAGGTTCTGGAAGGCGTGGGATGCTTTAACAGTTGGGAACTTCAGACAGAGTTCAGGATGACCACCAAAGCAAAGTCCCACGATGATGCTGGACGTCCAACCCTTCCCAAACATCAACAAAGGCCAGAACAACTGGAATTGAAACAGTTCTCTGCCTTTCAATCTCCTCCGATCCGGACTTAGGACTCGACAGTAGACCCGAGCAGATCGGATCAATCAAATCCGTATTCTGCTTTGACATGTTTTCAGCCGTGCCTGCCCTCGTTCGGTTCGAAAGATCAGACGAACAGTGCAGAACAGCCCCTGTAAACAAAGTTTTCTTTTTTTGTTTTCAAGCCAGCCAACCTCCTCCTGTGCCATTGCATCTAGAGTCACATTTCTGTCAAACTCCAACAGAATTCCCTCATTCTCAATCAGCTCCGTGCAAAGACTTCGCTTACACCATTTCCCTCGAGGGCGCATCTGTCATACGCACCCAATACTTCCTAGCCGCCAGTGACCACTCTACCGAGACACAGAGTCGTGACCGCGGCAGCGCACATTAATCTATCAGCGAAGCTTATCAGGGAAATCAATATAGGCAGGGCTTAGATTAGATTAGCCAAGCTTTTACACTTTAAATTCTTCATTGACAGCTCTACAAAATACAAAATAATGGCAGATATCAAAAGCAGACATGTTTGACTGCAGCCAACGGTGCAAGGCATGTTGGCTCGCTCGGAAAGTTTCCTTGCGACACTTAAGCCTCCATATGTGTGCGGCGTTGTGGGAAGGATTCCAATCCCCGGAAGCCATGCGATGTGTAGTAGTAGTGAGGGGAGGCATGGTCAAAACATTCAAGCGAAGGGGGGCCCCAGGGGGCACGACTGAGATACCTCGACCTTGTTCATCCCAGTTCTGAGATAATGATCCCTAAAATCTCATCCTGATGTTCCAAACCCATGGCACCACGGTCCCTCGACCAACTTCTCTGGTCCCGTGGTGTACGGATGGTAGCATTTGACGTCCACATTATTCTCCCGAGAGAAGAGCATGGGAGAAACAAACTCAACTGTGCCACTCTCAAACATCCTTCTCGAACACAAGATCATGCGTCGAAAGTCAAAAGGACCATCCTGAAATCAAATCCAAATCAGAATCAAGTGCATACCGTATGTCGGATTTCGTCGTCTCCGAGCTACTACCTACCTCAACATAACTTATCCATGTCCGTCTGCCTGTCTGCCTGTCCTTCCATTACTAAAAATCTCCAGACCACTCGAAGCCTAAACCCAATTCTCGACCAAAGAAGAAGAAGCAAAATGAGAAATAAGCGCATGCAACCATCCCATCTCGCACTCTTCTCGCGGCAGCCGCCGTCATCTCCAAAGAGGGAAAAATTAGCTCCCGCACGCAAGAATGCCGGCTAGTCAGCTTGCCGACCAAAAACGTTATGGTGTGCATGCAGAAAGTGGAAATTGAGAACTAATTGTTCCCGATATAGCTGTGGATAAGACCTTTTTCCTTTTCCTCCGCGAATGTGCCGAAGGTAGGTAGTACAGCTTCTATTTTTGTCTGTTAATTATGGTTCTTTTCCTTGACTGACGGAGAGTAGGTACTGTAGTAATGATCCAGAATGGTGCAGTAGTGCTGTGAACCACGCGGGATGGTGCGTTTGCGGATGCCGGGAGCCGGCTGCTTTTTGGCGGGGTCGATGTGATCAACTTCGACCTCATTGCTCTGACCATTCGAGGATCGCTTTTCATGCACGGCAATTGCTCAAGGCAGATAGCAAATTAAAAAAACAATGAAAGGTATGATAGACGCAGTCATTCTTTCAACGGTCGTCCAAGGATTCAGCGGCAGCGTCTATTCATCATGACGGTCAGATCGTATATCGCATCCTCAAATGCCCATTGGCCAAATCGCAACTCTAGGATGGCCAATGAAGGCTTGACAGGACGTTTACCTTTCTAGTCAGGCGCGGCCAAGCGCTTGTAGACGCCTGGCTGGCTTTCTCTTTCTTTCATTTGTACTTAGTAATTTTGTTAGTTGAAGTTTCGATTTCGGACTGCGGTGCGCAATTTGGTCGCCTGCTTGGAGACCTGACTGAGTATGTCCGTGGGAGGCAAAGTGCGAGTCTGCTCCACGAAGGTAGGGTCCACCGGCTCAAACAAGCATCTGTTGGTGGAAGAACTTGCGATCCAATCGCAAGAAAAGTCCTTTGTCTCCTGCTAATACCATCGGCGGTGAAGCAAGTAAGCGGCGAAATCAAACGGAAAAGATCAGATGAGCTTTTGGAGTGACATATCATTGTTGGTTTCTCTCAACCAACAACACATACGTATGAACCTTATGTGTAAACCTCGAATGCCCGTCTAGCCGCTGCCACCGCACGGCAAAGCAAGTTCGGAGTCTGCAAAACTGCAGCCAACAGGTAGGAAAGTCCAATATCCTATTCGTCCCGTCGGGTCGCTCCTCCGTTCCATCGTCAAGTGTCTAGCTGATGGCGGTCTCTGTTGGGCGTCAACGCCTTTTAACGCCTTACCGATGCTACTGTGCGGCAAAGGCGGAAGAGCATGGCTCAATCTGGTAGAAATCTGGCTTTTTGTTGGTAGAAATGTTGGTTTGCCGCTTTGCCGATGCTTGGGTGCGGCGAGAAGACTTAGGAATGGATTTGTATGGTTGCTGGGACAGGATAGCGTCATGTGCTGATTCTGCCACGCAGTTTAAATTGAAAGGCACAGTCGCTGCATTGCATGGCGTGGCTCATGTCTGAAGAAAAGGCCGCTCGAGGCCAAAATGTAAAGTTGACCTTGATTTTGACCGCCATCGAGATGTGGATGGGAGGCCGCACCTACTTGCTGCAGGTTGAGGATCTGGGCTAGCAACAAGGCTTGGTAAGTACTAGGCCGGCCGGGACAGCGACCATATGGCCAGCTTGGAAGAAAGTGCGACTCACAAGGCATTCACAACTTTGAATCAGCATGGGTAAACCTGAAGTACAGTGGGAAAAGTGCGTCATTCGTCTTTACTCTACACACTCTTACCTCGAGTGGAGTATTAGTTACATATGAACGAACAAAAGGTTGTATCGGTTATCCACAACCGCCCAGCTCAGCTCCTTCCTTCCTAATCGTACCGCGCATAATCAAAATGCACCTATTCCTCCCTCTATCCCCAAACGGGAATCAAAATCCTTACAAAACCTCCACTGTCAAGTTTTTTAGCGGACAGGTGGTGCTCCCAGACCACCCCCCATGCCTTGCAGCTTGTTGGCGAGTCTTGGGTACTTTTCTTGTACCTCGAGCTGTGTTCGTGTAGCCTCTGCGTATGACAGGGCATTGACAATCTCGCCCTCGGTTCTTGAAAGTTCGGCGGCTCGCTCAAAATATTTCAGCGCTTCTGTGACCTTGCCTTGTTGAAGCAAGAGTTGTGCCATGGTTGCAACGGCAATGTCGCACTCGGGGTCGACTAAAGCATGGTTAGCGCTTGTTTATTATTGTAAGCGATATTGACTTACTGATGAGCGCCTTTTGGCAAAGCTTCTCGGCCTCGGCGAAATCCTGCTTCCATTGGAATAGTGCGAGGGCCTTGTTGATGAGAGGTAGAACATTCATGCCCAGAGGTTTGGTTTGCTTCTCCATTTCCACTGCAGTGTCGAACTTCTCAATGGCTTCTTGGTACTTTTGCTGATCCAGCAACAACTCTCCATAGTAGTTGTATACATCTGGAACCTTATCGAAATTCTTGATGCACCGGCGGAAAGTAGCCATCGACGAGGCGATAGATCCCATCTTATATTGCGTAACACCAAGTTGAATGTGGGAGAAGATGAAGTCTCTGTCAAGATCGATGGACTTTTGGTAATCTTTCGCGGCATCCCCAAATTCTCCAAGAATAAAGTGCAATTGGGCACGGTGGTAGTAGATATCGGGATCATCGTTGTTTTGTTCCATGGCTTTCTCGAAGTCCTCAGCAGCAAGATCCTTCTCGCCTGTAAATTTGTTAGTCAAAGTCAATTCAAACAGCCTTTCTTCATACCTAGCTCCAGGTGCATGCTAGCACGCTTGATAAAACTTTGTGTGAGGGCAGGTTGCAGATCAACACTCTTGGTCAAATCAGCAAGAGCCTCGCGGTTCTCTCCACGAAGATATCTGAATGTGCCGCGCATGTTGTACGCGAAGGCCTCGTGGTCACCAAGCTCACCGAGCTCCAATGCTTTGTCAAAAGCTGCTGCGGCTTCCTCATATCCATCTCCAGTCTTCTTCTCCATTGCTTGTAGACCGTGTTGCAATTGTCCCATTCCGGTACCTTCTTCGATTTCGGCATCCAATTCCAATCCAGCTGGCGGAGGTCGAGCACGGAAACTTTGGAGGTAGTTCGTGACAAAGGTTGGACTAGGCAGACGCTTCTCCTTGCTTGCAAGGATCACCTTGCCCTTGGACTCAGCGACCTTCTTTAGCAGACGTTCAACAGCTTGAGCGCTGGTTTCGTTGCGGAATCCGTCGATAATGCAGCTGGCGGTAAAATCAAGGAGGGCTTCGCTGAACTTTTCCAGATGTTCATATGCATTTGCCCGTCTGTTCAGCGCCTTCACGTATTCGTTGTCGAGGTTGATAGCGGCTGTGGTATCCTCAATGACCTTCTCCCATTGACCAAGAGCATTGAAGCATGCAGCACGGTTGGAGTAGAAAATTGGGTCGGGCTTGCAAATGATAGCTTTGCCATATAAGTCAATGGCTTTAGTGTAGTCCTTGGCTCCATATGCGGTGTTTCCGGCAGCCTTCAACTTCGCAGCATAATCTTTTCGTTCCTGCTCGGAAAGTTCTCCAACAGTTGTCTCGTCCACCTCGGGAAGTTCGTCTACTGATTCGACAGTTGGAGTCTTTGGCTTAGGTTCGACTGTGCCCTTCTCGAGATCTGCTGTCTTCTTCTCTTCGTCCTTCTTCCTTCTCTTCTCCTTCTTCGACTTCTTGGGCGATTCTCGTCCGATTGTGTTAGTTTTCTGCAGACGCTCAATGTTAGTGATGCTGTCGTCATCCAGGGGCGCATCATTGTCAACATACTGAATCAGTCAAGTAATATGCAACACCAGCTCCCGAAACAACGACTGCTACCCCAGCAATTGTGTAGACGACGGCCTTATTCTCTGACGCCCACGTCGTTATTCGGTCCCATACTGATGATGGAGGTGTCGATGACGCGAAATCTGGGAAAGGCTTCCCAGTAGGAATTGGGCCTGGGGCAGCCATGTGGAAACAAATGGATTATTAAGAGAAGATAGAGAGCAACAAGAAGAAAGAAACGACAATGACTGGATTGGTCGGTGGCAGGAGTTAGTAGATCCGGTGACGATGGCACAAACAGCTCTCTTGCCTCTACGTCTGCTTCGAAAAAGTTCCGCGATCCAAGCTCAGCGCTGGGTTGGCTCACCCAGCTCGGCAGGCGGCTGCTGATTCGCCTCCAAGCCTGATCCAGGACCACGCTAGCCGAAAAGATTCAAACTTGATCTGAGCTCGCTTGGTGTCGATCCAGAAACACAATCACAATCACAAACACGAATACAAACACGAATACAAACACGAATACAAACACGAACAAACATCTCCTGGTTCGACATTTCAAAATCACCGAATCATTATTTGTCTTGAGCACAATTATTTTGCAGAGATATTAGTGGGAAATCGTTGGCCTCAGCCGGTTGCGAA
The DNA here is from genome assembly GCF_030347475.1 of Cadophora gregata. Lineage (NCBI taxonomy): Eukaryota > Fungi > Ascomycota > Leotiomycetes > Helotiales > Ploettnerulaceae > Cadophora > Cadophora gregata. Next base: position 871,907 of record NW_026695935.1, on the reverse strand, counting down.
GTCGAAAAATAATTCGCGACTGACTAGCTTGGACCTCCAGGTTGCTTGTGTATTGCTCTTCTTGCCTTTAAATCCATCAATTAATGCTTGTCAGCTTGCTATTTACAAGGAACACTGGGCTGCAAGTTGCTGTGACATGTCGTTTCAAGGGAGTGACCTCCGTCACGAATCTTCCAGTCATGCCTGTCATCTTGTTCTTTAGCTCTATTTACATGACTTCATCCATCTCAAAATGATAGCACATGGACCATCATAATATCTATGGAGTCTTTCTTTGTCCGTATTTATATTTAATCTTGTAACGGTCTGTGGTGAGCCACGGTACCCTTCAGAGTACTAGTTCAACAGCTTTGGGTTGGCTGAAATACATGTCTCCACCACATACCACCGAGAATGGTGGCAACGCTCCAAGCAGGGGTCCAACCTAGTAGCACTTCTTCGAGTTCAATCAAGTCCCTCAGTATTACTGCTTAATGAATCTCACGCGCTCCGTGTCCATTCGTTGGTAGCTTTGACTGGTCTCACGTGGCAAGGTTCAAATCACTAGAACGAATCATATGAAGACAACAACACGCATTTATTTTTGTATGTCTGCTGAGTGTCAAAAGCATTAAAGTAACCTTCCATCTCTTCCTCTCGTGCACAAGAGTCGAATTCGAAAAGTCCTAGGTCGTATCCAGGTCGTAAAGGAGGAAAAAAGTGCAGTCCGAGCAGGGACCTTATCCATGTCGTCTGCCTAGTGTTCATCAAACGTCCAGCATCGAATTGAAAGTTGCTGTATTGCAGCTAGGAGGCCTTCTTGCCTCCATTATCCCCGTCATTCTTTCCTGCCCTGGAACCTCCGAACTGTTGACGATGTGGTGGCATAGCTAGTGTCTTGTTGCTGGCTCGCTAGAAGTACCGGAGGCGGGCTGGAGTGAGGTATCTAGCAGCGCTGGACTGTGCAGAAGGACCCGCCTGCGCGTTGTACTGTGCAAAAAGATCCGCCGGCGCGTTGGACGGTGCAGAAAGATCCGCCCGCGCGTTGAACGGTGCAAAAGGATCCGCCGAGTCTCTGGACTGTGCAGAAAGATCCTCCGCGCTTCTGAAAGATGCTTGGAGACATGATGATTGATTTGGTTGGTCTGAAAGACTAATTGGTGTGGATAGTGTGTTTGAGAGTTTGTGTGTTTGGAATTGTATGTTGTGTTTGATTGAACAAGAGAGGTTATTCTGCGAGCTGAGCGGGGAGACTTAATAGAAATACGGGGGACTGTTCTTCAAAAGCCACCAGTCCATGACTATAAAGAGAAACATAAAGTCTGAGGAGAGCTCAGAGCCTCTGAACAATGAGTTACGCATTTGGGCAATCACACCGGCAAATCTCAACGTTTTGGGGCGTTTTCTAATATCCTCAAGGCATTTACTAGCCTCCTTTCCGTCTTGTTCGGACCAGGACTCCGTTTGATTAAGGCTATCCAATAAAGCAATATTGTTTCTCTTTGAAGATCATGCTGGCGTTCTAGATCCTGTAAAGAAGAAGTTGGTGATTTTCATAGGGGAGGCTTGATATTGTTCTCCTAAGCGAGCCTGTTGGTATTATCTCGCCACTAGTATTGTTCTTCTGGTGAAAGACCAATGAGCCCCTTTCCGGCCGTCGGACTGTGAGATTTGAAGCCATGTGCCCTTGTAAAATATTCCCAGGAATCTTGAATTGATGGCAGGGACTCAAATGAGCCCTCACGGGAAGAGCCTGGCCAAACCGTCCGAGTTCTAGCCAGGAAATGGAATCAATGAGACTCTTCAGCGACACCGGCCTTTGTTTCAACCATACTCTAAGAATTCTCACGGCTCAAGAGCGTTCAACTTGGTTTCGTCCATGTACTAACGATCAGGAATACACCAGGTCCGGTATCCTTGGGTTTCGTTGCATCCACCTGTACAGATGCGTCGGTGAGTTGAGTATGCACTTTGCTTGTCATTGTTTACAACGGAGTATTGCGATTAATGAAGTTTTCGGCACGTTCCTAAGAACTCTCGAGTAGTATTATTCCTTCTTTTGGGTGAAAATCTTAGCCTCTCATGTCATGCCTTATCCGGATTCGCAGGACGGCATTCGATCACGGCTCAAAAGTAGCCCTTCTGAGGGATTGGTATTGGATTTAATGGTTTACAAAGGATACTCGATACACATTAGTCTTATGTGAGGGTAGAATAAAGTCATAGCTTCTACTGTAGTTGTTTTCGAGCCACTGAGAGCACCCAAAGCCCCGAAGGCGTTGCTGGCGCAATTACTAGGAGCCACAATCTGTATTCAGGTCTGGGTACTCTAAAAATCAGGATTATTCTTCCTTCATCACGAAAAACATCAAAGAGATATGCTGTATTAATGCAATGGGGGAAGAGCTTACCCCTTCGACATGCCAGGATTCAGTATAATGATCAAAAGTATTCATGTGTATGTTCAAGATATACAGCAGGTTCAAAGCAGAATTCCAGCTTTATCACCTGATCTATTCTCAATAGCCCATTCGCGAATAGCATCCCAGTCTCGACACTGATGTGTGGAATTGGCCCCAGTAAATCCCAAGCGGCGCTCAATACCATCAGAACCCGTAACAGCTTCCGCATAATCAAGCGTAGTATCGCCTGCACAGATGATAGCTTGCCTTACTGCGCAACAGTAAGCGATCTTATCAGATATTGATTGGGATGTAGCTCACTGTAGTCAATGCAATGATACTCATGCCCATCGCCGGCGAACCGCGATTTGTCTCTCTTCTCGTACTTCATTATTACGTGTCTAATAACTGCCTGGATAATTGTTAACAATGTTGGAATAGTCTAAGAGACATCTCTAGACTTCATACCAAGCAGTGAAGCTGATGCATGATTGACAAAGAATAGATTTCGCCTTCTTCAGGATCAGATTCAATGGCTTTGCTCTGCGGCATATCGAACCTCCTCGGATAAGGTACACGTATGAATCCTGAGCCAACTGTAATCCACCGTTAGTAAGGTTATCAAGACATGTACATATAAACAATAACTAAACAACTTACTCGGCATCATATCATTCCACAACTCATCACCCTCAGGTCCGTTATCTTCATACTTGGTTGGAAAGTCAAACTTCATTTCCTTCATCGGAACTAGTCTCACAATCAGAACCTGCAGATAAAAGTTGCAGCCTAACTTCTTCTTACTGTCAGGAAGAAAGGCTTGTGGTGGGAGAAGTCCAGCTTCTGATGGAGACCAATCCATGCCTAACACACGCTTCCCTCCGTCCCAACTCTGTCCAACGGCGAACCCAAGGACAAAGCAAATCACCGCACTTGCCACCAATCCAAATACAGCCATTAGTGTACTGCTTCCAAGGCCATCTTTGCGAGAAGCATGGGGATTCGAGGCGTGCTCGTCAAGCGGTACGGCTGTGTATTGTTCCATGGGCATTGCGAGACACCTCCACGGACGCATTTGACAACGAAAACTTCAAATCAAGACACAAAAGTGTAAGATGTCATTACCTGCCTCTAGTATGGTATTGGCGTAAAGCTAATCCGGCTCGGCATCTTTTAAATGCGTCTCCATTTGTGAGGGCATGGATGCCTTCATTTATCCACAACAGCCTGAACCGGCTTTCCCTGGAGCACGTGTACAGCAAAATACGCACATCCACCATTCAGCACACCAAGCGACTTAGTGACAGGTCAGTTGTGAAGATAAAATTACAAGCAAAGTTTAGATTACTTTGTAATGCTGGCTGCCTCATCCTCTGCTAGCATGCCTTCGATTTCACGATCTCCAAACCAGGTCTTGACACTGTCTATGATCTTATCCAGTTCGTCTCCTCCCTCCATCACATCGTCGAGATTATGAACACTAAGTCCACTCCGATGATCTGTAACTCTCTGCTGTCCCCAATTATATGTCCGGACTTTGTCTCCTCTGCCCATCTTTGCAACGCCAATGACACCTCTTCGCAGCTTGATTACTTCTTCTTCTCTTGCCTCTCGCCTGGCTTGAGCAAGCTTTGATCTAAGCAACTGCCATGCTCTCTCTCGATTTTTATGCTGTGACCTAGAATCCTGCATACTAACCACGGTGTTCGTTGGTATATGCGTCAAGCGGATAGCAGAATCTGTCGTGTTGACATGCTGGCCACCTGCACCTCTCGCTCTCATAACATCCGTCCTGACATCCGTGGAATTGACATAATAGTCACTATTCGGATCATTCAAATCCGCCTCCCACATCTCTTGACCCTCACTACCTGTCGTAGGCAGACTAGGTAAGACAAGGACACCAACAGCACTTGTGTGTGTCCTCCCCTTACTCTCTGTAGCCGGCACACGCTGCACTCGATGCACACCAGCCTCACTACGTAGCTTTCCATATGCGCCAGGGCTGTCAATTTCGAGAATAGCTTCCGCAAGAGGAGATTCGCCGCTGGCATCTGAGTCTCCATCCGCAGTTTCGTATTTTAACAACGATGACCGCATACCCTTCCGCGAGCAGTATGCTTTATACATCCGCAGCAAATCGCCCGCAAACAAAGCTGCTTCACCACCTCCAACACCCGGCCGTATCTCAATCAAACATGGCATGTCCTCGAAAGGGTGTTTCGGCGTAAGAGCAGTCGACAGTCTTCGTGACAGGCCATCCAATTCCTCACCCGTCACAGCCAAGTCTTCTATTGCGAATTCGCGAAGTTCTGCTTCCGTCGTGGGATCATTGAGAAGCTTCTGTAGCTCATCCTGCGTACTGCGAGCGCTCTCCCATTCTTTTAGAGCCTCCGCCACACCTTTCAATTCGCCAACCCTTTTCGCGATCTTCGCATCAAATGTCTCTGGGCTTTCCGTACTCAATCGCTCGTGCTCACTGGCCATATTGCGCGCTCGCGCGAGCAACGCTGGGGAAAAGGAGGCATGGCTTTCTGTACTTGCTGTTAGCCAATGCTGGAATATTGATGAGAGATGTGTACTGACTGGCGCTGGAGAATCGTAGCAGTCTCCGTCTACCAGGCTTCAGGCATGTGTTTATACATCGATGACAGATCCAAGGGGCTCCAGACATACTCGATCGTTATCCTGCAAGCTCCTCTAGAATGTTCATGCTGTCCTGGAAATTGTTTGAAGGCGGTGAAGTTCCTGGCGATTCTGCCAACCAGGGGGTTCGCTTGGCAGTGACATCAACAATGACTGTCGCTCGCATCATAGCCGAGTCAGGTTCGCCGAGGCCTTCTAATAACATCTTTAATTATATAATCTTTATCTCAATTGATCGTTGCGTAAATTCCAACTTTAAATTTCTTGTTCACTCTCGACCTATCCCAGAGTCTTTGAGGCAAGTACAACTCATGATGGCCCTCAACTGCACTTATTTACATATCCGACGGCAGTTCCAAGCTCGCCACTTACAGCCATGCCTCTCAATGTCAAATCCATATATCCGGCCTCAGAGCCTCAATTCCAACATTTTCCCAGTAGAAGAAGTGTAGTGCATAGTACAGAGGGCATGATAGCCTGTACACAACCTCTAGCAGCAAGATGCGGGCTCAAAATATTAGATATGGGTGGCAACGCTGCTGTAAGTTGAAGCCCCCCCACTTTCAAGTTTAGAGTCTCATATTGAGTAGGATGCCGCGGTTGCAGTTGGTTTGTTTTGACTCCATATGTACTGAAACCAGCTGACGATATTGAAGCTGCTGGCTTGAATGTAACCGAACCTACCTCGACTGGAATCGGCGGGGACATGTTCTGTCTTTTTTATGATGCCAAGACCAAGAAGATCTCAGCTATGAATGGCTCTGGCCGTTCAGGAGCAAAATGTACTCTTGAAGCTACACGCAAAGACCTTGGTATCAAAGATGGTGATAATGGTGAGATACCTTTGGACAGTGTCCACGCTGTCACTATTCCAGGTGCAGCTGCAGGATGGGTAGATACAGTGGAAAGATTTGGCAGTGGAAAGCTTTCCATGGAGCAGATCTTGACTCCTGCTATCGAACTTGCTGAGAGAGGATATCCAGTGTCGGAAGTCTCGTCACGACTGGTATTTACCCCTCGATGCCTATTGTACTACTACTCACATGAAACAGTGGACAGCAGGAGCAAAAATCCTTCAAAAGGCCTCACCAAATTACGCCGAACTACTCAAAGCTGACCCATCGGCTCCCAATGGATACAGAGGGCCTCTTCCAGGAGAACTTATTAAGAATCCCAACCTCGCTCAAACGTTTCGCACACTCGCCAAAGAAGGCAAGAAAGGTTTCTATACAGGGCGAATGGCTGAATCCATCATCAAAGCTACACAAGACCGAGGTGGCTTCCTGACCCTTGCCGATCTAGAAGCACATCTCAAGGCAGGCACCGAGCCAGTAGAACCAATCTCCTACGTCTTCAAAGGCCAGAATTACAGCAAAACTCACACCGATTTTGTAGATGAAACCTCAGGCCAAGGCACAAAAGAAGATGACCATGGTGTCGAAATCTGGGAACATCCACCTAACGGACAAGGTATTGTCGCTCTTATGGCTCTCGGCATTTTTGAAGCTCTCGAAGAGAGCGGGAAGATCCCAGTTTTTAAACCAGAAGATCACAATTCTACTGAGTACTTACATGCTGTTATTGAGTCTCTGCGCATTGCTTTTGGCGACGCGGCTTGGTTCATCTCAGACCCCGCGCATTCCAAAGTTCCCTCTGCAGACTTAGTGTCAAAGGCCTACCTCGCCGAACGAGCAAAGCTGTTCAATCCCCTGAAAGCATCAGGTCAGTGCAACTAAGCTCCCTTCTCCCAAAAAAGCGAACAAATCCTAACACCCACCGATCAGACAAAATCCACGACCACGGCAGCCCAGCTCACAACCCCAGCGACACCGTCTACTTCGCCGTAACCGACAAACACGGAAATGGCATCTCCTTCATCAATTCCACCTTCCACTCCTTCGGCTCAGGCATCATCCCCCAAAATTCCGGCTTCACAATCCAAAATCGTGGAGGCGGCTTCCGCCTCACTCCAAACCACCCCAACTCCCTCGCCCCCTCCAAACGTCCCTACCACACCATCATCCCCGCACTCCTGACAAACGCTCATGATGGCTCTCTCCATTCCGTCTACGGCGTCATGGGCGGTTTCATGCAGCCTCAAGGACACATTCAGGTCCTGCTTAACATGCTAGCGTTCAAGCATAACCCGCAGGCTGCGCTTGATGCTCCGAGATTCTTGATTGGTGCGGAGGAGATGCCGGGGGACGGGAATGGGAGGACGGTGTTCTTGGAGGAAGGTATTAGTGAGGACGTGGCGGAGAGGTTGAGGGGGATGGGACATGAGGTTAAAGTTGTCAAGGGGTTTGCAAGATCGCTGTTTGGGAGGGGGCAGTTGATTAGAGCCCATGTTGAGGATGGGGTTGTGGTTTATTCCGGGGGAAGTGATCCGAGAGGTGATGGGGCCGCGTATCCTGGTTAGGTGAGCGTTGGTAAAAGAAAATTGGAGAAGAATAGATGACATGGGATGCGGGATGAGAGATCTTGAGAGGGAGGGCGGGTGTGGCTGCTTCGATGTACGTACAGTAAACAATCGGCTCCACATAAGCGAGCGGCTCTCGACCGATGAGAAAAGTAGGCATAAAGGGTAAACTGAATACAAAATGCAATGAATTTGACGCAAACACCCGAATCTGGACTTGAGATCCACCCAATCACTCTACCAGAGCGGATCAGATCGTAGGCCAAGACAAGTTCTGTCCGGATTTTGGACAATGAGCCAGACCTAGATCTTTTCCGGGACGCGTAATCTCGGTCGCCGCAGCCCTTTGTACAATCCTTAGTCATTGTAATGTGAATGAAGAAACGATAACCGGTTTCAACTCGTGGCTGGGAATAGAAACAGAAAGAGATGCATGTTCGAAAGAGGAAACTTACGAGATGCTCTCTTAGCAATGCCGCCGATGTTGCGGAATGGGGGTAAAACGATCATTGCCAATGAGAAACGATTCCGACAAGTTCATTTTTAATAAGGGTATATTCATTCATCCCAGGCATCTACATACACCACCGCCTCAGCCTCGCGGTTACGTACGCCTTCAGCACGGCATGTCAAAGTCCAGTCGTTTCCATCTCATCCAATCAAGTGGATCTCTGAACTGCTGTCCTATCTTGCCTTTGATATCGTTTGAAGAGACGAAATGGACGGAATAGAGAAAAGAAAATCGCTTGTAGTCAAACACCGATGATACACCCAAGGAGGTAGGTAGGTAGGTACTCAAACAAGAGGTAGACGATCTTCTTAGAAAGGTTGTCATCCAGAGTATCGTGCGATAAAGAAAAAGGTTCAACGCCCATATGGTGAATATGATGAGCCAATGTAATCGAACAGTGTCCAACACGCCGGTTCATTCCTTAGTTAAAGTGAGGTATCATATCGTATCTAATCGTACCCAATATCGTCCCTTAAACGCCTCTGAACATTCGGACGACTAAGAACCACATTGCACCAATGAATTTGAACGCTGAGAGACCAGCCACGGACCACAGAACGACGGCCAGGTAAATGGCACTTCTCTTGTCTGCCGAATCTTTGGTTGTATCAATACGGTCGAGGCCTGCGGTGCTGAGAACAACTGCGACGAGTCCGAAATTGCACATGAGCCAGAAAAGGACGACTTGAGAACGGAATCCTTTGTAGTAATCTTCCTGGCGCTCGCTGGCGGACATCTCACGCTTCTCTTCGGGGGCTTTCGAGGCGAATGCGCGCATTTCTGCTTCGTATTGTGCATTGAGATCGCCATCATCCGTGGGGATGTTGACGTCGACCTTTCCACCAGGCTTGAGAGTTGCAGATGGCAGCTTTTCGGCCTTGTCATCACCTTTGGTACCCCAAGTGATGTCGTGAGTGTTGCAGAAGGCGTAGACGTTGAGAATGTTGATGTAAGTTGGTGTGAGCATAAGGTATTGGATGAAAGAGGTGAACATGTGCCATGGGTCGAAGAAAAGGAATGACACCACGAACCACAGGAGGTATGTCGAAGCGAGAGAGACGATTAAAGTGTAGAATATTTGGTTCTTGAAGATATCCGCGACACTGAACTGGCCATCCGCGAGCTCGGTTTGGATGGACTTGACGGTGATGAACACAGAAGCAAACATTAGGTAACTGTAGATGATTAGCTCATAACGCAGCATGACGGTAGAATGGATTATTTACGCCATGATGAAGCCCCAGAAAATGACCATGGACATATATGCCTTGTTAGATCCTTGTGGTCGATTGCCAAGTGCCAAAATAAAGCAGGTTAGCAGAGTGAAGAGGTATAGCCACTCAAATACAACACCAAGGACCTTTCCAACATTTCCTAACAAGTTGTCTGCTCCCAGAGACGTAGTCAAGATGTGGAAAACCAGGTAGAAATTTCCAATAGCGAACCAAGCAAACAGCATGCTGATAGTCGTGTATGTGAACTCGATCAAGAACGCAATCTTCCGTAAGAAGCTGTGATCGCTTCTGAACAGTTGATAGAAGTGCACCAAAGAGTAGACAGCGGCGAAGAAACTTCCGTTCAACCATCTACGTCTTTGTAGGATAAATTCGGCCATAGTATCTGGAACATCGGTTTCTCCTGTGGCTGACTTGACATATTGAAGAATCCAGTGGCAATTTCGTTTCGAAACCAGCTCGAAGCACAGAATACGATCCTCGGCAAGGTACATATTGGCGGTGAAAATACCAGCATTGGCACCGTGCATCTTCTCACCAGCGAAGTACTTTTCCAGAGGTCCATTTCCAGCCTTGTCGTTCTGTAAAGCAACATAACGGTATGCTGAAAAGGCACCAGGCAAGACTGAAATGAATCCAAAGGCAGATTCAAGTGGCTTGTCCAAGATGTTACTCATCTTGTACTCGAAATTTTGCGTGGCAACCAGGGGGTTAAGCAGATTCTTTCCTCCAGGTCCCAACATAGCCTTGATCTCTCCACAAGCCCCTCCACACATTGGCTCCAGGTCGAAAGCTTTCCAAAGCTGGTAGATTGAATCCTTGCCAGGCTTGGTACCCGCATCGATAAGGACGCAAATGTTAGGATCCAGAACACGCCCAAATGCTTGAAAGAACCATCTATGCGAGTTGATCTTCTTCTGATTCTTCTCCTTTAGACAGAAGAGCATCTGCACAGGTTGTTGCTTTGGTCGGAGCTCAACCAAGTCTTTCTTGGCAGAAATGCTGACTTGCGTTGTGTACTCGTAGATATGGGCCGTCACGTCCTTTCCATTGACTTGCTGCTTGGCAATTCCGTCTTGGTAGACTCCCATACCAGCCAACACAGCTCTCGTTCGAGGGTTGATCTTGGCACGACCATCGCTTACGACACAGACCACGATCTTCTTCCAAGCATCCTTTCCCCAAGTTTTACTGTCCTTCCGTGAGCACATGTATTCAATATTCTTGAAAACTCCGCTCATCGTTCGGGCAAACAGTACGTCATCCTCGTTGTACATGGTTACGACAATAAACAGCTCGGTATGTCTGGGCTTTGCGAACAATCTCTGTCTCAGTGTAAAGCGCTCTTCGTAGAAATCGCTGGGGTCGCATGTCGCTGCCGTATATCGCATATGGGTAAACTCATCTCGCTCAGGTGGCTGAGCATGGGGAACCTGGTTCAAGAGCTTGGGTGGGATAGGACAGTCAAGAACGAGATTGCCATTAAAAAGTTGTACCTCTTTCACTGTCTTGTATCTCTTAAGAGTTGTTGGCTGGGGAGTTGCTGAAGGGGATACTGGGGCACCATCGTAGTCTTTGTAGCCTGGAGCACTGTGAGGATCTGGTCCAAAGCCAGTATCGTGTGCCTGGAGTATTGGACGGTTGTCATCGTGATCATCGTAATAAGGGTCGGGGTTTGAAGGATAATTTGTCAGAGGATGCTCTTCGTGTGGGGAAGGCTGGTATGGGGGTTGGTAATAGGCATCGTGGTGTTGTTGGGGGTTGAGCGAGTAGTCTTGTCTGTAGTTATGGTTTGGATCGAGGGGGTAACTTTGTTCGTATTCCTCATTGTGACCATACGAGTTGTCGATGTTCTCAACCGAATACTAAATCCTCCAGTCAGCGGCACAGCCAATCTCGATCTACATTATAAGAGCATACCGTGGGTTGTGCCTGCAACCGGTCGCTAGGGGTTTGGCGTCCAGGACCCATAGGAATCTCTAGATTGTGTCTGCCAGGAGCTGGTGATCCGCTAGGTCTGCCATATGGCGACGCATCTTCGAGTTGATACCCTTGATGCAGTGGATGACCAGGTGAAGGCGTCCGGCCTGAATTTGGGAGGTTGTTCATATTGTAGTAGTCGTCCTGCTGGCCTTGACCAGCGTGATCTAGAGTTGAGAGATGTCAGAAGCTTTATCGTTTGCGGTAATGAAGTCGCAAGATCGGTCCTCGAGACTAGATGCTGCTCCTGTACTACGCAGGAAGGCTGAGCGTCTGAGGGTTCTCGATGATGCACTTCAGAGACTCTGTGCGCGGCACTACGAAGATGCGCATAGGGGAAGATCAAGGAGTGAATGGAGAAGGGGAGGTGGTATAGACGAGGTGCCGGCCGTATTATTCACGGCGTCTATCCTCCACAATGGCAAGGAAAGGGTGACTGGGAACATCCAACTCTCTGTGGAATTTAGGGACATACCTAAACGATTATACGACATGGTTGAGTGATGCCCCCAGTATGCGGCGGGGTTCTTCTTTGTAGGAAGATTCTCGGAGGGGGTGGGAGAGGAATGGCACCGGGCTCAATCTGCGCGCAGAAATGATGGACTCGAAAGAATGGAGCCCCTTATTTTTTTCTTCTTCTTCTCTGAGCGCTGGCAGTGTAAACTCTGAGTGTGGAAGAACGTGGCGATGGCAGGGCGACGTGCGATGTGATTCGGAGGAGCGAGTGGGAAGGTCAGGAATGGTGAGTTTCGGGAGAAGAGCGAGGGAGGGAAGGGTTGCAGAGGCAGGGGTTTGTTTACTTGGCCAAGACGGGGGCCTGCGTTTCAGAGCTGATCGGATAGGATAGGCAGATAGGGTCCAATTTAAGTTAAGCTACGAAATGACGTCCGCACTTGGGATGGAGAAGCGCACCGAGTGCGACTGAAGATATGTGACACTGACAGTAGTAGTGTTTTAACAAGAGGATGGATGCAGTACAGGTTCTGAGGAGATGCACGTCTTTTTCACGATTTCTGACAAGGGTCATGCGAACAGCCAGTCTTCGATTCTACCCCGGCCGGCTCGAGCCCGGCAACAACAGGGCAGCAGGGCTGGCAGGCTGGATGCTTGCGGCGGGCTGGTGCAGTGGTGAGAGCTGAAAATAGAAAGGGCCGCGTCAAAGTCCACCGCCGAAGCCACTACTCTCGAGCCACAGCAGCACGCTGGCCAATGACTGTGTCAGTTTTGCATCGACCGAGGCTATGCTGAGTATCAAACCATCGTGGGGACATCGACTCTTTACTTTTTGGGCAGAGCTGCGAGACCGTTTATTGCTTAGTATTTCGCTGTTTCGCCTCATGCCCTTCCTGCCTCACAGATCTAAGTGACTGACTTCGCTGCGCCTTGTCTTCGGGAAGATAAGGCAAGGCATTGTGACGCCACACAAGACTCTTTCTCCCCCGCAATGATGCTGAGACACTGGTCACAAGATTGGTCTGTTCGTTCTCTACGACATCAGGAAACAGAGCCGTTCAAGCCGTTGCCTTTGTGGATAACGGCAAGGTTCTTGGCTCGTCAAGCAGGCTGTTCGAACATCTGAATATCTGAATCTCTTCGCACCGGGTATCTTGTGAGAACGAGGACGAGCCTCCACAAATCGTCTTCAAAGCCAATAGCTCCAGCCTCACCAAGACAAGGCTCAGAACCATCAAGCCTTCACATCCGGGAAGGTGTCCTTCAGAAAATTCTTGGAGAACCTCATGCACTGCTCATAAGCTATTTCAAATCCATCACGGGCCCCATAATACGGGTCGTCAACCTCCTCAGCCCTCTTCTTCCCAGCGAACTCTCCAAAGAGCATGACCTTAGCCTTGCCGCCACCACGTTGATGGATACGTTGAAGATCACGAAGGTTGTCCCTATCCATCGCGAAGATGTAGTCAAAATTTTGGAAGTCTGAGACGTGGATCTGCAAAGTGTTAACCAGCATGGCAATATGTCAGGACTTGGGCAACCCACCTTGCGAGCTGCATGTTCATAGTCCGTGATACCATTATAGTCAAGCGTTGACATAGTCCTGGAGTCAGGGCTGCTTCCTGTATGATATGCACCAGTTCCACAGCTATCCACAACAGATACCAAAGCCTGATAAGGCGGCTTTGAGACGATAGACCTGAATATTCCTTCGGCCATCGTCGAACGACATATGTTGCCCAAGCACACGAATAGAACCGAGATGGGCTCTGTAGTGGAAGTCATGACGGTGAGGTTTGGTTGGTTGATGTGAGGCTGGTATTTGGGTGTCAAATTTCTTAATCTGCTCGAAGATTGGCTCTTGATCGACAGGAACAAGTTGCGGGAAGTTACATTGCATCTACCGTAAGCGACGTTTTAGCTTCCAGCACCAATGGGCATCATTGGCTGCAGTCACGGAGGGGAAGATGGGGAAGAATTGATCATCCTTTTCTGTTGTTGATCTCTTCACCCCTCAAATTAAACGGTGACAGTGAAGCATCACAACTGGACAGCGAGGATTCGAGGGATTCTTATGCTCCTGGATCTTGTACCAATCTCTTGGTAATCGAATCACTTACGAACTGGGTGACATAAGTCCGTGCTCGACAGGCTTAAAACCAACGAAGTCTAAATTCAATTAACTTCATTGACGAATCTACCATCTACAGCCTTATCTCTCTGTATTACGAGACGCATCTCATATATAAGTGCCTTTGTTGTATTGAAAGGCCTTCGAAAAAAGTAATTCGACCGAACTGGTAGTGCTCCTTACAGAAGCGAGTCAGCCTGGACTTCTGTCACCCAGTTCCCTAACGTCACTCTCCAGGATCCACAGCCTGATCGATATACTTCGGTCGGCTGAAGCTGCGAAGATAAGGTATTGCTGCCATAATCCCTCCCTGTTCCAGTAACATATCGACATGCTAAACTAAAACAGCAGGTGGATATTGCTTGCATCAACATAAAGTTCGGGAGTTCTGCCACCTTCCTGAAAAGCTGCAGAGCCTTGTAGTAGCTTTCCGGGCACCTTTGGATGAATGTCTACACCTTCGCTATCGTTTATGGGCAATCGCTCGAACATGGTGTCTAAAGTTTGGCAAGGTACAACACATGCTTTTGTGCCTGTGTGCCACATGATGTGTCCGTTATCACCAAAGAAGGATACGCAACTTGGCATGTGTAGCTAAGCTCATAGATTTGCTTATTATATCATGGCACCCCACCTTGTCCTGGAGTCGCTCTTCTCGTTTCTACGCTTGTTTCTTGGTTGCGCTGTTGTGTATGAAAATTGAGTCTAGGGAAGTGTTGCCCGATATGCGTTGCGTTTCTCTTCTGGCCGTCTTGGTAAGTAAGGGCTCGTCCTTGTTACTTCTCTTAGCAGGAACCTCTTAAGCCTGTGCAGACCCATACTTGCTTCACAGTGTGACTCTTGATGGCTCAATTGATATCCTTCTGAGACGAAAAGCCTTCAAGAACTTTGGTGAGGTCGAAAACTTGCAAATCATCTCCTAGTTAGAAGTTCTGTAGACTTGAGCAGTCAGGTCCATGCTCGTCCTGGGGCTTGGAGAGCCTTTTCATACATAATCAAGCCATTAACAAAGTTAGGCCTGCGCGAGCACTACTCTAGCAATTGCTCCTCTTGTAGTCTTCGAGTCGCTGCATCGAACACCTCAAGGATGGACTCAATTACATCGACCAGACCCGGAAACACTGCTCCATCTCCGAATCGCAGTCCACATGCCTGATCACGATCTCTTCGAAAAGACCCTGTACGACGTATCAACACCAGATCATCCAAGCTATGGGCAACATCTCACCCACGAAGAAGTACGGGCTTTAGTGCAGCCAAGAGACGCTTCGACCCAAGCAGTGCTTGCCTGGTTGAAAGCATCTGGAATTCCGGAAACTGACATCAAAGACCAAGGAGAATGGGTCAACTTCAGAGCCTCTGTCAGCAAGGCCGAGGCCATGATGGGAGCGACCTTCTACTACTTCTCCCTAAATGCGGATAAACGCCATAAGAAGCAGATCCGAGCGTTAAAATATTCCGTCCCAGAGACTCTTGCTCCACACATTGCAATGGTACATCCCATCACACGATTTGGACAGCTCAAAGCTCAGCGCATCGCAACCTTCACCACAGAGTACTACGCAAATCTCGACAGCATCCCAGAGGCGCCTCGCATTCCTAACCCTTCCCTCAACGTCACGGCTTGCAATGCAATCATTACTCCAGCTTGTCTAAGAGCACTTTACAACATTGGAGACTACAAGGCGGATCCTGCTGTGAGCTCGCAACTCGGTGTCTGCGGATATAATAACCGATGGGCCAAGTACAACGCTCTGATGCATTCCTCAGAAAATACGCACCATATGCTGTAACCCAGAATTTCAGCTATGCTCTTGTGAACGGTGATTTAGCGACCCAAAACGACACAGTCACCAGCGATCTTGAAGCGAACCTTGACATTCAATACGCCGCAGCCCTCGGCTTCGAAACAAACATCACCTACTTCTCAACAGGCGGTCGTGGTCCTCTGGTTCCAGATCTCGACCAGCCAACCCAAGCAGACAATGCAAACGAGCCATATCTCGAATTCCTGAGCTATATACTCGCCCTACCCGACCGTGACTTGCCTCAAACAATCACCACCTCTTACGGCGAAGACGAGCAGAGCGTCACAGAAGGCTATGCCCGAACGGTATGCGATAATTTCGGCCAACTCGGCCTTAGAGGCGTTTCAATACTCTTCTCCAGCGGCGACTCTGGACCTGGTTCAGCTTGTCAGACCAACGATGGCAAAAACACTACCCGCTTCATGCCTAAATTCCCTGCATCTTGCCCATACGTGACGTCCGTCGGAGGAACATATCACGTGCAGCCTGAAATCGCGGCCTCGTTTTCCTCGGGCGGGTTCAGCGATCTTTGGGCACGGCCAAGATGGCAAGATGCGGCGGTAACTGGGTACCTTCGTATTCTTGGGAATAGGTGGAAAGGGTTATATAATCCTAAGGGTAGAGGATTCCCGGATGTGGCGGCCCAGGCGCTTCGAATCCAGATTATCAATCAGAATAAATCGGGTGTCTTGACTGATAGACTTGTCGGTGGCACTAGGTACCTATCTATTTCCTCCTCCCACATTACCACTGCTCACTGCTTTAACTTTACACATGGACTGACACTGTCATTAAGTGCGTCGGCCCCATCTTTTGCAGGCATAGTCTCCCTCCTGAACAACGCACGCCTCTCCGCAGGATCCAGGCCCCTTGGTTTCCTCAACCCCTGGCTCTACTCCATCGGTAAGAAAGGCCTCACGGATATTGTAGACGGTGGTTCCACAGGCTGTACGGGAGTTGATCAGTACTCTCATCTGCCTGCGCCGTATGTTCCTTACGCGGGTTGGAATGCGACGAAGGGGTGGGATCCTGTGACTGGATTGGGAACACCTAATTTTGGGATGTTACTGGATTTGGTGGAGAAGAAGCATCATCTAGGGCATATTCATTAAGGGTGGTGAGGTGTGGTGGTGTGAGGAGGTCTGAGAGGGAGGGCGTGGTTGTTACTCGCTTAAGGAGATGGTAAGCTGGAGGCTCCTTGCTTAGAAGAATCTGCAGTCTGATAAAGAAGCGAGAGAATGATACCACTGGTTCGCATTGCTCTCATAGAACGCTACTATTCCCACTGAATGTGCACTCTTTCCCTGGGACTTTGTGTCAAGTATGCCGTCTACAACTCGTCTTTCCGTCATTAAGTATATGAAGCTTATCACCTGCCAGCCCTCTTTTTCAGATTAGCTTGAACCTCTCTCCAAAAGTTCTCATCCACATTTCCAGCCCTTCTCCATCCCGTCCACTCTACTAACCCTCTTCCCAAGGCTGCCTCCCACTCCCCAATACCTCCTCCACAAACCTCCTCTCCTTCCCCATCCCATCCACCCCAACCCACTCAACCCTCCTACTCCCCACTCCACTCTCCCTCCTCACCCTCTCACCCTCCTCCCCATCCTCAAACCACCCCTGCTTAACCCCCCAACACCACCTCCCCGCCCTCTTCCCCTTCAGCAAATCCCCACACCCCATCCCATCACCCACCCAAACACCAAATCCCCTCTCCTTCTCACCCCTCCTTACATCCTCCGCCCTCACCGCATCATACTTCTGCCGCCGTTCAACTTGCATATACCCCGGATCAATCCCCACATACTGCACCCTATGAAGCGGGAAGCGCAAAGCAGGGATATGTAAATCCATAAATCTCGCGCGTTTGAACTCGTGGCTTATGATAGTCATATTCAAGGGCCAAGTGCGAGTGCGTTTAAAGAATAGAAGGAGCGAGAAGAGGATGTTGTGATAAGAGTCGAGGGCTTGTTCATCTATTAGAATCCTATCATTTAAATCCTCACGTGTGGACTCGTTGTTATGATGAGTTGTTTGGGTTTCGGGTGGTAAGATCCCCCAGAATGAGTTGGCGAGACAGTAATCTAGGTAGGAACGTGCTTCGGATTTGTTTATTTCGGGACGGGTCTTGGAGCCGGAGAAGATGAGGAGAGAGTCTGGTGCTGGCTCTGAAGCTGAGCTTTGGAGCTCATCTGACGTTGTTGATGAATATGAGGATGAGGATGAAGCGAGAAGCTTTAGACCTGCTTGGATGTGCTCTATGAAGGTGGGGACTTCGTCGGTTTGAAAGGGTGCTAGGAGCCAGTTTGAGGGGTGAGAGGGGTCGGTGCTGGATGAGGATTGAGATGAAGAAGATGAAAGTGGTGCTGGGGTTGAAGACCCGGTATAGATTGCGTGGCAGCAGACTATTATTAAGTGGGTTGGATGGGTGTGAGTGTGCGTTAAGGAAGTGGAGGAGGAAGAGGATGGCATTTTGAAGGATGTTCCCTTTGTGGTGCCAGCGTTTGTGGTTATCTGAGATCAATTAATGTGGAGTTGTATTAGACGAGAATCAATCAATAGGTGAGATGTGAAGATCTTGGAAGTATGCAATGAAAGATGTTGTGGTGGGTGCAATTGAGGTGTGAATGGTGATCGACCGGCTCGGATCGAGCCGCTTCAGCTCGTCTAGGTTTGAAATGTCAAATGTCTTCCCGTACATTACTGGTAGAATGTCTCGCGGCCTATACCTTACGATCTACCTACCTCCAATGAGAAGACCAACTTCTCAGATTGCATGTTTTGAATGGCCTGTTGCCTTATACATTGCGTTAGTCTGGAAGAACAGCAAGTGTACCTCTCTGATCGATGGGCTGGGCGATCAGACTGGGAGGGGGCCAAAAACCACCGCAGCATATGCCGTTAAGACTCCAATCATTACCGCCGACCTGGGCAGGCCACATCACTCTCGCTGTTAAGATAGTACAGAAGTCAGAAGCAAGGACTTCGGAATATCACATCTTTGATATTCTAACACGTCTATTATCTGGGACTATCAAGCTAACTAAGCAGCTTCACGTCCCAACCTTTCCAACTCCAGCTTCAGAAATTCTTCAGCGTTGATGATCTCCGAACTTCCGTACACAACTCTCCTCTTACCAGCGCCCTGAGAAGCACCGCTACCACCCGCACCGGTTCTTTTCGCCCACTCTTGCAAATTTCCATACTCGTCCATGCTTCCGCCCCCGACAGTGAAAACAATGGCTTCACTGAAACCCTGCCTCCTCTGTCCGAACGTCGCGCTCATACCAGGTCCCATACCTCCTGGCATCTGATCTCCTTTCCTCGCTGCGCTAGGCGGAGGCATGGTGCCTCTAGCATTTGCGCTCCGAGGGTCGAAATAGAGGTAGTTTTCCGTCTTGGCAATAGCGCTGCTGCTGGCACCTGCAGGATCCATAATCGATTCTGTGATTTTGGTTACTGTTAAGTCGCGGTTGACAGGCATCAGATTTTTGACACCCGAGATCAAGTTTTCGAAATTGGCGCTGAAGTTAGCACCGAGGTTTCCTCCGATGCCGGATTCTTGGATTTTGGATGTTATGCTAGAAAGGCCACCAAGTCTGCTTCCGAAACCACCAAAGAGACTTCCAGAGTTGGAGGTTTGTGGCGTGGACTGTGAGGGTGCAGAGGTCATCATTGTCATGCGGGTTGTTGCGCGGACTCTGAATAATGTTAGATTATTCGGTGGACGATGCAAAATGACTTACTGTTTGACATAAGCTAGAGAGGAGGTATCTGCTCCAGCTGTCTTCAACAGCTCCTCATACTTCTCCATCTCAGCCCTTGAGACGTCTTGTTCCGTGCTGAGAAACCATATGATGAACAACCTCAACTTGTCTGTTGGCTCAGTTCCTCGATCTGCACCTTCTAATACTTCTTGAATTTGTTGCTTGTTCAGCTTTGTGACATTCTCCTCCATTTGGAAGAAGTTGTCCAGCTGTCGATTCTTAATACCATTTAGTAGTCCAGCCAGAATATTCATGTGCATATCAAGCGTAGCTTTACGCTCCCGGAGCTCAGGCAACAAGGTGATAGCAGCTTTCAGGTGCTGTGCAGAAGCACTTGTGTCGTTTTGAAGATCTTCTATTGATGAAGCTCCAGTCTTCTTCGTTATTTCCGTTGCATCATCCTTGTATCTGCTCAATTCTGCATCAATATCTTCTGCAACTTGTGGAAAAGGCATGCTGGCATTTTTGCTCCAGAAGAAGTCATTCGATGTCAGGTCATATGCCTTTTTCGTCGAACCTTTGGCTGGGTTGTTTTCGTCTACTGGTGTCTCAACCGTAATCCTGTTGAGCTTCATCTTTAAGACATCATGCACCAGTGATTGGTATGTCCAAGAATGTGAGAGCATAGGAATTAGGTCTACATTTCGATCGAGAATAATGAGTACCGGTCGCGAAGAGGAGGTACCCGAAGCTGTCGAGGGACGATTCCCTTGAGACGAAAACAGATTGTCTTTCGAATTCAGAATGTGGTCTCGCAACTTTCGATCGAGCTTCGCTGCAATCATTTCTGCTGCTGCATCTCTAGGGCAGCGTATAATCGGCATGACACCTGCTTCAAATTAGCTTCATCGTATCACTGTCCTAGGACTAATCCGTACCCATTGTAGCCATCACACTGAACAAACCGCTCACAATCCTGTCTATAACATTATCTAGCTCTTCGTCCTTGGTCCGCGCACTATTCAAGGTCCAATATGTATTATCTTTCCGCATTCCCAAACTGAACAAATCTGGCTCCCCAACAATGAAGTTGAGGTATTGGTCGTAAAACTGTGCAATGCTTTCAGATGTTCCAGATTCCGCCGTTTGTCTGGCGAAGTCTTCGAGGAGGGGTCGAGGTATCGAGGAGAGGAAATTGATGTATGCTGGAGAGTACAGTCCACGTGAGAGGTCGGAAGTGATTGATGTGAGATTTGAAGCTGTAGGTTCAACAAGATAAAGAACTGGTACATCTGGTATTGGATGGCGGGAAGATGATATGTGCCTGATCGGATTAGCATTTCTCTATAGCATTCCCTACTTCCACACATACATGTGCATTGTTACTCCCCATGTCCGCAGATCACTAACTCGTAGGACACTGCTAATGACATCCCTTCCAAGGTCGTCAAAAACGAGTACCTTCCAGATAGGATCTCCGTCGGAATTTAGGATTGGCGCAGACACAGTTGCGCCATTGCTCGTAAGATCGTGGTCGCCAGAAGATTCCTCGGAGTCATGGTTCAGATTTAGCATGCGCTCGATCGATCCTATAGTTGTCCATTAATAAAATGCATGCTTTCAGAAGCTCTCGCATCTACTTACTGATCTGGCGGTCCCGCAGGGAGTTGTGGCTTGAAGCCATGGTTAGTTGTGATCTGATGGCTGGAAATCAGCCAGTTTTGGAGAGAAGTGTCATGCAATCTTCTGCAGCTTAAATGAGGTTCGGAATATGTAGTTTATGTGGTGTTGATTTCAGGACAGATCGCAGGGCAGGTACAGAAGGCAACATGTTCTGTTTACTCGCGCACCATGAATTCGAAGTGTCGGCTTCCGGTGGGTGACTAAGACAACTCGGACTAGTGCTAAATCTGCCGCCAGGTGCCAGCTCCGACCTTTTCTTTCAACCTCAGCGCTCTCCTCTCCAACATCCAACATCGCCCCATCGTCTCTCTCTTTCACGACTCATCTTCGCCCATCAAATCAATTGCCAGGCCAAATTCCGACATCTCTTCGGTCATCATGGCCACGACTCTTAACAGATACAAATGATCGTACTTATTGAACTGCACAAGTGACCGATAGAACAAGGGTTGCGTGCGCGCGCTTCGTGGAAGAGCGGCTCGCATTTAGACAAGCAGAGCAACGCAGAGCGAAGCAAAGCAAAGCAAAGCAAGAACAGGGTATGGTGACACCTTAACAATCTACAAGTCTTCCACATCCTACCTATATCCATCCCCTGGAGGCGAAAGGCATCGCATCGCCCGCCCGCCCAGATTCAAGTTCCCAGCTGTGTGCTGTGTTGTCCCGAAAACCCCTCAAACTCCTCAAACTGCCTAGACACGAGCTCGCGCTTTTGCCTCTGCTACTGTAGGAGTCGAAGGTCGCCACGAGCAGAACAGCCAGTACAATTCAAATATATTACAGAAGGACCGGTGCAGAGCCAGCATCGCGATTGAAAAGCCCCCTGCTCTATTACACCTGTGGACTGAAGATCGTTCTTTGCATGGCACTGCGGTGCGCTGCAAAACAAGATCACGTCCCATAGGCAGTACGGTCTGGGGTTCGCCGTGTGCTGGTCGGCCTGCCTGGCTGGGCGAGAAACGGTGGTGCTGAGCTGTGTTCCAATTGTGCTGTGCTGTGCTGTACGGTGGGCGGGGCGGGCATTTTTGGGTTTGGAGCGCATCCGGCCTGGACAAGCTTACCAAATCCTCAGTGTCAGTGTCGGTGCCAGAGTCAGAGACAGAGTCAGAGTGTGCATCAGAAAAGCGAACATATTGTCACAGCGCGCTATTGTATTGAATTGAATTTCAAGCAAAGCCGCTGTTGCATTGCACGTCATCACCATTATTGTTGTTTTCCTTTGTTCACATCACATCACATCACGTCACATCACATCACATCACAAGTTGTTTGCGATCGAGTCAGAAGACGGGCGGGTGGCAAAGACAAGGCCAGGCCCTGTATGGGTGAACTGCCTGAGAGGAACTCTGCTAATCATCGCTTCTCGTGCAGTCCACTCCACACACACCGTCCACCAGCAAGCCACACAGCTCCAGCTCCAGCTCCAGCTCAGCCCCACTCCCCATAAATCGTCCAATCAAATCCTCCTCTTCAACTCGCTTCTCCATACCTAGGTATCTCACAAGTGGTTTTGAGGTCAACATCAACACCACCCTGAACATACATACAATCTCCGAAACCAATAGTCAAGATGGAGGGCCATACTGGCCATGGATATATCGCTGAGGATATGTCCTATGATGATCTGATGACAAATAATGGATGGTCGGCGCCCAACGATCAGCAGCAGTTTCACTTCCAGCAACAACCTGCTCCAGCCTATGGTCAATATAATCCGCAAAGCTACAATCAATTTGATCTCTCCCAACAGCCACAGTATCCATCTGTCTCATATTCAAACTCACCATATACATCGCAATATCAGAATGCGAGGCCTTCTGATGTGTTTGGCCCGGCAACGCCATTCACCGAGGCTTCCTTACACGGCTCAACCGGATTCCATGGTCACGATAGCTCCTTCTCCTTTGCGCCTAGTAGTATGGAGTCGACATCTGCAACAATCGCACCTCAAAACCTCCAATACGCACCCATAACTCCCTCCCAGACCCTGAATCGTACAATGTCCTCCTCTACCCTTCAACGCCAGCAGAATGGACTCGTAAACAACTACAGCCAAAGAACTCAAGATGCAATTCCCGCGTACTACCAAACTGCCCAGACTGGTAACTTTCAGCCAACCCAGAACAGCAGTGTCCGGTACCCTACTCTACCCCATGAGACCGCTCCAGAACCAAGACAGATTACGAAGAAAATCGATGAGCAGCCTTACCAAAATGTGCCAATTGCTGCACCTCGCCCTCAACAGACTAGACCTGCTCCACCACCGAATCCTCTGAGAGTCGTATACCCTGCAACGGATGATGAGAACAAGACTCGTCTCCCCCATGCACCATTTTTGGCCTGGGATGACGAACCTATTCACGTACCAAATGGCTTGAAGAGTATGTAATTTTCCAAGAACCCTTCTATGAAAGTATTGTTTTATTGACTTTGTAATCCTTGCAGCTGCTCTTCCAAAGTATCATCCAAGAAAAGCAAGGAGCGGAAAAGAGATTGTACCAGGCCTAGATCTGTCAAGTAAGTATACGTATAGTTGCCTAATCACAGCTCTGCCATCTAATTTTCCTTCAAAATTGACACTAACGCTTCGGTCAGTTGCACTAAAACCAGCTGCCACATCCGCGAAGAGAGGCCGACCGCCAAAGATTAAGGCACCTGTGAGCCAATACAAGGGAACCAGCCAAGGCGCACAAGCTACGTCTGTTAACAAAATTCGTGAAGATGGTGGTCAGGACGCCAGATCGCCTTCTACAGTAACTGAGAGCTCCTCTGAAGATAGCGACTCTGACGAGTCAGAATACGAGGAGGAGGACGACATACCCTTGATTGATATTGCCACGGTAAGCAACCTAGTAATTTTTTTTTCCAATTTACACGAGCCATTTTGGGCTTGGTGCCTAAGATATGGCGATTACTTCGCGATCAATGGCTCAAAGGGCCTCATTGAAAACTCTCGAGCTCCAGCTAACATGTTCAGATTCGCGGCCCCGTACGGCCTACTTCCACTCCAGAAGCTGCGCGTTGGGACGCAGTTGGCATTGTCTGGAAAGACCCTAACTCAAAGCCAAGCAGTGAAATTGTGTCTGAGGCCATTCAGGAGTATGGCAACTTCTTAAGTGCTCTTCGTGCTCAGATCAAAACAAATTCGACCAAGATCGAAGAAGCTGCTGCGCGCCCTGCAGAGGCTCAGAAACTGAAAAATGAACGTGTAGTCCTCTTGGAATCACTGTACCAGATAATTGATGCGGCCAACCAGCTTGGATATGGTCCCATTGTAGAGAACCTGGGCAGTCATCATAAGATGGTAAACGGACTAACCACAACTCTGATCGAGTGCACTAAGGTCGATGATTACAAAGGCAAACTTCCAACTGCCGTGTTCGCGTTGCTTGCAAGGTTCCAGAATATGTCGGATGATTTCCTGAAGAAATTGAAGTTTGATAGTATTCAAAAGCGCTGGATCAAGAAAGGTTCCGAGGAGACTAAACAAGTCATTGTTGACATTCTTGCCAATACAATCGATGCCAAGGAAAGAGCTGCGAAAGCCAAAAAAGATGCTGAGCAAAGCGACAAAGAGAAGAAACTACGTGAAAAGGTCGACCAGACCAAACAACGAAGCTCAGAGCCCACTACCTCAACCATTATTTCCACAAAGAGACCTCTCGAAGGTGATAGCAACGCCAGCAAGGCGAATAAGAAGTTTGCTTTGGACACCACTTCCAGCTTCAATCCATCCACAAAGCCTACTCCCATCAAGCGATCAGGCACCAACTTGCTAGGCATCGCCTCAAAACCCATCACAAAGCCCATTCCGAAGAAGAGAGACGTCTCTCCTCCCACCGAGTCCAAACTTGGTGCCCTCCTTGCCAGTATTGCGAAGCCTCCCGAGCCTCCTAAAGCACCTGTCGCACCTCCTCGAGCCCCTGAAACACCGGAAGAAAAGGCTCGCCGAGAGAGAAAAGAAAGTAGGCGTCACCTTCGAGTCAAATTCAAAGACGGCCCCGATCTTGAGCAGATTCGATTATTCAAGCACGAACAAGCAGAGGACGAAGGACGTCAAGACGAGATGCTTCGGGACGCACACGACGATCGTTTGGAAGGCATGATGCATAAACAACGTGTCTTGGAGGTGATGGACGATGACGAAGATTACCAGCCAATGGACGCCGATCTCCCATACCAAGAACCAGTCCCGATCAACTTCACCTCCGTGGACAAGTCAACACGATTTGGACCAACATATACAACTCGGGGTGGCGATGTCACCGTCTCTACGCCTGAGCAGAAGACTCAACAACATCGAGAAGAGCTTGAGTTGATGGTTGTCTATACCGATCCAAACGATATCCCACCTTCTGCTAGAGAGCCTCATCAGACAGATGAAGTCACTGATTTGAAGACCGAACGCCTATTGCAACCTCCAACGGAGCCTTGGCTGGTTGAACGCCTCGACGAGATCCGCCAATACGGTCCTGAGCAGGCTACTCAGAAGGCTCTGATTCGACAATCTGAAGAGCAATGGAAGAAAGGTCATCTGCTTCCTGGTGCAACTTCTTCAGCCTCACAAAGGCAAACTGGACCATCTCAGCAACCCAACAACCCAGGCGCAAAGGATGACCAGGTTGTGCAACAAGTTCTTGAAAGTTTGCAACGTCTCACTGCGTCTCTGATTGGTCTGTCATATCCCGCCACAGAACCACCACGATGGATGACAAACTCTGCACAGAAAAACGAGTGGATTGAGGGCTACAACAGGGACATGGCTGTGAAGCACCAGGCAGAGATTGAACGCAATATCGCCCAATTGCAGGCTGCCCAGTTCCAAAATCCAGCCCCCAACGCTCACTACCAACAACCGGCTATACCGCCTCAAGCCGCTTTCCCTCCTCAAATGCAACCACATAACCCTGCCAGTGTACCAGTTCCAGATGTTGCGCAACAAGTCCAGAGCTATCTTAGCGCCTTCCAAAATGGTGACAACAGAGCTGTGCAAAACCCACAGTTTGACTATAACAATTGGGCCAACCATGGTGGTCAAGATCAGAGTTTGAACTACGCAAATCAGCCTCAACCACCAAGACGTGACCAGAATTGGGGAAATGACAACAATAACCAGAAGAACAACCGTTTCCAAGAGACCCAAGCTGGCAAATCAAAGCGCGGATACGATATGAAGACAATGATCTCATACGACGACTCACCCTTCGACGAGAATGGCGAATACAAGGGCAAGAAGAAGCCTTGCAGATTCTACCGCGAGGGAAAATGTGCCAAGGGAGCGAAATGCACATATCTTCACGATTGAGGATCTTCTTCGTAATCCAGCAATGTCAACAGATTCATGCACATCCTTGATCTCTATAGGACATCTTGCTACACTATTTTCCTTTGTTCGACTTTGCATTAGCCGGCGTTAGGAGAGTTTGAGATCTTGGAAGATACCCAGGACACCTGGACCTGCATTGCAGCACATTTTCTTTCTCCTTTTTGTACTTTAAGAACCTCCTCTAAGCAAAGCATATCCGGCGAGCGTGGTATGGGGATTACATTGCCTTTACTTTTTATCTTTTGAGCAACAGCATCGGCGGATCTTGTTCTTGTTCACACAGCGTGTGGATACACGGCAAGAAAAAGATCTGAACGTATTGTACAGTATAGATCGATGGACGTGGTGCATGATAAGCGACGAAGGATCTTGGAGTTGAGCTTGAGTTTCTACCTAGACCTGGCTTGGTCTTGCTCTTTATGGTGGTGGATACTTGCTTGCTTACCTGGGTCACTTCCTTGCGATAGAAGAATATGGGAGAGGGATGAGGGAGGGTAGTACGAGAGTGATGACCTACTTCGCTTAGCCTCAAGCTGGCTGGTGTACATTAATTGCATACGAGCGGAGATTTGGTAAAATTGACGCTTTCGAGTGTTATTTTTGTTTCACTTGATATTCGATGTGATATGATATCTTGTGACGGACAGGATGTGAATTCTTGCCTTGCTATCTCCTTCCTACTTTATCCATCTAGTATAGTGTGGATGTGGCATGTTTATGTTTGGATTTGGGATGGTTATCGGATGGTTGCCCATAGAATAGTAAAGGGGATGAGCGAACATGGAAGTTCATTATGAACAGGACTGTGGCGGGACCAAAGGAAGTCTTATAGTAGATACCTATTTCCAAGCTCCTAAGAAGCGAAAAGCTCACAGAACATTTGAAAGTCCGATTCGGGCTCATCTCATGATGCAGATACCGTGGGTGATGAGAAGATCTGGATATTAAGTTAGCTTATTTATTGCATTTGGTTATATGAAAAGAGAGTACACAAAAGATGTTGAGGTTTCAGTGAAATAAAAATATGGACCGAGGGGATATATACGTTTCTCGAAGGCGTTTGGAATGAGGAAGCTAGCAAGCTTACGCAGGGAGGCAATGTAAGCAAAGTAAACGAGTTGTTGCAATAAGCCGGTCCATAAACGAATATACAGGCGTTACTACAGCGCTTCATAAGATAAATCCAAACTCTTGATCAAAGTCTCGAACTTCCCTCTTTCTCCTTCCCTCTCCTCTCCTCTGCTTCCAAAACCCCTCCCAAAAACTCCACGGTATCCCTCCTCATCCCCTCACTAAACGCATGTCCCACACCCTCATACACCCTATCACCAACCTTACACCCGCCCTCCCTCCACCACCCTCTCTCCTCATCCGTAGCGTCCTTTAAGAAATCCAAGAATGGTTTAGAGCAGGCGTATGGTACGAGCTTGTCGCTACTGCCTGAACAGACTAGGATGCTTTTATGAGCGAGACGGGAGGATAGGAGAGTGGTTAGATGGGATTTTTGGGGTTGGGAGAGGGGTGAGCTTGGTGAGGGGATGGGAGTGCTGGAGAAGAGGATGGAGCGGGGGTCGGACTTTTGGAGGGTGTTGAGGAGGGTGGAGGGGAAGGAGGGGCTGCCGAGGAAGGTGGCGCCGGGGGGTGTGGATGAGGTGTAGGTGGGGAGTTTGGAGAGGCGGGCGCGGTCGGTCATTAGGTCTGGGAAATGGTTGTTAGCAAGTAAGTTGGTAGAGAAATGTAAAGTTGGGAATGGAGAAAGGGGAATGATGTTGCGAGAGACGAGGCACTAGAGTATGTGGTGGTAGCTTGTTGCAACTTCCAATGTCTGCTTGATATGCTATCAATATTATTGGCATGCCAAGAACATGAGTGCCTGATTAGAGATAACTGGTTCGAGTAAGGCACTTGTCCAGGTTCTTTTCTCATGACTTAACATCAAACAAAGTACGGATTGGATTGGAAACAAAGACACTTTTCCAAGTGAGAAAGTAAAGTACCACTTCGGGAAGTAAAATAGGAACAGAAAAGGAAATGGAAACAATAAATACAAAATGGAAGACCGAAACACTTACTGATGTAATCTGGACATCCAATAATCACGATCCCGGCACTAACTCTTGGCTCATTGAAAAGGACTTGCCAAGCAGAATGACCTCCTAAGGAAATGCCCATGACCAAATGCTGATTGATAGACGGATCACTCGGATTATTGAAGATGTAGGATCCTAGATGGTCTATCAGGAGGCTCGTATCCACAGCTGTACCGTGATAGATGCTGGTGCTTGTTAGCGGCGTTCTCGTTTTCAGACTTATTCAGTATACGAACCTGTACATGTCTTGGGCGTGAGTAGGGTTTCCTTCCCTCCCTGGTGTCTGGCTCAGTACTGTACTTTTTAAGATGCTTTATGAAACATGTAGCTGGCCAAGTCGACCAATCACTTGGACAAGCATAAGATCTCCCATATTACTTACAGGATTCGTTCGCTAATGCATGGATTTTCCGACCTCCATGGTTTCTCTGATCAAATGCCACAGCAATGAGACCAACAGTTCTCTCAGATGCTGGCCGTCGGTTCCAGTCATTAATACAGCTGTCTGCCACACTAGCCATGATCTCTTTCGTTTGAAGTCGAGGATGAAGCAGCCAGAGGCATGATACCGATTTTGTGGCTGGGGAGACTTCGTCTAGACCGAACACATCGGTGTTGATACCAGCTATACAGAATGTTTTCGAAGAAATGGATCTTTTTGAGGGGGCCATATCTGCAAGAGGATTGTTGGTGGCCATGTTGTGTAGTGAGGGGTAGTTGTGTTGGTGAGACGCTTTTTGGGAGCAATTTCAAGGCCAAAGTCCGGGAATCTATTTTGGACTTTCAAGCGAGCCTTTTGATAGAAAGAATAACAGCACTTCCACTTGCAATTGCCATAATCAAAAAATGTAGATGAATTAAAGCTTGTTTATATCAAGGTACAGAGCGCACGATACCACCCTACCTAACAATCGTCCTATCGGCCCATTCCGAGGCAGTGGCACAACGTCATGAGATTGCCCTTGCCTTTCCGGGTGCTGATTGATGCAGCAAGCGGGAAATTAACTGCGGTGCAGTGCAGTCTAATACAAGTACTGTACAGTGTACATTGCAATGCAAGCAAGGGCAGCTCGAAACACGGGAAAGTTCAAACTAAACGCAGTTATCCTTCAAACACACAAAAGCCGAACAAGAAAAACAAATATTGTGAAAGTTCTCCTAGCGGTCAGAAGTCGTTCCAGCTATTGTACCATTCCTCCCCCGCGTCATTCTCCTGAGTCCTGTGCAGCACCCGGTGACCTAGCCAAGCTCCGCCAACTCGCAGTAATCTGGGCAGAAAGGAGGCAGTCGTCCCAGTTTTTGGTACGCCATGAGCACGACACACGAGCATTCCCTAGGATCATAAGAAGACGAGACGTCCAGCTGGGACGAAGTTTGTTGTGACGTTGTGCAAGGCTGAAGCGGAAAGCGGACTCGAGGTCGCAGCTGGGGACAGTCTACGTTGCCCAAGCATCTCGAATCGAAGCATGGCACAACGCAATGAGGAGTCAGTTTCGCCGATGACAAGAAGCCCACGCTCAGAATCCCCTGTAAATTCGAACACTTCGACTGCCAACGGATCAGCAGCTGTACGACAATCCGGTCTGCGGACTGTGCTGAGCTCTGAAGGGACATCGGAAGCCTCACCCGAGATCACACTCAACCCCCCGACTGGAAACGGTACCACAAGCAAGCATTCTACAGAGGCGATAGACTACATCAATGGAGGAATTCCTCACGAAGCCACCCTCCCAAATGGGCAGCTTGACGGGGCGACTGGTTCACCGCATTTACAATCAGCTCTGAAGCACACCGGATCGTTCCCGGGAGACCCAAATGCATTAGGAGCCGGCACATCTACTCCGCCAGGTCGAAGAAGTGTACAATTCAAAAGGCATGACCCTGCAGCGGAATATTCGGGACATATCAGACAAGAATCGTGGGAGGATGGCGAAACCCCAAGCAAGGACAGGCGTGGGCAGTCTCTCATGTCAAAGCTGAAGGCATTAGCATCGACAGGTAGCTTGCAGACCCATAGTAGGAACCAGAGCAATACGGCAAATTCTTTCGAAGACGGCACTGGATCCGCTCCGCTGTCTCCAACAATAGAGCGAAACTCGAGGTTTCCACATACATTACAGGAAGAAGGCAGTGATGCGGATGCTGATGCGGAGGAGACAGCGGATGAGGGGAATGGGAATGCAAATGTTCGAGCCAAGCGGAAGCGTCGTTTTCGACGACCGCAAGAGAATCCAGCAAGTCAGACCGCACCAAACACACCAAGAGCGAGGAATATGGGGCAGATAGACTCTCCTGGCGGCAGCAATCGTGGCATTCCTTTCCTCCCGCGCCGAGCCACCGATGGATCGTTTGAGCAAAGAGGGCATTTGTCTGAAGGAGAAGGACGAGATAGACTCAATAGCCAGAGTGCTTGGCGACGAGGTAGCTCATGGATTGGTGGTGGTCGAGGTCCCAGCTATGGTGGGCAGCAGCCGGGCCCTGATATGGACGGTACTCCTGGCCATACACGAAGACCCAGTAACTTCCGGCGGATGACTGGACTCGGAGGAGGGGGCCAGAGCGAAGGAGAAGTTCAAACTCCCAGACGGCCTTTCCTTGGTGCCGAACGAGCAACTACATTCGGTGCCCAGCGCTGGCGGATGTTGAAGCATGGGCTCAAGCTGCTAGGACAGAAAAAGGAAGAACACAAGATTGACTATCTAAAGTCTGCAGAACTCATGGCTGAGTTAAGAGCAGGTGCCCCAGCAGCACTGATGTTGGCTAGCATGATCCAACGTGATGAACATGGCAACAAGAGGATACCAGTACTTCTCGAACAACTTAAGCTACATATCTCTGATAGCACACCGGGAATTGAAGATCCATCCGAAACAGAGCGGCATCTTGTATTTCGGATTGAGCTTGAGTATGGAAGTGGATTGAATCGTATGAAATGGGTGATCCACAGGTCGCTCAGGGATTTTGCCAATTTGCATCTACGCTATAAACTTCAAGGTAGTAGTGACAAGTACATCCAACTCCGAAGCGACATCGATTCACGACCGAAGCAACCCCGCTTTCCAAAATCTACCTTCCCATACTTCAGGGGCGTACGAGGCCTCGGCGAGAGCTCCGAGGAAGAAGCTGAAAATGCTCCTACCGCAGATGAGACTGTAGGCGAAGCAACGCACAGTGAGACTGAACGAAAGAAGAAGAAACGTCGACCGTCTCTTGTTGGAAATCGCCGTAAAACTAGTCTCATTGGGATAGATCTTGGCTCCAATGCGAATGATGAGTTAGCTGCTGCTCAACAGTCGAGACAATTCGTCGAAAAGCAGCGGAGAAGATTGGAGCAATATCTGCAAGAAATGATCAGATGGCTCATCTTCAGAGCAGACAGCAACCGACTTTGCCGTTTCCTTGAGCTGTCTGCACTAGGAGTGCGACTGGCTGCTGAGGGAAGCTATCATGGCAAGGAAGGCTATTTGGTCATTCAATCTGCGAAAGGCCTGGACATGAGGAGACTGCTCACGCCTCAGAAGATATTTACTCGCCACTCCCCTAAATGGTTCTTGGTAAGACACAGCTATATTATTTGTGTCAATTCGCCAGAAAACATGCACATTTACGATGTGTATTTGGTAGATCCGAAGTTTGAGATTATCAGAAAGCGCAGCAAGCTATCAGAGATGCGTGGTAAAGAACTACTGGACAAAGCCGAGACAGCAACGAAGCATCCTCAACACCACAGCCTCAAGTTACAGAACTCCGAGCGAAAGATCAAGCTTCTAGCCAAGAACGAAAGGCAGCTGAGGCAATTCGAAGAGTCGATTACTTACATGTTGAGCACTACTCCGTGGGCCAAGCCAAACCGCTTCGGAAGCTTTGCTCCTGTGAGAACTGGAACATATGCTCAATGGCTTGTTGACGGCCGAGACTACATGTGGAATGTCTCCAGAGCTATCAACCAGGCGAAAGATGTCATCTATATCCACGATTGGTGGCTGAGTCCTCAACTGTATATGCGAAGACCTGCGGCAATCAGCGGGAAGTGGCGTCTTGATAGACTGTTGAAGCGGAAGGCCGAAGAAGGTGTCAAGGTCTTTATTATTGTCTACAGAAACGTAGAAGCTGCCATTCCGATTGACTCCGAGTTCACTAAGTTCTCGATGTTGGATTTGCATGAGAATGTCTTTGTACAACGATCACCCAACCAGTTTAAGAAGAACCAGTTCTTCTTCGCACATCACGAGAAGATATGCATTGTCGATCATTCGGTTGCTTTTGTTGGTGGTATTGATCTCTGCTTTGGCCGTTGGGACACTCCTCAGCACTCTGTCGTCGATGACAAGCCTACAGGATTTGAACAGTCAGACCTTCCAAAAGATGCAGATCACTGTCAGCTTTGGCCTGGGAAAGACTACTCGAACCCTCGAGTGCAGGATTTCTACCAGTTGAACGAACCCTATGCAGAAATGTACGACAGATCTAAGACACCTCGAATGCCGTGGCATGACATTTCGATGCAAGTCGTTGGTCAGCCAGCAAGAGATCTTACCCGCCATTTCATCCAACGGTGGAACTACATCCTTCGCGGAAGAAAGCCTACAAGACCGACTCCATTCCTACTGCCGCCCCCCGATTACACTGAAGCTCAACTTGAAGCTTCCGGTTTGACAGGCACTTGTGAGGTTCAAATTCTCCGGTCAGCTGCCGATTGGTCACTTGGAATCACCGAAGTCGAGCACAGTATCATGAATGCTTACTGTAAAATGATCGAGGAATCGGAACATTTTGTCTATATGGAGAACCAGTTTTTCATTACCAGTTGCGAGACCATGGGTGTCAAGATGACCAACAAGATTGGCGATGCAATTGTTGAGCGTGCGATCCGAGCCTTTCAGAACAACGAAAGTTGGCGTGCGATCATACTCATCCCTCTTATGCCGGGGTTTCAAAATACTGTAGAGCAACCAGAAGGCACAAGCGTGCGGTTGATAATGCAATGCCAGTTCCGCAGTATCTGTCGTGGGGAAAGCTCGATATTTGGACGCCTTAGAGCTGCCGGTATGGACCCAGAAGATTATGTCTCATTTCACAGCCTTCGATCCTGGGGCAAGATTGGACCTAAGCAAATGCTTGTGACTGAGCAGCTGTACATTCACGCAAAAGTCATCATTGTTGATGACCGAATTGCTTTAATAGGTTCGGCCAACATCAATGAACGTTCTATGCTAGGACTGAGAGATTCTGAATGTGCTGCTGTCGTTCGAGACACAGACATGCTCTGGTCGACCATGGATGGGGAACCATACCTCGTTGGGCGCTTTGCTCATACGTTACGGATGCGACTTATGCGGGAACATCTGGGTCTCGATGTGGATGCTGTATTGGAAGAAGATCGCAAAGCAGAAATGGATCGGGAAGAAGCAGAATTTGAGACTCGCATGAACGGTATCTATCAAGAAAATGATAGTGATGCGGCGAAGCCGTCTCGTCCAAACGAGGACCACGTTACAGATGCTGTCAATGAAGAAGGTCTACACAGCTTCAATCACGACGTCGACTGGGAGCAAGAAGGTAACCCCAACCTCCAAGCAGAAGCTTACAAATCTGTTACCTCCGACAAGCGAGTCACCAACAACGCCAAACATGCAGCTGAAGTTGACGGCGAGAGTCCCGATAACTGGAAGACGGCCAAGAAATCTGGCCTAGATCGTGGAAGAGATTCGGTACTGGTTGAGGGCGGCCGTGAGGTATTGATGACTGATATTGCCTCGGAGGGCAAAGGCACTTTGAACCATCCTGCAAGACCTCACGCTCGATCTTTGGCCAATAAGCATGACAATGACGATAGCACTGGTGGAAACGATGGCTTGCCGCCAATACCACGATTTCCAAGAAGGACTACAGAGCAGTTGGGCCTTAGTCAACTCTCTCAACTTCCACCTCTTCCTGCACTTGATGACACAGATATTGGTGGCCCACCGGTACACTTCGATGCTGCAGGAAACTCGATGCCGAAACCATTCAATCCATTGACGGCAGATATCCAACCTGTAAATATAGACAAGGACTGCATGCGAGATCCTCTTAACGACACTTTCTACTACGATGTCTGGCTTCGGGCTGGAGGAAACAACACTAAGATCTTCAGACAAGTGTTCAGGTGCATGCCAGATAACGAGGTCTCAAATTGGCACGAGTACCAAGATTACATGGCATATGCCGAGCGATTTGCGGAGGCACAAGGTGATACCAAGAGCACCGAAAGACAAGGGGAAGAAGCCCCAGGGAAGAGTGGGCCACCCGGAGCTTCGATGGGTGGTAATGGGGTGATTTCTCATGCAGCCAGCCATCTTACCGAGAAGATTCATGGACATGACAACCAACATCCCCTGGGGACTGTTGCTGAATGGGCTGATGACGCTGACAGACGCAATACAAAGCAACACAATGCTTCGGCTACTCTTGAGGCAGATATCAATGGCCAGCTAGATGGTACGAATGAGAAAGCTGCAACTGGCCGAGCGTCAGATGAAGCACCATCCCCAGTCCAACCAGTTGGAGATGAGACTTTCCCTTCGCTCGACTCCACAATGCTTAGCCCTCCTGCTATCGATTCTGAGAAGAACACACAACAACATCGGAAAACTACATTCTCTTCAACGACATCTGGGGACAAGGAAAGGAGTAGTACCATTGGAGGGAGCACATTGGTCAATCATGGTTCTACAAAGAAGCGCCGCCGTGGAACTACGAAAGGGAGCCGAAAAGGTTTCTCTGGTAGTGATGATCTATTGAGCAGAGTGGATGCTGAGGAACTTCTCAGTCTGGTGCAAGGCCACCTGGTCATGTTCCCATACGACTGGCTTGTCAAAGAAGAGCTCAACTCTAACTGGCTGTATCAAGTAGATCAGGTGGCGCCTCTACAGATTTAGTAAGTCACAGCCCATATTTCTTCCGTAATCCCATTCTAACAGTCTTTCAGTAATTAGATATTGTAACGGCCAGATAGCCTTGTAATTTTGTATGATTGGTATAACACAGGGAAAACTTGCATAGCATGGTACAGGGTATTTGTACATTCTACATGGAGCAAAGCGTTGCTTCTTGAACTTAATGTACTTCCATCATACTCTCTCGCTGACCCAGATTGCCCCACGACATCCTGCCCTGATCAATCCTGTCAGCAGCTCATGTGGAACCGCCTTCTGTGCATCATTCTCCACTGCATGATCCAAATGCTCCAGCTCTTCATCTCGGATCCTCCTTATGTTGCCAATCAATACTTGTAAATCTTCTCCAATTGTCTCCCCAGACTTCTCCATCTGATCTGCCATCTCCAGCAGTACCTTCACTTGCTCATTGTAGTGAGAACCAATCTCCGTCTCCACAGCCTCTGTACACGCCATCGCTGCCTCCCGCCCCAGAACAGCAGTCCCCCATCCAAGCGCAGAAGCCGCGACTGTCCAGAAGGGATACATGGCCGTAGGCCGTACACGATGCTTCGCGATGAGTTCGTTGAAGGTCTTGAAATGTCCAGCTTCTTGATCATACATGTGTTTCATGAGAGGTCGTAGATGTGGATGAGAGGCAACTACAACGGGTGTTTGCGCCGTGTATATTAGACAGGCTGCTAATTCCCCCGCTTGGTTTACACGAAGCTGTCATATATAAATTAAAATTTGCAATAAATATTTAAGCTTCAATGTCCATAGGAGAAACTAACTGCACTATCAAGAAATTCTCTTTGGGCCGGCGTTAATGGTTTCCCTCGAGGAGCTGGATTCGCGGCTGCCTCTGCACCGGCTCTTATTTTCGTTGCTTGTGACGCATAATGTGTTTCTTCGCCTTGTCTGATGCTTGAAGTATCATTCTTACGCTGCGCAGCCACGGAGAGGTTGCGACTTTGAATCTGGTTTCTGGTGAGGATTGGTTGATGAAGGCGTGGGACAAGGAAATCGCAGATGGGGAGTTGGGATGCAGAAACTGCGGATCGCTTCGTGAAGAATGAAAGAGACATTATGAAGCTTGTTTAGATACAGAAGTAGAACTTGATATTTGTTTGGGTACACTCAATCATCAAGTGAGAAACATTATCTCCTAATGAGGGAGCGTTAGATAGAAATCCACTCTTGCGGCTCTTCGCGTCATGGTTCTGCACTAGTTGCGTCTTGGCTTGGCGGGGACTAACTTTATTCCGGCCCCCTTCAAGCTGCATCGTCACCTTCGAAATTCACGACTGAGTGAACTCTCCGCCAAAAAGTTAACAACAAGAGCAAATCCTTCCTATTGTGATTGGATCTTTGCACGCACTTATTTCCAATTCGATATCTCCTCGATTCTTCTCATATACACTCTATTGCACAAATACTCTTTTCTAAAATACACCAACACCTTTGAGAACGCGCTTTGTACACATCTTTGAGCGATTGCTTCTGCTTTCTTCGCAACAAAACTTCCTGCATCCACAGTGACCAGCCAACCTGCTTACACAATGTCGGACATCGACGATATCGATGATGAGCTCCTCGCTCTTGCAGGAGATGCCTCGTCCGACGAAGAAGACAACGCTCCAGCAGCAAATGCTGGCAAGTCAAGTTCAGGATCTCCAGATCGACCAGGCCCAGGAAAATCCGCGACAAAGACAGGCAAGAAGATGGGCAGGAAATCTAACGACTCTGAGGAAGAAGGCGAAGCGTGAGTACCCCGCCTCCTGATGCCCGATATTGTGCTGACTGCTCGAAGTTCATCCGGCCACTCTTCTCCCCAGTCCCTGCGATCAGCTCCTATGGACGAGTCCGATTCTGATTCTGATGGTCCTACCTTTCAAGACGATGGCGAGCGGTACCCTCTCGAGGGCAAATTCATCAATTCCTCGGATAAAGCCAGAATCTTGGACATGAACGAAATCGAACGTGAACAGGTCCTTGCTGAGCGAGCCCAAGAAATTGAACGAGACAGACAGAACAGAGCTCTGCGACAACTTCTCAAGTCTCGAGAGAATGAAAATAAGCAGAACAAGAAGCGCAAGGCCGGAGCCACGGAACTACAAGAGGATCCTCGCAAGACCCAGCGTCAGCGAACAAAGCTTGGTGGAGGCAAAGTCGGCGAAGCGAGCTCTGGAATTGATAGTCTCAAGCGCGCGCGGGCCGAGAAAGATGATCGCCAGCGTCGCAGACAAGAAGACAAGGAGCGCAACAAAGGGTGGAGCACTGCTCGGGACGACTACTCTGATGCGGATGCGGATGGAGACAGTGAGGTTGAGTGGGATGACGGAAAGTCAAAGAACAGGAAGTCCAAATCTCCAGACTATCGTGATGCTGAGCCAGCTGGTCTTGCCGATATCCAAAAGGTCAGAGTTGGTCGCACCAGATTCGCGCAAGTCTGCTTCTACCCTGGTTTCGATGAGGCTATCACTGGCTGCTTCGTTCGCATTAGCATTGGTGCCGACAAGGAGACTGGACAAAATATCTACCGCATGGGTATTGTTAAGGGTACGTATCAACTGTGACTTTGAGTCTTAAGTTCGCTGCTAATCTGTGTAGGCTTCGTGGAGGATCGTCCTTATGCTATTGAGTCGGCCACTGGCAAGCACTTCAAGACCACCCAGTATGTTCGTGCTGCTCATGGCAAGTCTGAACGAAATTGGCCATTCATCAGCTGCTCCGACTCTGGCTTCACAGAGGTTTGTGGATGATTCTCTTGTCCAAAGCGCGCAGTACTGACTCTCCTTCAGAACGAGTGGAACCGCTTCAAGATTACTTGCCAGAATGAGGGTGTTCCTCTTCCAACAAAGCCCAAGTTGAACCAAAAGATGGTTGATATCAACAACCTTATCAACCGCTCCTGGACCGAGGCTGAGCTACAAGAGAAGTTGACCAAGTCAGGCGCTCTTGTCCAGAAGTTCATCCCAATCGAGAGAAATCGCTTAAACGGCTTGATCAAGGAGGCCAAGGCTCGTGGAGATACCGCTAAGGAGGAAGATCTCCGCAAAGAACTGGATGCACTTGACGGACCCAAGTTGGCTTATAGCACATCCATGCAACCATCGCCAAAGAAATCGACTACTGCCTCGGGAATGAGTCAACAAGAGCGCTTGGCTATTCTCAATAGACAAAATCGTCGCAAGAATGCTGAGGAGGTTCGCCAGGCACAGATCAATGAGCGTCGTGCCGCAAAGCAGATCGAGGCCGCTGTTGCTCGTGGAGAAGTTGTTGCTGAGGATCACTCCAGACGTCTCAAGACACGTGCTAAGTTCAAGCATGATGTCGCTGACTCTTTAGGAGCCAAGGACAGCGGACGAAGTGGCACCAACACTCCATCTGTTAGCACACCCAATCTCACCGCCAAGAAGCCCTCAACACCAATTCCCGCACTTCAGAAGCTTCAAGCCGAGAAGAAGGGTATTCCATCTCTCAGCAGACCTTTGATGGACGACGATATCATCGGCTCTATCGATTTCGGTATCGACATTGAGATCTGAAATCCGGCTCATTACGACGATCTCAGAATGGCTGTTGTTTCCCTTGTGACACATTTTGCCTCGTTCTGGTCACAATGGACCGACACTCGCACTTGCGAGCGAAATGGGTTCGCTACGACGAACACATCGATTTATCATTTCAGAAATGAGATTTTGGCAAAGCATCAATACAGAATTTGTCATTGAACATTTTGAGTAGAACGACGTTCATACCGACCTTTTTGCCTGCTTGCTTGGCAAAGAGAATGAAATTATGCGGGAGCGAGGCAGGCACAGCACATGGAATCACATTGTATCACGAGGCGTCTTGCATTTTCTTCCTTTCGCCTCTGCTCTTTTATGCAAGAAATTTGAGTTTTTTTGATGAATTTGGAGGCGTTCTTTGACCTGCATGGACGAGGTCATGTACTCGGTACCTTTTAGAATGCAATTGATAGATTTGACTCCAAAGTCCCCCCGGGCTCGTGTTCGTAATGTGAAGGTAAGTCAAAGTAGAGCTTAGCTTATGCTTATTTCCATTGTTCACGCGGTTTGTTTTGTCTTTGCAGTACGGGAGGCATCCGAGGCTCTTGGACGTGTCGTTTGTACATGAGAGGTCAGTGGCAAGTGGACGTGATAACGTTCTCACCAGGTCTAACAGTGACTTCGTACTCCCCAGAGATCTATCACTAAATTGGATGAGCTCGGCTGCTTGTTTCATCATCTCGTTGGATAGTTCGTTTCATGTTCCCATAAAGTTATTTCATTAGTTTGTTCAAGTTAGTTCGAAGCCAAACTTCTCTACGCATCCAGGGAGGGAATTGCCTAGTCTTTACAGTTTGCCGGGCTGGGGAGGTTAGGAGATGGTGTGGGGAAGAATTGGGGGATATCCTGGTGACAAATACACGAGAAGGGGATGCTATGTAAGGACTGGACGAACTTTTGCCGCTTCCTTGCTTCCTTGTGCTGTTTGTGGAAAAGAGAAAAAGGTTGCTTTCAAAGCTTTACTTCTTTGGTCACGATTACTGGCTTTCCTTTACAGCATGGGGTCTCGATTCGGAGACATGTCAAATGGCAATGGGCCCATCTGGCCGATGATACTCCGAGCCACCCAGCTACCGTCACCGTCACCGTCGCTATCGTCATCGCTTCAACTTTCCCTTTTGACCATGGCGAGAAAACTCTGCTTGCTCTAAGAAAGTTATTCTGTGCCAGTCCTGTGCACTTCAAGTCAAGAGGTCTGCATCTACAGTTGAATGTATCCGAACGTGCGTTGGGCCCGATCTTGGGTTTCTGGTAGGTCTGGTATGAGTTGGTCTGGTATGCCGCTCTCGGACTTTGGGGTAGACATACTCGGGGAGGGCATCCTTGAGACGGAGTGAGAAGTTAATCGACGACGATAGTTGGGATTATTGCATCGCTGAAATTGGAAGAGAAGAGTTGAGCTGCATGTTCTGGGAAGGTTGCAATGGCTTATTCTGGAGTCGCCAGGGAGGGCTGGTGTGGTTTCAGGTATTAGGTTCTGGCTACAGTATGGGGCATGATTGGTCGTTGTGGAGAGGATGGGGAGCTGTTGTGGTGTGGTGCATGGTATATCCTCAGAAGCAGAACCAAAAATGGAAGGTAGAAAAGGTGGGATGATCGAGCTCGCCTTGTTTGGCCCGAATAGAGACGGCGCGTAGGTCTTGAAAGTATATCGGGCCTGTCGAAGTTTCGCGGCCTCGCCTGATGTCATGTCGAGATGATTGGATCATTGGATGAAGGTTGGGTTTTGGTGCGGCAACTTGGGAAAGTCTATGGAGACAGAGTTTTCTTGTATTGTGCATGGGTGAACCTGAACCTGAACTCAGAGCAGGTAGAAGGTGTGGTGGGATATGCAGTACGTCGGATCGACTTGGGCTTTGGTGTATATGGAAAATTGGATGAGGTCTGGAAAATTGGACGACGTTGGGCAGCAAGACTGAATAATGTCGAGAACTTCAAGGCAACAGAAAGTAAGTTACGGTTTTGTTTCGTTTCCAACCGAACTTACCTCCCCTCATTCGGTCCTTCGGATTCTCCAACACAACCTTAAAGCTTCTGGCAGCGCTGATCAATCATTGGACCAACAAGCAGGGTAAACTTCAGGCTGCTTTCGCATCGGGAGCCGGACCCAGAGCGGCATGGAGACAGGCGGGTGATCGATCTGTCACTCGCAAGGCCGTCTGTCACTCGGAAGTTCGGGCTATGCATGTGTGATATTTGTTTTATGTTTTTCAATCCTGGCTCAGACACAGGTTCAGGCTCGGATGGGCGATCAGGGGCTCGCGGATCACACAGAACAGAAAGCTTGTCGAACTTTAATGGAGATATATCGATCGCGTTATGATAGGATGACGGTTTGATGTGTTGCAGGGAATCCTGAACTCGTCTCATGATTTGAGAAATGTCAATCTGGGGGCACGATTCATGGAGATAATAGAGACCCGTATATCGGCAATACGGCAATGGCGTTGAAGTGTAGGGGTATCAGATGGGGAGATCGATGCGAAGGGTGGGAGTCGGTGCTTCTGAAGGGGTTGACTTTGTTCTTCTCTACATTCTTGGATTGCGATGATAGAGGCTGAGACGGTTTCAAGTTCTGGATTGAAATTCGTGGGACGGCATCATGATTTGGGCTTGTGTTTTGTTCTTGGAGAGCTTGGGAAGAACGGATGATGGACGTTCCTCGATCCTAAGAGGGATTCATTTCTTGAGTAAGTTTCGGTTGCTTGACGGTCCGTGGCTGTCAGTTATGCGGTGGAAAGGGTAGAGTTAGTTGAGACGGATTTGGGATGAGGGATAGATGTTCAGACTTTGGTCTAGAAATCTTGTGTTTGGAAACATGATTGTCAAAGCTGTAGTTCTGTTTCTTAGATGTCACGATGTCAGACAAGTCCTGTCAAAGCTGTCATCCCGTCATCCGAACTCAGGACACTTCAATGTTTGAACTAATGGACCCCGTAGAACCTGTTTACGAGCTCATGAAGAGTAAAAACGTAGGCTCAAACCTCAATCCCCCTTTGGCTATTCCAGAAGCTGGCAGCCAAAACTGGGGGTTCGTTTCTTAGATGTCACACTTTCATATAGACGCTGCCATCTGAACACAAGTGGTTTGGAGAAGGGAGCTCGAGAGAGGACTGCAGTGGAGGTTAGTCCAAAGTGAAGCCAGCTTGGTATCCGTGTATTTGTTGCACGGAGCAACATCCATTTTTAGATTTCAGATCTCCTCAAGAATCCAAAGCGGGTCTACAGAGGCGCATTCCACCGACGGCATATCGTTTTATCTCCACTCCTGTCGCAGATCATTTGTGGTCCCATCCTCTTCAGGCTGGATGGTCCACTTTGCCTACTCTCTTTGGCTGCTGAGGTGCGTGCCCTGGCTGTTGTCGTTTCGGGTATCTTCACGTGACCATAGTTGCCCGGTAAGCGACCCTCTGAGATTCATTCCAGCCTCTCTCCTGTCTCTCCCTCCTGCTCACACTCCCAATCCTGTCGGTGTTTGAGACTTCGGATGAAAGTTTAGCTCACGAATGCACTGA
Source organism: Cadophora gregata (assembly GCF_030347475.1). Lineage (NCBI taxonomy): Eukaryota > Fungi > Ascomycota > Leotiomycetes > Helotiales > Ploettnerulaceae > Cadophora > Cadophora gregata. Next base: position 829,530 of record NW_026695935.1, on the reverse strand, counting down.
CGTGTTTGACGACCTAGCCTCTGCAGCTATGCAGCCACACTAAACACCATGCCATGAAGATCTGCTTCAAGGTCGATTGGATCTTGCAATTGCGGTTGGCTGCTGAGCAGTTATGGAGCAAAGGGCTCACGTCAGAGAGAGCCGCTCTTTCCATCCGCTCAACGCTCATACTCATCATCCCATCCCATCCTGTCCTGTCCCATCCATGCCTGTTGCTCTCATCGCCATGGCCATGCACATGCACATGCCATGTCCGCAACCAACCAAGATGGAGCTGTCTGTGATGCCTTATTAATATTATGGCATCTCTGTCGGCTTTTGGCCCGCCAAGGATGAATGATCTCCACGCTCGCATCAAGGACGGGGAAAAATGCGGTACGGAGTCTGGCCACACGGCCTGCGCTGCGCTGCGCTGCCTTCTCGAAAGATCGGTTGAAACAACGGACTGGCTCTGGAAGGCACTGGAGAATGTCCCAACAACAGAGTAGTCTCTGAATTGCTTCAACTGTGTAGGTAATTTACTACTACTACTACTGGGCGGTGCAGCATCCCAGCGAGGAGAAAGGGTTGTCTCGCTTGCGTTGTGTTGCGTCGCGTTGGGTGTCTGGGCGTTAGACTTAACTTAGACGGCCGCGCAGAACATGAAACACGGGGCTCTGGCTCTGGCTCTGCTTTGTCGGGCCAATCGCGCACCCTCAGACGCTTTGCCCATGGGCCCACCAGGGCCTGCATCCACAGATTCCACACGACATCCATACACATCCACCTCTGACTGGTCTGTCGGTACCACCACAGCTCGTAGTGGCTCTTCTGCTGCTGTTCGGCATCCATCCTCTGCAGACGGCACCATCTGATTCAGCGGATGGGATGGGATGCAGCAGTTGCAGCTGCCATCGACTGATCCCGGGCAATAGTAATAGCAGTGGGCTGAGGAGCGCGATGGAGGGATGGGAATGCTCCGAAGCTGATGCGGAGGGCGGAGGGCGGAAGGCAGGTAGAGGCATGTGCTGGCAGCTGAGTACCGCCCTATCCTGTCCTTTCTCGTTCAGCATCATTGTACAGCCTGGACGACATAAGCATTCTGGCTGGGTCACCGTGAGAGGGGTTACTAACAGCGAGAACGCGGTATTGTCGGCCCCTATGTCTGGTCAGTAAGTACCCAGGTACTTTGACTGATTCAAAAGAGGGAGGACGGTTGAAGTGGCAGAGTTGTACTGCAGCGTCACGATCTCAAGAATAGCAGCCTCATGCAGATGCAAAGTTCAGTGCATACGAGGCTCCTCAGAACCTAGTCCGAATTCGCGTGGCTGCATGTTTCTCAGGACAAGCAGAACAACGCAATTGCAGCAACTCGAAAGATCCTTCGTTGGCGTGGTTGCTAGCTCTCCCAACTACCGACCTTTCCCTGCATCGGTCCGTGTGTCGACGGTCAGACGTTGTATGGCTGGTGTCACAGGTGTCCACCTTCGCCTGGGATCAAACATTTTGTTCCTAAAACAAGAAGCTCGAGCTTTGGGGGAAACCAAAGGCGTGGGATAGTCTGACGTCGGTGGGTGCTCAGTACCCGAGTTTTCCGAAGCCTTCAATATGTTGCTGCAGCAAGAACCAGAAAAGAGTGTCAGAATTCCGTTGCGTGTATCAATGATGGTTCAGCATAACTCTGTTCCCTGAGTAGATCCTCAGCATCAGTTCAGACGAGAATCTCGTCGTTAGACCGATCTTCGTAAGGATTACGCTCGAAACGCGGTGGCCACACGGTCATACCTCCACTTGCAGGGGTCTGCCGAACACAAACCCATAAATGGTTCATCATTCATCGATGGCTTGATCCAGGGCCCTTGACCACTATCGACAAGGCTCCAAAGATGGATTAAGTCAGCATGGGTCATGCTCGCAACCCGTGTGGGGAATTTTCAACGTCAAACACTCGCCGAGTCCAGCATAATCAATGCACTATGCCACCACACTCAACCTCTCGCTCGCTGGACGATGGGAACGGATTTCAGCTTTTCTTCCCTCCTCTCTGTCTGCAGTGGTGCCTCATGCTCATGTCGGTCGCCGGTCACCGTTGTCTCTTCGCTGCTTCTGTCTCTCTTTAACTAGCCGTCAACAAACGTGGCCAGGTTTCTCTTGCATACCCGAACAACCAGCCTTACATTTTCCAGGTAGCTTGAAGGCCAGACCCTTGCCTTCGTCCTATCTTTTCCCTCTCTTCTTTGACTAGCAACTTGGCCCTATCGTCATTCGTCGACTAGTTGTATGAAGCAGCAAGACCTTGTTTCCATGAGACATTATCCTTAAAGAGTAATTCGCAATAGATTGCACAGCCAGTATAGTTGCCATCTGCTGGATCTCTTCGTCCAATAGCATTGTATCAGCCTGATATATCCTAACGAGGACTTCTCTCGAAGTCAATGCCTCGAAAGCCTCCACGTCTCGGAAAGAAGAGATAGATCCCAGTGTTGTTTCTCTCGGGCTTGCTAGATCCGTTCTATCATTTCATAAGCTGAATGTTTGGACGATAATACGATACATTGAAGCTTCCCAAAACTGTTTCAACCGTTTCCGATGGTCAATGCATTGTCGGACGTCGATCCTGCCACAAGCCTCTAACTTCTCGCAAGGCACATTCAACGCTTGAATCACGCTCTACTGTCAAAGCCACACACCAAAGTTTATCTGAACCGAGAGCTGGACTCTTCAATCAGATCTGTTCATCTCCCAGACATCTGAAACACCTTGCTCCGATCATCGTAGATTAGAACTACATATCCTCGACACTCCTCTTTTGGACCGGACGGCTTTTGAGGGGTCTTCGAAAGGTTAATATCTTGATTCAGACGGCTACCATCGCCCATCCTCCTCGACACTGAATCCGATCAAATCACACGTCAAGCAACAACCTCGGACAACGTCTCCCCATGAGCAGATAATCGTGGCTGGCGAAGACATAGGAGGAAAAGTTTAGTTTTCATCAAGCCGACAAGATGGACGTCACATCACTTCTGAACGCAAACTCCCTTGCTGTTGAGCAGCAAAGGAAGGACGAGAAGGATGTTGAGGAAAAGAAGCGGGAGACGCCAACGAAGGTCCCAAGTCGCAACAGGACGCCCTGGGATGCTGGAGGTTACTCACTTCCAATCAACACAATATCCAATCCAACGACACCGCCTCACACTCAAGAGGTTCAGCGCCGTGAATCACAGAGTACACCAACCTCTCCACGTCATAAATTCTCCGACAGCCGTTCTAGTCTTTCATCTTTTACATCCTCTCTACAATCAGCTTCGCATTCAAGATTCTCGTCTCTTTCGACAGTAGGAAGTGCGTATCCTTCAAATGGCCTTACCGAAGCTTTCTCGTCACTCCCAGGCCAGAAACCACAAGCACTCGACCTTGGTAATCCTTCGAAAATGGACGGCATCCAACCAGTCTACCCAGGGCAAGGTGGAAGCATCTCGCCAACCGAGTCCCTCGACGCACTTGCCCTGGTGGCCGAGAATGAGATAGCTGGTCAACAAGCTCGACAATCTGCCATGGAATCGAAAGGCGCGTCAAAGGACGATATATCCTCGAACCTCGAGAAAGTCGAGTTAGGTTCAGGGCGACGGCCCAGCTCACCAAGCGATGCGATTCTAATAAAACGACCGTCGGCGATGCCGAGTCTGCGGTTGGATACAGGAGACCGAGATCTACATGGCATGGAGAGGTTACAGTCGTAAGTTCCCCTTGGTCTTTCTAGTGTCTGATACTCGTTTGCTTTCATGCGCGCTTGCATTGTTCCAGGTATATTTGTTCACTTTTCCTACATATACATTCGGCTGCATTGATTGTGTCGTTTGAAATGCCTTCAAGCTTTGGGCACAAGGTGGTCCAAACTTATATGGGTTCCAGCTTATCATTTGTGGATGATGATGCTACTACGCCCGGAGACTGTAAAGTGTCATTCTTGTGAATACCTGCTTGCCATTCGCGTTGACAACGCCGCGATTCACGCTATAGCTAGCATGAGTACTGTGCCAGGCGCAGTAAGACGTCATCTACGAGAATTCGCAGTTTTGCAAAATAACAGTGTCCGGGTCTCATTGTCTAGAACTGTTTTGTACAATTTGGAGCTCTTCTCTGGTCTTTTAGTCAAAGTGGTGCGGAGTCTGAGTCTCCAATTCCCCAATCTGTCCATTCACCGGCATGTGACTCACAAAGCCTACCCCTACTCGCGAATTTGAGGTTATTCACAGTCCGCAATGGGCTAGTACTCACTAGCGTCTTCTGCTCCCATCGCCTCGGCAGCAGAGAAAATGCGCCCTTGGCAACGTTCGAGAGTTCGAGAGTTCGAGAGTTCGAACGTACGATATACACAACGTGAACAAGACACAGAGGCCTCGTTGATTGTTTTGGCCTGCAGCAGCTTGAACAGGTCTATTTAGATCATTGTAGCGGGCCTGTCTTTGTTTTTCATCGCACCACTCAATATCTTCTGTGGTTTTACCTTTCCGACTTCGGTCCCAGCTTCACAGCTCTTCCACATCCTGCGTTGAATCTGATACCGACGTCACAGTGATCAGATTTTCAGATTTTCTGTATGTTTTTATCGTAGCGTTTTGTTGTGTCCAATTCGCTCTTTTACGAGATTTATTTTGATAGCAGATTGCTAATACTATAACAGGCATAGGCAATTTCTCAGCGCACCCCTTGAACACCATCACCAATCCTTGGTTACCAAGTCACACAAACGAGCACTTTCTGCACCTAGCTTTCCAGCTTCCATGACAGGTTTCACCATGTCCAGTACATCATCTTTGGGCCCTCGGGGCGAGCCAACCCCACCGTCCTCTCTTCATCCCGACCGACAATCTCCCACCGCCATCCCCAGCTATGCTCCCCCTGCTACTCCCCCACAAAGCCACGGCGAAATTCCTTCTTCAGACCAGATATTGTGCATGTACATCCCGAACTGTGATACAGGTTCACAGCTCCGCAAGGCCATCTCGCATATCTTTGGCCGCAACAAGATGTGCACTCGCCTAATCCCAGCCCGTGTTTGGGTCCATTACTGCCGCAAGCACTACCAGCGTAGTCGCTATCGCAATCCCAAGGAGTACGCCAAGTTACAGTGTGATCTTGTTCAAACACAAATTCGACGGGTTCACGAGTGGAGTCTTGAGAATGCTTCTCGAGGTCTTCCAGGTGTCGTCCAAGACTGGGGCCTTGCCGTACGAAAGCGGGAGCAGAAGCGTTTGGACGAGATGAATGGCTCTAAAAAGCGAAACATTACTGCTTTTGAGAACAGCGATGATGAAGATGGTGCAGATGTCAATGGTCGCGGTAGCAACATCCTGCCTGCCACTGCTGTTCCAGACTGGCTACTCGAGCGATGTGGAAAGGGATACAGCACTCAGGAGATCCTACAAATATTCAACCAGCTACACACTCAAATCCTCGACGACACCATGCCATGCTTTCCTGACATCGAAATCCTCCCGAACATTGTTGTTGACAGTGATGAGCCAAAATCCCCAAAAGGCTACACCAAGAGAACTGTTGTTGGGGGAGGACACAAGCGTGCTCAGTCTCTTGGAATTGCTGCCATGAGATCTGATAGTCAATCTCATATCCGCCGCATGAGTCACCCTGATATGTGGAGTCTCGACCACAATAGCTCGTCGCCAGTCCAAAAGAAGCGTCGAGCAAACGGTGGCATGAGCGATACTGAGGAGTACTCATTTGGTGGTTATCCTCGATCTCGTCTTTCTGAGCGACCACTTCAACGTGGACCTGGACAGATGGCGCACCGCCCTACTTTCCCTGGCATCAGCGAGAATGGAGTTGAGGATAGATACACAAATATGAGATATGGCCAGGCTCCACTACCAGCCCCCACTCCTCAACGCTCTGGTGGTCAGTCAATGGCAGCTCATCTCGAGATGAACAATGTTCATGGTGGGAGACGTCCTGTCCACCAACGATCCCAATCTGACATTGGTGCCTTTTCCTATGGCCGCGAGTACTCTCCATCCATCTCCTCGGCATATGGCTCCCAATCAGGTCACTATAGCCATGCAAGCTACGATCAGGGTTACTTGTCCCGTCATTCAGATATTAACCAGGACAGTCGGTTTGCTATGCCTCAACAATTCTCCCGTCGCCCAGAGGATGGTCGACACAATGAGATGCCTCAAGCTTTCTCTCATGTTCCGACGCATGGTAGACATCAGAGCATGTCCATGATCCCATCAACATCGATGTACCAACCCTCGACGTACTATCCTCAACAACCCGGCACTCAATACCAGAGCATCCCAGCTTCCCTGCCACGCACACGTATCGTTGAGACCCAAGAGGCTCACGATGTCTTCACAAGCAGACGCTAAATAGTGCAAAGATTCTCCGTAGCGATGATTTCCTTTCACTGTACATTTTCCGCGATGGTTTTTGACACAACGACAACGATCATTAGATGGTGGCTCTTATTACCTCTCCCTAATACCCTCGCACTATTTTTTCCACGAGATTGTTCGCTCTGCTCCAGATTCACATCTTTTGGGGCAACAGTCTCATATTGTAATTACACAACGAATTTTCACGACAGTCAGACTCATGGAATGGCATGGATGGATAGACGGACGGACGGATGGACGGGATGGATGAGACACATGAGGGTTTTTGGGAAGCATTGGCGTAAGAAATTTGGGCTGGGAAGGGGAACGAGCAAAAGCTCAGTCACTCATTGGGCGGCGTTCACTACATTGGGACGTGAGGACGGGAGGGTAAACTGCACCTGCTAGAAGGTCCCTGGAGGATACGACATTTGGTTCTCTGATCGTTTTCTCTTTCGCTTCTGGTTATTCTTTCAAAGTATGGGGAGGTCCATAATTGACATCAAAAGTCTTGTGGTGTGATGGACGGGAGGTGCAAGTGAAGCGATACGACAAATTGCAATGCTTTCCTGAGCACCTTTAAAGGTGCCTCTTACACAGTATTAATATTGCACAATCAATTGCTTTTGGCTTTTGGCCACTGAGATTTTTACTTTGCCTATTATTGAACTTGAATCAAGAATACCGGTCGCATTCAAACCTGCTCGTAATTATTCCTTGAGATGCCGCTCCGGCGTCCTCGATTGAAAGTCCTCTCTCATTCGCACCGCCTACAAAATGCTAATGTGATCTCATCAATTTTTAACTTTTGAATACATTGTAACCACAAAAGTACTTCTCATCTCCAACACCTCCCTTTCACCACGGATCTTTCCTAGGCTAGACCTACCCTTTCCAATTACCCTTCGTTTCTCCTCAACCTGTGTACAACAACTGTTTTCAATAATTGACACTCTGAACGAATGCACACCGCGGGAGTGGCTGCATTGCATCGTACCACATAGCGGCGCAACGCTTCCATTGACATTTCTCGTGGTTCACGGTGTCGTGGTGTGGTGCAAAATGTCAAGGCAGGTAGGACGGTAGATCGGACGCTGGCGTGCATTCGCATCCGGATCTGCTTCTGCAGCGGCGGCGCTACTGTGTATGTGTGCGTGACGGCGTGTACGTTTATGTATATGCCACGGAGCCGTGCATGTTGCAGACTGCAGGTTGTAGCGATTTTGAAGCAGAGGAATCGGACCGAGGTGGAGGGATACAGATGGGTTGTGTTACAGTACTTCAGTGGGTGCCTGGCGGTATTGAGTGGTGACTAAGCGTGGGAGGTGAGCGTGAGTGTGAGTATGTGCGTCTCAACGTCCATTGTACTTCTATGTAGAGTTCCCAACATGTATGTGTATCGTACTGATGGAGGTGTGCGTGTTAGGTCAGGAGATGTTTGACTTTTCGAGGGCCTAGAGCTGATGGATCGTGAGGAGGTAGGATGTCATGAATTGAAGGCCAGATGTGTCAGGAGATGATTTTGAATGTCGGCGAGTAGTGTATGGATAGAGCTTGCGTACTTGTTGAACTTGGGGTCGATGTGCGGACTTGGAGCTCTTGTTGTTTACTTTTCTGGCAACCCCTGTTTAATAGGGCTAGATAATTTATCAACATTTTGGAGACATAGCCATAGGGTTAATTTCTAAGTGAGTATCGCTTTCGCTTGTATATATGTGTACTAAGAGTGAGCTTATTACAGGAGGCAATGGGCAGAAGCTGCTTAGAAAATGGTGGTACCCTGGAATTGATGATAAAAACGTATAATTGTGGGGCAGTCTTGGAACAGGGGGGTTAAGCGAGGAGAACGCGTTGAAAGTCAACAAGCCCAAGCAGCATCGGAAACCGGGCAAACAGATCAACATGAGCTTAGTATATACCATAAAGAGATCTTATAGAAGCTGAGTAGCTCCCAGTAGTCATCATTGAATAATGGCGGTTAGACTAGTGTACATAATAGCTCTCTTCTTGAGAACCCCCCATTTCAAATTCCTGACAGTTCATGTCTCTTCTGGTCTTCAGTACATTGCTAATTGACAGATTAGAGTTGGATGACAGACTATCAATGATAATTTATGGCCCAGGATCACATTCCTGGAACATAGCCCGATTGAGTATCCAATTCTCAAGCATGTGTTTGGCCTCTGGCCCCTTCTTCTCATTCACCATGTGTCCAGCACCGGAGACTCTGGCATAAGAGAAGCGCCCAGCTCGTACATAACTTGCATATCCAGGTGAAGTTGGGCTACTCAATTTCTTATATGTTGTCTCCGGACGACCAGCACATTTCCGGAATTTCGCTGTCTTGGTAACAAGTGCTGGATCTGGATCAGCTTCGGTCCACACGGTGTTCAAAGCTGTATCCTTCACCAATGTGAAGGGGCATACGAGATCTTGATCGCCCTATCTCAAGTTAGGAAGAACACAAGTTTACTTGCTTTTCCACGGTCTACTTACAGCGTACAACAAGAAATCAAACCCTGCATTCAGGATATCCTGGATTTCTGGAATGAAGCTTTTAGTTTGGTCTCCGGATTGATCGAATCGTATCATCATTTCTCGATTGTTCATGTTCCAGGTGTAGCTTCGAGGAACAAGGAATCTATCCTTACGGGTGGGTTCATTCATGAAAGGCGTCCATTTGTCCTTCAAGAATTTGTTGCTTGCCTCAAGACTAGCTTGAGTTTCAGCTGCATCGTAAATATTCCTGCCGAACTTAGCTGCCCATGTCTCGCTCCAAGCATCTTGACACGCCCCGTAATATGAACAAGGCTTCTTTCTGTCCGGTCGCCTGCACTCTGCGATTGCCTTTTGGCAGTCGCTGATCCATTGCGGCATCTGAGAACAATTACTCCGTATATCTGCAGGATCTGCCCCTGGGAGAGTGACGAGCGGTACAGGACCACAGAACAACTTAAACGTGGCGTCGCCTGCCAATGCTGCATCGGTCCATGGATTACCGATCATGAATGACTTGAGAGAGATATTGGCAAGTTTCTTTTTCTTGACCATGTAACTTCCAACTGCGGGGATCCAATGCCCTGCATAGCTCTCTCCAGCGATATGGAAGTCCCGTCCTTGGAAGGAAATCTGGGCTCCATGGTACTTGAATACAGTGGATGGAAGGAACAGAGTGCTAATGAATGTTGAGATGTCTATTGCTGCAGTCTTGCTGTCTTTTACATTCGCTCTTCCCCTAGAATAGCCTACCCCCGATGGTTGCTCAAGGAATACCCAAGTTAATTTTTCAGTCATCCGGGACGGATTTGCTATAAATTCAATAGCATCTGTTCGAGCTCTGTTGATTATTCTTGGTCCCCATTGATTGAACAGACCATAAAGAGATGAGGATCCTGGCCCTCCATTCATCCCTGATGAGCGAGTCAGTGCCAGATCCAGGTCAAGATGTTGTAGGAAAATTTCGATACATATGGAATAGTAAATTCAGTTACTCCACGAGACGTACATAGAACGACAGGGTCTTTCGTTGGGTCAGTCTCGCTCATCACCACCCAGAAGAAGAGCTTAACTGGGCTTTTGCCAGCCCCGGCAGGAATCATATAACCGCAAAATTGGTTGCTAACAGGAGCTCCATTGATGTCTGCGTCAATCACCGGATCCCAGACTTTTTGGATGCAAATTGTGTTATTGCCGATTCCATTCGCACTGACACTTGATGAGCAGTCTGCTGCTGCCCAGTCTAACTCCTCGCCGGATACGAGAGGTCTTTGGACGGGACTCGCAAAACTACATGAGATACAAACAAGTAAAACAAGAAGCAATTGCTGCATTTCCATAGTGGTCACCTCAGAGCATCAGGATGTAAGCAACGATAGCGAGTGATGAGATGAAACGAGTGTGTTCAGCGACTTGAGGAGAAGGTGAGCTCAACGTCGACCATTGGCAAGACAACAAGGGCGCGATCTCCTAAACTGTCGATGCCAATCTTGTGACAAAGAACCAGGGTAGCCACGATATTGTTATTCAGCTCGTCTTCGCCAAGTGCTGGGCATTACTTCCGAGAAGGCAAGGCGTAGGAGCTGAAAGTTCGGTGGCTCATGCAATGGAATGTGCCGTTGTGTGGGCTTGGAGGGGCTTGCGCATCTGCAGGTTTTCGGAGATATTGAGTTGGCAATATTCAGCCCTATGGCAGGGTTCCGGCAAGAAATTGTGTCAAGTTTGTGATGTCCCCTGCCTTAATAGTAGACGGATACAAAGCTGCACGTGTCAATGCTGGGCCACCTCTGTCTCGGGTGCAGTATATTTTGGGGATCTATCAAAATTAGACGGTCAACCCACTCGTCAATTGGCCATGCAATTACAGTGTAAGCCCCGGCTTCAACGTGAAGAGTGTGATAAGTCCTCGGCAGCCGCCTTTGCGTTGCTATCATTCAACCTCACGGTTGCTATGTAGATAGTAATAAGTTTGGCGGGACTCGACATAACAAGTATGGTGAAGTCTCCTGAATACGTGAGGCAGCGTTAGATTCGTACTACTTGCAGGTGTACCGCCTCGGCCCGCGCCGTCTTTTACGTGGGAGCCAGGGGGTTGCACTGTAGAAAGACATCAGGCTTGAATAAATTCTCAGTCTTCCACTTCCTTCTTGATGACAAAGTACTTCCTCGGATCAGTGATACTGACAACCTGTAATCCACTTGGATCTAATTGGTACCTCTCCCACAGGTCGATCCGAGCGAATCCAAACTCCAAATTTTGCCTTTCGCCTTTGATCGTGAAGAACTTCTTCACAGCGGTTCTCGGTACATTGACTTCCGTCAACACAAAGCTAATTTCCCTCGTCTTGTTGTCATTCATTTTGATCACCGGGTTTATTTCCGCACTGCGTGGAATGAGTCGGATCTCCAGATATTTAGGTGTCCGGCTAACGAAAGTAACGAAACGCTGATTGCTGAGAAGTCGGGCTCGACCTTTCCAATCTTTCGTGATAAGGGCATCCGTCTTTGTAGATTCGTTTGGATCCGGCGTATTGGGAATGTGAATCACGATTTCGCGCAGCATTTGGTTGTTTCTGGGGTCTGTGCGATTGATTCCTTTTCTAATGGAGAATATGAGATCTTAATGATGTTAGCTGAAATATGCAGGCATGCACTCAAATTTGTGGGAGACATACCAGCCAGATATTTGCTCTGGGTGGGGATATAATCTCCTTGGTCGTAGGCTCCATTCTCACGTAGTCGTAGGCCTCTGTAGTCAACAAAGACATCCATAGTAAAGCATTTCTTCGGCATCATGTTAATGGGAACGTTGCCAGTATCTCTGTCCGATGGCATGACAGGATGATCCACCACGATGACTTTGCCAGCTTGTCCAGGAACATCTGGACGAACAGGAATTATTGGTATCGGTCCATCAGCAAGCGGAGGCTGTAATGGAGGTCCTATGGGAGGAGAGGTGCCCGGTGGTTGTGTCGGCTCTGGATCGGGAACTCTGGGTTGAACTGGTGCAGCCCAAATTTTCCTAAGTCTCTGGCTTTTGTTCGTACTTTGAGCATCTAATCTCGGATATATGATGAAGTAGTAAGCTGGATCGTTGAGCTCCAGTGCCAACTCGGCAGAGTTGGGGACGAAGTCCACATACCCCGAGCTAGGATTCTGTGAATCTGCACCTATTTCCTGCTGAATTCCTCGATTGATTGTTTTTGCAAGTTCACCAACTTTGAGTACCCTAGTATTATCATCGATTTGCTTTGCAGCCTCTATTCCAGGTTCGAGCGATTCCAGGACTTTCCACTCTCCTGATGGCACGTCATCTTTGGTGGTGTACAAATGGCGCAGTCTAAATCCAAACTTGTTTGCCACTGGATCGTAGGCGTGCCCGAAACTGAAGCGCTGTTGATGCGGGGGTTGTGATAATACAATTCCAGAGCGATCGGGATGCGCAGAATCGAACTTGGCCAATTCTTCAGGTGGTCGATCAAGCAGACAAAGCAGTGTATGATCATCGGGGCGTATCCACTGACATACGGGAGCGCGCTGATCGTTGTCGTCAATGGTGTTCCAATTTACCTGCCGAACCATGTTAGCAGGGGACAGTGTATACAGACAGGATAATTACGCACTGTGATTCTAAGGTCTGGCATGACTTTGACTATCTGGCTGCGGAGAACAAATCCGTAGTGTGGAATCTGTGGTTTGATCGATGTGTTTGGCACTGTTGTTGACAAATAGACGTTGTAGAGTTGCTTTATGGCAGTCTTGACCATATCATCATTCTTCTCAACATGATTCCCCACACTCAGAGCTCCATCAATCAAGCAGTCCATCCAAGTGTCGTCGATGTAGAAGAACCGTATAGACTCCTCTGGAATGAAGGTAGGATCTGGAAACAGAATGTGTGCTGGGATGTTGTTTAGGTAGAGCCGATCCGTTATCCACTTCAGAATAATCGACCAGTCTGTATTGTTTTCGCCAGTAACATTGAACTCGTTGAAGACTTCATTGCCAGCTTGTGATGCCATCGTAACCTCATTGAGGACAGCTTTAGACATCGCAGCAGCAAGTTGTATGTTGTCGAGAGCTGTGGTGAGATGTCGGTTGCCAACTGGAATAACCCTGCGAGGAGGGGCTACATGATCCCCGAGGCGTGATCGAATGGATATTACTCCATCAAGTACTTTTTTGAGAGCATCGGAGCGCGAAAGTAACCCGTTGAACTGAGCACGGGCAATTGAAGCGGCACCATTATGAATTTGGCTTCGGAAACGCAGCAAGGCGGCACTGAATGATGTGTCTGATATTGCTAGCGTTTTACCCATATTCCAAGCAGAAGAGTAGGAAAGATCCATCAATCCCGTCGTCTTATCGAGTATTTGATAGTTCTTCGACGTATTGGAGCCAGTTGGCCAATCCGGGCTTGGAGAACGAGCCGGCTTGACAGGCACAAGTGGACCACGAGTAAATGCTGCTGTAACTTCGCCAGTCTCGCACCGCCAGCGGGAAATAGTATAGCCATGCCTCAGTCGTGAAGCCAGTAGCTTGCTTTGTGACTTTTCCCCTGGATCCAGCTCGTTGTCAAGAGCATCGATCAGTCCATCATTAGATCGTAACATCTGCCTGTTTCCTTGTTTGGATTGAAGAGGAGGAACTTGGTCAACGGCACTCGGCCCATTCTCATTCCCAACAATTGCCATCATTGTATCGATGAAATTGATTGGATTGGGTGGGAGAGCAGTATATGTCCATGAGAAAAGTGATATCAGACCAATACGTTCCTCTTTCTGTGCACCGGGTGGTCCCTGAGTTGAATCCCACCCTTGTATCTTGATGGTAGAATGAATGCTTTCAAGCGAAATCAGGTGCACAACCTGAGTGGTTGGAGTTGGATTCTTGAGGGCACCTGTACGAGCCGAAATTACAATACTGAAGAGGCCTTCCTCCTCAACCCCTGCATCTGGGCATCCAATGGTGTTTACATTGCGAACATGGGCAAGGTACTTGTTTGATTCAACATCGTGGCATAGTTGGTAGAAAAGATCCTTCTTCGGATATATGACTTGAGTTGTTTCCTTTGACCGTCTGCCAGTCTTGACCTCCTCCAAACCGGCAGGATCTGACTGGTAAATTGGGAGCCGATTGGTCTCTGGGATTGCAAAGTAATCCTTTGCTAACATGGAGAAGGCCCCATTAGCAGGCTGGCGTTTGATATCGGCCTTGGGACTGTCCAGAGCCACAAAGTCAGGAACGCCAAGAGCCCGTGCTTCCTGAGCAGAGTCTAGTTTCAACTCTTCAACATCAAACACGAGCAGGCGAACCCATGGAATAATGGACCGATACCTCATCTTTTCGCGGTCCTCAGTTAGGTTGCCTTGTCCGTCTAAGGTTTTGCCTGCCGCATTGACATCCGGATCTCTCAGTCGTGCCTTGTCCAGCGGATCATCGTTTCCTCCGCCAAATTCACTGTCCGCATCTCGTTCCCACGGGAAATGAGGATCGTTGATTACAATGTGAGGTAAAATACGCCCCTCATCCTGATGACCCTCTGGTGGATAAAAGCTGTTGACCAATTTGGGGTCCAGGCTGAACTGCGGTGCCATCACTTCGAGGATCTGTTTCTCGGAGGGTTGGTTATCTGGCAAGCTCGCCGTTCCCTTTCGGTTACATATTCGGAGGCTTTGTTCATTTTGTTGTCCTTTGCTTGAAGATATAAACTGCTCGGCGATGATACAGTAGTTTCCAGCTGTCAAACTTGGCTTATAATATGAGAAAAGTTGCATGAAACCCTTGGGAAGTGTGGATTCATTATCGCCAGATATACCGCGAATCCGTCGCTCGAGATTTCTCTGCGTCAAGAACCGAGGACCATCCGGATTCCCACGAGTCGTTTGGGCGACCATGATGAGGTGAGTGTCGACGGAGACAGATTACTGCCACTGTGTATCCCGGGAATGGTAAAAGCGAGAAAACTTCAAGACCTCTCAAGAACTCCGACTGGAAACACCATGTCTGCTTCACCTCAGAAGTGCGGATTGTCTGGCATCGCATCCAGCAATCAGTCCTGCCAAGTTCTCACAAGTGCTCGCTTATGCCCCAGGTGTTTTCTCATGCACGGTGGCTTCAGCTTCCCCCTCGTCAGCTGCCTAGCTGCTGCAGCCACATATTCATGGCACAGTTTGTGCCACCAACTCTCACTTCAGCTGAACATTAATGTTTCAGCTATCGTTGCCCACTTCCGAACACATGCAGCGGTTTCCTGCTGAGGGCTTGGAGAGGTCTTGGCCAGTCAGTCCAACAGTGGTGACTTCAGTGTATCGGCAAACGTCAACTGCTGCCTTTGAGAAGATTCTCAACATGGGATTTTGAGCGTACAATTCCGTTGCAGTTTTGCTATGATGGAGAACGTTGCAATCCCAATCCATGTTTCGGCCTTTGTTCTCACGCCAGAGTGTGCTGAGAGCGATGGCCCTGATCGTATTGGTCTCTTGACACAACCAAATTATATGGGACTCCGGCTTGATGAAGCTCTTATGCAGCATGACTTGGTGGATCACGTTGATTTTCATCTCACCTCACCTGCGAAAACAAATGCACGTCTGACGGATATTGGAGCTGCCCTTCATGACGCCGATCCTCCACCCTATCGTCGCAACCGAATGGGCGTGTATCTCCACTGGAGCCTTCCAAGGTGTTATAGAGCGGCCCGCAAGACAACTGAGAGTCGAAATTCACCGGGGGCTCGTCCTGATCAAGAGGAAGATGATTTATCAACACCCCAGTTCCCCACGGTTCCAAATCGATGGCTCGTCGTACGAAGGTTGACAAGCCAGCGGAGCGACGATGGCACGGTCCTGCCAGAATTCCAATCATGGATTGTGGAAAGTAATAGAGTTCGAAGAATTCAGGATATCGACGAAACTGTTGATATCGAGGTCGAAGTAAGCAACTTTATGCGAGGCAACACAGATCCAAGCGATCCAGATTGGAGAAAAGTACTGGAGCGACAAGCTGAGATTTGTATTGGCAAGCGAAATGAGTACTCTGGATGGTCAAACCCGGGTCCTAGATGGAGAGAGGAAGAGCGAGGTGTCGAGAATGATGAACATTTCATGGACTTGACGGTTCTGAGCTCGTCGAATCCTATGTTCCCAGACTATACGCCACACAATGGAAGCGTCTTTTCTATCATAGATAGTTTCAAGTACCAGGCACAGGATGGCTCAGCGAAGTATCTTCTGGAAGCAAAGGCGGATTATTTTGTCATCGGCTGGAACGCTCTTGCCAAAAGTGATGTGATGGAGCCCTCGGAACCGACGAAGTTCAAAACAACACTGGAAGGTCTCAGCCTCTCTCTCGCAGTTCCTCAAGATGCCTCTGAAGATGAGAAATCACGAATAAACTCTCTACTGGAAGTCAGTGGGACAGCTCGATCAGTCATCCATGGAGCGGTGTACGGAGTTCCATTCAAATGGGGATCTAAACCTCCCAGTAAGGCTAAAAGGGTGGCCGATAAATTCGGCCCCAGCTTCACAATGGAGCCACTATCAGCTGGAGTCACACCTCTGGATGGGATCATCACATTTCTCCGGGCTCATAAAGGTAGCTCCGAAGTGGATGCAATCTTTGGAGACGACACCGCCGACGAAGTTGCTGAAATGGTGCTGACCATGTCCGACTTGCTGTATGCAGCGAATGATTCGTTCGATGAGCGAGCGAAAGCGCAGGACATCAATACATATGACGCGTTGTACGGAAAATCGATCTCTTCGGGATATCAGTGGAATTTCGCCGAGACGTCTGAGCCAGGAAAACCTCCAAAGTCACCAAGTCCGGAACAATTCGCGACTCTGCTAGATTTAAACGAGAAACAGGCTCGTTTTGACGCTCTGGATAGAAAACTCGTTCAGTTAAGGCACGAATTGTTTTGTGAATGGTGGAAGTACGTTAGCGACAAAACAAATATCTTGAACACTACGCAAGACAAGTTTCGTGCCAAAGTTGATGATCTTGCCGGTCAGATACGAAACCTGGAGAACTCCACTTCTGGCTTGACAGCCGACCTCGAGCAAGGAAATCAGAACCCATCTTTCAAGAGAGTGACCGAGGACCCGTTCTATATGCGTAAGGAGCCGACAGTGTGCATAGCCGGCCTAGAGTCGGGTTGGCCAAAGGACTTCTTGGATGTACTCCCCGTCAGGGTTGACAGTATCTTGACACCAACAAGCGAATCCAGTCTAGAACAGGAGATCTTTCAAGGCATCGCCAGTCCATTTCCGGCTGCAATACGAACAACAGCCCTAAAGATTCTTGGAGAGTGCAGAGCTCAGACAAGAGACTCAGTAATGCAGTCTCCTCGGAGAGGGTTTCAGTTCTGGGGAACTGAAAATCCTTTCGAGCCGCTATTTCTTGAGTGGGAAGCGCTTTACTATCACATTGACCGCTCGAAATGGACGGTAGGAGTACATCCAAGCCCCGTAGGGCTTCCAACTTCTCACCTTCGGTATGGTGTGTCCGAAGTCTTATCTCAGGATCCGCAGAATCAGCGTGACCGTCGGTGGATTAGTGGTAGAACACTGATCTTGCCTCAGCCTGTCTTCTCTTTGAAAGCCGCTGTCAAAGCAGTCATCGACAGTGATCCTAGCTCTCCATTTAAGGACCCAGACTCTCAGGCAGAACTAATGCGGGGTCTCGAGATGCTTCAGTTTATGTCTTGTCCACTTTCTGGACTCCAGGAACATCTCACAACTCAAGTTATCGGCACTCATGTCAAACCTACGATAAACAAGCCAGGCAAGACAAACATACCTCTGATCCCAGCCGCACAGCCTGACATAGGCTTTGCGGAAAATGTCTTAAAGTTGATTGACTCCATGAGGTAACAACAACATGCTCTACGCCTCGGAATGTGCTAAATTGTCTAGTGACATGACCCCCTATGGCAATTTGCAGGACTTTCCAGCTTCAGAATACCCCATGCCACCTTTCAAGTCGGTGACTCATGGGCAACTCATCATCACTAAGGTGAATGAAATTCACTACAGCGGTTAATTCATAGCTGACTACTTTTAGCTGAATATTATCGATAAGTTTGGTCAAGGTGTTGCATTACCCGCCCCAAAACGGAAACTCAGGGTCCCCCCAGAGGTCCCAGAATGCGTCCACCCGTGCCTCAGCGACTTTCTCATACCCGACATCGTCAACAACCAACTGAACACAATATACCCTGAGGTACAAGCCCCAGACCACGGTACCTGGCCCATGAGTCGGTTCATGCAGTTGACACCAGCGATCAACCAGAATTCTCGCTTAAACGCCACTTTTGTCAACAAATCAGAAAGTACGGGGTTCCCCTTTTGGCATGAGACCGAGAATGATAAGCCAGAATCTCCAATCTTTGGATGGATTGTTGTCAACTATCAAGATCTTGGGCTCCAATTTTTTCGACCAGATGGTCGCTTTTATCGCGAGGTTCGCGTCGGTGGCCCAGAAAATGCGGTACTTGGTTCGAAATGGTTGCCATTTGATCCGCCTGGAGCGAGCCAACAGACTGTTGCTTCTCAGCTTGATGAGTTGATCGCTAAAATGATTGATAAGCGGGATAATGGAAATTTCTTGAAGTCTTTCTTCCACATGATCAATGGGGCTATTCGAACGATGCCATATGCCCCATCTGAGTATTCCGGATATGCAAATGCGCTAGTTGGAAAGCCATTGGCATTAGTCAATGCTGGTTTCTCATTGGAGCTCGCTACACCAGCGTTGAAAGCTCAAAATACACTGGGAAAATTTCCCTTGAATGAGCAGCAGGAGCTTAGTTCATATCAGTTCCCCGTCAAGCTGGGAGACGCCGAGCGACCTTTTGACGGCGTGGTGGGGTGGTTTGACACAGACAATACAACAGATGGCCGTACAAACTGGAATAAGGTCTATTCTTATGCCCCTGATCCAGAGAATTCTGACTTTGAAATGGCATCACCTCGCAACTTCATTCGTCTATCTCCACACTACCTGGATCCAGTCACGCTGAAGATAGCAGGTACTGATCGGGTTTATCAATCATACAGACAAGCAAAAACGGCCCAATACATTATCAAGACTATGCTCATCGATCCATATACACCGGTTCATACGTATAGCCCGATATTGCCAATCACAAGCCTCTCGCTTCCACCATGGACCATTCAGCAAGCTATGACACGCATGACCGCATTCTTTCGCCTTGGACCCTGCCTCGTATCCAGTGATGTGCCGACAACATATGATGAATCTAGAAAGCTGGACCCAGAAACTTGGGCCGCACCTCAAGGAGACACAACTCAGTCACCGCCGATGCCGGCCATACGACTTCCCGTGTCTGGAAAACATGGTCTCTGGCGATGGTTACAGCCATACGACGTGCCCGGCCCGATCTCCGGAGATCATCACGATACACGATTCAACGAGATGGACGTCAATCAGGAGGATACAGCAATCCGCAAAGATCCGCCACCATATACAATGGTGGAGGGATACTTGCAACTCGCAAGACCCCTTCTGCACAGTGATGTTTCGACTCCGTCCCCAGGTGCTTAGTTTGCTTTAGTCGGATCTACAGTGTGGATCGTCACAATTGAACAGAGGATTCAAGTAGACAGGGGTTTTGGTCTGAACAGTAATCAATTCAATTATTTCAAACAGGGAAGCAGTGACAATGAGAAACGTGACGCGTAATCTAAGTCCTGGTGTTAAAATTTGAAAGCCAACTCCCACCAATGGCACCGGCAGCCAAAGCACTGAACAACCAGGCTAAAGACATGTATATCGTAAGAACGTTGCCCTGTATCCATGGCGCATGATGAAGATCTCCAGTTTGCTGGTCCTGCACCGCTCCTAGGCTCAATGATGCCCATAATCCATTGTCTGGCTGGCTCTGAATCAAA
This sequence comes from Cadophora gregata, assembly GCF_030347475.1. Taxonomy (NCBI): domain Eukaryota; kingdom Fungi; phylum Ascomycota; class Leotiomycetes; order Helotiales; family Ploettnerulaceae; genus Cadophora; species Cadophora gregata. The sequence continues at coordinate 809,741 of NW_026695935.1, read as the reverse complement.
CCAAGAATACCGTAGAACTGCGAGAGAAAAGTACACATAGCGGTGACCGAGAGAGCAACCAGTAGGGCGTAGGTTGCTATGATAATAGCGAGTGACTGAATCGGTTGCTGAGTTGAAGTTGTTACAGATGTCTGAGCTGCTGTTGCCTTTTGAGGTCTACGAGAGGAACCTTCCATCGAGTCCTCCACATCCGAGGGAGTTCCGAAGACTTGTCCCCCTCTAACGGCTCTTGGAATGAATACAATCGAGAGACCGATCAGCGTTGCCAACGCTACTGAAACGAACACCAAAGCAGCCAGAACGAGGTTGCCAGACAGATGAATCTGTTGGCACATGCGCCAGTCGCCTGTGATCGAAGAATAGGCGTCAGTCTCGTTTGGTGTCTGGCAAGCAGTCTTTCCGCGGCCGGATACAGCGAATCTAGAGCAATTGATGTCGTATCTCAAGATCTCGGACCCGTTCCTGGAAGGACTTGCACCACATACGACGAATGGACTTCGGTAAAGCGTGAAAAGGGGATCTTTCCAGTCTAAGGGCTGGAGCTGTGGTGGAAAGTATTCTTGCCGCACCCAGTCTCGAGAAGTAAATGATACTGCGACAAAAGACAAGGAGAGGATGCCGAAGACCAAAGGTAGGGTCGAGCCGACGATGGAAAGAATCTTTGATGCCATAGTGAGAAATACTGTAGCTATCGTGATCAGTGTTATTGATAAATTTGCTTCAGAGTAATGGGAAAGATGAGAGCTAGGTTGAGGATTCGTTAGGGGCTCATTGGTGATCATGGCCAGCACACCACTAAACACGCCAGGCGAATCAAAACATCGCTTGGCGATGGGCTGGATATTGTCCGAAAACTCACTTTAGCGAGAAAGGACTCATCCCCGCAGCTGAAAATTAAATATCAGCTGGAATGCAAGCACACTTCAAGGCGTTCTGGGCATATGCATGCAAGCGGACTTGACTTCGTGGGAAATGACTTCCACACGGAAGGCTCCGCCAATTTTGAAGAGCTGAATCATTCACAAGCCACACTGTTTGGGAGCGTGAGACAACATCGCATCCCTGCTGCATCAAGTTATACGCGACACCCTAACCACCATAATGGAAAGCTGGAGAGGACCGAGGAGAACTTGGTGAGATCAACTATCTGTTTTTGAACATCCGCATGTATCCAGTCTGCTCACGACAAAATCCGCGAACTTTGATCGATTAGAAGGGCGGTATTGTCTGTACGAATTGCAGGAGAGCAAAGATATTTAATACTGCTCTCTGTTCGACATGGAGTCCGACAGGCGTCTTCGACGACGAATTGTCGACAGATATCATGCATTTAGTGCAGTGATTAAGAAGTTTCGTAGGAAACCACCCGAGAAAGCTAGTGATGAGCTTGGTGGGGTTCAGTCAGCCGCGACGCATGATGTGTCGAAAGCGCCGATAGAAGAATCGACTTCTGGATCGACCTCACAGCCAAATGGAAACGATTTCAGAAGTCATACTGTAACCTCAGAAAATACGCCAGCGCTTGTTCATTCATTAGAAACTGCTCCCGAAGAGCTCGTCACCACACCAGAAGCACATTTGACGACACCTGAGCACACAGCAGATAATGTACCGATTGAGCACCATCTTCAGGTGACTGAAGTGCGAACAATGGCAGCTGGGGATTCAGAACTTCGGATTCTGAGTGCAGACGGCAGCGGAATTCATCCTGACTGGCAAGGCTTTATCAACCATGCCATAACTACTGAGAACCTAATCGACGCTGGCCAGCCCAGGGTCACGTCCGGAGACAATGTTTCCTGCTCAAGCTCACGATTTTTCGGCTGTGTCTTCACAACGGACAGCGTACAGAGGGCATTTGAAGTCCCCAGAGCCGGCAATATTGAAGATTCGATTGTGCTCGGGCTCCAGGGCCCTGGAGCTGCTAGCAACAACGTTCTTGCTGCAGATCTAGTATCAGCATTTGCTATTGATACATCCAACCTCAAGGACCCTGTTGCAACAGTCGTCTCGGTACTTAGTAGCGAAGTGGGTGGGGTCTCACGCCGCTTGAGTGTTGTCGACGAAGACGGTCTGAAGAATGCATGCTGGATTCGGGCATTGGATGTTAATACACTTGAGGTCCGCTTCTTATTTTCACTTTGCTGATAAGCTTTACTGACGAAAGAGCGTTAGATCTCAACTGCTCTTACCTGGAAACCGTCAACAGGTGGCGATGTTGACCTCAGCTCGATTCAGAACTCCCTTCAAGACACAACTGGGTTTTTTGTAGAGGAATCAAAGCTTCGATTTTCAGCCAGTAATCCCCCATTACTTCGTTTGAAGCACAGGGCATTCATTACTCGGGATGGAAATACATTCTCAATTGGGTCATTGTTTGAGGTTATGGTCGTCCTCCCGGTCTCAGGATTCTTGATAAACCTGAAGTCTCGCACAGGCGGCTCCTTGTCAGCAACAATAAGCAGACCAATTGGTAACCTTGGGGGTAGTTGGGGAGATCTTGCTAACATTCTCGGCGGTGGCCTCACAGAAGGCGCCATCGACCCCTCTCAGGCCGGTATTTTCAACGGATTCGAGCTGTGGAAAGTTTCAATCAAGCCTCCAGGCCGCTCTGATTTCGACAATCCTGGATCGTTTATTATTGGGATGTTCGTCGAGCTTGGCATTCCTGGTCATCCGCTCCCTATTGGCCTTACTTACGATACATCGTCCGAAACTTTCTCGGGACAGCTGCTATTGAAATCTACTTACCAGGACCGACTCAACACGAACTTTGATGAACTTGAAGATCTTCCCCGCGGCAAGTGGCTGACACTACCCGATCCGCCTGACCTAAGAACTGCTGGTCCATTTAGTGCACTTCCTAAATTCGTTCCTACAAGGCTTGACAGCGCCTTCATCACGTATAGAAAAGGCTCAGATGGGGCGCCATATGAGATGAGCTTTTCTGGTTCACTTGTATCAGACAGTACCGCACAGAATACTTCCGGTAAGGTTCCATTTCCATTTGACTGGAGTGGAATGACCCTGGAATACTTTCGTCAAGGTGCATCTTCAGACACAGAGGATGACAGCGTTGAGACTCTGAGTTTGAATACCACCTTCGAGCTGGACTCGGTCTCCGGTCGATTTGAATCAGGCACCATGGATCTTAATTTCACGTCCTCAACGGGCGGCAATGGTACGACTTCATGGGCTCTAGGAGGTAGCGTACAGTACATTCAACTTGGTGCAATTGCCGAGTTCATAAATCCCAAATTCAAGGAAGGGATCTTTGATGTAATTGGGAAGCTCAGCCTGGATGCTCTTGAAGTTCTATACACTTGGGACGAAGCGAGTACCGCGGACTCTCCAGCTGCTACCAGCTTCTTATTCTCAGGAACGATTGGTTTTGGGGAACTGAAGCTGAGAATATTCTACCAGTATGCATCTTCGGATGCCATACGGACTGGTAAAACAGCTGCTAATCAGGCCAAGGACCAAGATTCAGAGCTGAACAAAAATCTGAAGGTCCTCGATGGAACAGAAATTACTCAAGATGATGAACCGACGTGGATATTCGATGCATACTTAGATGCCGGGAGCGCTGGTGCCACGATTGGTATGATTGCTGATTCTATTGTGAGCGACGCTTCCAAAAGTCTTCCGCCATTTGTCCGCGACATCGAGGTCCAGCCACCCGCGGGAAGCGACAATGGTCATCTCATTAGCCTCCACACAGGAAAGGCAACAAAGAAAGCGAGCAACAGTAATACTCTGGATGAAGGAATTGTATTCCTCCTCAATGTGTCTCTGTCTTCTATCGAGTTTTCATTCGAACAGCTATCGTTCCCTGGCAGTGAGACCAAGCGACTCTTACGCGTAAGCGTGGGCAAACTTCCGCTGTTGAGTGGCTTACCTGTGGTGAAAGAACTCCCACAGCCGTGGTCTAAGCTACAGTATATGTGGATCCCTGAGGGTGGTTTTAGTCGCAACGAAGTCGCCCTTCTGAACGAGAAGTTGGAAACCGAGTCGCCAGATCATAGACTCTTTTTCAAACCTGCAACTCGAGATGCCGCGGACAAAGATGCCCCAGGCGATCCCACAGTACTGGTCCAAGGACATCACTTTATTGTTGTCGTTGACAATGAGGCGATCCTGGATCATGTGTTTGAACCAGATGTCGCTCAAGGCTCGCCTGCTCCTCCAGGCCAAGAGTCACCGTCGCCCCCAGATCAACCAGCCACAAACGCCCAGGAGAAGCCTCCTGCCAAAGGCTCCATGACGAAGCAGCTTGGAATTCTTGACGTGAGTGGATTGTCGCTCCAATACAAGAACAATCACGTATACATCTTTGTGGATGCAACCTTGAAGCTTGGGCCAATGTCGTTCTCTTTAATTGGCTTCGGGATCGGACTGAACATATCCAAACTGAAGCTCAATGACCTCTCCGCTCTAGGCGATAGCTCGTTGACAGACCTGATCGACTTCCAATTGCACGGCATGGAAGTGAGTTTCGATAACCCGCCGATCCTGATATCTGGCTGTTTTTACCATGATATCATCCAAAGAGGTGACCAGAAAATTGAAGCGTATCGCGGTGGTATAGGTGAGTTTTGAGATACGCCCGTCCGTGCATGCCCAACTAATTACCTCCCAGCTATCGCAATTCCACCTTACACGTTCGTTGCTGTCGGTGAGTATGCACAAGTTGAAGAACGTGGAGTCCAGTTCAAGAGTGTGTTCATTTTTGCGAAATTGGACGGACCCATCATCGATTTCCAATTTGCAATTTTGCGAGGCTTGCGGATAGGCTTCGGCTATAATTCCATCGTGCGGTCACCGGCAGTAGAAGAACTCTTTGACTTCCCACTTATCAGTAACGGTGCATCAGAAGGTGCTGGAAATCATCCAATGGCGATCCTAGAAAAGATGTCTGGGGGCGAGAATCCTTGGGTCCAGCTGAAAAACGATGAGCTGTGGTTCGCGTTTGGCTTTACCATAAGCTCCTTCAACTTGATATCAGCAACTGCGGTTGCTCTGGTACAGTTTGGTGGCGCTGGTCCTGTCTTCAGAATTTTTGGCGACTTAACGATTTCGTATCCTCCAGATGATATCTCAGCGACGGCGAAATTGTTCTACATTGAGGTAGTGATGATGGCCGAGCTGAATTTTGCCGAGGACTGCTTCAAAGTGGAAGCTGCTCTTGCCCCTTCATCTTTCGTGTTCGTTCCATATTGTAGATTGAAGGGTGGGTTGGCACTTTATTCTTTCTTCGGGCGAAGCCCACATGCAGGCGACTGGGTATTTACCGTTGGAGGCTACCACCGCGCTTTCCAGGTTCCAACACACTATCCAAAAGCCGCCAGGCTTGGATTGGACTTCAACATCAGTATTATTTCGATCCGTGGAGAATGCTACTTTGCAATTACTCCTAAAGCAATCATGACTGGAGCACTGATAAGATGCGAGCTGCACATTGGACCAGTATTCGCTTGGCTAGATGCTGCATTTGATGGTACGTCTGGCCTTCTCTGATCTCGACTGTTTACTTACGCAATATTAGCCATGGTCCAGTTTTCACCCTTGCATTATTGGGTCTCCATGGGAGTAGAAGTTGGCGTCGAGTGCAGGATTCCGTTGCTATTCTGCACCGTCAAAATTCGTATCTGCATTGGTGCGAGACTTGAAATTGAAGGACCGGAATTTGGTGGCAGTGCATAGTAAGTCTCCGCAATATCCGATGACTTGAAGACTCATGCTTACGGCAAATAGTGTTGACTTCTGGTTCTTCTCATTCTCATTTGATTTCGGAAAGAGGGTCGAAGAACCGCCTCCAATCTCTCTTGAAGAGTTCTACCTTCTGTGTGAGAAGAGCGGGCCACCTGACGAGTCACCGAATAGCTCGCCAGCAGAAGGCCTTGTGGTACAGCTTAAACTCAGTCTCGAATCTGGCGCATTTCCAATGCCATCCGTGGACAAGGAGGGCCAGTCAAATCCAGATGATGCAGGTGCTGGTGCCAAATGGTTTGTCAAGGGAGGAAACTTTCAATTTCGTGTATCTTCAGTCTTCGCCTTGACGGAAGCGTACCTGGAAACCGAAGAAAGTGCCCAACGTCAAGCCGACGGAACGACAGTGCTTATTCTGGACCAAGATACATCTCTCATGCAGAAAATTGATCCAGGAACGGCTCCAGCGAAGTTGTCATCTCTACCCATGGGTGTCTCAGCAAGTTCCCCTCCGGATGGCATAACCTCCAAAATGTGTGTCGCCATCCAAGACGTTGATCCAAAAGGGGAGACCGTGGAGAATTTCAAAGCCACATTCATCGTCAAAGAGATGCCTCTCACTCTTTGGGCAGATCCGAAACATGCTCCTGATCGTCTGACTGCCGAGAAAGGAACCGTTCAGCTCCCTATGGCTGTCACCTTGTCTGCACCGGAACCAATACTTGCATTTGCAAAAATACCTCCCTTTAATGCAACCGACATGTCGAAGTTATGTGCTGGCTCAAATGAGGTCCCCGATCTCCCTGGCATTGCTCAATTCATACTTCTGCCCGAAGTACTTGTACCCTCGACAGCGACACCTAGACAAAAGTGGGCAGAGATGGAACAAACTTGGACAGCAGCAAGCACACAAAACATTGACCTCGCGAATAGTATCACTGAACTGTGCATGTCACAGCTTGGGTGGGACAAGCCGCGTCCAGACGTTGCGTTGAAGGCTGAGATGACAAGCACGGAGCCTTGGAAGGTTCCCGTTGCTTTCCCAATGAGACTGGTTGCCGGTACGAATAGAGAGGAATTGGGCATTGAAGATGGATTGGACAGTTTCTATTTGGAGCTGCCAAGAATCACAGTTGCTCCCGTTAATTAGCACTGAGTTTGTTTCGTACGGAATTCTTAGGAGCTCGGCTAGCAACAAATGCTAGTCCAGTTGTTCTCAAGCAACATGGAATGCTCATTCGGGGAATTTTCTGTGAAGCGTGATTCTGAGTTATCGCGAGGTTCCGCTTTCCGAGAAAGGATGTTGAGCGCGAGAGTCGAAAACTCAAGGTGGACTGGATAGATGTGGAAGCGAACCGCTAGGGCATGGTAGCAGGTGTTCCTGAACCATCCACAGAACGTTGAGCTGGGGGGCAAGCGATCTTGATATTTACCGGCATACATATTAAGACGTTCTCCACAACAGATATTGTGACTTGATAAATGTCTAGTCGAATGGACGGCGGCAAAACGGGCCGCTCCGAATGGAGAACGTGACGTGAAAGTTTCGGTCACAGAGATTGAGATTGAGAGACCCGTGGCTGAGGCGTATTTCTATTCCAGGAATCTGGGGAAGACGTGGAGAAACCTTATTGCAGTTGGTGTGATGCAAGGTATGCATGGTGTGTTTTGAATGTTTTCCTAGCGTTCTTGGTTGAAGGGTCGGAATGCTTGCTCCGAAGAAGAGAAAGCTTGTCGCGGGTAAAAGAGCTGGAATTATTATCATCGAATCGATTTGAATTGAAGTACAGTTACCTCACGGCCCGGGCTGCCTTATTTGAACTCCTTGCACGTCAAAGAATGAGACGATCTTGTTCATATGACCTGGTGAGAGCTGGAATTGGGTATCTTCGGAAAGTGTTTATATTCTTCCATGTCCCGTCCCAACCAGTGTCTAGACATACAGCACTTATCGGTTTGGTTTGATCGTCTGTTCCCATTTTGAGGTCCAATCAGAGTACTTTTTTCCAAAGATGCATTTCTCTGTTGCTCTCGCTGTCCTTGTTGGGTCAGCTTCCAGTGCCATTTTATGGGACGGTCGTTTCAATACCTTCTCTTCCAGCACGGATCTTAACAATTGGTCATGGAGCAACCAAGTTGGCCCTTACCAATACTACATCGTAAGATACCTCATTGTGTCAGCTGCACTGCTTTATACTAACAGAGTCCAGCATGGGCCGTCGGCGGTTACTTCTTATATAAACCTCTCTCCTTCCTACAAGAATCCTGCCGATTCCGGCAGTACCCAAGGGGCGAAATTCACATTGGATAGCACATCCTTTTGGAACGGACAGACGATGAGGAGGACAGAGTTAATTCCTCAAACCACCGCTGCCATTGCTTCAGGGAAGGTTTGGTACCATTTTTCGATGATGCGGTCAGCTACAAATGCGCCAAGCATTTACCGCGAGCACCAGATCAACTTCTTCGAGTCTCATTTCACAGAGATGAAGTCTGGATGGATTTCTGGAGCAGCTGGCAACTCTAACCCGGCACTGCAATGGTTCGTTGGAGGGCAAAGCAAGTGGAGCGTGAACTGGGATGCTGGAGTTTGGCACAATGTTGCCTATGAGATTGTGAGATTCCGACTGAAGTACGTCTCAGTAAAATATACTAACAAAGCGAAGGATTTCTCTGCCAATACCGTTGCTTTTTGGCACTCAACCGGGTCCAACCCCCTCACTCTCACTGTCGCCGCTGTTAGCGCCTCGACCTCTTCGAACGGTGCAGACTGGCATCTTGGTGTTCTAGAGCTCCCTGTTTCAGGCCAAGCAGATACGAATGAGGATTTCTACTTCAGTGGTGTTTACATTGAGAGCGGTTCTCTGACCACGTCTGTTGCGGGACCTGGTGGTGTTGTCGTGAGCTCCTCCGCTAAACCCTCTACCTCATCATCGACTTCTAAGCCTGCATCTGGTGTATCTTCGTCAACTGCCAAGCCTACCACACTGTCAACCTCGACCAAACCGGCGCCTGTGTCTACCACTTCCAGTGCTCCGGCCCCTGCTGGTACAATTGCGAAGTGGGGTCAGTGTGGCGGGCTAAATTGGGGAGGTTCCGGTACATGTGTTGAAGGGACGAAGTGTACATTCTCAAGTGACTACTATTCGCAGTGCTTGTAGAGAGATGAAATGTCATGCCTTTTGACAGGCAGGAGCGCGAGCCGTCACGAGCGAGGCGACTCGCAGATGCTGTATATATGATTGCGACGTTTGTACATACTGGTCGTGTCGATTTCTGTAGATACTGGCTTCGGTGCAATGTAAATGTACCGTAAGCTCCATATTTCGAAAACTCGAGAAAATTCGAGACAGAAGATGTGAAGTCGAAGCGCTCGGCAACCGAATGTCCCAAATAACCTTCACGCGGCCATGGACTGAGCAGAGGAGTGCCGGACCTGAAATGGACTAGCCTGCGACCCTTCCATTGACACGCCTCGATGAAGGCTTGCCACGTGCCCTTTCAAGCTTCGTGCAATCACTGCAAGACCAGTGTCAGAGTCAGAGAAACGAATTAAGCCATGGTGCTAAACCCATAAGTAGGTATAAATATATTCTCTGCCCTGTGTCAAAAGTCATTTGATCCGTGTCTCCATCGAAGACTTGCGTCCTCGCATTGGTTCGACGCGACAGCTCCCGGTTCCGCGATCATTGGTGGCCGGGTGATACAGTACCCCAGCTTTATCATCAAGTGCAGTGATTGCCCCATGCCATGGCCTATCGCTCGATCATCAAATTACATCCGCTTTTGGCCGTATTTATGGAGGTGTGGTAGATATCTCGAGATAAGGAATACGTCGCTCGCTAGCATTGCTTTTGCCCCCGAGATGCGTGCCTTCTTCCACGGCATGGGCAAGACCGTTGGTACAACCAACACGCTGTTGCTGAAAGCCTGCCGCACCACATTTGTTGGTTAGCGAAAGATACGCGGCCAAGTCTAGGTACTGTATCTCGTGGAGGTCTTGATACTATACAAGCTCAAGTCAAGCTTTGTAATTCCGCACCGGGCCATGGCACCAAGAAGGAAGGAGGTTGAGACCTTCATGCAAGGAGCGTCAATAGAAAAGCCCACTCGGGAAACTGCATGTTGGAAGCTGCATTCAGTTCATCCTGGGAGCACCACACCGATCTTCGATGTCACTACCCGACAATTGCCTAGGTCTGGTCGAGACGCTGCTTCACGTGAGGGACACGAGGTACAAGACTGCAGGCTCGGGCAGCCCTCATACCTTGGCCCTCGTTGATGTCGTACCAACATGCAATGTCTCAAAGATCCTCACGATCCGTTGGGTCTGCAACTCGATTGTGAGTACTTGTGCCCCCTAATCACTGGTTCTCTTATCATGGCGACAGATCAGCATCGATGGGTAAGTATGTACTCCAGTGGGCCACAGATAAGATAGAGGAGCTCAACAATATATATTGAGGAGTACTTCTCACCGGTACTTTACTTCACTGTGTCTATCCTTCTACACAGTTGCATCATGTCCGACTCACCAGTCTCGTCAGACCCAGAAAAAGCCGGTCATTCGGATAACAAGACAGCGTATGGCCATGCTACCACAGTCTACTCTGATGGAGCTCTTGAAGAGGACCGAGTTGAAGGGTTCGAAGAGACGCGAGAACTCAGGTGAAACTCTGCTCTGTTTTCTTCCAAGACTCATTTCTGACAAGAGCTTCCAGGCGCGGGCTTCATCAGCGTCATATTCAGATGATTGCTCTGGCTGGCACTATCGGCACAGTAGGCTGATTCTATCTCCAATAAAGCATGACACTAACGATATCAGGGTCTGTTCTTGGGCTCTGGCAAAGCAATTGCTCGAGGCGGTCCTCTAGGAGCTTTGTAAGTTTCTTGTCAGACACGAAAGTCATCGGATTCTGACCACAAATAGCATGGGATACTCGTTCGTTGGGGTCTTGGTCGTAGGCGTCGTCATGTCGATAGCAGAGATGAGGTTAGTTTTTGCATCTACGTCTTTGTCGAAAGTCTCTGACAGGAGGTCCCACAACCAGTGCTCTACTCCCGCTTAGTGGTGCCATTATCCGACATGCTGAGCACTTTGTTGATCCTGCGCTCTCATTTGCACAAGGATGGAACTCGATTTACAACAGCATGATATCTCTTCCAGCAGAGTTAGTTGCTGCAGCTGTTATCGTTCAATTCTGGTCCACGATCAACTCGGCTGTGTGGATCACCGTGTTTGGACTCCTACTCGTAGTTGCCAATCTGCTATTCATCCGAGTCTATGGGGAGATGGAATTTACATTCGCTAGCCTGAAAATTATGTTGATCGTTGGTTTGAACCTCATGGCACTCGTCATCGTTTGTGGAGGCGGCCCAGATGGCCACACATATGGCTTCCAATACTGGCACAACCCAGGCCCATTCGTTGAATACCTTGGGTACCAAGGCTCTCTTGGTCACTTCATGGGATTCTGGACCACCTTCTCAAATGCTGTATACGCCTACTCGTAAGTTCAGTAAGCTGCTACCTTCCTTGAATATGATTGCTAACTGCAAGGATAGGGGAATCGAGAACATCTCCATGGCAGCAGCTGAGACCAAGTCCCCTAGAAGAAACATTCCAATCGCCGCCAAGAGAATATTCTTCAGAGTCGTAGTGTTTTACAGTGAGTAAACTCGTTTCTGGACATGAAATCCTTGCTGAATGTAGCTTTAGTGCTTTCGATCTTCATGGTTGGACTTCTTGTTCCTTCCAATGATGAAAACCTTCTCAAAAGCACAGGGAACGCTGCGCAGTCCCCATTCGTCATTGCAGCTACAAGATCTGGAATCAAAGTCGTGCCATCTATCATCAACGCTGTCGTTCTTACCTCAGCCTGGTCAGCAGGTAACACTGGACTTCTAGGAGGCTCTAGAACTCTCTACGGGATGGCAAGGGAAGGCCACGCGCCTAAGATTTTCCTCAGGACCAACCGAATGGGAATACCATATCTTGCTGTGGGTTGCATCTCCATATTTATGTGCCTCGGATTCATGACACTATCGAAAGGCGCCTCGGTAGCTTTCGGTTGGCTTCAAGATCTGGTCTCCGTCGCTGCCCTCGTCGGATGGATGACCATCTGCACCGTCTACTTGCGCTTCTACTACGGCTGCAAGAAGCAAGGAATTCCTCGAGAGAACCTCCCGTGGAAGGGGCCATTCCAGCCTTACGCCGCTTGGTTCTCCCTAATCTCTTTCACTGTCTTGCTACTCACGGGAGGCTATGTCACTTTCGTTCACGGCCACTGGAATACAGAGACGTTCGTGTCGTCTTACATCAACATCCCGATCTTCCTTATCCTGTACTTTAGCTACAAGTTCATCAAGAAGACTTCGATCATTCCGCTCAGCGAGATCCCGATTCAGCACTACATTGATATCGCGAATGCCAACCCGGAGCCGCCTGCGAAGAAGAAGGTTGGTATTCATAGATTCAATATTCTCTGGGGATAGATCTTGGCTGGGGTCTATCGTATAATGGAGGTGATAAGACGAAGAAGTTGAAGAGAAGGAGATAGCCTAACAAGTAGAAATAAGGAGACGTCTGCTCAGTTCGCAGTACATACAACCGAATACATGACGGTAGAACCAAATTACAGAACCAGACGCATGTGACCCGAATCTAATGTCATAGTCTATTCAGAATACTCAAGTCTCAGACCGATCTGGACTCAGTAGACGGCGGCCAATTCCTCCCGTACCGGAAATAACCCTCGCCACTCACAAATACGACCACATGAAAACCACCCCAAGAAACGTTGCCCGAGATATGTTACATGGCAAGCAAGCTTATCTAATCTCCCCATTCTATATGCATCTTGATAAGACCCCCATGTTTCTCCACCTTCCTCACAGGGAGCGGGGCCGCATATTCATCATGCCTTGGCAAATACTTGCGCCGCAAGCCAACATGTCGAGATGTGGGTGTGGCGTACCGGCGTGTATATTGGGAGACAGCATGACTCTTTCCGTAGAATGTGTGTGGCGTAGGAGAAACTTTGGATGGCGGCGCCTTGACGGTCTTGTTTATTTTGTAGTCGTGCTGGGGAACTTTGGGAGCCTTGGATTGGGACGAAGATGTTAAGGCGGATGGTCAATCGCGTCAGGTTGGGTTTGGAGGGGTTTCTTTGCTGGAATTACTCCGACTGAGGTTGAGAGACTCTTTTTGTGTTAGCTTCGATGTCGACATAGGGTGAGATATTGTGGTCAGTTTGAGTATCGTTTGTGGTGATACCGACGGGGAAGACAATAGTGGGCCGATGATTAAAATCGACCAGCACTGTAATAATTGTAATCAGTTGTAATCGGAGCAAATTTAGTGATGTAGAATACTCCTGGACATTTCCTCGAAACATTTGATCAGGTGTAACTCTCATTGTTCTATAGTCACAGCATTCATTCTGGCAAGTCCCATCTCCAGCATGACTTCAAGCGCTCCTAAAAAGAGAAAAGGGGAATGGAAAGCAGCGACTCTCGCTGCTGCAAGACAGTAAGCAAACGCTCAGCGCGAAATTTGTTATCAAGATCAATAACTCGCCCGTCAGTCGTCCAGCTAGACTCCTCTCCAGTGGCTCTCCACTTATATATAATTGCTCCGAATCCGCCTGTCCGTGAGCACTTTTAAAAACTCCCTCGCTTCCAACACTCCATCCTCGCCAAGCTGCCAACCTCTGTATAAAACTAAATAAGCACAGCCAAAACATAAACCGAGGGTGGCCACCCGGGTGGTTCAGGTCAAATCGGTTTCTCTTCTCGTCCAGCCTCGCATACGAACACCAACTACCGACGGAATCGAGTCGGTAAAACCTATTCAGTTGGGATTGTAGACGGAACCTCACACGCATCCGAGTGTGGGCTTCCGTTGAGTTTCGCTGTCTTTGGCTAGTTGATGTTCCGATTTCTTACATTATTCTTTGTTGCATGGGATTTTTTTCGATGGGGAGGCGATCTGGGTGCGTGGTGACCAGGTGGTTTTCTTTTTAGCATGTTGTTTTGTTGATGTTTTAATGTAAATATGGGGCTTAAGCGAGCTCTGTTACGGGCAGGTGCGCTAGTTGCAACGACCAAATAACGATAATCTGCAAGAATTACTGAAGTTGAAACGAAGTGTTACAAAAACGGGTTAGAGTAGAATTATAGCTGAATTCTAAGTTAAAGTTGTATGGCTTCGTCGGAAGTAGCTCAAGGACGACACGCATTCTTTGGAGAAAAGGGCTTCATCACAGTATTTACGCAGCAGGGAGAAAGCAGAGAAACCTGAATGCGAAATCTCATGAATAGGAGTGAGCAGACTGACATAGGAATGGATAGGTATTGGGAAGGGATTCCATATATCGGGAAGTGTGCAACAGGCACTGGGAGAATGTAGTGGAGGTTTGTGATCTCGTTGTATACTATGGTGTACATACTCTAAGCGTCCTCGGCGTGCGGTTTGTAAAGCGATCTCGATCTTGAAGCTTTAGAAGCTGTATTTTAGTTCAGTACAGAGGTGATTTCTTCTCACCACAAAGAGCTGCAATGAATCATGAGTTGATACATAGAAGGATCTACGAGAGACTCGAAGAATCATATACTTGACAAATCGAAACTTGAATATAAGAGATGTCTATTGCATTAATGTACGGCCATGCTATTTGAGAGGGGTATATTAACGCCAGAAGTAAAGCAAAACAAATTTAGCTATGATACTTGTGGTACCAGGTTTGAGGGTTCTAAGCCGTGAGACATGCCGGCGTGAGACATGCCGGCGTGAGACATGCCGGCATAGTAAAGCAAATAACGCCCGCGCCTCCAATTCATGATCATGAAATACCAAATTACTTGTCCGTGATGAGAGTTCCCTTGCTCCATGCCTATACCAACTCTCGATGTCAAGTTACTGAAGTCTTGCTTACTGGCAGACTTGTAGGCCCCTATTAATATTACCTCCACCCTTCAGCCCAGTGCTCTTGCTGATTGTTGGCGCCTGTCGTAACCTCAAACCTCGACACTGTTCTTCTTCCTTGACCAGCTCCTCTTCCCCCGCCTCTTAGCCACCACCTCTGGATCCCAAGTGCCCGCAAATAAATCCTCGCACTCATCCTCATCCTCGCTATCGAAAACGACCACAACATCGTCCTCCTCTTCCTCCTCTGGCCGACCAGCACCACCAACCGCAATCCCCACCTCCTCCCCATCCTCAACTCCATCCTCCCATCCAACCGCCAGCACAACCCTCTTCATCTCTAATATGTACTTTCCAATCTTATATTTCTGCGCCGGCTCTTTCGCATCCAGGTATTTCCAGCCCAGGACCGCACTACATATAACACAACTCACATCCGCCACGACATGTTGCCCAGTCAATAACTCTCTATTGACTGACCTGCCGATTTTCGTATTCGGTAACATGACAGCGTTCTTCTCTTTCTCCGTGTTCTTTCTTGGTTGGGTAGGCACGGAGACGAGATATGCGCGTCCGTGACGCCCGGTGAAGCCCTTACTGACGATCTGATCCGCGAACGCGATATCACTAGAGCAGGAAACGCATTTCAAGGTATTGGGCTGGGCACGGTGTAGACGGACTTCTCTTTCGCGAGGGTGGGCTGGTAATTTCTTATTCTTAGGTATATTTTGAAGGGCGGAATGGAGGATCTCATTCGGGAGGAGGTGGGTGGTTGGTGGGGACGAGCTGGGAGATGTGTTTGCGGATGAGGCTGGACTATAGCTTAGACTTGGGGGAGAGGTCGAGAATGAGGCGGTGGATGTTGTGGAGGATTGTCGGCGGCGGAAGGGAAAGTTGAAGCTGGGGAGGAGGTAGGTTGGGAAGGGGGGCCGGCTGTCCGGAGGAGACATTTGTTTCGTGAAGGTGTATTTCTGGACGGAGGACAGTTGGAGAGATAGCTTAAGAGAAGTATATTAGCTTCTGTTCCCTCTTCTCTTTAATGGTGTATCGTGGTAACATAGGTAGACAAAGGAGATAGTCGGTCTGGCGGGGTTACCCCTCCAGATGTCTTACCATAATCATGCACTCATATATTCTCGTTCATGTAGCAGTGGTAGTATCAGTTGCAGTCAACTTCATTCCAGACATGCTGTATAGCAATATAGAAGACAGGCGTGTCAGCCTTTTCACAAAGGAGGAGTCACATCAGTGGAAAGGTTGTGGGCAGGAGGAGGAGGTCACGTCGGTGCGTTGGCTGACAAGTGAGCTCCGAGCCTCGCTCAGATCGGCAGTCAATAAATGTCTCGCGCCTCTGTTCTCGGCATCGATAAGATAAGAACCCCCGTATTTCATTTCTCCAGGAGGCTTCCTCAGTGAAGTAGATATCACTTCTTATTTAACGATTATTTCCTTCCTGTTCTTAGACCACCAGCACTTACCTCACTTCATAAACCAGGCTTACGATTTTGGCATTTTCATGAAGGTCGTGAAGTGATGGAGGCTTCTCCGCGTTTGCCGGCGCTGATCATGCGCCATGTGACAATTGTCAGCAAACTGCCGCCATGAAGTAGCGAGGTATGCTCTCTTTGTCCATGACGGGCCTACCACAGTATACACTTACTTAAGGTATCTATGTATAAACAGTGAAACTTGACAGCACAGGCCAAAAACTTGCCAGTTCATTATCTGTGAAAAATGGTGAGACTAACGAGGCTCCGAGGTTAGCGAAGCCCAGAGCCGTGTACTCAAATTCTCTTCCTGGTCTGGGGCCTATGCAAACAATTCAGCCAGCTCAAGCCGATACATGAAAAACATGATGTATAACCAGGAGAAGACATCCGGTCACACCTAATCGCTGGACTGTATATGTCATGCAATAATAGAGTATGGATCAATGAGAAGAGTGAAGAACCACACCCCAAGCCTAGCCAGCCCCCTTCGCATATCAAACTGCAAAACGTGCTAAGGTTTAATTGGTTAAACCCACCACGTGAACCACACCAAGCGGGGAACGGGGACATCCAAGGTATCCTAGAATCTCTCCATAAAGAACTCCTGCAGTACCTCTCTTCACCGCTGATCAACACACCAACGCACCACAAATCATCGAGCCTTCGAGTCTTCGAACGTATCCATCAAAAGCCTCATCCACTACTGCATCCAGCATTCCCTTGAAGATCCCGCAAGCCTGCACACCGATCTCTCCACCGAACAAACCCACTTCCATCGCAACCGTGGCAAACATCGATCGCAATGTCTCCCTCAAAACAAAATCATAGTTCAAGTAATCGACATGGCGAGAATGTTCAGATGAACGTTCTCGCCTCGGCTTATGCCGTAGACAGCTCTGCCCGTCTCGCAGGCTTCCATTACTCCACTACCGGCGCCGGCGGTACGTCGTCGACATCACAATGGCAACGAGTCACACACATGCTAACAGACATATAGGGGCAAAGTGGTATCCCTGAGGTCGGTTCATCAGGGATTCCATCACCTCCGTCAAGTCCCCCTCTTGCGGCCTTGACTTCAGCCAACGAGCTCGCGCTCATCTCGAAGAACAATTCAAACCGAAAGCGCGATACCGATGGCAAGAGGAAAAGCCGTAAAGAGGGGGCAGCGTACCATATCAGGGAAGAGTGTGAGAGGCTCTTCTGTGAGACCATGAAAGTTGTATTCCTGGGTGACGCGGGAAAGGCAACGAATAATGTCTCCGTCATGATTGGTGCGAACGCACATTCACCTCCTGACGAAAGTGTGGATGTGCATAACGATTACTTCGTTAAACGACCAACCCAGGCACCTGATGCTTGGGTTGAGATCTGGGATTACTCTGGGGGATGTGCCTTCCGGGGCTTCGTAGCAGGAGATGGAGACAAGAAATCCTTGTTTGCATTCTTCGACTCAGCTGTCGTTGGAAGGGACCTGAAACAAGGGTAAGGACAACTCTCTTGATTTGCCAAAATCATTTTGCTAACTTAAACAGCCTCATGGCATTGATCGAACTTGCTGAAGCAGTCTTCGCCGTCAATCAAGTAGTAATCTGCCTGGACCGAGATGTTCCCGAAGTCGACCGAAAAGCATTCCTCAAAAGTCTTCGCTGGGTCGGATTTGAACTCATTTCTCTGGACATGTGGGCGAATGATTTCGATGTTACTTCTGACAAATGGCTGTACTTGGGAATGGAGGTCTGATTTGCTCAACCGTCAAGGGGCATGGAATGGCGTTCTGGAATTTGGGAAACATTGGGTCAAGCATGGTCTGCAAAAGCTGTAAAAGCATAGCCTGGGTTCGTGGCACTTGTGATCTGCTTTCGGAGCCCTTCTGTATGTACGGAGTCTCCAACTGATAGCCGCATTGCATTTATTTTGAGAATCGAATCAATTGGTGGTATCTTGCACATATACCTGAGCCTTCACACTGCTTCTAAGCATGTAACCTTTGTTGCTTTCCTTTTCAGTCGTGATGAGACGCATTGTCACTCTATCCTGGCTTCTGTTTTGTGCATTTTATCCAAAGATATCGTCAATTTCTCCATTGTAGACAGCTCCAGAGCCAGCTAAGATATCACCCCCTGGTTCTGAAGAGTTGTGCTCTCATCCCTTCAGGGTCGTTAGAAGTGTCTTTTCCGTCAAATCCTCCAACATGATGTAACATAAGCCTCGCGCACTATTCCTTAAGCCCATCCGCGACAACAGAATCTCTCATTTCCCTTCGGCAGTGCACTTGCTACCCACTTCTCCACAGAACACCAAAACAACGACGAGAAAATAACACGAACCTAACTTGAGGCGACTGGGACATCCAGTCAAAAAGAAAGAAATTGTACCCATAAAAACCCAATCCCTGTTCGGCAACCCACCTCCGTCTCGGTGGTCTCAAGGTACCAAGACCTGTATCTGACTGTTCGTATGGCATAATAACGATCCAAACAGCGACGATAGATGACGAGGTGTGCGTTGCGTCTCAAGTATCCTTGCTTCCTTTGGTTGATGTTGACACTCTGCAGGTTTGGAAAAGAGGGCAACTAGAATTTCCTCAGAGTCACTAGGCAAAAAAGGAACAAGCATCAACCGATGAGGTATTATCCAAAGGTTTTCCAGCGGCGATGAGGCAAGCATCAAATTGCAATTGATATTGTATGTCAGCTTTCTCCTAGCTCTTGATATCTACTCTATGGATACATCGATCTGGAAACGGACAGACAATTGGATCTGGCGTCGACTTTGCCGGGAAGCAATACAAACATCGAGAATTCAACTCTGGCTCTGGCTACCTGTGGCGGCGAGGCAATAACAAGCTTTCCGGGGCTGACAGTGGTATTTTGAACCTTTTGAATTTCTGCTTTGCATGACACTTTGGGCTCATCGTCTAATTCCTCACAAGTGCGACGGTCTCGGATAGATAATAGATTATTGCCTCATGACTACAACTCAGCACTGCAGCTTCGGCACAGCAGAAAGAAAAGGCAAGCCAACTCCATGCCTTGATCACAGATCCATTTTTATTCCCAATTTCTTAACTGACGGTACGCAAAAGTTACGACATTGGCCACTGAACCTAGATTGGCGTCCGGTCACCTATCTGCTTGATGTAATTGCGTGAACAACCTTGGAAGATAACATATGGAGCCTTCATGTGGATTTTGGCATACTAGTTTTCCTGCAATATCAGGATGAGAGCGACAGTGACGAGAAAAGGAGAGAGTGGTTCAATACTAAGCTACGCAGGGATACGGAAACAATTTTATGCCCAGCATCGGTTTCTTGGTTCACAAGGCAAGAGCTGAGCGTTTCTGAAGGGGGCTGTCCTGAGCAGGCCTATATCATTCTCGCAGTTGGATGAAGAGGATTGGAAGCCTGAAATGATTGCCAATCCTGCCGCTGTAATTTACTTTGGAGAACCATTTAGGTGACAGTCATCGCCTGTGTCTCAATTTCAAGAAGGAGAAGAAATATGAGATAGAGCAGTCATTACAACCCGCATGCGCCGAACTTGGCGCATGAATGCTTCTTTGAAATAATGGGACAGTTAAAAGAGCAAAGAGGGCAATATCGAAGAAGGGATATGACTCTGAAATGTGTGAGTAGGTTACGTATATGCGATGACCTTTGGAATGTATGTATGTATATTAAAGCTTCCTACCGTTTCATTTCCCAACACAATTTCAGTAACGGAAACCATTTGTATATCTCGACAGATGTACCACAAAGGCTGTCCTTTAATTTGTGGACCAACTACCGGGGAGAAAGCAGAGAAGTTAGATCGAGCTCGGTGTATGTGCCGTACGTAGTGTACCTGGTGCACGAGATCTGCGTTCCAATCCAACAATCGTAACCAGACTTCCAAGTTCCTCTTTGTTTTGGTGCTGTCATTCCCTCGGTTGTGATTCAGGGGATGCTCACGTGAGAGTCTCGGCCTTTGTCATTTCAGAGGCTATGCCAGTCATGGACTAAGCTTAGGCTTCCACTAGCGTCAATTTGTCACGTCAAAGAGTCTTCCGTCGCCTCCGCTTCCTCTCCCTGACAAACTCTCGCAACGACTTCGCGACATACCATTTCCATTTCCATCGACTTGAATCAGCGCCCAGCATCGGAATCGAGCGCTTCTATATCTGCGGTCTCTCGTTGCGTCTAGGAACTGGAGGGGAACATACGCTGGTGGATAGTGAACTCAGGGCTGCGGTGGTTCAGTCTTTTGCTTTGTGGTGGAGGAACCAACAATCTCAGATCATCATTCTCATTGCACACGCAGTACTACTGCTCTGCGATCCTGTACATCTTTTTCTTTCTCTCAGAGCTTGTCGTGTCACCAGGGTTATCTCCAGTGATTGCAATCAGATTTGATTTGAACTCGTTCTCTTGAACGGAAAAAGAAGAAGAAGAAGACTGATCTCTGCATCGGTCGCAATCAATCATTTGTTCCCCCTTCACTCCCCTTTCGATAGCTGAGCACTTTCTTGCGTCCCTTAAGTGCATCGAAGTAGCTTTTCTGCTTCTTCTACAGTCTCGTCTCCGAAACACATTCACCAGTTCGACTTACCTCTCGACTTGACACGATGTCGTCCTCAGTGTTTTTCAAGTTCAAGTCCCAAAAAGAACCCCAGCAGATCAAGTTCGATGGTACTGGTATCTCGGTCTTTGAGCTCAAGCGTGAAATTATTATCACCAGCCGTTTAGGTGATGGTACAGACTTCGACTTGGACATATTCGATGAAGACGCCAAAGAAAGTAGGTCTCCCGCACGCATTTACCTCATCAGGATGCTAATGAAAAGTAGAGTACGATGACGATACTGCAATAATCCCCCGTTCCACATTGGTTACTGCGCGCCGAGCTCCCGCTGCGAAGAAAGGGGCTGGAAGAGCCGCAAGATACGTGACAGGTAAAATGCCCGTAAATGCGAAGAACTCATCTCGCAAGGAACAAGGAAAGCAATCTACCAAGTCAAGCACAACAAGCAATGCTATTGCCCAGATGAACAACGCCTCCATGACCGAAGAGCAGCGGATGGCGGCCATGTTCCAGGCTCAGAGCGAGCAGTGGAACGATCAATTACAGGAAATGGGAAAGTAAGTTTGCCACGCCATCATTGCTAAGCTCAAGTTAACATTATTTAGACAAACCAAAGTTTTCCATCACAATACCCATAAGAAGACCTCCGAGAACGAGCCACCTCCAGGATATGTCTGCTACCGTTGTGGCGAAAAGGGGCATTGGATTAAGGAGTGTCCTACGAACGACGACCCTAATTACGAGAACAAACCCCGGATCAAGCGTACTACCGGTATCCCAAGATCGTTTTTGAAGACGGTCGACAAGCCGGTGTTAACTGGTGATGGGGAGGATGCGAAGCCACCTTCTGGTATCATGGTAAACGCGGAGGGCCAATTTGTCATTGCAGAGCCAGATAAGGCATCATGGGAACAATTTCAGGCGAAGACCAAGTCATCTGCTGCCGCGCAAAAGGCTGCTGCGTTAGGAGACAAGGAGTTGCAGGATAGGGGATTGGAGTGTTCGATCGACAAGAGAATATTCATAGACCCAATGAAGACGCCGTGTTGTGAGAAGACATTCTGCAATGAATGTATTACTAATGCGCTCATCGAGAGCGACTTCACTTGTCCTGGCTGCCAGACTGAAGGAGTGTTGATTGATGATCTTAAGCCTGATACCGAGACATCTGCAAAGATTAAGGTCTACTTGGAAGAGAAAAACAGCGCCGCCAAAGTCGAGAAACAACGCTCAAAGAGTCCAAGCGTGAAACTCGAAGCCGAACCCGAAGCCAAGACAAAGTCAAAGTCACCAAGTCCCAATCCCAGTACCAAAGACAAGTCGAAGTCACCACCAACATCGACCTCTACCCTCAGCCTTAATCCGGCACCTGTAAAGTCTGAAAACTCTAAGAAACGCCCAGCCGACGAGCTACTGGAAAATCCAAAGATTCCCAAAGGACCGAAAGCAATGCAGCAACAGGAAGCACAGAAGCAAGCCATGCAGCAGCAGCAACAACAACAACAACAGATGATGAACGGAATGAATGGCTTCCCCAACATGCCCTTCATGCCACCAAACTTCTATAACGGCATGCCAAACATGATGAATAGCTATGGTATGGGTATGCAGAATCCTATGATGATGAACCCCATGATGAACATGAATGGCATGAATGGCATGAACGGCATGAACGGCATGAACGGTATGAATGGCATGAATGGGTTCGGTGGGTTTCCAAACATGTATGGTGGTGGCTACCCTAACATGGGCAACAACATGGGTAACAACATGGGCAATATAGGCATGATGAACGGCGCTGGTCATATGGGTAATGGAACCCAAGCTAATGGAGCCGGTCCTGGTATCGGAGGAAACAATGGTCCTGCAGTCGCTAACGGAGCCGCTGTACAAGCTGGCCAATTTCCAAATCAGCAAAAAACCATCTTTTCAGAACCGCTACCCAATGAAGAGGACAATGCATACTTTCGCAAACCGGTCAACCCACATCGTCATAATGGTCGCCAACGTAGAGCTAGACCTAGTGATTACCGCGAGCTGTAGTTGAGATCACCTCCTACCTTTACGTGACCACAATAGGCCGGCGTTACTTCCCATTTTTGTATAATGCATTCAACTCTTCGCTTCTCACCAACACTTCTTAATGTATCTCCCTCACGAGGTTGAGATACATGGTACATACATTCACATAAAACAATACATACACTACCCGGCAGGCATATTTTTGGACAACATATCGACATGGCACAAGGCGTTTACGGAGGAGAGTTTGTGGTTTTGGTCTGGGTTCTTGGCATTTTGTGCAACAGGGAGCAGTTCTCGGTCCCCGGTTCATGGTGTTGGAGGGAACTTCGCCGTGTACTGGAAAACTGGCATGATGGGATTTCTCATCACTCGCATGCATTCGGAGGGATATCATAGCAAGGTCATTGGCGCATGCATGGATATGAAGAGTCAATTTTCTTTTGTTTTGATGGCCGGCTCTCTTTTGCCTGGCTACATTGCGCTGGGAAGGAAGGATTGGAGACGGGATTACTAGGGCGCAGATACGTCAACAACAGTATAAGACTCGCTAGGCTAGATAGGCAGCGAATCGTTACATACTTCTAAATTCTTACACTCTCTGATAGCGTGACATTGAACGAGACTACTTTTTCCTGATGACTTGATGGGACAGAGCTGCCTAAATTGTCTCAAGTGAGACCAAGAAGTTCAAGGAGCTCATGCATCCTCCCGATAATGTCGACTTGCTTTCCATCCACCATCTTGCTCCCCTTCTCCACCCCATCCTCGTACAATACTGCTTTGAATCCAACCCCCAATGCCCCCTTGACATCAGCCTCAACATCATCACCCACCATCCACACTTCTGCCTCTTCTTCCACTCCCTCATCACCGTCTCTCATACCACTACTACCACCTATTATCTCAACTGCCCTCTCAAAAATCCTCCTATCAGGCTTACAAACCCCCACCTCCTCCGACGTAATCAAACAATCCACCAACTCCCTCACACCAATAACCCGCGCCTTCTCCTCTTGCTCCTCAGCCTGTCCATTCGTCACTATCCCTACTTTCCATCCCATCTTTCTCAACCTCTTCAAGACATCCCAACTCCCGTCGGTAGCGACACGATTAACACGATATGCCTCCTTGTACACATCCCTGAATTCTTGAACTTGTTCCGAGGATGGAGCGGGAAGGTCTAAAGCGTTGTAGAAGAGTTTAATTTTCAGAGCGTGGGTTTCTGGGAATGTGATTTGGTGGGTGAGGTACTGGTTGTAGGTTGTTTGGAGGGAGGCGTTGTAGGTTTTTCGGAGGTGAAGGAGGGGGATGGTGGAGAGGAGGGGGTGGGTGGTTTGGATGGCTGTTAGGGCGCAGATAAGGGAATGGGTATGGGAAAAGAGGGTGCTGTCGAGGTCGAAGAGTATTATTTTTGGTTGTTTGAGAAGAGGAGGGATGGTGGAAGGCATGTTGGGATGATGCGTTTGTGGATGTATTGGTGGAGTTGTAGCTGGGAAACATGGGATATACCAAAGGAAAATTGAGGAATTAAGAGTGTAGAGGAGTGAATACACATCGTGATAGATGTATAGGACCAGGTTGTGGTTAGCTTTAGTGATTTATAGATAGGTCCCAAAGTTAAGGTTATAATGATCCGCTAGCAAGTAGTGCCTGTTCCTACCTCGCAATGCTTTACAGATGACAGCAAGTAGTCGGGGACATACATGGCTATCTCGAATAAAAAGAGACAAGGGAGATAACTGGTGAAAAAAACCGAAGACCTGCGGTACTTCAATCACGCAGGCTTTTCAAGACGTGCTGCTAAATGATCCTTGAAAACAAAAGCCAAAAAAATCAACGTACTCAAGACGTCGGAACCTCTTCAGAGAATATGAAGCGGAACCTACTATACACCAACTCTATTTTATCGTTTTCTGTTTCCGAATTTTCTCGTCCCCGTGAGTCGCGATCCCACATTGCTGATTTTTTTGTTGTTTTGATTCCCTAAATTGTTGATTTTGCCGAACTTGCAAGAGAAACCCTCAACTTCACTTTAGCCGGGGGCTTTAGGTCCCTATAAATAGATAATGAGGGATGTCTTTCCTCTCGCCGCCATTGAGAAGCGTGTTTCCCGCCCCTTTGGAAGGCAATGCTCGGACTCGAGTTGATCGCAGCAGGAACCGCAGCGGATGCCTTGGTATCCGACCGTTGCATTGTTCTGTAATTGTTACTTATGTTTTGGTTTAATTGAGACCTCGAAGTGCCGACAGCCTGGTTTAAATGGATTGGTGGCCCAAATTCGAGTATTGGTTGTTACAGAGGGACAAAATTTGGTTTCTGCATAGGATTGTGGGTGGTGTGCTAGAGTTCTCCTTTGCCCAAGCGAGGTTTGTATTTTGTTCGGATGAGTTTGGTCTGAAGATAAGGCGTGATATGGGGGCACCACGACTTGTCTGAAAACTTGAGAAGCTGATCTTGACTTCTTTAAAAGTGATTTCGATGGAACAGCTGTATAGGTTATTTCACCTTTTCCTTGTGAGGCATGCAGAAGTTTGTCAAGTACCTTAGCCTATTTGCTCATTCTGTTGAAAGGGAGCATGGCAAAATCACCCAAGAAATAGGCTACTACAGTTGAGTCTCTTGGGACAGGGTAAACGACGTGGCTTCCCACTTGGGTTATGTCTCCCCTGGTTAATTATTGTCCCAATAACACAGTCTTTGAGGGCAGTTCTTGAAAGCACTGTAATCAATGTAAGCATCAACAGCCTCAAACGCAAGCTAGGCCAACAGAATCAGCGTAAATGTAACGTTAGACAAGATTCTCAACAATCTGCTCTGCCTCTGACTCACTGCTCTTCGCCCCAAACGCAATAGATGCAGAGTCATCACCCCTCCAAATCAACCAAAGTCATCGTGGAAGCTCGTCATCCAGCGGCCCCCCACCGTCACCTCCATAACCGAGCAGCGAATTTGTAAACCCCCACGCCGAAGCTCACGCAATACGGGCAGATAAAGTTGTGCAACCCCAGGATGCGGAAAGTGCTGCCCTGACAGCGTGTCGTGCGCTAGGGCTGAGATAGTGGGATTTAACCGGAGGGTCTGCAGTATCTGGGAGGCAGATGGAGCGTGGGATTAGGGTGATAGATAGGGGTATTAAAGGACTTCCTTTGTGCCGAGGTTGTACGAGGGTTTTGGATGATGGGGCGCAATTGGGGAGGGAAGTAGGTGGATAGGCCTAAGTGTAACCGTGGGATGATGATTAGAATGGTTGGGGTCGATATTGAGATTCGGATTGAGAGTATGGAGGGGACGACAGGGAAGTGAAACACAAAAGATTTTACTGAATGCGGTGCTGAGAAACCACTGAATGCGGCATAGGGAAATGATGGGAAATGGTAAAAGAATTGGCTTTAATACGGATCGGGTAGTGTAGTGCCTGCTATTATTATTGACCGATATAGAACTCGTAGGGAAGACAATGTGCCAAACGTAAGCCGTTGAATTTGGAAGCAACTTGATGCTATACGCCCTAAAAGACGGGTACACAATACATAATGATAATTTTATCAGTCTCACAAGTACCTGTGGCAAAATGTTTGTGTCTGATTATTATTGAATTTGAAACGCTCATAGATGGATAAGACGGACACATAACTGACTCCAGTCTTTACAAACACCTCGCTCGCTCGCTTGCTCAACCATGCCTCGCTCCAGCAAACACTAGCACTGTCAAAATCCCAGCGACCCCAATCAGGGCAAAGAACTCAAATACGCAGTAAAATACAGTTGATCAAGACACCCCATGGTATCTACTCGTGATCACCTCCATGACAAATGAAATAGCAGACCCCAAAAAGAAGAATAGGCTAGCTAATGTAGAAAAAGAAATGGGAATTATGAAGAAATGGGAATTATGAAGAAAAAGCAAATCCCTTTTTGAACTCCGTGACCCCATGCGTGCGTGAGCGACGGCTGTACCCTGTAATGTTGATACCGTCGTCGAGATCGATTCGGACCCTCCTCTTATACGCTGTCCAGTCCAGCTAGCCGAGAACGAGAATAGGGGTCGCGAGAAGCGACCCTTTATCCACACGGGACCGATCACATTGGAATCCAGCAGTCCCCGTCTCTCCCGCCGTCTCGCTCGATACGTATACACTGCTCCTAGCCCCTTTTCCAGACTTCCTCACAGCGCCAGCCTATCTTCGGATAGAGCAGGCGGTGCTCCAGCTCTCAGAAGGGTAGTTGACAGGACTTGGTGGGGGTGGAGCGGGTGGTGCGTAATCGTTCTCGTTGTCCCGCATGACAAATGTATATGGGGATTGAGCTTTCGTGTTCAGTGTGCTGGTGAGGCACAGGCTGATATCTTGTTGACCGAAAGAGGTGTTGGTAAGGAGCGGAGAGCGCCGACGTGGAATGGGGGTTGTAAGTGGCGTGGGGGTTTGGGAAGGCATTTTGATTGTCTGTGACTTTTCGTGGAAGATTTGACCAGAGTTGCGATTCTTGGATAATGAGTTGACTACCTGGAGAATAGCGATTTATGGAGTTGGTTTTCGGTAGGTTGAGCTGAAGAGGCTGTTAGTCGGTGTTGGATGCGGATGTGTTGCATCGCAGATACGCAGGGCTGAATTCAGTTACTCACCGAACAGTCAGAGAAGCTGCAGTAGGATTGGTGACCAAGCACAGAATGTAATCTCCGAGTGTCAATGACTCTCACGAAAACGGTGTTGTTGGAGGAGGCTGATTTGAGAGGATTTATTGTCAAACGAAGGAGCAGGATGTAGTCTTTTGTATTCGTCTTGAATTGGAGACAGCGGATGATCGTCTTTGATGCAAGCAAACCAAGAAGAAAAAGAAAAGAAGGAGGAATGCCGTCGGGGGCGTCGATCAACTTTATCTTGCAAGACCCATGCCAACGGACCATCTCATCATCCCTTCTTTCCCAGCCCATAACCCATCCTCCCACCCACAAAAATGAAATAAAATAATAATCATAACCCAAAAAGAAAGTAAGACATCCGGACCGCCGCCGCCTCGGCCTCGCACCATATCACCCTGCATGTATCCCTGAACCCGGCGCTCACATCCCAGTAATAGCTCCACCAGTCCAGTCCGTTGGGCAGGCGATGGGTCCTGGAATGTTCCTTTTACGGGGCCTGTCATACGCTGTAATCTCGCTCCACGCTTCCAAAACTTCCAAAACTTCCAGAGCCGGGGTGACGAGACAGGCCAGCCTCCCGTCTGCCCCGGACTTCCCACCGGTTGGCTTCCCCGGCTTTAGCTACCTTAATGCTTTGGGGCGAGGTCCGAGATGTTGGTATGGTTTGGTTAGAGAAGTGAGTCTAGGCCAAAGCCAGTCCAAGCCAAAAGTTACTTGAGGGAAATATCGAGTCGGAATCAAGGCACCGTTTGTTGTTACGATTATGCTGCATGCCTTATGTGAGCTGGGGCACCCGAGCTGGGGGAAACAGAACGTGGAATGCAATGCAAGGCTAGGGAATTCAGCAATCCAACCCTAAATTCTTCTGTCCGTCTGTTTACCCTGCATTCGGGACTCATGGACGACGTTCCTAACTTTTGGCTGGGTAATTATTGTCCACAGACAGTCCGATCTGGGTCTAGCCTTTGCACCACCTGAGAACTCCGTGGGGTTTGAATTTAGGGCATGGGGAAGAGACAACCAGGGTCTGGGGTCAATCGACACCCTTGTTAAACACCTGTACTCTACCCGCCAGCCATGCAAATCCGCATCAAAGCACACTCAGGCTTCGCTCGCGGTTGGTGTTGAGAGAGGAATGTGATGCCACCTCACGAAAGTGCATGGCATGCTCGCCATCGGTCAGATTTCCAGCGATGGGATGGCATGGGACAGAAGACGATAGGATATGAGGCTGCAGACGTGCAGCGAGGGAAGCAGGTAGGCAGGTTTGACGGAGGAAGAGGGGGAGCGGTGAGGAACGGTGCAGCAAGTAGGAAGAGGGCATCAGCACATCACCGCTTTGTGGTGTGTTATGGCAGCATTATTACGGGCGACGTGTGCTGTAGCCGGCCTAGACTAATTGACTGTCGGTGCAAGGAAGGCCGACGACTTTGAGTCTTACTGTATTGTCGATGCTTACCCCTTTTCCTTATTCGTGGGGTGCTTCGGCATCTCGTCTCGTCTGTCGTCTGTCGTCAGGCATGGATGAACAGCTGGCTGCTGGCGAAATAATGCACCTGGGAGATTGGCCGGAATTTTCAAAGCTTCGCAATGTCTCTTCTATTCCTTGGAAGTAAGACTGTGGGGGTTGGTCTGGGGATTTCTGAGGCTTACGGGCCGGCGTGGGGGTGTGGAGGCATGTCAGCACTTGGTTGATAGAGGAATGTGGAGGTTAAGAAGACGGGAGTCAAGGGAGGAGGATGAGTGACAGACAGCTCAGCTGGGAAGGAGAAGGCAGATCATCTTAGCCTACTCGAGTATCTTACTGTACTTCTCATCCAACCCTACCCCCTTGCAAGCAATTAATCGGATTTCGATTGCAGCCACTGAAATCCAAGGGCGTGCTGGGTTTGCTCTGTTTTACACTTCTACATTGGGCACAAAAGGGGAAGGTCAACTAAACTTCCAGTAGAGTCTAAACCCCTTTTCTCGTTTTCGCCAAGGCACGTCTCACCTGGACTACTGACATCCCATCCTATGATATTTGCGACAACTTACACGACTCATCAAAAAGCCAGAAACAAGACCGCAGCGCAGCGTCTCAAATCAGAAACTAGAGCGGCTGGTATCCTGCTGCGGCCGAATCTTAAACCCAAACGAATACGTACAAAGTATGCCGACCACTGATACGCTCGCCATCAACCACTCATACGACTCTGAGAACGAGTATCATAAGATTATGGACTGCAACCTTAGCTCATGTCATGCCATCTTGTACTTTACCCCTTCGCTCCTGTTCATTCCGCTCTGACAAAGCCCAAGCGAGCCGAACCGGTGCGGCAAAAGCAGAAGCAGTAAGAAGGCAAAGCTAAGTACCTCGTCCCATTCGATCCGGAAGTTCCATAACGATGACAACACTATAATAACTCAAGAGGAATTTCGGTACAATCGAAAACAGGTTATGTGCTCTTTCGAAAAGCAACACCCCGTTTGCGATACATGCCTGAGTGTTGGTAGCCATAAACAGTTTCAAGGATATATTACTGGCTATTCGGCTGGCTGCCCTCACTTCCACCGTGTTGTCCGTGGGCCACGAAGATGTGGCCAGCCACTTCATCATTTCTTTTAATACGGCAATCAGATCGGGATTCCGGGGGCTTGGACACAGATATCCTCACATTCTCAATCCATTTGTAAGGAACATACGATTTACACGCATGTTCGTGCTGACCTCATTCCCGAAACTGGTCCTTTCCTGGTATCCTAAGGTATGCAGGAAGGTCACTAACCGCATGAATGGCCTCCTGCACCCCAGCTTTTTGAAAAGTTATTTTCGTTCCTGTTGCTTTCAACTCAAGTTCGGCGCTTCACTTCCCTGCAGCGACCGCAAAGTTTCGGCGATTTCTCAACGCCGTCGTCGATTCACACCGAGGGCGCGAGGCGTCTTGAGATGCGACTCCTGGTAAACTACGAAACATTGGACCAACCAGCCATTCAGCGGTCGGATTGATTTAATCAAGCACCGATGGGCCAGGTTTCTGTGCCGGTGCTGCTGCAACTATATGCTCTGCCTTTCAAGTGAAAACTATACAGTAACAAAACCCCTTTCATTCTCCGCATTCCAGTGTATCCTGGAATATATCTGTCTTTCTCCCGCTCCGCCTTCTCCTTTCGTCCCCGCAATCCCCAGACATCCGATCTCCCGCACCATCCCGGCGAGTCCACGTTGCAGGGCTCGGCATATTCGACAGAAATCAAACAAGGCCGCAGGCTCCAAGCCTGCCTGTGTTTTTTTAACCTTTCGGAAGTTTGAAAGTCTGCCGGTAGCCTGATCCCTCCCGTGGTGATCAGGGGCCGAGAGGACTAGAGTTGAATCAAGATGGCGCTCGCTCGTGTGCTGTCCTGCCGCTTGTGGATGCAGCTTCCCTCAATAAATCGGCAGTGATGTGTGTCCCGTGAGTTGTGTATCGTTGCACTTAGGCCTCAATCCCTTGCATGCTGTTCTGGTATGTAGTTCGCGTTGCAGGCAGTTGGGTGTCGTACGATGGCGACTTCACATTTCCGAAAACGTCGATGGCTTTATTTACCTCCTTTTTTGGCTTTGATCCTGGTTCATTGAATATGTGATGGTTGCGGTGCGTTGTTATTGAGCTGGGTTGGAGTTGGGGTACATCCAATCTCTCAGGCGATGCTAAATTGGGGGGGGGGGGCTAGAATTGCACAGATGGGAGCTTAAAGCTCAGGACTTAAATTAAGTGCCTCAAAAAAGCGAAGGAGAGTGACTGCAGTGTTTTTAAAGGGATATTCAGAACTGAAATAAGTTTATTTCCTCACAGGGAAACAATCGAATTATCGCCCCTCAGCCCAGAGATCCCATTACCAACACTCTGAATTTCTATACATCTGTGCTGTCTCATTCCTCAATCCTCTATTTCACCTTTGACTCTTCACAGATCTCTCCTCTAGCTCCTTGTACAGTCATGTATTCATGAAGCTTGGAACCAAAAAATAGAGGAGGAATGGCACCCAGAACCCAACTCGGTGAATGAATTGTTGTGGGACTCACACCACTTCCTCGTCGTATCTGCAGGATATACTTTTCTTATTCTTCATATTCCGACGGTTTGTTGATATGTCAAACTTCCATTTCATCAAACTCACGAATCCATTTGGACGGGGTCTAACCCAGCTCCTGGTGCCGAATTTCCATGCCGTCTGGTTATTGAGCGTAAAATTGCGCTTCACAACAACGAACGACAATCTTCCTTTCCTATCGACGATCTCTTACTTGAACAAAAATCTCTTCTCACCAAGCCCAAATTAAGCTTTATTTCGGTACTCTGATTCTTCAGCAGCAACACTGCCTGGACCAGCAATTTCCTCGCTGGACAATTCCCGAACCCATTTTTGCTGAAGGCATAGCTCTATTCTTCAAGATATATTTCAGTGTTCCGAGATACTTATACCACGGGCTCTAGACGCAGATGAATACTCAGAGACAGTGATTGTCAATATCCAGGGGCTACCGAATACATACCGCTACCATTCTCTGCACTCCTCTCGCCATCCCCATTCAAGCTGTGCGAATGGTTACTAGAGTGTGAAATTTAAGTTCACAATCGATTCTGTGAGGTTGATCTAACAAATGATGTGTGTTCATTATTACAGAGCATGGTATAAGCCATGCTGTACGCATATTTTCTGGGAAGTCTCAGTACTGAGACTTTAAACCTACCTAGTACTCTTCCAAATTGATCCACGAATGCATTGACAGACGCTACGAAATGGCCAACTCAATAACATAAAGCACACATAGAATTTTACAAACATGTTTATTGTTATTGCTCGCTGTACAGATATAAAATTCGCGGCCGCTTGGGAAACAGTATGTATTCAACAAGGTGCCTTGTCTGAAGTCATGCCCAGAAGATTACTTCCCGTAGCTATAAATATAGTACCATGATACCGTATAGCATTAAACTCTAATGAAAAGTGCGAGTTGCTTGCAAGAGCAGTAGAAGGAGGCACTGACAATGGTGTTGCGACGTCGTGAATTGCGAGGTTGAAGGATAGGTTCGATACACTTTCCTGCACCTTCTTGAACTAGGTATCTGCGGTATCGTTGCGATCGTATTCATAATCCTTGTAGGATTCCATGCTGTTCAAGAGTATTTGAAACTTTGCATCTCAGGGACAGCAGGAGCTTGTATAATGCCATCTTCGAAAGGCGAAAGGCGCTCCGTTGTTTTCTCCTGGATAAGCGAGACTTGGCATATATCAGTGGCAAGACCGAGGAGGACGGAGGTGATAGTGTTGAACTTCATGAGGATTTCTGGATGTGAAAGGTTTGAGGTATTGTGTTTAGCTACTAATATTGACCTGAACTGGATAGTGAAGGCTGTGGAAGTTGAACGAAATAATGGGATATTCTACGGTATTTAAACAAAGTATGCAATGGAAGGGCCCAAAATCTTGCCATATCCCCAGTCCCAAAACCAACGTCTACCTAAGTGTGGTACACGCAGACGACTCCCAATTTGATATCAGATCAACGAAAGTTGCTATCACGCTAGGAGGACATTCCAGCCGTTCTTGGACATATACCCGTGCATCTGCTGCCTGCAAGTACACACCCTGCGATGCAGCTTTGAAGGTCAGTTCCACTAATGATGCGTTGCAAGCAAGAGAATCCGGGATGCTTTACCCCGCTGAAGTAATTGCCATCAAACTGTGGACGTTGCCGACAACTCAGCCATATCCAGCGGAACCTGTTATACATAGGTGTGCCACCGGTAAATCTGCAACGGCGTGTCTGTGCAAGTACGTCTCCAATGTTGGTTCTGAATTCGGTCTCGGGTATACCATACCTTTATCCGACCAGGGAAGCTTCTCTCCATACCTAGGTCCTCTCGTGTCCCTTCTTACTTTCCACGCAGACAGCTTCAACCTCTACTCGAAGACACGTCAAATTGTCCAACAAGGAACCATCATGCAATTCTCGTACCAGGCTCTTAAGTTATCTTCTTCCATCGAGGAAGACAATGCAGGGCTCCCCCTCGAAGCTCCGTCGATGTTTAAGTCTGTACTCAGGTGGTGGAAAGTTGCTGTGCATGTGTTTGTTTGGGCTTCTGAGCCTCGTCGTGTTTCTCGCGTCGTTCAGAAGCTCCGACTGTGGCGATCAGCAATGTGTAATTCAGCTCTCAGCGTATTGTAGGTACATGATTCCATATAAGAATGTCACTGATATATATCAATAGCACCGGCGTTGAAACATATCTCGTTCGAGAATCATTATTTCGATGGCTTCTACGACACATCTCCCTTCAAGGGGCAGCCAGATGCTCCACTTGATGACGAATGGAATAAGTTGATTAGAAGTCAGTACAGTTCGATCAAAGAAATGAAAGAAACAGTTCTGACCCATAACTAGGCGGCTATATCTGAATTTCACAGGATGCCATGACGGAGAAACTGCACAAGAACAGCACCTATGTCACTCTCCCCGATGATCAAGGCGGTGGTTATCTAGGAAATCTGGAAGTCTATCATCAAGTATATCAACACAAGCCCACCCTCCCGGAGTCATCGCTGATGATCTAAATCTAGCTGCACTGCCTCAATTTCATCCGACAATATACTTATGAGGACTACTATCGAGATCCAGCACGTTTACCAATGGAGTTCACTGACTCTGACGGGGTGCTACGGAATCACGTTGGTATGTTTGGTTTGCAGCAACATAGCTCTTCTCGATTAGCTAACACATCTGAATGAAGATCACTGCATAGACTATCTGAGGCAGCTCATCATGTGCACAGGTGATGTTGGGGTTCATACCTACTTCTGGATGAAGGGTCGCGACTTTCCATTTCCAGATTTCATAGTAGAGCGTAAGTGTCGCGCGTGGAAGAGTGTGGAGGAATACGCTATCAAGGCACGTGGTAATATTACGCTGCCTACCTCATGGAGCATTCGAGCATGACCATCCATAAACGAATCCAGACAATAAAGCACACTCAACGTCTATGCTCAATACAAGTGAAATTGTAATACTGCGAAAAAGTTCGACTGCTATTCACGGGTAGAGTTTCATTCTTATAAGCCTTCCATTCCAACCTCAGGATGATTTATTCGCCGGCCGCAACATGCAAGTATACCTGTAAGTCCCTCCACCACAAGAATCATCCAGGATCGAGTCCACATGACCCTTGACCTCGAATCCAAACTTCTGATATACGGACACGGAAACAGGAGACGCTTCCACCAGCAAGCCAGTCCGTTCTTGTCAGCAATTTGGACGGCCCACGCAAGCTGCAAACTTGCAACACCGTGTCGCTGGTGCGAGGGGCGAGTCCCCATCATCTTCAGATCTTATGAATGGTCAGATGATGTTTCTGAGGGAAAGCGGATCTACCTACGTAGTTGCGGACAATTCCCTAAAATATGTTCCCGCACTTCATCAAGCTTTTCCGTGAACTCTATCGCAAACGGGTCATTCAGCCCTTCAGGCGTTGAAGGTGGCCTGATCTCGACACCCGCTGGTACATCTTGCTAAGATGTCAATAATGGACTTACTCAAAATTAGGGTGTGGAAATCACTTGCTTCCAGGTTGTCGCAGAACATCCCCCGCATTCGTGAATGCGAATGACCATTTAGAATAGCTTATAATCTTTCCAGACTCGCTATCAACCACTTTTTTGTAGTGAGCTGAAACCGCACCGTAGTTACCCGGCCAGCGTGAAATCACGCCAGCGACTTGCTGATCGAATGATACGCCGGGAAACAACGTCTTGTTGAACGGGTCGTCGTAGAAAGCGCTGATGTAAATATCGGCAATGGTCACGCCATCTTGGAAATCGACGTCCTGCAAAAGTAGTGGCATATTTTAGTGCTGCAAACGTAGGAAATTGACGTAGGAGCTATTGACACAAAGCTCAAGGTATTCCTCAGAAGATGGGAAGTGCAAGCCTTACATCACTTAATCTCCATCTCCGACCGCATCGATTTACCCGGCCGATTGCTTTTAGCCGCGGTGCGGGCTCTAATGGAAAGACTGTTCCAATCTGCGTGCAAAAACGGACCTGGACCAGAATAGGTCCCTTTTAATGGTGAATGTATGTCTATTCACTCGCATATACAGTAGTATATGCAAGTACAATATTTCGTTTCCGCAGCGGCCAAAGAATACGCAACAGCGATTCAGACAGCTATAATAGGCAAGTGTCTCCGAAGTCAAGGGATTGTTGGTTTCCTTCCTGTGGACATGGTGTGCAGATATGGAAACGAAGCATTTAAACCTTGCATACAGTATGCATCGAAGAAGCTATTTCCTAAGACGCTTGGCGAGGCTTGCACAGGATGGAACATGCATACCAGGGCCGGCAAAAGCGGAAAATACTGTAGCACCGCCCGAGCCTCTGCATGCACACTTCCGACTTATGTATGCGCTGGCGATTATTTTCATTCCACGGCATGTTGGCGCGAGTCTCGCGAACAAGCAAAAATTTCGGGCGTGGCAATGCCTCAAGCCTGAGATCAGCAGATCAGCACGCCTTTGACAATTAGTAGTGCCCGGCGTCAGAGAAAGGGTGAAGCGAGATTCCGGCTGTGATAAGTCGAAGTATACAATATCTCGGCATTGCCTCTTAGTCACTACGAAAAAAGTCCTTTGGTGTTGTATTATTTGTATCACGATCATGATATTCGTGTTCTTCTCTATGATAAACCTATTCGCTCGTCCTATTGCATAAATATCAGGGCTTATTTCCGCTTGCCGTGCCGTTCGCCTGACATGCTTCATCATTTGAGCTGATTTGTAATCTATTTTATGCGTTTTCAATTTTGTCTTTCGTCCTTTTAGACTCACCACAAAATCTGCGTTCCAAACATCTTCGCTTTTTGTCATTGCCCCCACTGGGGATTTATGATCGATTCATTAATGTTTTCGCATCGAAAATTTATTCTCAATGAATAGAGAGTCTTGGAACAAGAACACTCAGTTATGTTGCAAAATCCCTGAACTAAAAAGCTAAGGAGAGGATGTATCTCAGATACTTGTCGGAAAATTCTCAAGCATTTCTCGGATACTCCAAGGGTTTGTTTACTTCTCGCTTAAACCCCGCAATCACACGACACGTAGCGACTTCGGGATCATTAGCTGTTGTCGCAATGTACCTGAAAGATCATTACGGGGTTGAATTACAAACAAATACTTTCCCTCTAAATGTATAGATTTATGCTCACTGTATCAACTGGCAACATACCCATGAAGAGGTGATGACAAAACCAGGGGAAGTTGGAACATCCATTGGCAACGTGCATTGCCGACCAAGTGTCTCAATATTTCCATGTCAATATATACATT
The DNA here is from genome assembly GCF_030347475.1 of Cadophora gregata. Lineage (NCBI taxonomy): Eukaryota > Fungi > Ascomycota > Leotiomycetes > Helotiales > Ploettnerulaceae > Cadophora > Cadophora gregata. The sequence goes on along the minus strand of NW_026695935.1, from coordinate 773,048 downwards.
ATCAGTGGAGGTTCTGAGATTGAAGCAGTTAGTAGATTAATGTATATTTGTAGGAAGGAAAACTCACCACAGCGACTCTGTCCGTCATAAATCGTCGGATATTCGGCAGAAAAGCACAACAGACGATTGACACCATACCAAAGGCAATAGTAGTATACCAAACATAAGCCAACGAGTCCGCAAAAGCCCATCGGCTGGCCAGCCCCACAGCTTCTAGTACCTGCTGCGTAGCACCAGGTACAGCCGCTGCAGCCGGAGGACCACCTCCGGGACCCAGCAGAGCGCCCAGAAAGTCCATCGCATTAGAAGCAGGGAGACCGGCTCCAACTGCCGCCTCTGCAACATATGTGGGGAGTTTGGATGAGATTTTCGTATTGAAGATGTTAAAGTAGATGGCTGTTCCGACAGATCCTCCGAGGAATCGAGAGCTGAGGGAGAGCGCCGCGGTGGTTCCAATGTAGCGATCGGGACAGGCGTATAGTGCGACGGTGAGAGCTGGGACTATTATTGCACCGATACCTAGGGAACAGAATGTTGCCATTACAACTGCGAAATTTGGGTTGAACGGTGTGGATGCTGCGAGAGCGCCGCCGAAAGCAGCTGTTTTTGATTATCAGAACAGGACTTTGCTGGTAGGACAAGGGTGGATAGAATAGTTACTTACTCATGATGACAGCACTGATGACAAACATCTGGCGGATATGTCCTTTCGTGTAAGATAGTAATGTATTGACACCACAGGCTCCGACAAAAATGGCTAGTGGATATCCAATTCCTCTATATCCAACTTGAAGTGGATAGGTATTATAGAGTGATGTTAGCATCACAGGGAAGAAACCGAGAACGGCGTAGAAGTTCATGCCTAAAACCACTGTCAGCTCGGCAATACTCGTATGAAGTCAAGCTGATTCTCACCTCCAATGAAAACAACTACCAAAGATATGGCCACTACGTTTTGTCCTTTGAAAATCGCCCCTGGAACCATAGGTGACTTTGTGCCTTTCCACTCCCAAAGCGGAAAGAGGAGAATCAATACGATGCCGGAAATTAGAGGACCCAAGACCTTGCCGCTCCTCCATGGATATTGGTAGCCACCCGCCTGAAGACCGACCAACAGCAAGGTGATCCCTCCAAAGGACAAAAAGGCACCCATATAGTCGATTTGTTTCAGGATATCCATCGAAGACATGTTGTCAGTGTTATGTCGTGGTGATGGATGATAGCAGAAAACGATTCCGAGAAATCCGATAAAGTTCCACAGACTAAAAGTTGATATATTTCAGTCTTGTTCTTGTTTCAACGCCAACGTAAGTATTCTTTACATACCCGCATATTCCAAAAGCCCATCTCCAGGTAGAGTGCATTTGTAACAATTCCATGTATGTGAGCTGAGGAAGGAAGGGCAGAATCGAGAAGGTGACCAGAGAGAGGGTGACGCCACGCCATTTCACAGGTGTGATTTCTGCAACGCTGTACTCTCCACATCAGCAAATGATCAATGTGGGATAAGAATTATAGCAAGATTTCTTACCCAGCGATAGCAGTAAGCTCACAGATTGCAGCTCCAACACCACCTAGAGCCATGGAAGTAATGGCCGATCCCAGAGAATGAGAAGTTGCCATCACCACACTTGATATCATTAAGAGCACGGCGCCAGCGATGGTAAGCCATCTTCGACCTTGAGGATTGGCAGTCAGTTGCTTTGTTGAAGCATGAATGGATCACAGAGCATACCGAGGAGATCAGTCATGTAACCCACGAAAGGGCATGTGCCTGCCACTACTAAGGTATTGGCGGTCAGGAGCCAGTTGCCTACATTGGTGTGAATGCTTGCTGATATGTAGACCAAACCACTGGATACGAAGTACAAAATGACTTGAGAGCCTGGAAAATTTCTTTGAGTCAGTCATTTGACGCGAACGGTTTTGCTCAAGATATCAAACGTGGATGTGTCAAGGATCTGATAGAACATACCAACGTAAGCAATGCAGAGTGCAATAACCGCAACAACTCTTGTGAAGTTCCACGCAATGGGCTCTTGGTATTCATCGCCCTCATCTAGAGCTACTTCATTCTTCTCTTGGCTGGATCTCTCAAGATCCGGGGTATGGTTCGATTTTGCCATTGCAACTTTCACGTCAAGTTAAAGATTAGGGAAGACGGATAGCATGAATAAAAGCATGAATAAAGTGCGGATCTGCACTTCTTTATACTTGAGCTACAGTCGAGGGCAAAGGAACTAGCATTCTCACCCCCAGGCTGTCATCTGCACTGGTCAGTACCACTAGGGCAAGGCACACAGTCCGGCCCATCACATAGCAGACATCTCTACATCCTAGATCGACTTCGTGATTCTAGATCTTCAATCTGGATCTCCCGTTATCGAGATGAGTAGCAAAACAGTCCAGCATTCAAGAATACCAACCGATATGCCGCGGGAAATAAGCTCGACCTGCGTGGTGCTTACCTCCTAACCGGGACACTAATTGCTGTAGTTCAGTGATCGTCCCCCTTCCCCGCAGTGGCTGGCAGCTAAGCTCGCCTACAGCTTCAGATTTGAAAACAGAATTTACATAAATCTTAGAAGCGAGCTTATTCTGTTTATTACTCCGCAGTACCAGATTTGACACTGCTACCACTGTACCCCGCAGTTTGACAACCTCGGGCGCGGCGCGCTCTCTGGGTGCCGGACCCTCGAAGAATTGTGAAGAGTTATCGCTTGATTTGGGTGGTCTCGAGTAATCTCACTAATCCCAACGAATCACAATCCCTGTGGAAAGCTTCCCTCATACCGAGAGTCTGGTTGTCGGGATTGGTGAGTTGCAAGACTCTGTAGCAAAAGCACAGGTAAAAAGTTCTTTGTGCTCTCAAACTTAACGTCAGTCAACAACTCCACCTCAAACTCTGCAAATTATGCAACTCGTATTTCAGCATTCAAGGCATCGTAGATGTTTACATTGCGAGGCAAGCGGTTCGATAACCAAGAGTCAGTGTACAACAGCGGTTCCTAAAATGAAGTCAGCTTGCTTGCTCTGTGAAAAGTGGACCTCTTGTTTACCAAAGATCGGAAGCGAGCCTCACCCACTCCAAATGGTCGGGAGTCGCTGAAAAAGTAACGTGGGGAATATTCTGCTCTTCTAAGTTCTTCGAGCGATGATCAATCAAGCAAAGTCCATGAATTCTACACGCAGGCGATGATTGATCGACCAACTTCTACTGCCGATAGCTTGATATTTCCCAGTCCAAAAAATGGAAACATTAATTCGTTGCTTCACAACTAGCTTATCACGCTATACCGCAGAACCTTAAAGTGAATAGGGTACATTGAAGTCCTTCTTTACCTGTAATATGAAAAGATGTAGAAGGGACCGACCACGTTACCATGACTAGAAAGATCCTGAGCCTTGAAGATACCGAATGTGATATAGGGAATCCAAGACTTACGTTCACATTCGAAATCAGACTCGTCAAGACATCCAGCTAGCTATCTTGGATCAATGCCTCTCCTTATTCATATCCAAGGCAAAAAGCAATCATACTTATGAGATTCACATACTCTTCTCACCAAACACACGTAAAGACACGATCGATTGCTTAAAGATCTCCTTTCTTATATTCCTACTCCACAATTCTCGCTTCATTGTTGTTACTTCGTTCAGCTCTTCTCTGATCTCGCTCTCCTCTTTTCCTCCCACCGCACCGCACCGCACCATAGAACTTATAAACTAGTGTACCGATGACAAGCACGCTAACGACATCTATGCACTGAAGCATGTCAAGAACATTTCAACTCAGCTTAGCCAAATCCATTGTTCGAATATGACGAAGTCATGCATCGCTATTGTTCACCGTCACCACTCCTCGCCTAGCTATCTCCTTTGCACTCACTACACCTCTCGACTCAGATCTTTCCCATCCCATTCCATCCCACTACATCACACCATTCATGACTCAATCAACTCAGAATCAAAAGGCCAAAAGTTGAAGCACCCTTCAACACCAGCAACGGGAACCACGACCAAAAAGAGCCCCGACCAAAAACCGGTCGGGTCAAGCAAATCCCACCCTCCATATTTCCCCCAAGCGCCAGGTGCTGTGGACAGCATGCGTGTACGTGTGTCCCACTACCATATATGTACGTATGTACAGAAAAAGGAAAATCAAAGCAAACGCAAGAGAGGTTTGATTTTCGTGAGGAGAGCGTAAAGGCAAGGAAGACAAACATATTGGGAGACCCAGTCCAATGCCAAGCTAAGTACGTTGAGAATGACGAGAAACGCAACGCGTAGATGATGAGGAAGGAATGACTATTCTACAGACGAGGTGGTGCAAAGCTCCTGGAAAGAGTTCGTTGCGTACCTGGGAAGATGGCATTTTCCAGAACGCCGGTATGTGCAAAAGTTGTCGGGAAGCCGTCGAGGACGATATCTTCTCAAGACTGCGCATTTGGTAGTGGCGAAGCGGTGCATGGCCAAGATGAAGACTAAGATGATGACGGAAAACCGGAACTCCGGGCATGAGTTCGTTGGACGACCGTTAATACGTCGTAACCCAAACTCCTCATTATGATTTGGTTTCCCTTTTGTGCACCAGATGCATTTTTGACCCACATAACTCGTTCCCATATCGTACATCCAAAAGTGGGAAAGAATTATGATTCCCGTCTTGAAGGATAGCCTTGACTGGCCATCATTTGTTGTTGTTGGTGCTGTTGATTGATTGCCATACCATAGGGGTTCATGTGAGGATTGCCATAGCTGCCTTCAACAATCTGTTGGATGGTACCGTTGCCCATGGCTTGTCCGTGAGCAATTGGACAATCCTTGTGGGCGAGGAGGATAGTCTTCAAGTTGACCAACTCGTCTCGCAATTGCTGGACGGTGGCGTTGAGGCTATCATTCTCCACAGAATACATCTCTACCTTCTGTTGAAGGTTCGCAAGCCATTGCTTCTTGCGTTGTCTGCACTTGAGAGCAGCGACCCTATCAAGGTTAGAGGTTTTATCAACAACAATTACATGGTTACTAACCTATTTCGCTCAAGGAAGTTCTTTCGCTTCTCCTCGTCAGTCATCTTCTTGCCATTGGCATGGAACTCATCCTTCGACATGTCTGGTTCCTCATCCTCGGAAGGTTGATCCATGCTCATGCTCATGCCGTTGTTTCCCTTAGCCTTCTTGTTTGCGGGTGCTTTGGGTTGGTCATTTGCTTTACGCCGACCATTAGTTTGACCATCTTGGGTCGAACTTCTCTTGCCCTTACCTCGGGTATTTGGTCTTGATTGGTCATCTTCGGACCCAACGCTGTTTCCTCGACCAGAAGTGGTACTAATAGAACCGCCATTACGGTGGCCCATATGAGGAGACGTTTCTTGTGACTGGCCACCCATTTGCATGTTCTGGGCGTGAACGATAGATTGAGGAGCAATAGCGTAGTGATTAGTTGGCTGTGGCCCGTTATGGGCGTTTGCCAAAAGGAAGAGGCCGTTAGCGGCGTCGTTAGTTTCGTTCTCTTGCTGTCTAAACTGTGGTGGCTTGACATCCATCCCATTCATAGTGATGTCTTGAGGTTGTGATGTGATTTTTGCTAGATGAGCAGATTCACTGGCCTTTCTAGCGTTGATGTTCATAGCAGTGCGATGGAAGTCCAGTGTCCCTGGAGTTGCGCCACCGTTGGCGAGGGAGTTGAAAATTGCCGATCCTCCTGGACTTGGTTCAGGGAACATAGATCCACCTCCGCCAGGTGTTAAGCCAGTTCGTTCACTCGGGGTCATGCCACTTCTAACATCAGATTCGCGTTGCGTCGGTTGTGGCCCACCTCTATGTAGATATGAGTCGCCAAAGTAATCGTCGTCTTTTGTTGGACCAGTGAGCATAGCGGGACTCAAAGGTCCAGAGCGCAGACCTGTCGCGGAACTCCAGAAATTTAAAGCCGGTGAAGTCAGAGCAGCCACGGATGGAAGCTTTGTTCCGCCAGGTGTTACAAGTCCAGCGGTCAATGGGCCTGCTGCACCGCCTGCGAAAGAGTATTCGAAGGGATTGGACTCGGTGCTTAGGATCTGGTGCTTTGCAGAGAAGTAGTCAGGGCCTTCTGTAGCTCGAGGAGGGGGAGGAGCAAGTGGCTCCGCATTCGCAGGTTCCTTCTTCAATTGTTCTTCTTGCTTAGTACTGGGCTCTGCCGACGAAGACATTAGTATGATAATCTATGAAGAATTGTCGCGAAGGATATTGTGCATAGTGATGATTGTCGTGCAGCAGAAGGGAGACTCTGATGTGACTTACCGTTAACTTTTGGAGCATCAACATTAGATTGAACAGGCGACGTCGAGGTCGACTTCTTTGCAGTTTCCTTCGGAGGAGACATTATTGAGTTTCGAGTCGAGGCGCGGGGGGTAGGGTAGGGTAGGAGGGACGAGTATCTCAGTCAAGTCAAGCAGGTATGACGCTTTGGATCTGCACCCGCAGACAGCTAGGGCTGCACTGGATTGTGGTTCCTGGGCGGGAGACTGGATAGACTCGTGCGAGGGAGGGACTTGAGTGGCCGTGGCCGTGGGTGCGTGAGTATGAGTGTGAGGGTGAGTGTGAAGCTTTCGAGGTCGATGACGTTGGAGGTTATGACGCAGGGCAGGCGAGGGCGAGGGCAGCAGCGGCGGCGCACTGGGAGACTCGTTAATTATGGACGGGGAAGCCAGACGAGACGAGGCGGGACCAGCCACTGGTTTTGCGACCGCAACAACTTACAAACCACTTTGGCGACTTCGACACTCTAAATTGCGCTACAAACCGCAGTGCAGCGATCTGTTATCGCAATTATAAAGGTAGGATGAAGATGTGCGATGCAAGAACGACAGTGCATTAATCCGCGATGAAGTCGAGGCGTTGGGTGGGCGGCGGTGAAGTGAGGGAGGGAGTGGCAACGCGCGACAGCAGCCCCTGACAAGAATCTTCTTCCGCTTCACGACGGCAGGGACAGCGCTACGAGGGCGACGGTGAGGTCAAATTAGATAGCAGATGGAGATGGCGATGCAGGGGTCGGTGGTGTGTATGATATGACGTTCGATGCAATGGGCCTCGAATCTATTGTGCGGAGAATCCTCGAAGGTTGGGTTTCCTGTCGCCCTCGAGAATGGATGCGAATTTTGGTGACGTATTCGCTTTTTTTTCCTTCCCTTCCTGCGACGGGTACAAAGAGCGCAGCGGTCCCCTCTGGCAATGCAGCAGTCCAGTTCCCCTTCTCTGGTAGCGAAAGACCTGGACTGGACTGTGTCTGTCTAGAACTGCCTCCTATGGATGCGGGCTTGGGATGAAATGCGGCTCTGCCTTTGTCGTGGTACTTCTGGTGGTCGATGGTCGTGAGGTACAGCCGTAGAATTCTGAGGATGACGCAGAGAATGTCGTCACAGGAACTGCGAAGTGGGAGCGGCTGCACTTTAAAGCCCAGTCGGCGCAATTGAGCTTAGCGGTAAAAGCGAGATTGTCTGTGCTCGGGCTGGGAGAGCCAATCATGGGTGAGAATTTGGACTCTAAGCATGACGCCATTCCCGAATGGGACTCGGAGGTCTTCCTCGATTAGAAATGCATATACAAGTAATTCGCCTCATTCTCTTTCTCGCCTTCCTATCTTGTCCCACATTGAGGGTGAATAACCGAGCATTGACTGTTGACTGTTGACATCCAGTGAAATTGACGACAGGTACCTCCGGATGGTATCGCATTTCATGTATCAAGTCGACCTTCACAAGTACACGCAATCGTCAGTCCACCTTGCAGAGTAGGGTTCATCCCCTCTCTGCTCCACTGATTTGGTTTGGCTTTGACTTCAGAGTCGCGTGAGATGGCGTGAGATGGCTCACTTCTTTGTTACACTCGCTGAAGAAAGATTTCCGAGAAGAGCCGGCCATGTGCTGTTTTGCCGTTGGGATTGTGTGGGGATTCTAGCGTCGGTCCACCATCCCTGGGAGGGTGCGTGTTGGAGGGCCTCTTTCTGTCAATGCAGTCATGTGAACCACAGCTGGGTCCACCTCCTTTGTTTGTCTCCTCGCTTAGAGGATAATGATTTTAACATCATGGATCTTATATCTGAGAAGTTAATCTGTGTCTTTGTGATCTATTTGCTAAACGGACATGAAATAAAGCTATGCTTTTCTCTTCGGAACTTGCTTCCGAGACTGTTTACACTTTTCAGCGGTGATTGCAACAACAGCTCATACACATTTGAAAGGGACGATCATCAGCGGTGTCCATAAGTTCTTCGAAAAGGGCCAGATTCTCATATATATATATATATATATAATAGGCAAGTTTCTAGCCGCTACAGAGGTGTTGTTGGCTGCCCTAACAGCCTTCTCATTACCGTCTTGGATTTTATGTGGCAAGATTCCTGACTTTGGCTTACACGAAGTACTTCATGATATTGACTGTGACATGACTGTGCTCTGATACTGGCCGTGGATATTGAGCGTAGCTACTCGCTACTGTATTTACACTATAGATGGCCTGCTCACGCTTCTCACCACCCTCTTCATCAATCATACCTTCATAATACAACTTGTCCCCCTTCACCACCAACCAATTGCCGTCACTCACAACTTAACCCCGTCAACCCTCCTAACCCTAAAACCATGCCTCGGCGCATGAACCCTCACACCCTCCACCTCTCCGTTCTCCGTCTCAACAACCACTTCCCTCCAATTCAACCCCACCAGCCTCCCCTGATCTCTGTGCTTACTCCCCGAATCCGTGGGCCACACCTCAACCAAGTCCCCAGACTTCAACCCACTCGGATCGCTCTCATCAACCCCGATACTCTCCTCCACAAACCCAGCCTTCCGAGTGATAGTGACAGCTTCGTCTCCCTTGATTGTCTTTGGCTTACCAGATTTCTTAGCAGCAGCACGGGTCGCAGCGTCGAAGCGAGAGATCCAGGCAAAGACTTTAGGGAATTGGGTAGGTGGGATGAGGTCCGGGGGAAGAGCACCTTTAAGTGTAGTGAGCCAGTGGAAGGGCCAGATAGCTGTAGAATATTAGCTTTGTTCAATCCAAGTCCAAAGCAGATCATCAAGCCGAGGAAGCTAACGAGCACGAAAAGACTGAGGTCAAAAGCAAGAGCAAATGAAAGAACAAACCCTCAATATCCGCCATCCCCGGCCCCCCCCCACTCCCCAAAACCCACTCCCTCCCATCCTCCAAAATCGTACTCTCCAAAAACTCAAATGCGCCTCTAACCTCCACCAACGCCTCCCCCCTCGCCCTCTCCCTAACCCCCAAATCATACCCCCCCTTCACACCGACATAATCCTCTCTATCCCTCCTAAACCTCTCGTCCTTCAACAACGGCATATCATTCGGGATCAGCGCCGCCGCTCTCCCGAACAGGTCCTGCACGGTCCAGAACTCGAAGAGCTTTTCTAGCCCTCTGTTGAAAGACGTGTTGGAGAGGGAGGGGAGAGAGGGGGAGGGCGGGAAGAGAGTGTTGAGTTTGAGGAGGATGAGCCGTGTGTCGAGGTAGATGTCTTTGCCGATTGAGAGGATGGGGATCCGTCGGTAGGAGGTCCCGATTGATTTCGTGGTGGGACGAGGGAGGATGGGGGGTTGGAGCTGGGTGCTGTTAGGAGTGGGGTTATGGTAAGAGAAGGGGAAGGACGTACGCATTGTGTGTAGGGGATGTTGCGGAGGTTGAGGTACCATACTATACTGTTGACTGTCAGCTTCATCCAGTATACAAAAACCAGAGGCAAGGTCGTGATAAAATGTATAAGAGAAGAAAGCTACAAACTCACCGTCTAGCATATGGCGAGAACGTGTAATGATACAAGATGATCTCTTCAGATGGCGACATACTGTGAAACTACTTATTAAATTTCTTTCCTTACAAATACAACTCGATCTTAAGCGATGAAAAGAGTATAAAAAAAGTGAGCAGCAACGGGGAGGAAGCTTAATGTTGATGTCCAGTTTGAGTTCACGCCCTATTGACAAAAATCGTGGGGTAGGCAGCTTCCCCAATGCCGAGGTCCTGCAACATCCCTGCAAGCGCCTGCTGTCAGGCGGTTTAGCTTGAACGTCCAGCGTTTCTTCACTGAAGTTGTCCTAGCTGATGTGTTTGGAAGTAATAAGCCGCGATATCTATAAAGCTATTTATCACTAATCTTTCCGAGGACTGCAGAGAAGTTCTCTTCATCAACATAATTTGAGATTGCAACGAAAATGCGCGGCTCAGAGTCTACTTCGCTTCCAACACTAGCTGGTGGGATCTCGAAGTCAAAGTATGCTCAAGTAGTCCATAGATTATGCAACGAGTCGGGCTTCTCCACCTACTCTGTCAACGAATTATCGACACTCTCAGCTTCCGGTGATCGAGTAATCATTCCGGAGAGTATCAAGCGTTTCCATGTATGTCTAAACTACCCACGTTCAATGCTCACTTCAAATCGTCCATTCATCAATGGATCCACGATGCATTTCGATCTTGATAAAAGTTGGGTTGTCCAAGGCAGTTTCGAAGCCTGATTTGCTGTCTGAATGTGGATTCCTAAATCAGGAAGCATTTCATGTTGCGGTATATCCGAGGTTGAAACGATACTGGCGGCAGTTAGCCGGTACTTGAAAATATTCCGTGCACTATTTATCCTCCAAAAGTTGGTTGCAGAATTTGGACTTATTTGCTTCGCCCTACGAGATAAAGAGTTCCGCGCATGAGGTTAGCCCTTCATCAGGATTGAGTGGATACATCGTGTCATGTTGGTGTCACTTTGGAGGAATTAAACGAGATGAAAGTAGCCGTATGTACCAAGGGCTGGAGCAGGCTCTGAAGTTTATTCTACTTAAAGATATGAACCAAGTAAACAACGATTTTCGTTAAATGCTGTGGAATGGAGACATGGACCAAGGTCTTTATGAATTTTACGATGTGAAGGTTCGTCGCGAGGCTAGTAGAGACAACGGAGGAGCTTCCATCATTGTGTGGAGATCAGCATAGCACCACTCCATATCATGTTACGAAACACGATGAAATTCAAGTCTGAACCATCGAACTGTATATGAACTGAGAGTCTATTCGCCGCCTGATTTTGATTCGCTTGTTTAAGACTCCATCATCACCAGAAAGAGGGGTATAAAGTCGTGTCACTTACATCTGATCTTCCCATAAATTAATAGCTTCAGAAGCCTCCGAGCACATTTTGCATGTATTGCTACATACAAGGTCAATATGTGCCCTCTCGAGTCAAATATATTACCTTATTGCCGAGACTTTGCACCATCTCGCTTAAACAATGGAAGTGTGGGGCAATGTCAATAAATCCTGGTCTGACCAGGAAGATATCATCTTAGACACGAACACTTCTACAGCATAATCGCGCGATCAAATCTCAACTTCAGATGAGAAAATCAAAGTGATCGGAACTCGTACAGTGTAATAATGCGGGCTTTATCGAATAGAAGTCGAGAGCCCAGCGCAATAGTGGCTCAATAGTGCCCTGGAGTTGTCAATCCGCCACTGAACGCGTTACTGTTTCCTCAATTACGAATGCCAAGCAGGAACCAGCGAACTATCAGGATGTTCTTCAATTTTGCCAAGATCCCAGTGTTAGACATAGCATTCATGGATTTCTGCTTGCTTCAGTAGAGAGGGTATATCCGGTATCACGTTGTTTTAAGAGCAAATGACTTTTAAAAGTCTGGGTTCACCAATCCTCGGCTATTTGAGGGAGTAACTTGCTGCTATCCTTGGAAAAATTTATCACAGATCTTCTTCTTGAAGGTGCAGTACCAGCACAAGAATCAGAGTGCACAGAGCCCATAGGACACGGCTTAGCGGCGTATAATACTAAGTTGTGTGAGCTCAGCTTTCTTGGATTCGGCCCAATCCTCCATTCACTCCAGTAATTTTGCAGTTTGCGAGACCCTTTCAAAACATAAACCCAGAACCAAAAGATTTTACCGTTGGTTTATTGTTGCGCTAGCCAGTTTTGGTCCACTGAGGTGAGAGTTGAGACTCTTTTTGAGCGATGGCTCCTTACTACTGCGACTGCCACCCACATCGCTCCGACAGAAGAAAATTATGAGGAGTATTGAGGTGTGACCGGTCAACGCCTCATGTCTACCCTTCGCTCCTTGCTTGAATGTAGTGACTCATGAAGCCAGTTGGTCTTGGTGTGAATTACAGCTTACTGGATGTCAGGTCGAATTTATTAAATGAAGACGTGAAGCTGTGAAACTGTGAAACTGTGGAGTTGACCACATTCACCACTCGCTAGTTCATATCTCCGATATTTCTTGAGTGCTGCAATGTGTCTCTACCATTGAATGAATAGAGTATAAACTCAAAAAAATCACTTGTCTACTCGATACCTAACAAAGAGACCGTTAGAAGTCTGGAGACTCTCAATTATCATTTTCTTGTTTACTGTATATCACTTAGGTATTCTCAACCGATGTTATGCCATGCGCCAAAATCTTTCCTCCCAAACACGTTCGCACGTGCAGATCTCTCATACGTCTGAAAGCATTTCAATTTCAATATCAATATCTTTATGGATTATTGGATCTTCGTCGTGGATTTTGGTGAGCTTACTTCCTTCCGGATGCCAGTCACTATCCCGAAGTTGGTGGTTCTGTTTGGAAGTTAGTCGTAAAGATAGGGAGCTCTGTGCCGGTTCAAGTAACAACAGAGGATGGCTGCCACACATGTTATCTGGTCACATGAAAGAACAGATGTAAAACTTGACTCGCAGAATGGTGGCTGATGTTTCTATTTCAATAATTGAAGGCCATGGACGTAACGATTTCGTCGCCGCCACGGCAAAGGGGATTGTCAGTGAGGTGGTACTGCTTTGTTCAAATTGTTTATATTTAGCATTGCTCATACACCTAGGGTGTATCGTATAGTTCTATGAAGAACCAAACGGCCTCAAACAACATCTGATAGAGAGAAATAGTCGAGGTCCTATGAGACGTACTTCAGCATAGCATTAGCAAACGTCACATAATTTTCAAAGTATCTGTGTTGTAGAAACCATCACAAAGTAACATGTACCGTAACATAATTCAAGCTATATAAGAGATTTGCAGAGATTATTGTCTAAAATTTCGTCAACTTGGGAGACGTAAACAACTCACCACAACACGGCTCCCCAGAACCGACTTGCTGGTACTCAAAGAGCTTACGGACAGGTGAGTATGATTGACTGCAACAGCAGTAAACTCCTGAAATTCCGAATCATGGAAAAATCAGGACCAAAGAAGGTAAAGATAAGAGTTGGACTTTCGCCATTTGCAAGCCGTCAAGTTCCACTAATATACTTGTATCAATAGTTTTGGCATTCCAAAATTTGAACTCTGTGACGAAAGATATAAGTGGAGACATTGTCATCGGCTCTAGTTTATTCCTCTCTGTATCCACTCGGGTTCAATAGCATGTATCCGGTGCCAAGCAATCCATGGAGAGCACCCTTACTGATTGACCTATTGTAGTGGTGATAGGTACGGTCTGCAGGCTCCATAGAGCTGGGGAAGCTACCATGAGCATGCTGACGTGTCGTGTAAAGGGCTGCTTTAGGAAATACGGACAGCACAGAATGTTGCCAAAATGCACAATAACAGAGATAAATGAGGAATTGAAAGCTTAGATGAGCTGTTGTGATCTATACCAGACTCGAATACGCTCATGACCGCGAACATACTTGGAGTATGCCACAACCCGAATGCGATGTTGTTGATGTGCCCCTTCCCCAGGATTCCCCTTCGCTTGCGGCCTAGCGCGCTCGGAGACTGACCAGCATCCCTGTCGGAAGCAAGTGCCTCCCAAGGCTTTCATCATTCAGCCTCCGCCCAAAATTCCCAGACCCGAATCAGACCAGACCAGACCAAACCTCATCCCTTCTACTTGTCCCTCAACCTTGCTCAGCGGCGTGCAGGTATCGCCCTCATTCAGACTGCTCTCATCTCTCTGCACGCTACATAAGATTGTTGCCAGCACCTTTTATTGCCGCGGGCGGTACATATCCACCGTATCGTTCAGAACCGCCACTACTGTATGATCTGTCACCTAACATTGCCCATCCCATCCATTGCCCACGCCCGCCCGACAACCCGTCGCATCTCGAACGACAGCCCGCACACTTCCTCATCATGGGTCACCGACAGAGGAAGGACTTAGCTGCAAGTCGACGACGGGTTGAGGACGAGGGCGATGATGAAGGAGGACTCGATGCCGGAGACTTGGACGACGACTCTAGTGAGGGGTCTATCCTAAGTGATGAGGATGACGCACACGAAGGAGACGAGGTCAGCACAGTACGAGTAGCTCCTGCTGACTCCTCAGAGTTGCCGAAGATCAATGGAAATGGCCAGAAATTGCCAAAAGATGGAAAGGGAAGCTCGAGTAACGGCATTGCGGAGAGCTCAAAGAAACCGCTTACCAACGGCACCAGTGATATGGATATGATGCTAAATGGTCTCAATATATCAGATCACAACGGGCCCGCGGAAGGAGTGGAGTATGAGGATCTTCGAGATGATGAGGAGATGCGAATACCCTCTCCTGCTGTGGTCAACTCCAATGCCCAAATGGATCGACCGCAGGAGCTTCCACACGAACGTCGACGACGGGAACATGAGGAATACAAGAAGAAGAGGGACGCGGATCCAGCATTTGTACCAAATAGGGGAGCCTTCTTCATGCATGATCACCGTCATTCAGGGCCTGCTGCAAATGGGTTCCGGCCCTTCGGAAGAGGCAGAGGGAGAGGTCGACCGGGTATCGGGGGTCCATTTGCGCCGTCTAAGTAAGTCATCACTTACTCCATGTATCTGGCTGCCAGATACTGATGTTGAACAGCCAAATGCAACAGCCTTTCGAACCTACTGATGCACCTTGGACTCATGATATGCACGAAGTCATCAGCGAGCCCTCTCCTCGAAACCTTCAGCCGAGTTATCACAGCATGCCTTCACGCGTTCCAATCAGTACCTCGAAGGCCGCGCCTCCGAATCGAGCATTGTCCGTGACAAAACATATTGGAAATGTTCAGATACGTGTATATCTGTCGGATATGGAGAAGCCTCACGTATTCCCGGGAATTGCGGTAAAGCAGTACACTCGTCTACCAGATCATCGTCCTCCACTTCGACGAGACAAACCAGTCCGAATTTCCCTTCCCGATCATCCGCCGCGATATATTTTTCCAGCCGTTGACAGGTCTTTCATCTTCATACCTCGTGCTATGAGACCAAATCAACAAGGCTTTGGTGGACGTGGAAGGGGAAGGTCGGCTATGGGATCTATCGGTGGATACTCAAGACGCACAAGCGTCTTTGGCGGTAGCATGTTTGGAAGTGCATACTCTCCAAGTGTTGCTATGAGCCGTCGCTCCTCGCTGGCCCGGGAAGTCAACAGAGATGGTTTGGCATCGCCAACTGGTTCGACTGCATCACGACAACAGATGCCCATGGATCCGTCAAGACCGGTCCCTGTTGTCAAACTGCCACCAGCAAGCCAGTCAGTCCAACCTCAGCATCTCCAGCCCACGAACGATGCACCTCGAAATGATTCCCTGCAAGCATCCACGTCTATCGATGATCTAACCCGCCCACAAACATACCCACTTCCCCAAAAGCCTACCTTCCGTGAAAATCGACCAAATCCTATTCCCATGCATCAACCTCGACCCCAGAAAGCTGTGTCAGTTGCTGACATCGAGTCGCCCGCAACACTGTCTTTCAATCCTCCGCAGCAAGATCAACAGCCTTTCCACCAGCAGGTTCCAGTCCAAGTCAACGGAAATAACTATAAGCATGATAATATGCTTCACTCGCGAAATCCATCATATCCTAGCCAGGCTTCTACAGGGACACCTTTGTCACAGATCCCAGAACGTGCTATCCACGCTCAGCCATTCCAGCCAAATCCATATCAACAACAAACTCCGAACTTCTACTCTCCAGCACCCTACATGCCTGCACCTCAAGGTTACTATTATCCGCCAAGCTACAACCAACCAGGAGCTGCACCGCAATTTGTTCAACCGCAACCACAGCAGCAAGCTCCTTTCTCTCAACCTAATCAACAACCTGATACTACCAACCTAGTGGCTCAAGAAGTCAACGGCATGGTATACTACTACGATGCTGCGCAAATCCCGGCTGTTGCAACTTTCCCCACCTACCAAGCCCCTCCCTCATATTCGATGCAGCAGGTTGGCGGAGTCGTCGGAATGGGTGGCATGATGACCCCGAGCCCCGATGGCTTCTACTATCCCCAAGCCCCACAGCAAGGTGTCGTCTACTACCCGCAGTAATGGGACAGATTCTGGTGTGCAACAATATTTGTTTTATTCTTTCTAATGGTTTCAGCGATCTTGTCAGGGTCATGATGGGGTTTCATTGTGCGGTATAGGAAGCGTCTTTGCTCTTTTCTCCATTCATTGCAGTATTCTTCGTGTGTGAAAAGATATGGTATTCCGGTTCATCATTGCGAGAAGGGTCTAGGACATCTCTCTGTTTCCCATGGCAAGTTTCACATTTGAGATGGGAAGACCGAGTAGCAGATGGCAACTGGTCGCGTATCCAGCTACACACTTTCCAGCTGGCTGCATCTTAGTATTTGTTTGGTTGCATGATGGCCTCTTTCATCATTGTTGTTTACGAGAGTCCCCCTCGGAGGCATTCGTCGACCGTATTAGCCTTCGCGGCATTGGTCCAGTAGAGTAGTGTTAGTAGTAGTAGTAGTCGCAGTAGCAGGCAAATCAGACAATCAGTGGATGACATTGATATCTTGATAGCGAGACACTGAAATGCAATTGAGCCGGTCCTCGCACAACACCCAATATCCGGGGATATATCATCTTCTCACTTGTCAATCAAATGGATACATACCATAAGGATATCACAACATGACAGGTGGAAGAGCAGTAATCACTGTGTGCACATGCAACTGCCCGATACCAAGCTATCCGAATATCGGGAGGCTGCCTCCAGTTCTGACGCAAGGCTGTTCTGCCTTCGAGAATCAGGCGGTCAGTCGGGGTCAAGGGTGGCGGACTTTTGGCTTTCGGACTTTCCTTCTATGGTGCATGAGTGTCTCGTTCTCAAGTTTGTGGTAGCATACCGATTAGTGGCCACAAGTACTACAGAGCCTTATGCTTGAAACCAGTTCTCTCAGCTCCAGACTGCGGCCATCAACCGTACCACTGCAGAACACGTCTGTGATTGGTTGCCTTCTTTCATAGTTCGTAAATGCATATGTCGTGGAAGCCTAGGCAGGAGGCAGGAGGCAGGAGGCTGAGGAGGCACGCAGGCTCCGGCAAGTCAATAGGCAGTTTTCTATGGGTTACCCATGACTTCAGTGTGGTTTGGACAGATAATATACTGGACAGAGGGTCCAAGTGACTCTACTTTTATGTTAAAGCCCATAGTCACATGCCAAGTAAGTGCTTTGAAGGCCTCTTTGTTCAGGCTCTGAATGTTTCGGATTTCATTCCATCCGCATGACTTCCTGCTCCGGCGTAACTTTCAGAACGCCTGTAGACGATGAATAGCTTGCTCTATTTCTATTTACTTGACTCAGGTACTCTCGAGGTGATTCCAGGATACTCCTATGGTTGGAGAAATGCCCTAAGAAGGAAACTACAGCCTTCAGCTTCTCATTCACCTACAAAGCAACCAACTCCTCACTGCATGCGTGAGTGAATCAGGAAGTCTCATTGACGAAGGCTCGCTCGTGACTCGACCCAGTTCGCCGCCCGCCTTGTCTCGCCCGTCTTGCCGATGAGGCAAGCTGGAGCTTTATCAAGCCCACGATCACGACTCCGCAACTCTATCCTCTATCCTCTCTCCTCTCCTCGTTTCTCACAGCAACCACCAACATCGACCTCTGCCTTCACCTCTACTTTTACATATGACCCCCTACAAAACAAAAGAATTTTACCTCCGAGCGTCCTGATTTTTACCGTCGCCGCCCCGCCTTCTACGTATTTCTGGAAATCGCCTTCAGCTTGCAGTCGTAATCCAGGGCGGCCTACTGACTACTGTACCTTCCGTACCGCAATCAAGCAAGCGAGCGGCGCTAACAGCACAGCTTACCTTATCGACACTCGACAGACAGCCGTGAGCTCGGGCTCCCCCAAGGCAACACCTGCACCTCCTCACCTCGATCCCCTCCCCTCACCCTCACCCTCACCCTCACCCTCACCTCCTCGACCGCTCTCCATCCTTCCTCCTCCTCCTCCTCCTTCATCCAACCTCAACTCTACTCTGCTTGCAAGAATACCCATAACGGTTACTTCTTGCACTGCCACTTTGATACTTCCCAAGATTTCAACAGCTGCGAGCATACAGTTCGTCTTCCCCACCTCACCTGAGACGCTTGTTGCACGTCACCGCTTGACCTCCAAGCTGACACAGTACAGCCTCATACCCACCGCAGTCATGGCGTCGACTACGCCTACAACCGCAGATACTCTGGTCACCTTGAAGATCAATATCGAGGGCACCAACCGTCGATTCAAGCTCCCACTCCGTGATCTAGTACCCAGCACTCTTCCGGATAAGGTATGTTGTGGTTCCACAAGCGTCCCCAGCATAGCCTGATGACAATCAACTCTCCCTCACGATGCTTCATGGTTGTACATGGTGAATAGAGGCTGACATGTTTGTTTCCCTATAGCTCCGCTTCCTCCTCGCAATCCCTCCTTCCGTCGAGGCTATCTTCGAACGTTACTCCGATAGCGCCGCTGCATTCATTGTCCTCGACCCAAACAATACCTCCGTCTACAAGCAACTCTACCGCGCTGCAAAGGCCAAGCTAAAGCTTCGTCTCAAGGTCACTATCAAGGAAAAGGAGCTTGTCACCCCTAAACCTGCTACTGTCGAGGACGAGGAGCCAAATCCAGTCAGCCCAGTTGAGGAGGAGCCTGCCCAGATTGAGCCAACTCCAGAGGCGACTCCAGCTCCTGCAACAGAATCGTCTGTCAGCTATCCGGAGAAGACCGTCTATCCAGGAAGCGTTGCTGAGATCCAGAAAGGATTCGAGGAGCTCTTGATCGCCAGCAACGAACATTCGAAGTCCACCTTCAAATCTTTCGCCCAGCCATCAAGTAGCTCTACCTGCTGCAGTCAGTTCAATAAAGATACAGCCAATATGCTCCATCATAAGGAGGCTCCCAGAATGAACACTTGCTCGAGCAGCGAGATCCCGGTCACCCGTGGAACTGCTGCCCGTGATAAGTGGTTTGCTGAGCTTGCTGGCCTGTCCAATTTGGCCAGCGACCGTACAACGAGTCCCTGCGTTCCTATCGTACCAGCTTCCCCAAGTCCAGGAACCGTCAGTATCTACTCGGTCTACTGCAACAACTGCCAGGTCACAACCTCCAATGCACACTATCACTGCAGCACTTGCGATGATGGTGACTTCGATCTCTGCCAAGCTTGTGTCGACAATGGTGTTACCTGCAGTGGCGATGATCACTGGATGATCAAGCGTTTCGTCAAGAATGGACGAGTTATCAACAGCACTACTGAGACAATTGCACCAAAGTCCAGCCTTGGAGAGAAGAAAGAAACTTGTGTTGTCTCTGAGGAGCCAATTGCTACCCGTACTTGCAACTCTTGCATTAATGGTATAGTCTATATTCCGTTTATGAATGTGTAGCAAAGCTAACAAAACTCCGCAGAACTCTCAGAGGAGAACTTCGTTACTTGCACTTCTTGCCCCGACTACGACTTGTGCATTCCCTGCCATGTCAGCTTGGAGCATGGACATCACCCCAAGCATGCTTTTGAGCCAGCTGTTGAGGATACTACTCTTGACTTGGTTGCTAATACTCTTCTTGCTCCTGGCCGAAACACTGGTCACAATGCTATCTGTGATGGCTGTGACAAGTATATTTACGGCGTTCGCCACAAGTGCCTTGACTGCCCAGATTGGGACTTCTGCTCTGCATGCCACCCGAATGCTAGCTTCATCCACCCCGGCCACCGATTTGTTCCAATCTACGAGCCTCTTAATGATATCTCCGCCATGTCAAGATCATTTGCTACTCGTGCTCGCCACCACGGCATCTACTGTGATGGCCCGCTTTGCAACTCCGGCAATGGACAATCATTCATCAGGGGCGACCGATACAAGTGCGCTGTCTGCCATGACACCGACTTCTGTGCGAACTGCGAGGCCAGCCCATCGAACCGCCACAATCGAACTCATCCTCTCATCAAGTTCAAGACTCCTGTACGAAACGTCAGTGTCACAACTCTTGGTGATCATGAGGATGGTCAGCGTATGCCAGTCATGGGTGACCGCCGTGGGCGCTCCAGCACGTCGAAATCTACTGAGACCACACCTGCTCAATCATCTAACGCTGCTACTCAGGTCCAGACCGTTGCTGAGCTCAAGCCATCTGAGCCAGTGAAGGTCGAGGAGACCCCAGTCAAGGCCGAGAAGGTCCCAGAGGTCAAGAAGGAGGAGGCCAAAGAACTCCCTGCAGCTGCTTTGAAGGAGGATCTTATTGCTTACTTCGTTCGTGATGTCATTGCTGATGGTACCATCATGCCACCGAATACTGTCTTCGAGCAAACCTGGTATCTTCGCAACGGCGGTAATACATCCTGGCCCGCTGGATGTACTGTTAAGTTTGTTGGAGGCGACAATATGTGTGCCGTTGATCCTGAGCATCCAGCCAGTGTTCACGAGCTTGTGTCCGCTGCTGAGAGCACTACTTGCTACACTGAGGTTGCCCCAGGTCAAGAAGCTGGTTTCACCGTTTTGATGAGAACCCCAAGCCGTGCCGGTAACTCTATCTCCTACTGGCGCCTGACTGGCCCTGATGGAGACAAGTTCGGCCACCGACTGTGGTGTGACGTCAACGTTCAGATCCCAGAGCCAGTAATTAAGGAGGAACCAAAGCCTGCTGATACCAAGGTTGAAGCCGAAGGTAGCCAGATGATCTTCCCCAAACTGGAGAAGGAGTCTCCAGCTTCCAGCATCCACGAGCCGGCACCTGCTGCTCCCGCTGCATCTAGCGCTGCTCAAGATGAGGTAGACGAGTTCGAGGAATTCGTTGATGAGTCCATCGATGACGATGAGACCGAGGATGGCTTCCTCACTGATGATGAGTACGATATCTTGGACGCCAGCGATGAGGAGATGATCGCTGAGCAGTCCAAGCTTCTCAAGAAGTAAATTTGCTTTTTGATAAGCATGGGAGGATGTATGAGGGAATATGGTGCGACGGCGCAAGATTGACACAAACAGCTCTGGATAGCGGATATGGGTGGAGCAAAGGGGTTTTCGGATGATTATTTTCGCGCTGGTTTTACATGTTTCCACACTCTGCTTTCCGGGTTTCTTGCATGTATGTTACTTCGACGGGTATGCGCTCTCTCTTTACTTGGCCAATTCGTCTATTACGATAAATGGATGGAGGCATGCATGTTTCGGCTTCTGGAGTTGGCGGGAACTCACCAACCTCTCTTCCTGCAAAGGAAACGAAGTCGAAAAGCGTGTTCTCGCATTTCGGTGTGCCCGCATATATGCAATCAATCAATCATACCAATACCAACAAAGAACAAAACAAACGAACAGACACAAAACTTCATATAAATACGTCTTCCCCTTGGATGCACGGATCAACGGGATATCTCTTCTCCACTCTTGTGGTCATGCGCGCATGGGTACTCTTTCTGCTGCGGGGTTTGCTCGTTTTGATTTGCTTTACGGTGGTGAGGTACGCAGGTGTGTTAGGGGGTGGAGTGAAATAGTGGTAGTGAGTGAGCACGCGAGTAAGCAGACTGCTATGAAATATGACTCTTTCTATGAAATTCTGGGCTTCTCTGGGATTGTGAGGTGCGACGTACGATGTGAAATCCAAGCAGGCATATTGTGAGATGTGAAATTTCTGATAAGTTTGACTTTGACTTGTAATATTGCCATCAAGCAGCTATCTCAAGACAATACTTCCGATAATCAAACTCCTCCAAGCTCCCAAAAGTCTCCGCCCACCCATCTCCAACCTCACCCAACTGCTCCTCATCACTGATCCTCACCATGCCTGTCCTACCCGCCAAAATCTCCCCCCACATCCCCCGATACCCATCCACCAACTCAACATGCGGCACCCACACAACCCTCATCCCAGCTCTCCGTCCTGCCTCAACACCAACAATGCTATCCTCAAAGACCAAAGATTCATTAGGCATGATAGGCTTCTTTCGTTCCTCTCCTTCTTCCTCGGCATTCTTCGATATTGAGGAATTCACTGCCTCCAAAGCAACTCGATAAATATCCGGCGCCGGCTTCCCTCTTCCCTTCTTCACTCTCTCATCATCACCAAGAATCCTCCTCTCATCCTCAAAGACGCCCAGTAATTCTTTAATCTCTTCCCTCCGGGTCTTCAATTCAAAGGTCGCCCTCTTAGTACTAGACGCAAGCGCCAGCTCGATCTTCTCACCAGTCAGACTACTACGCGCGGTACTGAGGTTTTGAAGAAGCTTGGCTGCGCCGGGCAGGGGTTTGCAGGATGGGAAAGTGCGGTGAGTTTCTGCTGATTGTTCGGAGGCGTATTGCGCGCGGGGGATGGGGAGTTGCGCCCAGGCGTGGAAGAGGTCGCTGTTTGTGGAGTTGGGGATTCCTGTGAGTTGGACGCGGAGGGATGGAGTGAGGGGTGGGCGGTTGTGTTTTTGGAGGACGAGGTTGGTGGAGGTTGTGATGATGTCTTCCTGGGAGATGAGCGATTTTAGCATATTGTGCGTGTGTATGTGTGTGTATGTGTGTGTATGTGTGTCTGTTTGTACGGAGAGAGTCGGATCTCGACTAAATACGGGATACTTGCTGTGTTGAGCAGGAGGCCGTCCATGTCGAATATACAGGCACGGATTGCAGAAAACATGGGATGATTGTTAGCTACGTGAATCGAGTTAAAAGAATAAGATCCAGCCTTTTTGCGCAAGGTACACCCTCTCGGGTGAAGCCACTTACTCTGTCTTGGGGAGAGTCATGGCGTCTGAGAAGGTGAAGGTCCAATGACCTAGCTTATACTTCGCGGTGAGGCAGTGACAGATACAATGTTATATCGAGAACTGATTTAGGTTGAATTATCTAAACTCTTGTATTGCGTATTGAGTTATGATGCCAAGTGGTTGTGAGTTGAAGTTGTTTCCGGTGTCAGATGGAGGGGTCAAGCAAGAATCATGCTAAGCTCGCTAAGCCCGATGGAGAAGTTTATTTACCTTCTTATTGAACGCTGGTTCGTTGAACCGGTGGTCATGGAAGTGTGTTATGATTAAGTGGATAGTTTTGACTTTACAGATAATTTGATGGCTAAATGTCTCATTGGATACTTCAAGATATCTACGGTATACTTCTATATCGTTGGGAAGTAACACATGCGAATTTGTGTCGCACAAATGTTACAAGACGGACTGGCAAAACCTCATTACACTCTGCGTGGCTGGGACGCCTTTCCGACTAAGGAAATTAATTCCATCCTTGCCTCTCCCCAATGCCGGATCCCCACCTCCCAGAAGCAATGCTGTATCTCCCTCGCTCCATGCCCTTCCCTCCACCAGCTCCCGAATATACTCCCTAATCTTGCGATCCCAGAAGCAATTCTCTTCCTCGAGTTCTTCGCTATTAGCATCCACTACATCTATCCCACCATCAGACAACGTCTCACTCAGAGGATACGATCCCGCGAAGTCCCAATCCAAAACAGAGGCTATCTG
The DNA here is from genome assembly GCF_030347475.1 of Cadophora gregata. Taxonomy (NCBI): domain Eukaryota; kingdom Fungi; phylum Ascomycota; class Leotiomycetes; order Helotiales; family Ploettnerulaceae; genus Cadophora; species Cadophora gregata. Next base: position 749,334 of record NW_026695935.1, on the reverse strand, counting down.
GTCACCTTTCATCAGTATATTCCGACCATGTAAGTCACCGTGGATAAGCACGAACGGCTCATCCGCAATAGATTTCTCTGCGAGAGCTGCTCGTCTCTCTTGTAACTGTGCAACGAAGTCTGCAACTGAAATATCCTCAAAGAGACTCTCATCAATGTCGTCTCTGTCAGCGTTGCTATAGTAGAAAATCTCCTTGTCATAACAAGCCAGCATGTACTCCTTGGTGGAAGAATATGGACCGATAGGATAGCATTCATTCTTATGGAACTTCCCACGACCTTTGAACAGTTTAGAGCCTTCGACTGGTGGCGCAGAGACAAACCTCACATGATCCAGGCCACCGATCTTGGAGAATCGGACTTCTGTGAGGTCGACAACTATGGTGGCGAGGCTGCGGGCAATGGTTTCTTTTTGGGTGGTTGTGAAGGTCATCCATAGAGAGCTGAGGGCTTTGCCGTCAATGAATTCCTCGACGATGTAGGATGTTTCCGGTGAGTCTGTTGCATTGAAGGAGTAGACTTGGGAAACTGGAATGTGAGAGATCGTTGAGGCAACGAATCGCTTAAATGCAACTTCATTGGTTATCTGGTTTGGAAGTAGACTGTCCGAGCACGGAAGGCGAAGAATATACTTGTCGACTAGGTCGTGCAATACTGGTGCCGAGTTGCTGTTGCTGCCAGTAGCTTGCGAGCTCTAAATGTACATAGTTAGTGATTATTCTGCACCATAACAACAACACAAGAACTGGGGAAAAGTTTCATTGCTTAAGTTCATAGGTGTCTCAGACTTCTCTAGAGCCAATGGGGTCGCTTATTTTGATCTTCTTATCAAGCTTCACTAGCCAGATGGAGTTGTATCCTCCTCGAGCCAGTAGCGTCACCTCCTCCACGTCATTGATAGCACTTACATCCACGGAGCCTCCAACCGGGAAGCTTCTTGAAGCATCTGTGTCCCAGAGATGCTCAGCGTTCGCTGTCGTGTCCGCTACGCCTCGTGTTGCTGCTATTTTTGTCGCTCTTCCCTTCAGTGTTTTCGCGATCACAGCTCTTACAATTTTGAGGGTATCCATTGCTATCCTGTTTGTACTAGACAACTTTTGGGTGGACGCTACACTTGACTTGGTTCTTCCTACAGAATCCATACTTAGTACAGCATATGCAGTGGCGTGTTGTAGGTATACCTTTTACAGCAATTCTTAGCGGTGGTGGTAAAGGCAATATCAGATGGTTCTAGCGACTCAATTGTGCTGCACTGGTTGACATTCCTACTTATGGGGCGACTGGCCTTTTATGTGCATTCTCAACTAGTACGTTTCCATGTGATTCGGGAGAGGATTTTCTCTATTCGTGGAAGTTGAAAGAGTCTAACAAAGCCCGGTAAGATCACTTGAACGTTTCATAGTGACATTGCGATACTTGCCTTGGCAAACAGGCAAACAAGCAACCAAGATCAAACGGTCGTCCATGATGTCAAAAAGAAGTAACAATTCTTGCTCGACATGTTACAAGTAAGCGCCAAAGCAAAGCGATAACCGGACCTAGCGATTTCCGGTACATTCGTACAGTACGCCGGGAGCTTCAAGGATGATTGGCTTGTGGTGTTGGAGATGTCCAACGACTCTTCATGACATTCGTCTTTTGGTGGATAGATGGCACCAGTTTCGAGGTAGTGCATCAAGGTGAATAATAGAAAAGAGAAGCTCATGAAGAACGGTACATGATAATCATTACTCCATTTCTTCACAAATATCGCTAAACTCAGAACTTGACCTTCTGACCCTTACTCTCCACAATACCACCAGTTAATCGAGGAGCATAGGCTTGGCGGTACTCAACAGTCTTAGCAATAACTGGACCGGACTTTGCTTCCTCTCCCGAAGCCTCAGAGGCCCCTGGCGCGCCTCCAGCAGCTCTCTGTTTCGAGCCATCCTTGCCATATCTCTTCTTATATCTTACTTGGGCATCCTCGGCAAACTCCATTCGTAGAGGTCGTCCTTTGATTCTGTTCACCCACCACTTTCTCATTTTGGTCTTCTTGGGCTTCGCTTTTCGCTCCCCCTCTGAATCTGACCCGTCATCGCTCTCCGACTCTGATGCCTGCGAATCTTCTTCTTCGATCCTCACAAAACCCCGGACTGCGCTCTCGGCTGATTCCAGCTCCTCGAATACAATCCATGCGTAACCCTTGCACTTTCCTGTGTCCTCGAATGTTGCAACCTTGACGCTGGCAATAGCTCCGCACTTCTCGAAATGCTCCTTGAGCGAATCCTCCGTGGTATCAAAGCTCAAGTTGCCGAGGAAAACTCTTGTACTCGGTGGTTTGCCTTCCTTTCTTGTCTCCTCCTTCGTCTTCTCAGGTCGACCCTCAAATGACTTGTTATCCTTAATGAGAACCCGTCGACCAGATAGAAGCTGCTCAGACAACTCAACGGCATGCGTTACGCCTTGTGCTGTAGAGAAATCGACATATGCGAATCCCTTGTTGTGGACCGTCTTCCCGTACTTCTTCTCCTCGACTTTGTTGGCTGACTTCTTGTCATTTGGTCCTGGCATGTGGATTCTTGTGATGTCCTCCTCGGTCAAATCGGATTGTTCAACCAAGAATGTTCGCAGATCGTCTTTGGACACAAAGAACGGCATATTGCCAATCCATACACCATGCTCAGATCTTTTCTCCACCTCGACCTTGGGCTTCTTTTCTTCAACTTCGGAAGGAGGCTCTACTTTTGCTGCTGGAATGGGCTTTCCCTTCTTCAGGCGACGAAGCTCTTTCTTAGATGGCGGCTGGGGAGCAGTAATATCGACCTCAATTTCATCTGCATCTTCGTTTGCCTTGCGCTTCTTAGCTGGAGATTCTTCGGGGCTATCGTCCGTGGCTTCTGGTACAGGCGAATCTTCCTTCGATTCAGCAATTGCAGGCTCTGGTGGTGAAAGTGCATGCGGTGGGGTTGGTTCTGCAAGAGCTTCGGCTTTTCTCTTCTTGCTGGATTTCTCTTTCTTGGGTTTCGACGAAGAGACTTTTGCCACTTTCGTGGAGACCTTCTCGGCGGAAGGCATTGTTGTGAGAAGGTGGTGTAATTCTGGTGGAAGAGACAAATTCCCCGCTGTGAAGAATTGTGAGTTGATGCAATTGATTGTCCCAAGAACAAGCGGAGAACCTTTTCGCTTTAGTAGATATTACTTCTACTGTCCTGTAGTCCAGAAAATGGCAGGTATCGTGGCGGAGTGTGAGATTTGATATAGAGATCGTCCTTAGTCAAGCCTAAAACCCAACATCCAGCTCGAAATTATTTCTTCCGATAAACTCGATAAAGATTCTCGGCCCGTCATATTTCCGGTTTTAGCCGCTTCAAGCATAGATCTGTCGGCCCTGGTCGTCGCTGCCATAACGGGGCACAAAGCAGCCTTAAAGCAGCATTATCAAGGTTGGAATGGCTTCATGACGGGGTGGAGTTCGAGTTTCGCGGCAAGACAGGAGCCGCGCAACTCCCGCCATATTAGCCATCTATCACTAGCGCAGTCCAACCGACGTTGTGATTACCTACCATGATTAACCCCAACTTTCTTCCAATCTAAAACAATACAAATAACGCGGAAACCATGGACGCCAACAAAGACGAGACCTTGGTTGTGGACCAGGACACGATTATGGGTGATGATGGAGCTGCCACGGGGCAAAATCCAGCAGACTCGAAGCCCACATACAAATCTTTCAAGTACGCGCATGCCCCAACGAGAGCTCCTTGGGAGCACATACCAGCTCCCACAGTCTGCTCTTAGCAGGAGGCTCAACCAGATGCTGAACCTGAGCTGACGTGCTATGCTTTAGAAAGAAGTTCCGCAAGATGAAGATCAAGTTCGATGAAGCTATGCGCCGGAGCAATGATCTATACCTCGAAGAGCAGCGTGCTCTCAAGACAGCCAAGCGCCTTGCGCAGGAGAACGAGTAAGGACTCAAACACGGGGAGATAAACATCTAGCTAACATGTCACAGTCAAATCATGGATCTCCTCCTCGACGTCAACAACTCTGCCCAAATTCCAGTTGACAAACGCATCGATCTTACGCCAGAAGAAGGCATCCTATCCGAAATCCCACCCCTCATCACAGAAGAAGAGCTCGCGAACGCTGCTGAATTACAAACACCAGAAGGCATTGCACTCTACAATGAGATCCAAGTCCTTGTCAAAGAGCGGGACATAACCCTTAATAATGCCTCCAAACCCCCCAAGTCCCTCGCAACACTCCTGAAGAACGTACCACACATGAAGTTCGGCCACCCAGGAGTTCCGGAAGATTCACTCGACCTTCTGAAAACTAGTGAAGGTCATCCCGCACCCCTCGGATACCTCACAGCAGACCAACTAGACGACTACATCTACGACATCGATGCTCAACTCGGTACCGTCCCAACCCTTCCCCCTCCCTCACCATCAGCATCCCACCAAGACCTCGCCTTCGGCAACTACCACAGCCCATACAACTGGCTCCGTCGCAACCAGCCACACATCTTCCTTCAAGACGGAGAAGGCAGCGAGAAATCCAATGGCAAGCCCGGCGCCCTCCGTGGAGCAGGAAAGCGAGCCAGCATCCCCGCACCCAGTAAACCCGACTCCCTTGAGATCGTCGAGGAAGATGGCCAAGGCTATGATTTCGCTTTGGGCGGAGGAACCACGACCAAAGGCAAGCGGAAGCGTGACGATGATGACAACTCAGGTGGATACCACCCATCGAAGGCAGTCAAGGCTACTGAGGACGGCGTGAGGAAGAAGAGACCGTATAATAGGAAGCCGAAACCTGTTGATGGGGAGGCTCCTACGCCGCCTGTGAAGAAGGGCAAGGGAAGAGGGAAGGCTAAATTGCCGACTCCGGATCCGAATGCTCATCCCTTCGGTCCTATTTGAAGTGTCTGCCTAATGCAATGTACTATGAACTGGCGTTTGGGATGGGAGCAATAAGGCTTTACGCCGGGATCCTGCAAGGCGTTTGGACCACTTCATTTATGGCTGCTAATGAGCGGCGACTTGTGCTTTGGATGGGGTCAGGTCGGACTTGCTTTGTATCATTAATGGGAAACAGCTGCAAATCGTGAGCGTTGCTTTGAGAATAGATGAGACTTGTAGGATTACATTATTCGAACCTTTTCAATGAACCGGTCACAAATGAACGGCATGAGGTAGAACTTGAGTGCTTCTTAGGTAAATCGAATGGTCTTCAATGCAGGTGTTCTATATACAAATGCAACTGATATGTTCTTATGCAACTCTCTTTGTCCATGTATGTCCATGCAAAATGCTCGCTCGGGTGTACAAGACTCATCCTTCTCCTCGCTGCATCATCCTCCTTATCTACGAGAGCAAGACGCCCATGTCCCACCCTCAAATGCCGGGCTAAGAAGCTAAGAAAGAGATCTTTCGCATGCAAATAAGCAGTTATTTCTCCCCCCATTTGGCACCTTCTCTCCCCGCTTTCAAAAGCGAACCAAGCATGCAGAAGCGAAAGCACCATCTACAACTTCTGCTTCAACAGGCTCTTCATCCTCCTCTCAACCGCATTCATATACTCGGTCGTAGTAACATAATCCTCTCTCCCCGTCTTTCCACACGCCAACGCCAAATCCTTCGTCATAATACCATCGATATCAACGGTATCGATACACGCCTTCTCCAGACTCTCCGCAAACGCCACGACCTCTGGCGTCTCGTCCAGAGTTCCGCGCTGGACGAGACCGCGAGTCCAGGCGAAGATAGAGGCGATGGGGTTGGTGGATGTCTCGTTGCCCTTTTGGTGCTCGCGGTAGTGGCGGGTGACGGTGCCGTGCGCGGCTTCGGATTCGAATGTTTTACCGTCGGGGGTGATGAGCACGCTGGTCATGAGGCCGAGGGAGCCGAAGCCTTGGGCGACGATGTCGGATTGGACGTCACCGTCGTAGTCTGTTGGATGTTAGCTGTGGCCAGGTTGTGGAGAAGAGATGTCATGTCCTGGTGGGGAAGGTAAACATGGAAGCGAGAACAAAACAACATACTCTTCAAAGCCATAATGTAACCTCCTGAGCTCTTCATCATCTGGGCAACCATATCGTCAATAAGTCTGTGCTCGTACCAGATCTTCTTGGCCTCAAACTCCTTCTTGTATGTCGTCTCGTAGATCTCCTCAAAGATATCCTTGAACCTGCCATCATACTTCTTCAGGATGGTGTTCTTGGTGCTCATATACAGAGGCAAGCCCTTTGCGATAGCAAGCTTAAAACTGGCGTGTGCGAACCCAGCAATGCTCTCGTCGGTGTTATATTGTGTCTGCGCAACTCCACCGCCATTCTTGAATTCGTAGACTTCGACTTCCTCGGGCTTGCCTCCCTCCGGAGTGAAGACCATTTTGAGTGTTCCATTGCCCTTCACGACGAGGTCCTTGGCACGGTATTGGTCGCCAAAGGCGTGGCGACCGATGATAATGGGCTTCTTCCAGCCAGGCACGAGGCGGGGGATACGTGGGATGACGATGGGTTCTCTGAAGACTGTTCCGCCCAGCGCGTTGCGGATCGTGCCATTGGGAGATAGCCACACTATTATTATGTCTTGCATTAGCCTTGCTCGTCCTTATTCCTTCTGCCAGCGCACTGTCTTAAACACAAAACCCAAAGCTAACATCGAAGCACATGTGAGGAAAAACCTACTCTGTTTAAGGTTGAACTCCTTGACTCTTGCCTCGTCGGGCGTGATAGTTGCGCATTTGACTCCTACGGAGTACTTCTTGATCGCCTCCGCCGAGTCAATCGTAACCTGGTCATTCGTCTCGTCTCTGTATTCCAGGCCCAGATCGTAGTACTTCAGGTCGATGTCCAGGTACGGGTGGATGAACTTGTCCTTGATGTCCTTCCAGATGATACGGGTCATCTCGTCGCCGTCCAGCTCCACCACTGGGTTCTTGACCTTGATCTTCTTGAAGCTGGCCATGTTGCGCGTTTGCACAAAGGCGGATCCAAAGCGTGCGGGTGTATAGAGTGCGGGGGATGCTGTTGCTGCCGAGAAGTGAGGGTTTCGTGAGGAGCGAGAGAGGCTGCAGAGGCTGCGAGAGAGGGAGGTCCTTGAGGCATTCATGATGTAGGGAGGGAGGACGGAGGGAAAAAATCGGGAGCGGTCTGCGGTTACTCGGTCGGTCGTGCTTTAGTCAGTTAGTGTGCTGTGTGGATGTAAGTAAGTTTGTGATAGGAACTCGATTTGCCGTCCGTCGAAGTCAAAGATTGGCGTTTGCGCTCGCTGTGCTTCCCGAGCATGAAGTGTGGGGGAGGGCCGGCCGGGGATAAGTATTCAAGAGAATGGCCGATGGATGGATGGCTTTCTTTAGCCGGCAGTCAATGGCGGCAACTAAGATGAGGGACGGTCTTGGAATGGAGCCAGATGTCGAGATATGAATATTTTTGAAGTTTTTGAAAGCTGAGCGACAATGGAAAAATTAGTTCTGTAGTCACAGATCCATTGCACTTTTCAAGCTCTCAAGCTTCCCCCGATAAACGGAGCTCTCTCCACACTGTCATGGCCGCTAGTAACCGGTGCGATCCACCTGGAGGTGTTGATGAAGAACAATCACGTGAGTCTATCACCCTTTTCCTGCCTCAATATGAAGCGCAAAAGAGGAGGGAAAACTGGTGGAAAGAGATCTTCCTTGTTTGAGAGAACCTGAAGCTCGGTTTGTTTTACTTGGTTGTCAGTGTTTCAAGTCACAATGTCATGTTGAGGTTTAGCGACACCATCCAAAACATCGTAGCCGAAGAGCCGAGAAGGGTGGGAGAAAATCATGGATTTGACAATGCCGCCCTGAAAGAAATACACAACTATACTAATCCTACTCATATCCTGCCATCACATCCAATCCAGGCCCAAGAGAATGAGGATCCCTGAATATGAAAAGTGCAATTCGCGTACCCAATGCCCATCGATGTTCCGTAGTTCCATCATCATAAAATGCTCGACTTGTGTATACTCCAAGAATGCCATGCCATTCTACTCCGATCCCATCAACCGATCCAACCAATAATAACCAAGACCAAACTCGTGACCAGGAAGACCGTATTGTAACATAACCGACCTGACTCCGTGATACGCCGTGATGAACGCCTGAACAAGAGAAGCAGACGCAGAAACTGGACCAAAGGAAGAAACTCATAGCAAGTAACGCCAAGTGACAACGACAAGTGAGAAGGGAAACAGGAAGAAATGCAACGCTTGTAGCTTCTCCCATTTTTCCGTCTTGCCCAATATCCGTTCCATTCCGTGTATCCCATCCAACAGTTTCCCAGAACAATTCCAAATTCCCATAGCGCGGACATCGTATCGTCAATATTGCATGAAAGCTGAAAGGGACAAAACAATAGCCAACAGTTGCAGATATCAAGAAGAGGAAAAAAAAAAACAAGCATCCCTCACCCACCACCTGTATATCGTGACGCCCCCGATGCGGTCCACCTCCCTACTCCAACTCCGAGAAAAAATGTCAAGTTGCCATGTAGCTATCTCCCATCCTACTTTCTCTCTCGCTTCCAGATTGAACTCGCTACTGGAAACAGTGCGCTCCGATTCGCGTTTCCTGGTAGTTGCACAATGGACACGGATCCCACGCGCCATACCCGTTGTCCACCCACTCAATTCCTGAGCACGTCTGGCACTGCAGATAGCCTTCTTGCTGCTCTTGATCCTCCCTCACCAGCCCACGGCTATTTTGCAACTCAGCCTGCGCCTCCTCTCTTGGTGGCGTCAACCTCAACCTCATCTCCATCCTCTCCTGCTCACACGCCTGGTTACATTCCATACAATGCCACCCATGCTCCTCGACGCTCATTCTCACAACACACTTCGCGCACGTCCAATGAGTCGCCGTTATCTTCCGCGACGCAATCCACTTTTCCTGTTCCTTCTGCCACTGCCTCTTCTCCTCCTTAGTACGAGCGTTCTTCTCGCCCTTGGCTGCTCCAATGTCTTCTTGGTGGAAATCGCGTACATGGTCGCGGAGGTGGTCTTTGCGCGTAAAGGAATTCTTTTTGAGATGGCGGCCGTTAAGACAGGGATTATATGGACAGCAGTATTTGTCGCGACGCGCAGGTGAGCCGTGAACGTTCTTTAGGTGACGCTCGAGGTCAGCTTGGCGTCCGAAAGGCTCTCCTCGTCGGTCACATTTGCCGGGCCAAGGGCAGTGAGCTTCTCCTTTCTGGGACGATCTGGAGAAGAGCCGAGTTAGAGAGTGTCTAGTAATCGTGGTAAGGTGATGGAGAGAAGGCAGGACTTACAAGACAGGTTCAAGGTAGACTCGGGCGGGAGTTTCCCGGGTGACCTCCGAATCCTTGTTGATTTCGAGATAGATATTGTTTTTGTTGATAAGAACGAGATCGTACTTCTTGACGAGGTCAGTTTCGGGTTTCCATCCCAGGCTACTCGGTGTAGGTCCATCTCCTGACTGGGAGCTTGCATAGCCATTATGACTGTTCGATGGGACGGGGGCTGGTCGATAAACACTCAGGCTACTGCCATAGCCACTTGTTCGGGCCGTTGGTTGCGAACGCTGGTTATTCATGCCATAGGAATCAAGTTTCTCGGGGGTAATGGATCGTCTGCTGAAGGATTGGTTGTAGTCTCGTGGAATCGAGAGCGCATTGCTTCGCTGAATGTCAGGAAAAATGCGACTAGAGGAATGCTGGTATTCCAGTGACATATGTTCGAATTTGTTGGCCTGCTCAGTCAGTGGAGATGGCTCACCATTTCCACCAAATTGATCCTCCTTGGTGTACCCCATGGATGATGTGTAGTCGTACATATTTTCGTATTTGAGTTCCGGTTCCAATTCCGAATCGGTCATAGGGTCCCAGCTGTGCGTCGAGTACTCGGTAAGGTCTGTACAGACAGAAGTGCCTGAAGTTGCCGTGTTGTTGCTTTGGCTACTAAGATGACGGTTCATATCCAAGCCTCCGAGTTGGTCTTGGTTTACTGAGAAGTTCTCGAATGAGCCTTGCCCGAAAAAGGTGTCATGCCGCAAGAAATTGGGCTGTGGTTCCATCTTGAGCTTGAGCTGAGCGGTACTGTAGATCCGGCTCGAGGAGGTAGAATAAAGTCAGGGGAGGCCAGCTCACTCTGCGGCAAGGACATCAGGCTCAGGTACTAGGAATGGGAGCATGACTAAAGAACTGTGATGCTTACTGTGATAATAGAAATTTGATGGAGATGAAGAAACAGATGAGGAAAAATTATAATCGCCACCGAAATATAAAGCAGGAGAGAGAATCAAACCACGACACTTTTGCTGGAATGCCTCTGAAGTCGTGCTGGACGAAAGAGCGTAGCCTCCAGTCTTAATACAACCGCGGCCACGACATGCAGCTTCACCTTCTCAATCTACACGCTGTGTTTCACGTGCCTCAATGGGCAGTAACAAGGTCTAAATGCCTGACATCCAACGATCTGACAAGGCGAAACATGCTTCGAATCGGGGAAGAGGGAATCGATTGAGGACGGGAACACCCATGTTATCAAAACATGAATTAACATGTATGCAAAGCCACAGTGCACCCCTTGTTCGTCCAATGTCGAGCATCGAACACACATCTCAGAGCTCCAACTCTGCAGCAGCCCGGAGGCTATGCCAAACCGATTCACCGAAATGTACCAATGACACATAGCAAGACAGAGCATCAATGACCTCTAACTCGCCAGATCCATTGGTAAGCAGGATAGGGTATTTTGAGCGGGGGAGCCCAAAATGTGGGCCCAGTATTCTTGCTCAGAGCCTTGCGTCTTTAGAGCCGCGTTCTGAGAATAAGCGTGCCGACAGACTGACCGGCTGACAACAGCCTTGCTGAGGCGTGCCATTTTCCTGGACTTGGCCCAAGGGAATCGTGCCCCAAAGTTCGCTTGCAATAAGGCAGAGTAAAAGGCAGATTTTCATCGCGGTGAAGGGTTGGATGGGCTGCTGCCGCGTGTGATTTGGACGAGGGCACTGGCAGCCGGTGAAGAATGGACACTCACAACAACACATTGCCGGGCGACCTGTTCTCCACTACTTCTCTCGTCGTTCGCCAGAACTCTGGGGCAAACCGCCCTAAAAAGAGGCGGACAAGAAGCTTCAACGTGAAAAGTGAAGCTCGACGTGCAAGGTCAAGGAGATGATGACTTCTATATCTTCGCCCAAGCTGGGCCCCAGCTGACTGTCATCGGCCCATCTCAAGTTCTGTCGAGGAATGGCAATGTGCAGCAGCGCATGCAAGATGCGCTGTACCCACTAGAACCATTCAATTGAGATTCGAGGCTGGAGGCTGGTGGCGCGCCATTTACTTGCCATGTTCTGAGGTGGAAGGTGATGAAGTTAGGCAACCAGCTAGGATTGCTAGGATCGTTCGCCCTCTTTTTGCCTTGCCCGCTCCGTCGAAGCTCAACAAGCGCCAGCAGCATTTTGCTTTTGCTTTTGTGCTTGTGATCATGATAAATAAGGGTAATCGTATGTGGAATGCTCGTACCCCTTTTGCCGTGTAGCGCCCCATTGCTCCCTGGTTGAGGAGGTGTCTTGATCGCTCAACGCTTCCTCCAACGCCCGCAATGGATGGTGAGGTGGCATGAGAAGGCTGGGGGATTTCGGAGGTCATCCCCGACGAGACAAGTGATGTTGTGGCATGCTTCTGTACCCACCGTGTAGTGAGCCTCCAAGTAAACTTCTTCTTGCCTGTCAGAATTGTAAGCATCTATCCCATTGCACAAGATTTATGAAGTAAGTAAGTGTTTGTCGCCAGAATGTTTGTATCATTCTGAGAAGTGTTGAAGTTTTGCAGTGTTGGCAGAGAAGCGCGCGAAGTCGCGACTGGTCAATTCACAAGCGGCCCGCTAAAAGGGTCCCGCGGGCCAGTTCTTGGGCTGGGCTGGATCTTGGGCAGGGCAGGGCAGGGCCGAGGCAGGCCCAGGGCAGCAGCAACTTCGAGGGCATAGGTGATGGGAAGGTGGTGTGGGTGAGATAGTCTCCGAATGTCTCTCGGATTGGGATAAAAAGAAGGAAGAAGAGTCCAGGAACACCGTTCTGGTTCCATCGAGGCAACCAGAACAGGCCTGCTTAAAAGGACAAGATCTGCTGCCCAAAAACCGGTGAGCATGGGAAGCAGTTTCTCTCTTATACATAACTCTCTGCCTTGCCCCTCTTGCTAATACCTGCCATGCGAACCACCAGTCAACTTCCCACCAAAAAGTTCTCAGGTTGGAGATGCAGTGTTCTGCGTTGCTGCCCAACGCTTTCTTTGGTCCTGCAGGCTTCTCCAACTGCAGGCTGTTCCCACATGCATTTTATCCACAGGAAACAGACTTACTGTCGCCTCAAAAACGCAAGCGAGGCCGATCCATTTGTCGTGTATTGAACTCTTCTTCCGCCCTCGATTTTGTTTGCCAATGAATCGACATCGAGTTGCGAGTCAAATGGACAGAACTGCGTACTTCGGACAGCAACTTTCCGTTCAGCGAGATGAGGGAGCCAATGGGTTTGAATAGTCACATCTCACTTGGGAGGGATTCTTCCAACGAAAACGTGGGGCATGACAGACAACACAACCACTGCTTGTTTGCTCTCTTTCCATTGGGCAAAAGAATCATACAAGTATCAGTATCACAATACGGAGTCCCACAGCTCAATTCGAGGAACGAACAATAGAGTGAGGACACCAAAAATGTCTTGTGTCAGACGAGCACACTGTTTGCTAATTAGGACGGCAAACTTCGTATATCCCAGCCAGACCAACCGCGGTCAGAGCAAAATCCATGCGCCTTCCGTTCCGGCAGAGATTATTCTGACGCTACTTCATATAACTCATACATCGTCCTCCAAAAATTTGTACGCAAATTTAAAGTCTGCTTTCCTACGGTTCATCCTAGAGAGGGCGAGAGTGTCAGCAAAACCCACAATAGAAAGGGCAATGTTCGTGTTTCTGTAATCCAACGGGAGAACTGCGCAAGGTGTGTAGACTGTGTAAAGCACCAAACAAATCTCGGACTTTAGAAGAAGAGCTTGGGGAATAGAAAAAACGCGAAATCAGAGTATCAAAAGGATAACGTACCACGTGCTCTCATAGTCAAAGAAACGATATGTTCCCTGCTCAAACTCCTCTGTGATTGTCTTTGGCTCTTCATGTCTCTGGAACCATGTTTGATACTGCTTATGGAAGCGCCAACTTTGATCCTTCAGTGCTTTGGCGGCAAGATATTGTTGATACGTCTCTTGCTTATAGTAAAAGACATAGAATAGTGTATCTGGATCAATACGGGAGTACAAGCGAGCATCATCAAAGCATGAATTCAGCTCTTGAGGATAGTACGACGGGGTTCTGATCGGATTCTTTGGCTTGTAGTTTCTCGGAGGCAGTCCGTCCATGGTTTCTGGGAAATTGTTGAGAGACGCCGAAAGCATCCTTTGAGATGATTGGGACGGTGGGAGGGTAGACCGGCGTGCATTCCCTTCAAATGACTGTAATAAGTCTTCCAGTCCTGACGGCAAATGGAAGATTGACTCATCCTGATCCTCGATTGGGGCACTCTTGGTGCCGTTTGTGATACCGTTGGTATGTTGAGCAGGAGCTTGGGACATCAGCTTGAGAGACTGGTTCAAACCAAATTTATGCTTACCTTTTGAGCTAGCAGAGGTCTCTGGCACTGCTGGGGCTTTGCCAGACGAGGCTCGTGATGCCCCAGGCCTGCTATCCTGTTGCTCCAGAGCTGGTCGTGAAGTCGCAGGAATACTCGATGAGCTTAGTGCTGGCGATTTCGCGCTTGTAGGTGTATCCGATACCTGGGAAGTGGCTGGCACACTGGGCTTCGTCACCGGTGTTTGATGAACGCTGGTGGGTTGAGAGAACACTGCTGTGGGAGACGCCGTAACACTTGGTCTTCGATGTGAGGGTAATGGTGGATGATTCGACGACGTACTCGGCGCAGGAAGGGCTTCGGGAGGCGGAGGTAATGGAGCAATTCCCATCTTATCACTCGCTGCTGCCGCTGCCGCTGCTGAAGCATATTTTAATGTCTCTCCAGGTGCTCTTGTCGGAACTGCCGCAGGTTTCATATGATTATTCGTGCCATTAGAGACTGCCGAAGGCGTATGTAATGTGGCCAGTGCCGGTAGGGGGCTCTTTATCTGTGTTGACGGTCGTCTTGCTGCAGCAACAGCAGGCTCTGGTACAGATTTTGACTTTCCACTCGGTACATTCGCCCTCGCCTCAGGTTCCGGTGTCTCGTCCTGTATCGACTGCGTGTCTTGCGACGATACACGGTCATTATCATTGTTCATACCGTAGTTCTCCTCGTCCTCTTGCAGATTTAGGTCATCGTACATGGTCTCATCATCCATGTAATCATCAGTCATGCCGTCGGTGAGATAGTACTTTATACTGTCCTCCAAGTCATTGACTTCCTTGGTTTCCACCCCGCCGTTCTCTAACGACCGCTTTATCAGTTCTAGCCTCCCCTGATGCCATTTATGTTTTTCTGTGATCGCCTCGATCGTGGCAATTCTCTCCGCTTTCGACGAATGCCCTTTACCCTTCTTCAATGTTGCCTGTATCGATTCAGCCTCTGCTTCCAGGGTCTCTATTTGGCGCTCTAGTTCGTCCACCGACTGGCTTAAGAAATCGCAAGCTTCAGACTTTGCCAGTTCTTTGGGATCCAGTTTCGCTGCCGCAGACAAGCCTTCTTTTGAATATGCCTTGGTCTTCATTGCTTTTTCCACGGCCTTGAAATTCTCCATCTTCTGTACGGGGGTCAGCTGGTTCTACCTAGCGGCTACAGGATCAGTAAGAACGTACAGTCTCGATCAATTTCCGCTTATCCAGCAGAGGAGCTTTGTCCTTGATCTCGTTCCCTGCGGCCCATGTCTTGATCTGGTCGCGAAGCCTCTGCAGCTTCTTGATCTCTCGTTTGAGGTTGTCCTCCAGCTTGTCCTTCTGGGCGGCATTTCCTGATTGCTCGATCTTCTCGTAGATCGCATCGAATTCTGCCACGCCTTCGTCGACCTTCTTGAAGCATTTATCGATCTCCTGCTGGAGCTTTCGTGCCGCCATCTTGTGTCAGAGAGGGGCGCAAAACGTGGTGTTGATGTAGTTGGGTTGGGCAGGTGCAGTGAAGTCCAAGGATCTAGCTTCAAACTATCTGACCCCATGCGCAAATTGAGATGTGATGTGGAGCGCGCCTCGTGAGGTGAGAGTGAGAGTAGGAGTATCGCGGAGACCTGGGCGGAGGTTGTGGAGATCAGTGTGATGGATGTGTCTGGCGGCTTTGCGTGATTGAGGTTGAAGATGTTGGTCGGTGATTGCATGGATCTATCGTACTGAATTGGCCCGTTCGCCTAGGACACGCTAGGGGGCCGACACCTGCAGCTTAATGTGGGGGAAGTAACAAGGCAGAACAACAACTTTCATTGATATAAGTATGAATTTACTTATTTTGGATTCAATTTCTGTGGAGTAGATTCCGATAGTCGTTACACTGCATGCGGTTCAACTTCGATTATAGATACACAATACCCAGACTGTCATTCACAAGTTTCAAATTTCCTACGCTGCATTGAAGACCTCCACTGGCTCTTGTAGAAGTTTTGCCTTCATCCCAGTTCCCGGCCAATGATTTTCTGCACCGCGACTCACACTCAGCTAGCTATACCTCTTCTTGCGCTTTAGAAGGATTTAGGGCTCGAGAAGAAGTCTGACCCAAAGCTTCAAAGCTCCTTTTACCTATCATATCTTTTTCCTAAAATCAAGATATTGACAGTTCAGCCATTATGAAAGGCAGCGGCCCCCACAGTCTACGATGGATACCAATTCCACTAACTCCTGAATAGCTATATTGCAACGCGTCCTTTCGGCCTCAGTGACGGTTGACAAGCAAGTCGTTTCTTCCATAGGGAAGGGGGTTCTGGTCTTCGCCGCTGTAGCTCCCGGCGACACTGAGAAAGATGCAGAGAACTTGGCCTCCAAGATACTGAAGATGAGGTTGTGGGATGATGAAGCTGGTGGAAGAGTGTGAAATTCCACCTTCAGCTCCATAAAGAAGTATCTGACTGTCATAGTGGAAGCACAATGTTCAGGACATCAGCGGGGATGTTCTGTGTGGTTCGTAGCACCAGCATCCGATATCTGGATTTTGGTACTCACACTCTCCTAGTATCGCAATTCACGCTCTTGGCATCAACCAAGAAGGGATCAAAACCAGATTTCCATGGAGCCTTAGGGGGAGAACAAGCTAAAGAGCTTTACCAAGTTTTCTTCTCGAAAGTCCAGCAGGGATACAAGGCAGAGAGAGTCAAGGATGGTGTTTTCCAGGCCATGATGGTATGTCTTTACACAGCTCTTCGCTGTACCCTCCTACTCACATCATGCAGGAAGTAGCATTGGTAAATGATGGCCCAGTATGTATATGCTTCAGTTTTCAAAAGACACTAAGATATTGACAGGTTACAGGTGACACTAGAAATGTCAGTTGGACCTAGCGGCTCGAAATAAATTATCAAGATCTAGAAGCACGGGAATGAAAGGAGACGAGGACAAGCCAGTTCTTGCAGACATGAGGCTAGAACATTGCCCAATACATGAGTCGTGTCGGGTCTGGGCTGAGTGAGCTCTTCCTCCATGAGTGTATTGCTGTACTGCACGATTACTTCACGGGCAGGTATTGTGAGGAAGTAGAATTTTAAGTACTCTCTTGATAAAGTTTGTGAAAGATACTTGAGACTTCTATTCTTGTTGAAGAGAAGAGTGTTCGTTATTTCCATTCAAGAACGAATGCAACAGGTTCTCCGACTGCACAGATGATATCATGGCCAGCATATGCAGATCTATCAATTTTGCCAGACGAAATAGCGCCTCATCCCACGGATTGGCATATTCGCCAGCATACCTAGTGGCTACCTAGCTATTGAGTTCGTCATGACTGGGAAGTTTTCGAGACGGTTTGCTGTGTTGCAAATGTAAAAGACAATAGCAACACTCTTGCAAAACTCCCCCCGATTCAATCAAGTCACTCCTGGGTACTCTTATGTCTTCATACGAACCAATGGTAGTATCGCCAGATGAGGAAATACACCACGTGACAACACTCGTTGCCGCTTTTCTGTTTTCTGAGCTCAGCCAATTGTAATAACCGATTGCTTCCAACGAGTTACCATACTTTGGTAGATTAAATTATTCGTCCCTGAAGCTTTCTCAAGACTTTTTCTTAAGCTTCCTTCCAGCACAAGCGCACGGTTCAATTCACGTGGCCGACATCCACCCGCCAAAAGACAAAGATCGTCCAATCTGATCCCTGTTCTGTTCAGCTTGCTTGCTCCCACCGTCCCGCCATTTCGAACGTACTAGAACGAGGCTGAGGATTTTGTTTGACAGCGTCCCTCAACTTTCAGAACCTACGAACCACATTCTTTCCAGAGTCACAAAACCACCAAAATACACTCACTCACTCAATCAAACTTCACACAAACAGACCTACCCAACATGGCAGACACCACACCCGCAAAGCGCAGCCGCGTGTATTTCGACATCAGCATAGGCAAGAAGCGTGAAGGCAGAGTTACTTTCGAGCTCTACAACGACATTGTCCCCAAGACTGCTGAGAACTTCCGCGCTCTCTGCACCGGCGAGAAGGGTGAAGGCAAAGCTGGCAAGCTTCTCTCGTACGAGGGCTCGACCTTCCATCGTGTGATCAAGCAGTTCATGATCCAAGGAGGAGACTTCACAGCTGGCAATGGAACGGGTGGAGAGTCGATCTATGGCACCAAGTTCGAGGATGAGAACTTTGAGCTGAAGCACGAGAAGCCATTCTTACTCTCTATGGCCAATGCTGGTCCTGGTACGTTCTTTTCTTGTTTCTGTTCACTTCAATCCATATCATTTCTGTCGTTAAAAGCTCCAACACGAGTTCTACACAGCTTCCAAACCTAGCTGCCACACAGTTCTCGAGCTACTTTTCAGAAATGGGGCTCAGTACTCTAAACATAAAGTACATAGCTAACAAAACCCCTCCACCACAGGCACCAATGGATCCCAATTCTTCGTCACCACCGTCCCAACCCCCCACCTCGACGGCAAGCACGTCGTATTCGGCGAAGTCCTAAACGGCAAATCCATCATCCGCAAGATCGAGAACCTCCCCACCCAACCTGGCGACAAGCCCACCAAGGAAGTAACCATCATCTCCTGTGGCGAGCTCACCGGCGCCGAGGCCGAAGCAGCAGACACCAAAGCCCCCGACTCCACCGGCGACCCTTACGAAGACTTCCCCGAAGACCAAGCCGGCGAGAAGAGCGCTACCTACATCCTCGAAGCTGCTACCGCTCTCAAGGGCTTCGGAAACACAGCTTTCAAGGCCGGAAATTTGAGTGTTGGACTTGACAAGTACCAGAAGGGTCTGCGCTACCTGAACGAGGATCCCGATCTCGAGAAGGAGCCTCCCGAGACAAAGGCCGCCCTGGACGCTCTCCGCTTCACTCTGAACTCCAATTCTGCTCTCCTCTCCAACAAGACTAAGGACTACGCCGAGGGACTGAGATCCGCATCCGCCGCATTGGACGTTGCTGGAATTTCCGACACGGATAAGGCGAAGGCTCTGTACCGTCGTGCTGTTGCCGAGATTGGGCTCAAGGATGAGGAGGCTGCCTTGAAGGATTTGACCGAGGCGAATGAGCTTGTTCCCGGTGATGCTGCGATTGCGAAGGAGTTGGCGGCCGTGAAGAAGGCTGCTGCGGAGCGTGCGAAGAAGGAGAAGGCTGCGTATAGCAAGTTCTTCTCATGAGCTTCTTGAAGATGAACCTGTGTCCCATTATTCTCCCAGCCACATCACATCACATGCCGTCTTCACGACCTGCGTGGTGAGTTGGACAGGGAATGAATAAATGAATGGAACGGGATGATTTACGACTCGAATGACTGACGGGGTTGGATGATGAATGCATGAATGGCTGATGAAAGATGGGCGGTGGACGGTGAACGGGAGCTTTCCTTCAATTCGAATTGAAGCAAAAAGAAGAAAAACAAGAACTAAAGCATTTCCCTCGGCGCTCGCGAAAATGGCAAAAGAAAAAACTAAGGAGGAGCAGAGGCGTTTCGTTTCTTCCTTTTCGAGGCTTTCTCCTTGCTATATTTGCTTTTTGAGCTTACATGCAGTAATCGATAGTTCAGCTTACTAGATAATGCCATTCCATCCCAACACACCATCTACCAAGTGCTTCAAACCATCTCTCCACTCATTACTCGTGAGCTTTCGCAAAAAAATCCTATGATATGAAGTGCACGGGATTCTGGCCAAGTGAGTAAAGTGTATTTATTGTATTCATAATCCCCTTCCAATGCAATGCACACTGCTCCAAGCTACTTTATATTTCTGATTTCATTGACATATACCACCCACCTAACCAGCCAACCACCGTTCCATGCACGCTGAATCGCAACATAAAGACAAGAATAAGAATGAGAAGAAGAATAAACAAGAAAACGTGCACACACTTGGTATACCCCCCTCCTCTCTTCAAAACCAACCCTCGTAAAGATCCGAGTCCGAATCCGAATCCGTATGCGTAACCAGTGCTCACTCGCTATGTATATATGTTCGTGCAGATAGACAGATGTATAAGCCCGCCCATCCCGTTTCTAATTCCCCCCCAAGAAAAAAAGCAAAACAGAAACTGCCAGAATTGCATGCATGCATGCATGCATGAGCTGCATCAGAGATTCGTTACTCGTAGATAAGTTCCACGCCTCGTTCTTTTCTCCCGTGTTCTCTCCGCTCGTCTTTTGAGCAGGGAATGCCACGAGAGATACGACGGCTCTCAGATCATCCCGCCATCCTTCCACTCCATCCCAAAACTAGCCGTACTCTCCACTGACCCTACAAGTTGCGTATTGCTATTCCCATTCCCGTTCGGGTGACCTGTCGAATTTCCAGCACCAGCAGTACTCCCCTCACCCTTCCCCTTCCTCCTTAACCCACTCAGGAAATTTCTTGAAGGCTTCCCACTCCCACTTGTACTGCCACCTGCAGCGGAGCTGGAGCCACCATTTCCATTCCTGCTCTGGCCCCTACTAGGCGGACTAGCTTGGCTACCATCGAGCGTTGGATCATGAGATTTCCCATGCTTACCTTGGTGGTGATGATGCTCCTTCCCAAACGTCGCATCCCAGAAACTCTGCCGGTCTTTCTTTTCCCGACTACCCGCTTCGCTACCAGCTGATCCAGAAGGACGACGTTGAGCGGGCGTGCGGCTCTGCGAGTGGCTGTGACTTTGACTTGGGGTATGGCTATGTTGACTACCTGTCGGGCCAGTTCCACCTGTTATGGAAGTCGAGTAGTCAGTCCATAGAGGGCTGTGGTTCGTGCTTGAGGATCCAGTTCTGGTTCCTGATGCTACGTCTAGATCGTGCACTGGCCTTGGATACGTAACTTCGTTGATGGTGGAGCTGTGCAGTGTTTCCACGATGTCTTCCCACTGAAGGGAGAGTTGGTCAGCGCTGCGGTCTGCCTGTTCGGCTTTGAGGAGACAGTCATCGGTGCGGCGCTGGAGGCTAAGACAAATCTCGTGGAATTCTAGGAGGTCACCGTCGAGTCCTTGAGGCGTGGGATAATGTGTCACAGCGTCTAACCAGAGCTTGACTAGGGAGGCGAAGTTGCGAGCATGGTCTATGAGATATGGTAATGATGGGAAACCTTCTCTTGATGTGGGCGGTAAACGGGCGAGAATAGTAATTGGCGTAGAGTACGAAGCTGGAAGGGCATAGCTGTTGCGTTCTGCGGGTATATCGCAGACGGCATCAAGAAAGTCTTTGACTCCTTGCCGGTGCCTGGCTAGAAACTGGTTCATGGGTTCCATCCAGCTCTCCTTTTGTCCAAAATGCGAGAGATTGGCTAAAGCTTGTAAACTTTTGGCGATCAATGTGAGCGTCCGCTGAGCTTTTGGTTGAGGATGATCTCGTAACAATCCGAACAGCTTCGGATTCAGTAGTGCTGGACAAAAGAACCGTAGAAACAGGAAACCAGAAACACTGGTGTACGAGACGGTGCGTAGGAAGTCACCATATCGATCCTCGGTAACGGCTCGAACATATTTGAGAACCTGTCGAATTTCTGGCGGGCATCGCTTAGCCGAGCTAGCAATACTTTCCCAAACATCGGTTGTCAAGCTTGTCAACAGTTTCCAATTCTTGTCGAGGTCGTCGCCATTCGATATCCGAGACGGATCGACCTCGCAATCTGGATTTAAGGTATTGATCTCCGTGATTTTGGCGGAAAGCACATCTTCTAGGTATTCTTTGCCGAGCCGTCTCATGTGAAAGTCCAAAGCTTGAGTTAGAAGCGAGTTTCCACGAAAGAGCAGGTTGGCCTCTCCTTGTAACGACTTTCCCATATCTCTGACTGTCTCTGCCCTGTCGCTTACAGATGTGTAAGACTCATTCGATCCAATTCTTCTGCTCCATCTGAGACGTCGGTTCGGCGGTTCCTTGCCAAGACCATCAATTTCATCCTCGACCAAAGCCGAGAGCCATTCTGACGCATGTCCAGAAACTTGAAAGATATTCATCAGTATCTCAGCAAGAGTTCTCAAGCTTGTAGGTACGACTTGTGCAATCTGCACCGTCAGTCCGCTACCAAAGTTGTGAAGGAGTTCGGATATCGGTTGGTAGTCTTTGGCAAGCAGGACAACCAACTCATCATGCCGTACCCTCAAGAATATTTCTCCGACAGGGTCCTGCTGGTCATCCAATATTGGCCACCATGCTTCATTGTCCTTTACTCGGTCCAGCTTATCGAGTGGTATTTCCACAGTTCCGCATATTAAATCCACGGCCGGACCTGGTACATGCACACTCGACGATGAGAGAAACCCATGCGTTGCGCCCATCGGGTGATCTAATTGCTTCAACACAACCGAGAGACTTGGGAGGTGTGCAGGGAGATCTAAAAACTCGCAGTCCTCCCTCCAAAAGGGGTTTCTGGTATCATTTCTTGTCTTCGTACGGGCACGAACTTCTCCGTCCAGAATGACTTCAACAAAATAATCTCCAAAGGACGGGTCATCCACCGCCTTGATGGACTTGCCAACCGAATGGCCGTCGTTTCTGGATACTGGCCTTCGAACCTTCGCTTCTATGATGCGAAGACTAACAGATTTCTCCATCCTAAACATGTCGTTCGTGGAGGGAAGTAATGGATCCATGCCCAGGTCATCGTCATCCTCAGCATTAGCGGTCTGAGGGCCATATATCTCCGGAATGGTGAAGGCTCGTAGTAAACAAAACCATACTTCATGGGTCAATCGTGACTCCAAAGCAATGTAGACAGGTCGAAATATAGATAGTTGAGTAGACCCTGGTGTGTATTGTGGAAATATTGCAATGCAGTACTCCTCATCAAGAACGGATCTGTCCAGCCGCTGAATCGCACATCGTGACAGTTGTGAGAGCTGGATCACCGACAGAAGTGTGATATCGTTCTCAGTCAATAGCTTGAATTCCCCATTGTCTTGAAGGATACAAGACACTTTCCGCCAACCTGACCGACTCGAAGATCGCAAGTCACGAGTCGAGGGACGGCGCACAATGGCAGTGGGAGACGAGGGAGCCCCTTTGTCCCATAACAAGAGTTTCGCAACCTTGATAATATTTCCGCCTTTTTGAGTAGTACTGAAAGTCGAGTCGCGTCTTGGAGCGACCGAAGGCCTCCTCTCCGAAATAGAAGGTGCGGAAGACCTGGGTGGGCTTGCAGGCAGTGTTGTTGTCCGGATCTGTTGCCAACATAGGAGAGCAGCTAGCCAAAGGTCGAATTCTTTCTTGACCATTGGCATGAGATGTATTTCTATACCTAAAGCTCTATTCGACAGCTCAAGACATCTCATTGGTCTTTCTGGCGAGTTTATGGGCTTTACTCGACAACCCCGGAGATCTGATATTACGGTCAGATGAAAAGGACCTCTATCATCACCTTCGTACATCAAGGATCCCTTGGTCTCGTCAATGTAGCAGATCCCTGCGTACCAAGACCCATTTTCAACGGCTTTATACTCGACCTCTCCTCTCATACGCCCACACAAAGTCTTCATTAGCATTAGAATTTTGTTGGCATCTCCAGTGGTTACGGGGAAAGGTAAAGAGTCGACAGAAGGGACATCGCCCATATTTGGAAGTGGAGAAGTTGGCCGTGAAGATTTCTTCATAAGGCGCCGGCCACCTTTTACTGAATTCGATTTTTGCAATGGCGTGGGCCGCGTAGAAATAGAAGGGAACCCAAGCGAGTTGGAAACATCGGGCTGAGGTGGTACATCGTGGAACGACGAGGATGCTGTTGAATGCACTGAGCCGATACGATGCCGGCTTTTCGAAACAGTGTTGGAGCCAGATCTCTGGTGAGGATAGTGAGGAGGCTCATTGATAGTCCTATTACGAGGTCGAGAGTGAAAGCTCACTGGAGGACCAGAGCGAGCTCCTCCTCCTCCACCACCTCCTCCTTCCAGAGAATCCGTACTATACGAGTCTTGGAAGACAAGTCCCTGCCTCCGCCTCTCCCCTCCAGGTATTGAGCTTGGCGACGTTTGCACTGAGCCAACCGACACAGAAGCCCCATCATCGCCATCATGACGCTCTGGTGTCACCGGTCGTATAGTATGGACGGCAGACCGCGCTCGTTGTGTTGTGTTCGGCTCACTTGGTCTATCCAGACTCCTAGCCAATGTCTCCGTGGCATTTCGCTGCCAGTCCTGCAGAGCTCCATCTTTCCCATGCGGTGCATTGTATGGCCTACCGTCCATCCCTGGTGGAAGGATACTCATCGGACGATTGCTTCTCATCTATGCTCTCTCATGCCACGCCCTTCCCACCCAACCTTCGAGGAGGGCAGAATTCAGGCAACCCACTTCCAGCTATGTATTTTCGATTCCAGGTGTGTTCTTTGTTTCGAATTGGGTGTATGGCATCTAATCGTGAAACAGATTCGTATATACCGGGTCGGCCGGAGCCTTTGGTAAGTATTGCGACTTGCCCAGTCGTCGGCGCAAGTTGAAGCTTTCAACGCGGGGTCGATGGATTATCAGTTCCCTCTGCAGCCACCGAGTCAGTCCTTTGCGCCACAAGTCGTCCCAGTGCCAGATTCCCTATTCGACTCTTCTTCATCATAGCTGGCCTTGTACCAGTTCAGATCAGTGCCGCGGTCAAACGTCCGGGTCGTGCGTGGTTAAGCCCAAGCCTGAGCTTGAGCAGAGCGGGCAGTCAAAGCTTCCAGAAAGTCTGTACGTAGCGGGACGGGTTTCCTTTCCGTTCAGGGCAAGTCGTCCGCACACCAGACGTACAGTATTAGCCACCTGCGAAGCAACAATAGCTGAAGTCGGATGTAGATTGGACGAGATCAAAACACTTGACGAGTGAGTCGAAGCGTCGAAGGTTAAGTGCTGGCGTTCGGCAACGTAATTGTCGCGGGCGGGCGGGTTCAGCTTGGTTCATGCGCCTGAACTTGAACCTTCTTTTCTAAGCGTCGCCGTGCCCGTCCCATCAAATCATTATTTCAGTTCAAGCCGAGCCAGGTGATGCCATGCCATGCCAGTCAGCCAGTGCCAAATCCATGGATCAGACGGAGTCGGCTGCAGCGGGTCTCAATTCTAAAAAGTCCACCATCACCGTGTCTAAAGTGCGCTCAGACATCTATATCAACGCCACTATTATTCCGTGCCTCTCCTTCAGATGACAATTGCTCCGAAGGGAGAGTAATTTAAACTGATTCGTTTCGTTTCGTGTCGCTTCGTTTCGTTTCGTTTCTTCTCGATTTTGAAAATGCCTTGGAATTTCATGTAATGTCGTGCATCTAGTGTGGCCAGACTTTAGAAAGTAAGGTAATGGGAAAATATATTGGAAATCTACTTCAGGAACGCCATTCCTTGAGGGATGTTTCCTCGGGTTTGATTCAATGGCTTTGATCGACACCAATAGTCAGTCAACTATGTGTGTTACGGCACAGGACCGTACCGTTCAAGTCTAAAACCTGGTCCGGCTCGAAACGATGACAACGAGGCTTCACTTCATTCAGCATTCAACACCAACCCCAAACATAAAATAAATCTGGAAATTTTTTGGTGTATTATCATACCCTCCGCAAGCCAAGCCTACCGCCACCAAGCAAATACTCCACAACTTTGATCTGCTGATCCACGATCCTCCCCAAATCTCGCAATTTGCCGGTAGGGTCGTATCATTTCCGATAATCCCCCACAATGTAATAAAAATAACTCCAGCCCAGATGACCGTATTGGCTGTAAGAGATTTGCAGGGCTCGATATGGATCCTGTATTGTTTTCTTCATCTGAAGATTCTTTTCAAGGGACTTCTGCCGTCTTCGTTTCGTTGGTTCCATTATCTGGCTGCATGGTATGACACGGGGTTTCCAGCTGTGTTGCTTGGTATGGGGTTTTGTGCCGTGAAAGATATCCCGAATCGATATTCGATGACAGTTGACATCCTGACTTCAGAAACGGTGGCTGAAGAATTGAGATCAAAATGTGACCTGGGGAGAGTACTTCTCGTATCTTCATACATTGGGAAGACGCTATTGAAAGGAAATGTCAATTTGGTAGCACAATCTGGAAAAGACGAGAGATTTTGGACAAGTCCACTATTCAGTGGGTGTATAATATTGTGATGCCATTCATTCCGTACCGCCATCATTGCGTTTGAACTTCATTGGCCATCCATCATGAAGCAGAATCAAGAAGGTGAAAAGCAGAAAATAAAAAGACCGACGCCAAATACACCTATAGCAATAACTCAAAAACCTAGCAAGCCAAACAGGTCATCCAACCCAACCCATTCCTGTTGTCATCCCAAATACCTGGCAAGTCAAATCTAGCCAAACCCCAAAAGCACACTGGATATATTGCATCCCAAGAAGTAAAAGCACCTTAAAGATATGCTCCGATCCCATCCCCCCCACCCCCCAAACACAATCCCTACTTCTATTTTCTTCATTACTTGAAAGATCTGTCAGACAGGCCGTCTGGACTCGATGGACTCAGAGGCTGACTCCGCACGCCACTTAGATCTCCGCTCCCTGTCCGTCTCAAGGCCTGGGTCATGGTCTCTATCGTCAATTCCCCGGTCGTCACAGGAGCATGTGTGGAGATTGGACTGCCTAGAGGTCTCCCTTTTGGTGACATATCGACGCCTTTTACCGATGCTGATTTGCTTGTTGGAGGAGAGGCGCTGAAGCCTTGTGATGAGACTGGAGACCGGATTGGAGATGGTGATCTGTTGTGGCCTGATGACAAAGAGCTCAACCCCGCCACGTAAATCGAGTCCCTGCTGCCTGCGTGCTCTGCATGTTCTGACTGTACGATATCGGAAAATGATATGAATGAGAGTCTACGAACATCTGTGCTATCCAAAGCTCCATAGTTAGAGGCAGCGTCGTCCTTGTCTGGGTGGGCAACCAGATCGTCTGCCCATGTTCCATATGCTGCTGTTGGTTCCAAGTTCCCCACCCCTGTCACGTTCATGGCTGCTGGCTGATGGGATGAATGCATCACTATTTCAACCGTATCTGGATCAATTGTACTGTTTGTAATTGCCTCCGAGGATGCATCCAAAACTGGTGGAATGTGATTCTCCGTCTGAATGTGTGAAGGTATTGCTGGGGAATTGGGGACAGGGAGAGTGCTCTCCTGAACATCGCGCTCGAATATCTGTGACCCCGCAGGTGACACCACTCTCGGCGAGGAGGAGAAAAGGTTTCTGTGAGGTGAAGCTGGCAATTGGTAAGGATGGTTCGGATTGGATCGCGGAGGAGAAGTATTCTGAATTGGAGGTCTCCTCGCAATGGGTTGTACAATATTTGTCGTCGCATGGATTGTGGCTGCAGACGCTGCTGTTTCTCCCTTATCCTTCACTTTAGTCTTCTCATCCCCCTTCTTCTTCCCAAACCCGAACAATCGTCGCTTTCCAGTCTTCGCTTCTTCGCCCGTAGTCTCTATAGCCTCCTGTTCCGCATCACTGCTATCTGCAGTCTTTGGGACTGCATCCTTTGGAGTTTCCTGGAACCCCTCACCAAGAACAGGGACTTTGGGCGCATTCGTCGGAGTTTCGATTGCAGGAACAGGAGTATTGGGCTGTAAGGTGCTGGACTCGGAAGCGCTCATTTTGAAGATCGGGTGTGACGGAGTAGATTGGCTTTTGTGGTGGCAGACTGCTCAAGTATATATGGCTAGAATTCCGGCCAGTTAAGGCTATGTAGATGAAATATATGCAGGCTTGCAGCATTCATGCACCTCAATCTCGAACCTTCTCCCCTGCCCACCCGCTCGCTCGCTGGTTGTACTTACGCGTTCAGCTGACGTTTCTTCTGAGCGATAGTGGCATGAAGCTCAATCTCAGAGAGTGGGAGAGCTTCAATACATAGTTTGCGGCTATTGATTGCAGCTGCTGGCAGAAGAGAAAGAGGGAGGGAGGAGCTGGTGACTTGTGAGCTGAGCTGAGCTCTCCTATTACCAAAAAAGCAGTGTAGGATCAAGGCATTATTGTCAAGTTTCCCCTTCCCCTTCCCGTTCCCTGCTGGGCTGCAGACGGCTATGGCCTTGGGAGGATCTCATGACTTTGAACAGCCACTGACATGTCGCATCGGCGTCGGCTACTCTTCCGCCGACCTCCCCTGAAAAATCCTTAGTCATCAGCCTCTCTCCAAAAATTAGACTTGAAGCCATTGGTGAAAGCTCGAACGAGTCGACTCCATATACTTCGATCCAGAGCTCTATATCTCTCAACACTCCAGCAATAATGGATTCGCGGCTAGTCAGGAGGCCAGTCCTCGATCTTCTCTCCGGCAGAAACCAATGTCTGCTCTCCCTCAATGCCTCCTCACGACGCCAGCAATCCTCATATCGACGGTCGAAGCAGCGCCTCAACGTCAAGCCAGACTCATCCTTCCTCCCACACGACAGCATTAAACAGGACCATATAATCTTCAATCCGCCCTCCTCCGCGCCCTCAGTCCTGCACACGCCGCTGAAATTCCTCCCAAAAGAAGACAAGCGGAGACAGCTCCTCGCAGCTACAGCATCCCGATTCCAGACTTCTCCATCAACACTCCCACCACCCGTACAAAAGACGCGGAGGTTTCCACATCATCACTTGAGCGACAAGGATATTGCTGAGATTCTGCGGTTGAAGAGGCAAGATCCGGAGGAATGGACCAACAATAAGCTGTCGCGGAAGTTCAACTGCTCGCATCATTTTATCAGTATTTGCTTGGATGGGTGCGGTGCGGCCGGTGATGCGGAGAGGAAGAAGGCTGTGGCGGAACAGCTAGAGGCTGTGAAGTCGCAATGGGGTCCACGAAGGAGGAAGGCAAGGGAAGACCGTGATAAGAGAATCGAGCTGGCTCTGAAGGGAGAGTAGGACTCAGGATCGCGGGCTATATGGGAGAAAAGTGCGTACGAGAAAGCGAAGCTGGAGAGGCTCAGGAGAACCGTGATGAAACAGCCTTGATTTGTAACTCGAGGGACGAGGCTTGCATCAAGACTTGGTTGGACGAAATGGACTGTACGAGTACCTCGAAACCCGAGGCATTTCTTTGTGTAAAGATGGCATAAGCGGGCGAGGTGTTTGAGTAAAGTGTAGAAACATGTACAAAAATGTCTCGAATAGACAATCTTCAATCAAGCATGGTCCGGCGTCTGTCCATGCAGTGTGTGTTCGCAATATGTCAGACTTAAGTCTCATACCTCGCAACTTCAAGATATAAAATGCATGGCGACTTCTTGTTTCTTTCTATAGCTACTGTTTTATCGGTCCTTTACCCTCGAACTTTACTTCATTAACCAGCTAGAACAAGTCAATATCAGTGTTCGCAGCTATGGCTTAGGTTGTCTCTGGAAGTCCATTGACACCTGCTTCAGTACAAGGATTCCTGGATCTTGACGAGTCTCGTGTACCAGACTTCAACAGACTTCATATGTACCAGAATAATATGGCATTGAATCGTGCTGAGGCAGAGGCGAGCTTGTGATGAGATATGCAAAGCTTCGATCTTTTTTTGGGATGTATTGCCTGTTGGCGCCAAACAGCTTCCTTCTCAGATATATTTGTGATTCTCCAGTCACTGTAGCGAGTACAAAACCAGAGCCGAAGTTTGTTTATCTACGTTATGTTAGTGCCAATCATGAGGCTGCTAGATATTGGTTGAATATTATATGGAGTTGTGGAGCTGGGAGTCAATCATTTGGGGACGGTATGGAGCATGGTGCTGTATACGTGTAGTTGTCAACTGTGCTGATCCTGTCGGTACTGCAGGCTGGGGTTGTTTAGGTAGAACAAATGAAAGCTGGATACGATCATTCTCACTCTTTTCAATCATTGATGAAGTTTCCGTGCCCGCAATAATCAAGGGATATTATGTGAGTACAACCCATCTTATGAGAGATGATCGTTGATATATCTCTATCTTAAGCGAGCCCATGATTAGTTCTTAACTTCATACCTCTACTAACTCACTCCCCTATCTACCACCTCTCAATAGCGGCGCTCTCTCCCCGTCTTCACCACCACCTTCCTTCGTCCCCTCCATCCCTCTAAATTTCCCTCCATCAACCTTCCCCACAACCCAGCTTCCCTCTTCCCTCGCACTATCAAAGAACTCCTGATTCTCCTCAAAGCTCCTCCCTCCACTCTCAGGCGTGTATCTCCACGTCCACCAGCCAGCAAATGCATTCGTCCCCGCAAACACCAAGAATAGCCAATACTTCAGGTTATTGAACCCAATCGGCGTCAACAACGTGATAGCAAAATTCGCCAATCCCCAAACTATCACCGAGATAGCAGAGCCTTGAGCGCGTGCTGTGCTAGGGTATATTTCCGTCGGGATAAGCCAGACGGTGGCGAGCCATCCAATGCCGAAGATGGCAGTTGCAACGAAGAGTGTTATACTGCCAGGGATTTCGACGGCAAGGTCAGGGAGTGAGGTCTCTGCTAGACCGCCAAAGATGGTGAGGATGATGAAGGAGAGCGAGAGGCCGATTGAGCCCCAGACCATGAGCTTTCGCCGGCCGTAGACGTCGATTGTTAGCCACGCGAAGGTCATCATGAAGAAATATGAGACGTAGTTTCCGAGAGTGAGGATTTCGGCTTTTGTTGTGCTGAAGCCGAGGAGTTCGAAGATCTGAGGACCGTAGACGGACACAGCTCCATAACCTGTGAGAGCTTGGTTGACCTGACCCATGACTGTAACCATGCTGGGATGAAACTGAGATCCGCCTGGTAGCAGCATGTCTTTATATCCGACCTTCTCGTCGCTTTCGTTCTCGTTGGCTTCTTGTATCTCTTCGAATTTGGATTTAGCGTCTTGCTTGCTATAGATACTCTGTAAAGCCTTCTTCGCATCGTCTGTTCGCTCTTTAGATATGAACCAGCGAGGTGATTCAGGCAGTCGACTAATGAACGACATCAGCAAGATCGGGAAGACCTGCATCGCAACGATTGGGACACGCCATGCCCATTGACTGTCTTTGCCGAGCCCATAGGTCACAGCCATGTTGATTCCATACGCTAACAACAATCCAAAAATATTCATCTGAAATTCCTGCGCCAGGGCTTTTCCTCTGGCTCCATCTGAAGAGAGCTCGCTGCTGTAGACTGGAATAACAGCGTCGATTCCGCCAACTCCCAATCCCATGATTACACGTCCGGCCAGCATGCAGGCTATTGCTCCACCATTCCAGGGAGAGCTTCCATCGAGTGAGAAACCGGAGATGAACATGAGAATGTTGCCCAAGGCGGTAGTTGCGAGACATATGAAAATGGAGGGCTTTCGACCCTTTTTATCGCCGAGCCAGGAAGCAATTATGGCACCTACTGTGCACCCTAGGTAGTAGACTGACACTATGATACCGACTATTGGAGATTCTTCTGATATTTGCATTGTCTTCAGGTAGGAGCGGTTGGTGTTGATCAGCGACATCATGCCTTTGAAAGTTAGAAAATGACTGGAGAAGATAAGAAGAGGAGGCTACTTGCCCTGATCGTAGCCATACAAGGCAATTGCTGTACTGGAGAAGATGACAACTTCATGCTTCTTGGTAAATATTGGGAAGATCGGGGAGTTTCCTCCCATCGTCGAAGGAGGATTTGGCATCCTGGCCAAGTGATGCACAACGCAATATATTCTCTAGAAGTCTAGGAGGAACTTGACAGTCGCAACGAAATATCGGAGATACGGAATAATTAAACAAATGAACCAGGAAAATCAAAATCACAAAAGGGATATCTGAGAGGAAGCAAATGACAGCAAAATCAACACGACTTGGGGTTTCCCACTCTAGCTTGAGAAAATGTTTGGAGGGGGATCGTCATGCACCACCGTGCAAGACGTCATGCCGCTTGTGGGGTGTCGTTGAGACCTCTCGATCATGGCAAATACCATCTCGTGGATTCAGCACGCTCATCGAGCACTGACTCGTCATATCCCATGTATTAAGCGGTGCTAATTAAGTGATACATCGACCTTTGGTGCTCATTGATGTTTATTGATTTTGAGTGAAGCGAACGTGAGAGTGACAGAAAGCGATGCGATTGCAGAGACGCAACGCCGCTCTGCGATCCCTGTCAACAAACTCACTCCACCATCGTCAGCCTCGCAACATGAAGCTTCCAACATGCCTCCTCCTCCGCCGGTGGTAAGTCCACACTTGAACGTATCATGGATCTACTCTGACTATTCCATACCAGACGCCTTCACCACATCGATTCGTGATCAAGAAAGAACGTCCACCGGTTCGCAGTACCCCACTGGCGCAAGAACACACCCCGCGTCCAAGCACTCAATTTAATTCAACACCACGTTTTACATTCTCCTCTACTCCTCGACCTACAGCGTCACAAACCCTTCCTCCGCCGCGATTCACGCCATCCACGGCGCGGTTTGTGACGCCTGCGAGCAGGAAGTTGAAGAATCACGATGCCATTGAGCTCTCGTCCGATGACGGACTGCAAGAAGTCCACGATTCCATTGAGACGGAGGAGCAGGAGATAGACTATGAGGGGTACCAGTCTGGGGAACTAGAAGATGATTATAAACTCGAAGAACCTAGCCCTAAACGTCGGCGTTTTTCTACGTCTTCGCAGACGTGGGAGGAGGAACAATATGAGGATCAAGAAGAGATGCTGTTGGACGAGAACGATAATACTGAGGACACCTCCTCTTCTCTTCCCATTTTATCTTCACCACCAGCTCCGCGCCGACCAATCTCCACTACAGCTCCACGCTTCCTCCTCTCAACTCCAGCACCACAATCCACACACCACGACTCTCACTCTTTATCCACACAAAATCCACTACCCACACCATTCCTCAAACCTCCTCGTTTTCGTCCACCAGACCCCTCCTCAGCCGCGCAAGCCCAATCCGATCCTCTACCCGACCAATTCTCTCCACACAGAAAAGGCCAGAAATATATCCCCGGCGGCCTAGCTGCCGAAGTTAGAGACTGGCTTATGAATCTGGAAGGAGCAATTCCAGACATGAGAGGGAAGAGAAGGGACGAGGAGTGGCTCGTAAAGATTATGGTTGATGAGGTTAGCGGGGGGTCAAAGGAGGGCATGACGATGGTTAGAGGACGGCAGATTCATACCGTTGATGTTGATGTCTATGGAGAGGTTGGAGAGATGGTGGATACGGTGGGAGAGGTAAAGGTTATACTTGCTGGAGAAGGAGCAGGGACGGGTCTTCAGAAGGGAAGCGCCGTTGAGGTCGGAAAGATGGTGGGGATTAAGGGCCCCGTCTGGGAGATAGTCGTTGAGGGAGTGAAATGGGGCGTTGGCGTTGATTGGAAGGTTTTGAGATGAAAGAGATGACTAAGATACCCATATTTGAAGAGCTATTTGCTATCTATTGCAAATTTTCTTTTCTTGCAATATCAGAGAAATACACCCGGACTCAGTTATGTTCTATGCTGGTGGTCATCGTGAAGTGAAGAACAGGCGTCGCCTAGCCAAAGCAGTGTGCATCTCCAGCACTCTGGTCCAATACCTCTCCATCGAAATCTATCGTTTATTTACATTGCCAGATGCTTAGCCGAACCACCTTCCCAATTGTGGCTTCCCTTAATTTCAACGTTGCATAGAGCACAAGTCCGGTAATGACTCACGCGGCGGCAGCTTCTCACGACCGGCAATGAACGTCGCTAAGCCACCACCAAGATATTGCAGCTATCAATTGACTTTCAACACCAACGTTGCAACGATGCAAAAACGGCTTATGAGGTCTTGGTGAGAGGCGTATATATAGAAGTGCACAAATTCTTCTCTGCATTGTAAATTTCTTCGACCACAACCTTTCATCATAATCTTTTCAGTGAACGCCGAATCGAGCACGTACTACTGGGAGCCACCAAGCACTCAATTGCCTGTTATATTTCACAAACAAATATCAACAAAACCAAGCCCAAACACCAACCTCTTACAATGTCGTCACCCCTCCCAATAACCCTCATTACCGCAACTACACCTCAACACTACTCACAGATCTCTGCCCTGGAAAACCACGTCTTCTACGATGACCCATTCACAATCGTAGCTTTCGGTCCGGAACGTGACTCGCCCGCTAATATTGAATTGCGAGCAAAAGGGTTAGCGAAACAGCCTGAGAAGGAGGGCGAGAGATGTGTGGTTGTTATGGCTGTTATGGGTGAGGATAGGAAAGAAGATGGGAATGAGAATAAGGAAATTGCTGGTGCTGCGCAGTGGAGGTTCGTTACTGGGAGAGAAGCGGAGGAGAATCGGAAAGCAGGGGATGAGATGAAATCTGATGGAGGGGAGACGACAGAAAAAGAAAGTGCACAGAGTGGAGGAAAAGAGAAACAGAAACGAGACGAGTATGAAGAGGAAGACGAGCAGGATACGGGGAACGGATGGGGTATTGGTGCGAACGTCAAGTTTTGCGAGGATGTGTTTCTCGTTGCTGATGAGCATATGCTGAGAAGTACGAAAGGAAGAGACTATGCTAGTGAGTGTCTCCCTGACCAGTTTACCCTTTCGCGTTCTGAGTCTAAACGCATATAGAACTCACCACTTTGGTCGTCTCGCCTACACACCAGCGTCGCGGAATAGGCCAGCAAATCCTCTCTCGCGGCCTGGAAGAAGTCGACAGACTGAATTTGCAGTGCGTATTGGCTGCTTCGAAAGAAGGCTTGGGTTTGTACAAGCGATTTGGATTTGTGGAGTTTGAAACGATGAAGTTGAGGTTGTGGGAGTATGAGGGTGGGGAGGGGTTTGGTGAGGATGACCATGTTGTTATGTGGAGGCCGCCGGCGAGGAGAGAAGAAGTGTGAAGGGTGTGACGAGTTTGGTCTTGGATGTGGTAGCAGGTAGAAGGTAGAAGGAGGGGATGGAACTTTGTCGGACCTGGTGAAGTGCAAAAACAGATATCATTGTTTGTCCCACACGTACACGTTTCTCGTTGTGAGATTCATAGCAACCAGTAATTGGTGCTCAGACATTAAAACGCCAAACAGACCCAATTCATACAGACTAGAGTCGAGACCCTTAGTCGTAGAAGACCCAGCCAGAGCTCCCTTGCTCAAGTGCATATAACATGAGCACCACCATCCTTTTAGAACATACAGTTTTATTGTCAGATTGCCAGCCGAACCAATCCCAGCCAAATATGTAATCAAACTTCGAAAGCGAAAAGATCCGATACGAAATGCTTACAGTCGTTATAATGATTTTGTTAGGTCACTAAGAGACTCGTTTTTGACCCCTCCAATTGCTTCACCCAGTTCCAACTGCTCTGCATCCCAGCGTTCTGGTGCTCCCACATCCTCTGCACAACCTTGAGAGCTACATCGATATTGCCCAGTGCACTCCACCTCTTCAATGTAGCGAAGTGAGTGATGACTAGGTTGCGATCCTCCTGCTTTAGAGCCGCAGACCCTGCAACGAATAGTGGAAACAGCATACAAGCCATCACGCCGTCGCCTACAGGAATCTCACACATGCCCGTCACAATGCGTGTGACATTGAATTGGACTTTCTCGTGATCCCTGTGATCTGGATTGAGAATCGAAAAGAGCCAGATATATAGTGCCATTTGGTAGAAACTTGCCACTAGCCATTCGGGTCTGGAGGATGTGGCTTTTGGGTGCCACGCCTCCAATTCCGCGAAAATCTTCAAGGCTGTCTCAATGGTAGGTCCATCGAGTTCGCCTCCGTGGCCGTCAACACTGCTGCGGAGAGCAGATATGCGAGCGATGAAGTCGATGAGACCGTCCTGCACACCGACAAGATACGTGTCTTGCCCGATGAGATCTGTAATCTGATCGTACTGTGGCACGACGATGGGTGCAGACGGCACAGTGACTGAGGCTAGGAAAACATGGTAATAATAGAACTGCAGCAGAAAAGGATGGATTTTCGCCCTGAGATGGCAGCGCGGCGGCAGTGGTCCAACTATATCTTGAGATGGTGTCGAAGCAAGCGTGATGGTTCTGCCCGCTGATGATAAATTGATATTACCAGAACCGTCACTACTTCCCTGACAGATCTCGTAAAGGCAAAGTAGGAGATGAGTTGTAAAGATGACCTCAAGATCACGGTCTTTATACTCATATGGATGCTGTGGATATCTTTCTTCCAAGACTCGGGCTCGTTTAAATTGTTCTCGTTGTGCTTCATGATGAAGACGGGTCGTTTCCTGCTCCAGGCTCCGTTCCGATTCTGCTGGGTACCGCTTCAGCAGCTGCGATCCCGCGAGACTGAGAAGTAATTTCATCATAGTTTCGTCACGGACAGCCAGAGGCAAAACAATCGAATTAAACGGGTTCGCAATTCCATTGGAGGTCGTTAGCACCCGTGATGTTGTCCCACGGAAATGGTCGAAAAGCTTTCTATGTAGTGGCGTGTCAACACCAATAATGACGTGGGAGAGTTCGAACGGTAGTGAGCACTGTGGTTCCATCTCGATGAATCGCGACATGTCCTCTGGCATGGCAAAATCTTCCCCAAACTGAGGATAGAAGTAATCTGTACCGACATAATTGCGGTCGATGTTGACCATCATCCCATGGTCGGATGATTCGACATCCGCCAGGGGTGGCGATGAGTGAACAAAATACCCAAAATCAACATCCTCTTGGGAAGGGTCCTTCATATTTGCTTCGGGCAAGGCACTGCTGGTCTGATTGACCCCAGCTTGGTCCGGCGGGCGCTGCTTTGCCGACCTTCTCCGCTGCCGTCCTCCATTCCAGTCGGTTCTTGCGGGGTAGCCAGAACATTTCAGATTCCCCTTTCGACAATTGTTGCCTTGAGAAATATCAAAAATAATTCAAGGAAAGTGTTTATATGTAGAATGAGAGATTATCACGACGTTTGAGTCTGCCAAGATGTGCTTACATTCAGTTCCGGCGGCTTCGTCGCATTTTTTCTTTCGAAGTCTGCATGTTCCACAACCCGTCCGGGAACGACTGATAGCTCTTCTCGGGGCTAGAACTTGGCTCACAGGAGGCCCGTATCTGATCATACTATGAGGCTCCATCGCAACCTGGAAATGGAAATAATTATAATGAGAGGCAAGAGCTGGGAGGTACGTGTCGGAATGTTAGAGAAAAAGCGGAATGCAACAACAGTAAGCACGCAAATCAGACAGCGAAAATCAAATACCCTCCCATGGAAAGCAGATGATGAGTAATTGAGGAGAAGAGGGGAAAGGAAAAGCAAACAGATATTGGAGGAAGCACATTGGGAGGGTCTCGTCTGCATCTCCTCGATTTGGACGAGGATGAGGGGTCTTATGCTGGTCCAGACCTTGCTGATCGAATGAGAGTGCACCGATAGCCGTGTAACCAAGCAGCACACGCATGCTCACCGAGAATCGATCACAATTGGGCGCTGTTGAGCTGTCTCTTATCACAAATGATCAAAAGCGCTGCTCCGCGTTTTGTTGCTCGCGGCAGAACCGCGTTGGCGGTACCGGAAACAGGGTATTTTGACAAATGAACAGGTGTCTGACAGAAACTGTCAGGCAATCAATTTAAAGTTCATGATCTGCATGCTACGGGTTGAAGATTGACTTTCTGGGTGTTGATGAAGTTGGATGCAAGTCGAAGCCACTACTACGGGAGCTTGCGCAGGTCAAGAACTCTATTTCTAGACACGTGATGATATGTCAATTCAGGCGAGTTTGGGACTAAGTCGATTCCGGAGCCTTAAGCGATAGCTTCTTCCTCGTAAACAGTAAACACGAACATTGATTGGCATCGCTGGGTGCAGGTCGCAGTTTCGATTCCGCACCAAAGATATTGCGCCTCAGATACATAAATCCCACTGTGCCAACGACGATTTCTACACTGATCCTCATAATTTCTTCTCTTCGTGACTGGGAACGTAGTCTCCAAGCACCTCCTCGCACCACTTCTCAAATGGCTCGTGCCAAACGTGTCTCGCTTTGTACTTAGCCATTTCAGCCGGCCAGGCATTTATTGCTGAGCGCAGCGCGTACAAGCTGTCCAAATCTTTCGAGAGTTCAGTGATAGGCTCCATGTATGTTCGCACCAAGAACATTACAGCACCCGTGCGAGGAAGTCTTCGTAGTGTCTGACGTTCATGTCTGATTCGGATGTCTTCGATTTTTGGAGGACATTCGATCGAAGCTGCAAATGGTTCTTGTTGAAACACGGTATCATTTGTTTGCACAAAGTAATTGTTTCGCTGTACTGGATTTGACACCTTTATGCCCAGGAAGAATCTTACAAAAGTTAGACACTTTCTGTCTGAAGGGGTGGATTTACCTTTCCATCGCCTTTCTCAGCTTCAAGTCCCACAGTGGTACTGGTCCGTGTATCTTCCATAACGGCCATCCAATACGTTCTTGGATGTACCATCCTGCTGGAGCAAATGAGCAGCTTGCTTGTCTGGACTTCTTGTCACTATTTCTGTTCGCTGCCATGCATTGAGCTCACTAACAAGAAATGCTCATTTGCGGTATCTCCAGTACCTGGCATGAGTATGTTGATATCTTCCATCGCTAACTGTGCAGCTATGGCAAGTGGGTGTTGGTCGTAAGGCTCAACAAATCGGAACGTCTTCGATGTTATTGCGTTGTAGACATAGCCATGCTTGCTTTTAAGCATCCAGAATTGTGATGGGTAACGTTGTATCAGGAAGCTGACTATGCACTCGAGGGCTTCTTTGCATGCTTCTGTGGCTGGAGGCAGACATTGAAGTACGCTTTCGTAGTTGTTTTGGAGGAGACTAATTCTCGCCTCCTGTTCCTTCTTGTAGAGATTATCGATGAGTCTATTACACAATCAGTCAGCATCATTTCATGGTAGCTCTTCAAGATATTGAATTTCGACCGATCTTGGCTTGCATCACATACAACCAGTCTTCCTCCGGCATTTTACGAATGCCCATAGTCATGTTATACCTTCCTGCCTTCCATGGCCTGTACGCACGGGGAGTCGTCTTCGAAATATCGAAATTCGGCAAAGGCAGTACAGGGTGGAACTTCAACCTGGAATCCATTTTGTTAAACCAATGCCAGCATTGCGAAACTTTCATACGAAGATGCCGATTAAAGCAGAGTGTCAAACTGATTAAAGTGCCAGCCACCATCATTATCGGAATTTTAGTTAGCTGAACTTGTAAGGGAAGAATGGGTAGCATTTTGCGGATTGAAAGTCTACAGATAATTCAAGTTCGAGCTAGGGGCGAAGAACACAACTTTGACTCGAAGCGAATTTCTTCGACCAACTGGAGGTGATAACTTAAGTATATTCCCAGTAAGTATTCTCACATCCAGCTAAATGCCAAGTCATGACGACGAAAATGCCTGTATCTTGCGCTTTAATCGCTTGCTTGACTAATCTCCAGCAGCAACCTGACCAGAAATTCTTGAAAAAGCAGATATAAGACATGACAGATACTACCCATCCACCTTACCAAAAGGGAACTTTACACCCGAGACCGCTGTCTTGGGAAGGACTAGAATTATTTTGCAAGAATTTCTTGCATGCCCTGACCCACACATGATTCGGTCCGCCATGTGCGCCCAAACCGCCGTCCACATTCCAAGTAACAGCCACAAAATAAGGTCACTTTGATTTGCCCAAGTCAATGAATCTTCAAGATTCTAGTTGTGCTGATCCTGCACGCCAAGTTCGTGTAAGGTTTTAAGAGATGCTATTCTCTTTTGACCACCAACTTGGCCCAATGTGCTGCGCTCTTATCTGTACCACCGCTTTGGAAAGTATCATGGCGTTGTCTTCCTCAATTTTTTTTTTTTGAATAACGCCAAGATAATTAATGACAGCATTCTAACAAGAGATTTTCCGCTGTCGTGGTTCTGGGAGGGGGTGTGAGTTCGCAAGACAAACTCCCGGCATACGACGTCCTCTAAATCTGCCATGGCCCGGAAGTCTAGACAGCTCAGCCTGTGAGAAAGCAGTCGACTTTTCAAGACTTGATCGGCCAGAGTCCACCGGCCAGCATCATCAAAATGGCAACTCCTGCATACCTCTTCACCGTGTGAATCGCGCCGATAGCACGAGCCAATCTGGTATTGACACAAAAGGTGAGGTTTCCACATCCGAGCTTCAAGCACATGTGCGTTACTCAAAATCTCTTCCACTAGATTTGGGCGGATAAGCTGGGCTCCGGCGGCTGCACCAATAGATGTAGCTCTACGATTTAACTAAGATTCATGCAAGATGCTCAACTGAGGCGCTGGCACAAGTATGATACGTTCAGGGTCATGCACGACGGTCAAATTGACAATGCGGTCGCGGCGCACTGCATCTCGATTCTCGAAGAGCAACGCTGGCCTGCCTGAACTTTGGAGGATCGTATGTCCTGAACAGCATCACTGGACGGTGATTCGCCCAAAAGTGCGAGTCATCTTGATGTGACGTTTCTAGAAGGTTGATCTGAATGTGTAGGTAGCATCAACAACTTGCCAGCCCACATCGCCAGTGAGATTAAGGGCAGCGACAAATCCCAGAATCTATCAATGACTAGCGTCGCAAGTGACAGTTGTGGTCTCGAGTACCGGGTCCCCGGGATCTGTCTTGACAAGGATACCTAAGATGTTGGTTTGTTGGATCGTACAAGCACCGTCATCTGGCCCACCCACAGCCTTGATAACAGCAAGTCTCAGTGTAACGTTGAGGACCCTGTGTATCCTATTTCTGCAAGAAGGATGTCCAAATTTTTCAGCCCGGCCTCTGACGATAGATCTTCATACGGAGGTTGATGCTCGAAATGTACTCAGTCGAATGCAGCTCGGACGGGACAGCTCAATGCCGGCTCCAGACCTTCTGCAGAGACCAATGACACAAATCACAGCTTCGATCTCCATGTTGAACAGCGTCACGGTCTTTCTTTGCTTCGGATGGTGCACTTTGTCGCCATAATTTTCTTTTCGCTGATTGGCAATACGTTGTATTGTGTCTTTCAGCCACAGAACATTACCCGATCATCCTGATGGCATGGTTACACCTCAGACAAATCACCTTGATTACTCCCTAATCTTATCATTAAGTATGACACGTCGGTGAGCCAAAGCGTGGGGTTGGTTCGAGTTGCATTCGACTTGCTCCCTTCGTGTTCTACCTTGTGAAATTGTCCCCTCCACTTGCTACGCCTTGTTGACATAAAATGTTTACTCACTTTCAAACCCAAACGGGTAAGGATTGATGTGCTTGATAGAGAAGCTGTCTCTTCTGCCTGGCATCAGATATGAAAGTTTGGGCGAGCGAGATGTCACTGTGCCAATATCTGGCCCTCAAGACGCGACCTCGTACCTCCAAAGGATTGAATGTCGTACTATACGTGTAACCTGGCCGAGGCTGTCCTTTACTGGCTGATTGGTGTCAAAACTTGTGACGACCGTTGTCAGGCGGCTCATAGGGGCAATCCTTGTCTCTTTCGTTCGCCTTTTCGGCGCTCTGGGTTTGTGAAGTAAAAAGCCGGTCAAGCTGGTCGGGTTGCGACGATCGACTACCCGCCTTGACTCAACATGCGGCGGACTTGTCTTGTGAGAGAATATTATTCCCCACCATGTACAACTTGACTATGAGATTTTATGGATCACCATTACATGAATTGCCCGACTAAGACCGGTACTCGTGCATCTTGTTGGGCTGCCTGCAGTGCAAGTCGAAGGATGAACAATAGATTAGTAGGACGTAAAACCTTGTTCCTGGTTAGAACGAACATCGTCTTTAAGGATATAGGCATTCTCACGGTAAGAGGAAATCAGTTCCTAGCTGCAATCCACTGAAGTCACTGTTGATGTGGTCTGACGAGAGTTTTTTGAACCTAAGCGTCTTCAAGATGCGCTGACGTCCAAGTTACATCTTTCTGCACACGTATATCATGAGTCGTGTTCAAGTCTGATGCATCATCGCTCTCGTATCTCTTCATACTTCCAGGTCCAGTCACATTCGTCGTCAATTCTATTTGATCGTCGTCCCTGACTTTGATCGGACCTTGAAACAAAATCCAATCTCTCTTACCATCTCCACTGACGCTCTCTGCGAGATCATTTCTTCTTTTGGCTTCTTTGTAATCCGAAGGGCTTATGTCGTCGGAAGGGAACTTGTTCGATGAGCCGCTACTCTTTGTCACGAGTGTTGCCCACCACCGGCGGAAAAATGGTGCGAGCGTTGGTAGGCAAGCACATACTATGCCTATGTAAGGCTCACAGCATGACCAGATGAAAAGTTGGCCCATGGCCCAAGTAAGATCATCTGATGTTATGACGACATGGATAGTAAGGATTCGAATAATGGATGCGATGCATACACTGCACAACATATTGTTAGCAGAGATATTTGTTCGTGCTCACACGCCTACTCACAAACTGCCGAGTAGTAGGATAAGCATCACAGCCATCTTTTGACTCTTTGGCATCTGCAGCTTCAAAACTATGGCACATGGTCAGCGTGCTGTGGGGATAAATTGGGGAGCGGTGTACTCACTCACAGGTACTGGGACAACCAGTATGCACACGTCAACCAGCATAGCCTTACATACAAATTAGAAATGTGATTTTGATTTAGATCATTACTAGCATACCCAGATGCCGTTGGCAAAGAAGAATAACGAAACATTGATGCAGTGACCTGTGGCGCCTGGGGTCGTGTATTGAGTCTATTCCTCAGCAGTCAGTTGAAAGCCTCTCATGGAAAGTGCTGAAACTGACCCAGAAATACTCAAGTGGCTGACAGGATACCAAGATTGTGACTATTACAGTCACGCAGTATGCCACGACCAGGAAGGTGCAGAGCCAAAGACCCAAGTTCATTCCAAAAATTCGACGATAGAACAGGACAATTGAAAGTTTGGTGAAGCTGACTGCAAGAGCATATATCATGACATATGCGAACAAGATCTGTTGAAAAATTAGCAGGAGATGGCAAAACATGCACATCCTGTGGTACCTTCCAAATCACTGTGAATTGTGTAGCGTCTATCGCCCATAAATGTTTTCCTCCTCCATGTGGAAGACCTGGAAAGTATGAGCTCTTCAACGAGACAGTCGCCTAAAAGTCCTTCGCTTTTGGAGGTCACTCACTGACAAGGGAACATATGGCTGTTCCATGGGCGAACAGCTTTATAGCATCAGCAAGACCACCAAGCAAAAGAACCCATCAAGCTAGACGTACAAGTCCGACAGCAATACAATAGTCATCAACAGCCAAAGTAATGCCTTTCTGCATGGTCCTGGCTATTACACGGAGAAGCACAAAAATCGTGGCAATGACCATAAGGCTGATAACTGCACCTGAGATAGCCGCGTTTTGGGTCTCCAAAAGGTCGACACCTTCTGGAGTCGGGCCAAAGACTCCGCTATTCGACATTCTGCTTGCTGACTTGTCGAAATCTGAAATGACAAGAAACCAAGAGATGGGATCCATCACATCTTGCTTATTATAAAATCATTGTCACAGGTCACAGACACTTATATGGACAATCATCAAGAAGCATTGTTGCATTTCTCCAATCTGCATGTTTTCCAACATCAGCCCATTTTATGCCAAAATGTGACTTGGTAAGGGTCAAGTGCAGACAGTTTCAATGAAGATCCCAACCGACCTCGAGACACCAACAATGTAGGATATTCGGGAAATGCGCACCACTCATCATTGGACCGACCAAGATCCAACACGCCCTGAGCTTCTTCATCAGTCGATTCTGCTCGCTACCTGGTATCTTGCATTCCATCTCGCAAATATGGAAAATTCCAGCATCCACACCGATTTTCCGACCTGTCATCCTGCGGGCAAAAGGAGAACTTAAGATACCCAATTGGAGCGTTTCCCTAAATTCCCTAGATTCCCTATTATTTACGAACAGCTTATAGCGAATCGCCTCTCCAGAAACATTCATCTGAAGCTATGATTGGTCTCCACTCTCCACCAACAATTGGCGTGCCGGGGAACAGATAGGAGCTTCCGCTTGCACTACTACAGTGCTTCACGACCCATGTCCCTCCTGAGGTTTCTCAAAACACTGAATGGCGCGAATAATTACTCACTACGAGCTTGGAACTGGTCTCAACGAGAAGCTTGTTGCGTGAAGGTAGCGTGACTCATTTGCAACAACCAAATTCTGTTATCGGGCTTTCCTGCTGAGAGTTTGATTCTCTGTGTGAGAAGGCAAAGGCAAGTGCCTGTTTATTGATTGCGTCCCCTGTGCCACTTGGCGACAACGGTTCGGCACGCAAAGCATACATGCAGGGTTAGGGAATCAACAGGGGTTTTGACGAGACAAGTCAAACAAGTCACAGAGGCGCAGACATCATTTTGGAGCAAGTCCAACAGGCAGTCAACTTCGCTGTACTTAAAGCTCTTATCAATCGATATTTCATACAATTCTGAAAGAAACCACCGTCGCTACAAAAGCGTGACAGGTATGGGGCAATTGCCAACGTTCGCTTAAGTCATGCATGAGATGTTGAGAACCTGGCTGCCTGGTAAGTTTTGTTGGTAAAATGGTCTTGGTTCTGCAGGTTGGCAATGCAAC
Organism: Cadophora gregata; assembly: GCF_030347475.1. Classification (NCBI taxonomy): domain Eukaryota; kingdom Fungi; phylum Ascomycota; class Leotiomycetes; order Helotiales; family Ploettnerulaceae; genus Cadophora; species Cadophora gregata. Next base: position 705,303 of record NW_026695935.1, on the reverse strand, counting down.
ATCTGCTCATTATGAGGTAAAAGTCCGAGGTAATGGCATGCTGGCAGGGCTCTAGACTCACAGATATGCTCAAGCAGCTCCACCAACCATTCTCCTAGAAAGCATCGGCTGAATCTACGCACTTTTCCGAGTAACATCCGGACACCCTGTTTATATGTCCAATGGCAGCCAATACCAGAGTAAGTTAACAACATCCAACAGCAATATCAAGATAACAGAGCTACCCCGCATTGAATCCAAGGGAACGAGGTCATGTATGTATCCCTCTTTCCCCTTTCTTACTCCTATTGCGCGGCTGACCGTCCTTGTTCGTATTGGTACAAATTTACCAGAGACTATCCTGAGAATTCATAATGGGAAAAGAAGAGAAATATATTCCGAGTGGGGAAAGTTGTCCCAGTTGGCTCTTGGAGCAGCCAATATTGACACGCCGGAAGCTGAGAATCGTATGTATTGGGGCAGGGTACTCGGGATTGACTCTTGCGCATAAGATACAACACGAGCAAAAATTGGAAGATGTGATCGACTTCACGATCTATGAGAAGAATCCCGATATCGGTGGTACATGGTGAGCTTGAGATTTGAGCACGTCACTTACTCTGCACATTAAACTTATGGTTCCTCCTGACTGTCCATCTTATCTCCATTTTGGATTAAGACTTTTATGGTCACTGACTTTGGTGTCATTTTCCGAATAGGTACGAAAACAAGTATCCCGGAGCAGCTTGTGACATTCCATCCCGTCAGTTAGCTATGTATCTATTAAATTTCATGCTAATCGCCACAAAGATGCGTACACGTTCTTGTTTGAGCCAAATCCAGATTGGTCGATGTTCTATTCTCCAGCACCTGAGATTCATGCGTACATCAAACGCACTGCAGATAAATACAACTTGACTAAGAATGTCAACTTCAACTCAAAAGTTCTCGAGACAATCTGGGATCAAGAATCTGGAAAGTGGCGAATCAAGGTTGAAAGGGAGGGTGAAGTCGTAGAAGATGAGGCGGATATACTTGTTAACGGAACTGGATTTTTGAAGTTAGCCCTTTCGTATTCTCGTTCACCTGATCCTATGCTGACTAGGTTTCTAGTAAGTGGAAATGGCCCCGAATCACAGGTCTTAAGAATTTCAAGGGTAAAATAGTACACAGTGCCAGCTGGTAAATTAAAGCTCGCTAGTAATTTTCCAGGGGTGTTGATATCTGACACTTGATGACAGGGACGACACATATGAGTGGGAAGGCAAAAGAGTGGCAGTAATTGGCAACGGCTCATCTGGTCTTCAAATTGTTCCAGCAATGCAACCTAAAGTTTCGAAGATGGTCAATTACTGTCGTGGTCCTACGTGGATCTCTGTTAACTTCTGTGCGGACAAGGCCAGGGACGGGAAGAACTTCAAGTATTCCGAGGAAGAGAAGAGGGAATTCAGAGAGAATCCTAAAACGCTGTACAAGCTTCGCAAAGAGCTTGAAGTATCGTAAGTATTGCCGACTTTTCGTTCATCTTGTCATCAGACTCATCCTTGACAAGCGCTCTGCTCATGATTTGTGAAGCGTCAATGGGTTTTTCTTCGGGATGTACGTTGGTCACCCATTTCAACAGGGATTGGAGGCTGCTTGCAAAGAGTAAACACTAGAAATTCTCAGAAACAACCCCGAGTTGGCAGCGAAGATGATCCCCGGGTTCCACCCTGGATGCCGCCGCCTCTCTCCCGCTGATGGCTACCTTGAAGCTGTGCAGCAAGACAACAGCTCTATAAATTGGTCACCTATCGAAACTATCACAGAGAAGGGAATTCTCACAGAAGATGGGAAGGAAGAAGAATTCGACATGATTGTCTGCGCAACAGGTTTTGATACGTCGTTCATCCCCCTTTGGAAATTGGTGGGACTCGACGGAGCAACACTGGACAAGCGATGGGAAGTCAACCCCGATGCATTCTTCTCAGTTCAAGTCGACTCGATGCCGAACTATTTCATGTACAATGGACCCAATGCAGTCATCTCACATGGTTCGATTCTGACTCAAGTATCCTGGACAAGCGACTACATCCTCCGATGGGCCAAGAAAATCGCCGAACAAGATATCAAGTCCGTCGCGCCGAAAGCCAAGTCTGTGGCTGACTTCAATGCTTACTCACAGGAGTTCCTCAAGCGAACTGTATGGGGGAACCGATGCCGATCCTGGTACAAAAATGGAAAGGAAAGTGGAATTGTAACTGGTACTTATGCTGGCTCGATTCTACACTTCAAAGATGTGTTGGATAATATTGGTCATGAACATTTCGACATTGTGTCGAGAAGCAGTAATTCGTTCAAATGGCTTGGAAATGGACAGAGTTTGCACGATCAGGATGGATTTGGAGAGTTGGCTTACTACATGAATGAGGACGAAATAGCATGTTCGTCCATCGATTAGTATTATTATCTGATAACATAAGTTTAGACCCGCTGCTGGTCGTCCCCACTTTACCTTAGCGACCCCACAATCACTACTGTATCCTGCTAAGCGAGCCCCTTGACCTCCTAGCGAGGTAAACAAGTCTTACCATCCGCCATGGTCATATTCAAGAAGATCCAGCTACACTTCAAATATACGCAACGAACAGCTTGGCGTATTCAAAAGCTCCAGTGTTAGCGCTTGGGTGCTGCTTAGGAAAGCCCTACCAAGTATCGATCACCTAAATTCGGCGTCTCCATCGTTCACATCTTACACTTGCCTAGACCAGCCTAGCCCGACCCAAGTTGCCACAGTACCAAACCAAGAATAAGAACACTAGAACTTTCGTCATCCCTTCCACACACCCACAATCTCGACTTCTGGGAGTTCTCCGTAGGCTTTAACCTCAATCCCCACTTTGATTTTCGGAGATTCCCACCATGGACATCGTTAAATTGTAGCCACAGACGGCATTTTAAACGTGGGATCTCCACTTCGGTAGATAATATACTTGTTCAGATTTTCCACGCTGATGCAATCAGTTTTCTAGACCTAATAGCGTGCAAGCGGGTTCGAACTGGCTGCAAAAGTGACGGAAGGTGTGATGAAGGAATGCCAAGTGGATATGGCTGAAGAGCACGTAAGGAGTTGAGGCATCCGCTAGGGACTTGAGCGAGTACTGAGCGTTCTGAAGTCATTTAGCACTTCTGGAAAAGACTGACTAGTCTGAGACAGAGAGGTGCCCACTGTCCACGAGATCCGGGAAGGAGACAGAGCGGCTGCGGCATCTTGTACATTGCATTACTATTTCGTAGGATTCTATCATCTGAAAACCAGCTTGTCTATCAAGTGTCATCCTTAAATATCTCAAAATTCAGTTTACGCAGGCCTGCTCGATCTGAGAATGAGCGCCTCATGGTATCCGCTTGTACATGAACGCTATAATACCATATGCAACGAAAATTCCCAAAGCCAAATAGTACATCATCCTTCAAACGGTATTATCTGATGCACTAAACAATTCATATATGTAAGATCCATCTTCTCTACCAAGTAAAAGTCATCAACGCAGGATTCAACGCAATCGGCAACAAAGCATGACTAACAACCACCGAGCACAGTGGGAAAATCGGAACGAAATCCCTGATCTGCCACTGCCACGGCACGTATTTGGCACAAACCACCATACCAATCGCACTTCCAAAGCAGAAGATGAACGTTATCTTGAAGCGCTTGAAAAGTCGTGGTAGTTCTTCGAAGAAATCGACGGTCTCGACTTCCTTGGCGGTGGCGCCCCAGGTCATGTCGATTTCGAAGAAGTGGGAGAGGAGGGATTGGGAGACGTGGAGGGAGATGCCGCCGAGGAAAATGGTCATTAGGAGGAGCCATTTGAAGTTTTCGAAGACTGGGAAGGAAAGATAAGATGTCAGCTGAGTGGAAATTGAGTGGGGAAGGATTTGTCACAGGTGGGGTTGAACTTACGACCCGCGAGGAGATCACCTCTCCCAAGTCTGTAGCGTAAGATGGCAAGAGATACATTGCCAAGAGCGCTGAAGACAAGTATGAGTGAGAAGAAGACTCTAAACGAGTCAAGGTAGTATTTGTCCAGATGGCCATTGAACCAGCCGATCAAAAAATAATTCGCTACTGTCAGAATCCAAGACGCGCCGATGGCATAATAAGTTCCGATGTACGACAGGATAGTAATTTTTGACGTGAATCGAATATTTGACATGAGAAACTTCTGAAAGAGAGGCGTGAACGGTCCACGGGTAATCCAGAGTCGGAAAGGGTGAAACAGCAGCTCGTTGCATCCGTATGCGTATTTCTCCCAGCGATTCAGCTCGTCGTAGACTGTGAGTGAGACTCCTTCTTTGAAACCATCACCAGTGTATGCTCCAAGACGGATGATGTAGCCTTCAACTTGCAAGCGGAGGGACATATCGAAGTCCTCTGAAACGTGGGACTCGGACCAGAATTTCTCGTAGCCGTCTTCATCTTTGTACACGACTTGTTGTAGTGCAGACCAACGGAGAATTGCATTGTGGCCGACGAAGGGTGCGACGTCGCCGTTGGCAACGGTAAAGCAAATTGCGGTATAGATGAGGTTCGTGAAGAACGTGATACTGAACCGGTGGTGTCAGTGATGAGGTGGCACGAGAAACGTAGAAGGAGAATGGGAAGTAAGCGAAAAGAGGGGGTGTTGTACTTACCCATTCTCGAAGAAAGTGTCGGTTACCTGCATTACCCCTGAGGAGTACTGTAAGATCCCGACCTCAGGCGATTGCTCCATCTCGGTAGCTGCATCAAGCAAACAGTCCTGTGGTACTCGAGTGTCCGAGTCAATCAGCAGGATGTAGTCGCCCACGCGGATGTTGCCTTCCGCCCAGGCACGGCCCTCTTCCTCAGCCAGAACCTCCGCTAGACAGCAGTCGTAGGCTTCTTGCTCTTCCTCTGGAGCCCAGGTTTGGTGACGTCCAATCTTGAGCAGCTTGTCCTCAATTTTGTTGCTGATCATCAAAGCGTAGTTCATATTGGATGCTTTTTTAAACTTTCCTTTACGAACAAATTTCCTCTGGCCGTTATCCTTTTCGTTCTTCCCTGGGTTGGGATTGTGAGGAGGTCGAGCTACCCAGCCAATGTTGTGTTCCTGGTAGAAGTTACGTCGAGCCTGGGCTTCTGCTTCGGGAAGAAGCTGCATGCCGTCGTCGTTGATGAAGATGTTGGAGGATCCGCCCTGCATCTCGTAGGTTGCCATCGCGGCTTTGAGGGACAAAACAGTCGGCATGATGACCGCGATCAAACCTTCTTTGTAAACAGGCATTTGGATAGTGACGTGTGGGAGCGTATCATCGTGTTCAACTCGGGGTGGTGCATTTCCGGAATAGAATTTTGAGTTCTTCTTGAGCTGATTGACTGGGCCGAGCACCTGAGCAATGTTGGTGATAACAATCTGCATGAAAAAGAGAGAGACGAAGATTTGAGCTGGAACGGCGAGGAGAAGTATCAGACGCCGATAATCGCCATCGACTGCGATCTCCTGTGCTAGACCCCTGGCACCCAGCCCCAGTGCGCTGAAGAGCAAGGTCAGAGTAAGACCAACGATGATGGGATTGATAAGAAGCGTTTTTCGCTTCTTTTCCATCCTTGCATCCTCAATCTCAGCAGGAGAAAGCGTTCCTTCAGATACCCCAAGCTCTTTAGCGGCGATTTTCCACTGTTCCTTCGACCACCCATCCCACGGCCCCCAGATATTTAGTACAATTTTGGCCTCGATATCGAACCCCCGCTTGAATATCTCCTTCGGATCATCATCCCAAAGAACCAACAGTTTTTCATCCATGACGAAAGCGGCCAACTGATTTTTCTTGCATTCGCGTAGGTACTTGAGGGAAGGAAGGAGCTGAATGCGCTGACCTCCTCCAAGTGGGACGAAGTCGTTGCTGATTGCTTTGTCAATCATTGTGTCCAGAATGAACTGAATGAAGAATGTATTGTAGGTTATGGCGCACTGAATCATCATGTCAGCGCGTACTTTGAGACTGGTGGTGAGATGACTTACTTTCACGTTCATCCTCGTCATCTCCCGGAAGAATACAGAATCGTCCAACCCTTCAGGGGCGAATGTGTAGTTCTCCCTGTCTCTCTTGTATAGAGCCCCTTCGAATGATTGCTCTTCCGTCAAATTCTTCATACATTGGTTGTGGTATAGCCAACTAGCTGTGACGCTGCCGTTAATTTCAGTAAGAGTCTCTCGGGACTCGTTTCGAAAGTCCCCGTCGAAGAAGTAATTTCGCCATTTTTCTTTCGTCAGTTGGACCTTTCTACCGCTCCCTGTTAGGGTCGCTCCTTGGGGAATTGTGCCATCACCTTTCTTTACGAGAAAATATCCAATCGCCCTCTGCATCATAATTCCGGTCTGCGGTCGTACATGGAGGTATACGAAGGAGAATAACAGTTGAGCTTGGTGTATCAACGAGAGTAACTCAGGACAGCACAGAAGCAATGAGAGTGTGAAGGAAAGCTGGGAGGTGACAAAAGGGTCTGTGTGCGTGATCAAAGGTATAAGAGATACGTCAGCAATCAAAACCATGGCCTCCGCCATTGTAGTGGCAGACGAAGTCAGTAGATTCGAGACGGGTAGCGAAACCCCCCACTCCTCACCCACTGGCAGGGGCAGACCGCTGCATTGCTTTGAAGGTGCTATAGATAAACTTGCATGCATAAAGCCAGAAAACTGTTCCGTGCTGGGCTGCCATTGAAGGGTAGCACTGCATGTAGACCTAGATCTAGCCAACACTATCGGTCTGAATGAGTAGGAGTCTAGAGGCTCTGCAGCTTGCAGGTCTGACCCACATTCGTGATATCAGATTGGCCCCTACCTATCTGGGCAGGGGCTCTTGACCAACCTATACTGACGAGACTTGATATCAAGACTGCGGAGAACTAGTCAGCATATCTTGCGAGCGTTTGTATGCAATCGTTTATGAGTCTTCAATGTCTTTCAACGCCCAACACTGAGATTCCTGCAGTTACTCGATCATGTAAAGTGGAGTCATGACGCGGGTAGGACAGGCGGGGTGCGCGAGGCCAATGCTAGTTCCCGCTCCCGATCACCCACGCATCTTTCGTGGCGGAATCAACGAATACCTAGTTAGGCATGGGCGAATCCACAAAATAAATATGACGGCTTGGCAACTTTGGATCACGCTAGATTAGTCCCATTCACTACATATTGCTGAGCTTTTCGTCATTCTCAAGGCCCTGGTCCTATGAGTTCCCAGATACATTCTGGGGGGTTTCCTAAGAAAAGAGAAGGGATGATGTCCACCTTTAGCTCATGTTTCTAGAATACCCTATTACCTCATATAGAAAGTACAAGGAGATCAGGAAACGTTCAACTCGATAGTGGACTTACCTCGACATAGTAGATTGGACATGGTAGACAGTGTTGGACCCGCTAGCAGTATCTCAATCTCTGAAGGCCTCGCTCCACGACCATAGAAATTCGCAGTCCTTCAAAGCTTGAACAGAATCGGTGATTAGCGTTGAGGATGGACTTGTGGCGCGCCAGAATATCCAGCCATGGCAGTTTGAGGTCGGTATCTTCTCGGATGGAGTCTTCCACGACATTTGCTGCATACGCTAGAGATGAGGCTAGAGCACGAGCGGTGCAAGTTGATATGGTGCTAGGAATTCCTTGGAGGGATAATTAGCCCTTGTTACACCACATGAGTGAGTGCGTAGATGGACCCCTCGAGGAATGCTTCCAATATCTGAAGAGTTGATGTGTCGGTGGGTGCCGACCTGACAGGGACTGCTCCAGAAGCCATACCTATATTCTCTCAATGCAGAATCAACACGTCAGTAGTGAAAATGAGCCCTCCCATCACGAATTTGTCCAGAGGTGCGTTCTGGTCTAATGGCACGATGCTCCTGTGGACCCGGGTAGCTGCTGAATGTGGGAACTGGCGTTTGGGCCAGACGCGGCACTTGCACAGACCAAAAGATGGACTCTTGAGAGTGGCCCAGAAGCGCTTTTATCAACAAATCGATTGGCGTAGTGAGGACGAAGCGGCGACTCAGTGGTCGCCAAAGACAGTATGGCGCTGTGATCGTCTCGATATTCTCGAGTATAGGGCTATCTGGAGCAATGTCCAGAGATGTGGAAGTACCGCGAAGGCACATTTAGTCTCGAGAACCGCCTCTGCTCGATCCTGAAGAGCCGAAATTGATATATATTGATGCGGCTCATCTCCCGAGTGGGGGTTGCGATTGGGTGCCAAAGCTTGACAGGGCGGCTGATAGGCAACGCACATGGCCTCACTGAGGATTTATCCGGAAGCATGGGCATCATGCTATTCTGAGTTATGGGTACCTGCAGTGGAACAATTGGGGCGGAAAGATATCCCGGCTTGGAGGATCAAAAGTGGATGACCTGTCGTTGAAGTTGAGTTTCGTTTTCGCGTCGGGACATTGGGGTGGCTTCAGCGCTTGCAGGGGCTTCAGCTTCCTCGGCTCTGGGATCCCTGCCCAACTTTGAGGTTCTGTTCTTAGACGACTTCAGGAAAATAGATGGCAATAAAGAAAAGCATTTCATTATTACATGTAAACCTCGACTGCTGTTTGAGGATTGTATCTCTTCAAGGCTGAGAATAGCACAGTTGGCTATTCTTGGCTCAGCCTTAGAACCGGTTAGTCGATAGCTACTTCTTGTGTCAATAAAGAAGCCAGCACCTGATTGTTGTCTTTATTAGTACCAGAAAGCGTTGAGCCTATACTAAGATCAAAGGGATTGTGCCAAGAGAAATCTCTCTCGCATTTGGGACACTGGCTCCTTGAGGCCGCAAGCATCCTGCTTTGACTTGATATCAAAATATATCAGAAGACCTGTTTTTAGTGTAAGACCTGTTGGTCGTTTGCTACTGATCGTGAACCTTGTGTTGTCATAACTAAGTTTCACTGAAGATACTGATCACACTGCAGTTCTGCCACCAACAAAGCATGTGCTTCGAAAGTGAAAAATACCTGCTATTTCTTGTTAATTTTTTCCGCTCCTGGACACTCTTGGTAACCTGAAAAATCTCTTTAGAACCTGGGTCAACACCGCTGTGAATGGCTTGCAGCAAACAGGGGCCTCATGGGAGATTTTCAAGCAAAGAACCTTGTCAATTGGGTATTGATGAAATGATTTCTGCGGCAGATCCTTAGACCATATGTGCAATGTAGACATCATAGGCACTTTGTGAGACATTTTCGAACTTTCTTGTGCTTCTAAGCATCTCCTGCTGTTCATTGACATGCTTTGAGAAGCTCACAATACGTTCTAACCCTGACGGAACATGCTTCGAAGTGAGCCATTAAGGTACCACAAAAGTCCAAATATTCCGCCTAGGCTGGAGAACAGTAGACTTGAAACGCAACTCTGACTTTCGATAATATCTTTCTTTCTTTCTCTCTTTCATATAGCACCTGCTGCCCCTCTTCGAATGTGTATATCACATGGGACTCTTCGAGTATCAGAATGCACTGGCGTGTACCTACAAGTCCCGAGACCATGCCCCTGCTTCCACTTCTCACAATCCGCAACTACAACACCAATTGCCAACTGTCCTCCAGGACTCCCTTCTGTCCATAGCCTTGCCATCTGCAATCCTGATTGAAGAAATATCGAAATTCGCAGGACCTTATATCACTGTTTTGCGGATCGTTCTCGCCATTATCAATGAGTATACCCCGCCGCGGGGTGAACAAACACCGGTAGGAGCTGGTCCGATAGCCACTTTATCAAAGCAGTGGCGAGAGAATCTAGCAAATCCTATTAGTGCGTATTCCCTCCTCTTACTGTCTGGCTCCTGGACCACCCATTGCAGAGCGTCGCTGCTCCTCCTAAATGGTACTGTTCTCTCGTATTCATGGCAAGCAAGGTCTTCTCCGCACGAACTCTCAAGGCACAGGGAATATGCATCCTCTTAGCTCTGCCAGGCATAGAGCTTCTCTCCCCAGGCGTCTGAGAGCTCCAGATACGGCATTGCCATAGCAGACTCATGACCCTTGCTGGCGTTGACCAGGCCAGTCCGTTCCCATTACCGTTTATTGTTCAAACGCCCCAAAACTTGTCTTTTCGTGCTCGGGCTAGCGCTTCCATCTACTCACGCCTGGGAAAACTGGTTTAATTAAGGATGACAAGGCTGGGCTGCATAGCAAGTGAGCCGATAGGCCGGTGATGGACGACAACGCCCATCGCAAAGACTCGCAAGAAAGGACTTTCGTTAGACAAGGTGCGGAAGGCAATTGCGCAAAGGACTTGTAGGCTAACGATCTCTCCTTTTCTGGAGTCCCCTTTCATGACCCTCAAAGCCTCAAGGACGACCGAGGCAAAGCGCAAGACATGGCCGCCATCGTCAGTCACCGACAGATCGATCACTTAGCCATAAAACACAGGAAGATATAAATTGCATTCAACGATGCCAAGATAAAGAGGACAGTATGCAAGGGGACAGTTTTGGCAGTCGCCAGCAGAAGAACAAGCCACCTCAACGGACTGCAGAAGACAATAAAGACAGACGAACACAGCAAGAGACAGAAGGAGACAGCCCACGTCTCGCAAGTCATTTTGATAAATAACGCTGGTTATGCAAGAACTTTCATGGCTACCAGTCCGGCTTCAACAGCCATCTGTGCGCGTCCTTGCCAACAACCAGGTTACAAAGCCAGTCGAAAATCGAAACCACGAGGCAATGGGCTTGACATTGACATAGATACCAATGAACCTATCCAACATGTTCTCAGGATCCCAGATCTCGACACTGGAGCTACATGGCTCGGAATCAACTGTTTCCCGAATTGTAAACAGAACCATACGAGCGATTTCGAGTTTGCCGCAGGTGAAGTCAAGGACACGCTCAAATTTCGAGCTAGTACACATCTACGCTTGCAGTTGTGCACTTGAATATTTCCAATCCAAACTCTTATGGATGAGCTCAATTTGTGGTCAAATGCTCCGACGTAAGCATGAGGGAGTGAATTGCTGCTGGAAGCACATTGCCTATACCCAGCCAGTCGGCTATAAAAGTTATCTAGAGCTTCAATCGCAACTATGCTTCCCCATTTATACTTGTACTGCCACTGAACCGAATCAGGTTAGGTACAGAGCAAGCTCTTTGGTCGATTTTGTTCTTCAGTGCAGATACATTATGGTGGCGTTGGTGGCGGCAAGCCGAGTGGCTGATTCTTCTCCCATGGAGAACGAATTTTCATGATACAGGAACCCCAAAGAATCATCCCCGTAGTTGTCGTTGGCCTGCTTTAGTTCAGTAAGATTATTGATTGACTGGGATGAGGGCAAGAGACCTACCCGTTCCTGACGTTTGGCAGGAAAGTTCATGACTAGATCCTGTTTCAATGATTGTCCGAAACGGCTCCAGCTGGACATCGCCGAACCTTATACTTTCGAAGGCACTAAGAACACGCAAAGAACATCATGGACCTTTCTATCGCCACCACTAATTATTCTTGTTTCCAGGGTCATATAACATCTGGAATCTGGAGATGATGCTTCTTCAGCAAGCGCTTACTGTAGTGCCTCGAAGAGCTATCCCGTTCCAAAATCAGCTCTCGAGCAACACCCCACGCGAGGCTGCATCAACTCGCTTCGAGGGGAGCTTCTAAGATGCAGGTGATCAATTTAAGATGAGAAGAGGCGTCGACTCTTTATTGGTGTAATCCGCGGGGCTCCGAGCGAGTGTTCCCCCATTTGCTGCTCTCTAGGTCCGGATCATCCGACTAGCTTTCTGTTCCGCCGTTCGCTGGTTTGCTAGACTGAAACCAGCATTCCTGAATCATGGATCGAAGCTATCCAGCTCATCTCTATCTGTCATATATGTGCCGAATCTCGATGGGGGGTGGGCTCAATGCCGACTCGCAGCGGTGAAGATCCTCGCAAGATCCTCAACAGTGGTTGCAGAAGTAGAGCAGATCTCAACCCCCCCCTACTTTCTCCCTGTGGTCAACGCTTGATGCATCGTGTGATCGGTTTGGAGCTGACTGATATGCTGATGACTCGGGAGGCGCTGGTGGGGGGAGTCCATCTCGTCCTCCAAAGGTGTCAAGATGGCCGGAAGGCAAGCCGTCTCCTCAAGATAGCCCAGATGCCAGGACCCCCAACTCGCCAAATACGGAGGCTTATGCAGCTTCATGCACGCGACTGATCAAGCCGTCTTGAGCATGCAAGTCCCACGGCTCAGTTGATCCATTATTGGCTGGCTCTGGTTCCCCTGGCCAGCGTCCGACGTCGTGGAGGCACTGAAGGGTGGCCGCTAAAAGCTTAGGGGACGCAGCGGTCTGAAAAACTAAAGGATAACAAATTTCGCCGAACCGAACATCGTGAACGAGACCGAATTACCGCTAGGCATTGAGTGTTTCTGGCAGATACAAAGCCTGACCAGTGTTCAAAGAAACGGTCTTTGCTGTGGATTGAAGACCGTTTTCTATTCGTCGGTACCGGGACATATTTATTCGAGCCTGTCAGCTTTCCACCGTGCCCTGCCCCATACGCTACACAATACCCCACTAAGATTACAGTACTCTTATCGAAGAGCTCAACAGCGTCACCAGCGTCGCCTTAGCGTTCCGATAAAGACCCAATTTCTCGGCTGCCATCTCTCAAAGGGCATCTTCTCTTCCTCTCCTTCTCCAATCCACCTCACCAACCACCTTGAAGAAGATCACCCAGGCGAAGCTTCTATACTTCGCTGAAACAGATCCTCCCTCCTGTCTCCTCGCTCGTCTTTCCTTTTCTAAATATTATTGTACCAGCTTTCTGCGAGCGAGCATTCCAACTTCCAACCTCTTCCCTCCCTTTCATCACCGGTCGCAGTGGTTCGACCTTACGGCTCAACACCCTCTAAACTACAAATACGCCTTTCGAATACCCGTACCTGCTTGACGACAACAACCGGCATGTCGTCTCCTGTGAAGGCACGAGCTGCCAACTCAGCTGCAGTCGCAGTTGAGAACGAGATTGATGTATACTCTGCATCGCACATATACTATGGTCCAGATGCCCACCACAAGCAGCATAACCACTTCCGCACACGCACCTACTCTACAGTATGTTCTAATTGCTGTGCTACACAATAGGAATCCTGACACGGTACAGAACCAGAGCCCTACAAAGGCAATTGACCGAGCTAGTCTGAAGCTACCCATCCGACGAGGAAGCCACGGTACGAGAGTGAAAGAGGGGTCACAATGACAGAATCCAGTTACTAACAGTCCCTTCAGATGAGACTACTCTGCTACCTAATAGATTCCACCTCCACGTTGAGCGAACCATAAGGAACCTCGAAGAGCAAGAGGCCACCAATGGCAATTTCCAGATCACAATCGAAGACAATGGACCAAAGGTCAGCATTCTAGGCTCTGGTTCTACGAGTATTGGCTGATATTTTGCATTAGGTTATTTCTCTGGGAACAGCAGCTTCGAATGGATACAAGATGAGAGAAGTCAGGGGAAACTATGTTCTATCGAACCTCCTCCAAGAGCTATACCTTGCCAAGGAGAATGGCCAGACTTACATCTTCCTTGACGAGTCTCGAATCAATGAAAACCCGGTCAATCGACTCTCCCGATTAATCACCAACGAATTCTGGGACAACTTGACTCGGGTCATTGACGGATCTGTCATTGAGAAGGCTGGGAGAGATCCTAAGGACTGGACAGATGACCCACGACCAAGAATCTATGTACCACACGGAGCACCCGAGCAATATGAATACTACTGCCAGGTCGCAAAAGAAAGGCCCGAAATTCGCCTGGATGTCTGCTCGCTGCCAGAAAAGATCACTCCACAGTATGTGCGAGACCTCAATGACAAGCCCGGACTTCTAGCAGTTGCTATGGAGCCGAAGTTTGACGAGAAGTCTGGCAAGACTGTCCTAAAGGGTGTCCCATTCGTTGTTCCTGGTGGCCGATTCAATGAGCTCTATGGCTGGGATTCCTACATGGAGTCTTTGGGTCTCATTGCGAGTGAGAAGGTCCATCTTGCCAAGAGCATGGTGACCAATTTTGTCTTCTGCATCAAGCATTACGGAAAGATTCTGAATGCCACACGGTCCTACTATTTGAGCCGATCTCAACCTCCTTTCCTTACTGATATGGCACTCCGTGTTTTCGATAAGATCAAACATGAAGATGGTGCTGAAGAATTTCTCAAGCTCGCTATTCTTGCCGCGATTAAGGAATACGAGTCGGTCTGGGTCGCAGCTCCACGCCTTGACAAGCGAACTGGCCTGTCTCGTTATCGACCAGAAGGAATGGGTGTTCCGCCAGAGACGGAAGCATCTCACTTTACCCATATCCTCGAGCCTTATGCAAAGAAGCATAACTTGTCCATGGAGGAGTTCGTAAAGGGATACAATAGCGGTTCCATAAAGGAACCTGAATTGGATCGTTACTTCATGCACGATCGTGCTGTTCGAGAGTCCGGTCATGATACATCATACCGCTTGGAGAATTGCTGTGCTAACCTGGCTACGATTGACCTCAACTGCCTCCTCTTGAAGTACGAAAAGGACATTTCGCTGTTTATTCGTCTCTATTGCAACGATGCTCTGGTGATCCCTGCAGAGTTCGCACACGGAAGTATCAAGGCAGGAGATGTCATGACCTCTTCATTCTGGGAGAGACGTGCTAGAATGCGCAAGGTTGCTATCGATAAATACCTCTGGAACGAGGAGAAGGGGATGTTCTTCGATTATGATACCGTTAAGAAGGAACAATGTACCTACGAGAGTGCTACTATGCTATGGGCTCTTTGGTCTGGAGTTGCTTCTCCCGCTCAGGCCGCTCGACTTGTTAATGGTGCTCTTCCACTCCTTGAGGAGGCCGGTGGTTTAGCCTCAGGTACGGAGAGATCACGCGGAGTCATCGGTCTGGACCGTCCCAACAGACAATGGGATTATCCCTATGGTTGGGCACCTCAGCAGATGCTTGCATGGGGCGGTCTCATCCGGTACGGATACGAGGAGGACGCTCAGCGCCTGGCATACAAGTGGCTGCTCATGATGACAAAGGCTTTTGTCGACTACAATGGTGTTGTTGTTGAAAAGTATGATGTTACCAGAGTTACCGACCCGCATCGAGTTGATGCCGAGTATGGTAATCAGGGATTGGATTTCAAGGGTGTAGCCAAGGAGGGGTAAGTCGCTTCCATCTGTCCCGTGAAAGAAAACATGACTAATGCTTGATAGCTTTGGATGGGTCAATGCCTCGTACGTGTATGGTCTGCAACTTATTTCAGCTCATGCTCGTCGTGCACTGGGAACTCTTACGCCCTTCGAGACCTACCTTCGCGCTACAGCACAGATCGCCGAATCCGTCGAAACCTCGTCCGACCATGAGGACAACTCAGAGGTCTTCGAATGATCTTTATCCCGATTCAGTACATACGTTCTCTCGCCCTTCGCATCTATCATTCGACAGAACCGATGAAGATGCACAGACGGCTACATACGCGTTCCCATTGTCACGATTCTCCTACTTCTTGTTTGCATGAAAGAGCTAGCATTTCCAAGGGTTGGGCAGGCAAGCAAATTCTTTCTTGGGGTTCTTCACGACGGCCAAAATCACGGACAGACTTGCAAAAATGGTTACACACAGATGAGCAAATGACTTTGCGGCGCTAGATACCCTACTAGATGGTCCTTTTGCTTTTGTGTTGGTCTCTTGCTTTACATTGTTTCACTTTTCATCACAGTCCTCCTCCTGTATCCCCTCCACGAATGACTCTCATGGATTCACTCGATAGCTTCCTTCGCGTGGCTTGAATGATCAATGGACGGACGGACGGATGTTTGAAAGGATACATGGTATCTGGCGTTACAGAGTGGTCTTTTTCTTGGGAGGTTATGACATGCGAGATTGCGAGCTGTGAGTCTGCTTTAGTGTGCTGTGCTTTCGCTTTGCTCTATGACGGCTGTACATTATCGTCCTTGCGGATACCAAAAAAATTCATGCACAGGCTTTTCGTTGTCGGTTGTACATAACTTACCATTAATAGAACCGGTCGATTGATCTGTACATTGTGCCGCTCTGTGCTCTTATTTTTCTCTTGCTTGCTGTGTTGATCTGGAACTTGCTGAAATAACGCTGTGCTCAAGTTAAGTGGGCATCATACCTCAAGCCTGTAATCAACTTGACTTGAAACTCATTTTTCTCCCTGTCTTAGTTTCAAGAATTGATCAACATTTAAGGAGCAGTGATCGTATTGGTCATCAATCTAGGCAATTGTAGGTCTCCAAGCAAGTCTTGGCAGTCGAAGCGAGTAATAAAACAACAAAGTTGAAGATACTTATCCTCAGCTGAAAACGCCTAGGAGCTTGCTTCTCTTGACAAAGGTTGATGGAGAACAAATTAAAAATGTCGATAGCTACATAAAGCCTTTCCAATTGGCATCCTCGACTTTTCAAGACAATTTGTGAGTAATTGATGGTATTCGGTGATGAAAGGCTACGATACACAAAGAACATGGTAAATTAGAGCACACCATGGGCTGGTCGAGGCCGCCTCCGTGGATAAAATGGGCATCATTTCGTATTGCTTCTTTTGCCCCCTGGCTTTGGTACTTCGTTGGCTCGTCCCGCGAAACTGGGATACTGACGTAGTTTCAAGGCTCAGCCAAGGCAACAATATGCTTGTCCAAGGCTTGTTGGACAGCTTCGCTGTCTAGCGAATCCAACATCTTCTCTGATTCCTTGCTCGAGAAATAAAACAGGTGAGGCTCACAGCGAGGCACGTCCTTGTCATATTTTACCCAAGGTTAGCCACTGCTGAATATCAATAGCGGCTCGGCTCAGCCATCTGCACCTCCGAAACACACCCAATTAATAACAACGTTCCAAGAAAGTGACGACATTTGGCAGCGTGTTATCATTGCATGAAAACGCCTGACTTTTGAGCCTGCTTCGGGAGCCCAGTGTAGCAATAGCCTAGTGGGCTCACAACCAGCAGAGGGATCTTTGCGCTCGAGATCCCAACCAGGGCCCGGTTTCAATAATGAGCCAGAACGTGAGAGCTTGCAAAGACGTGTGCTCTACTCGAGTACGGCGAGTCCCAGCGCTGATTATTTGGGGAATGGAACATTGGTAAGATTTGCACCGATTAACAAAGGTACACACAAAGCCTTAACAACCCGCAGCCTTACAACTGCAGCTTTGAGTGGAGTTGTTCGACTGAATCAGCCATAGCAAACTGCCGTTTCCGTGCGTTCCTAGACACCATAATCCGAAAACAAGTAAGATTCTGAAGTATTGTGAGTATCTTGAGTCTGGTCAATATTGCGCTTCATCAAGAATCGCTCGTGAGAGCCTCAGATTCCCTCGATGTCAAATAATAAGAACGCCCTGTCACACCTCCTGTGGCTATACAGCGCTACCACCCGCTTCAATCAGCCTCGGTTTTCACCTTATCGTGTCACAAGAGTATGTCTTATTTGTTCGTCTTTTAGTGGTGCAGATCAATCGTGTGGTGGCGGCGTTCAGAGACGCGCAGAGGTGTTTTTTGTACAGCCTCACTCTGTCCAGCAGACCCAACCCTCGCAGCCTTACTATTTGGCGCAGTAAATCCTGAACCTTTTCAATTTCTTAACTCTTCACAAACTTACATCTGGAGTTAAAATCTTTGCTGGATTTGCTGCCTCCTTTCGCCGAGAGGTTTGAGAATTGAGTCGGTCATCATGGATCCACTATCCATATCAGCCAGTATTGCTGGCTTGATCATGATCACCAATGGCATCGTGACGAACGGATTCAAATACCTGTCCGAATTCAAGCAAAGTGACGAAACAGTCAAGAACCTTTTTCATGAGGTCAATCTTCTATTCGGCACTTCGCATAGTCTTCAGAAGGTTGCAATTCGACTAGAGCTAGAGCAAACATCCCCGCAACATACAACCCGAATCCATCATATCAACAACTGTGACAATGTGCTTCGTAAGATCGAAGCCCAGCTCGAGCATATAGCCGCCAAGAAGAACAAGTCCAT
Source organism: Cadophora gregata (assembly GCF_030347475.1). Lineage (NCBI taxonomy): Eukaryota > Fungi > Ascomycota > Leotiomycetes > Helotiales > Ploettnerulaceae > Cadophora > Cadophora gregata. Next base: position 687,319 of record NW_026695935.1, on the reverse strand, counting down.
GGATAGAGCTCGACAGAGAGTGCTGTGGCCGCTTTCAAAAGCCGAAACTAAGAATCTCTTGGCGGAGGTGGAAAGGCAGAAGACCTCTCTCAGTCTTGCGCTTGCAGTCGATGAAATGTGCGTTTGCACCCCGTAAAACCTGCCGTGTTATTTGCTGATTATTTTGAGCCAGGTCTGCCTTGTTGAATGCTTTGGCTTCGCAGGATGCTATTCAGTCCGGTCTCGCTCAAATTGACAACGAATTGCAGCTTCAGCGCACAAGAATGAATGAGACTTTCTTGAGTAGGTTATCCTTCATACTTTGAAACATTCTTTAACTTTGAATCCACCAGGTAAAAGACGACAGGATATCATCAATTCGTTGAATGCGGTCGATTACAACCAGTACCAGTCGGCAAATGTTCGACTTCGACAGGCAGGAACTGGTGGTTGGTTCCTCGACGGAGCCGAGTTCAAGTCTTGGCTTTCTGCTGACCATGGAAAGCTGTGGCTCTATGGTATTCGTACGTATCGTAAGCTCCTTGACTAGGTGGACCAATCTCTAATACATCTTGTAGCTGGCGCTGGCAAGACGGTTTTAATGTGAGCTCAGCAACCATCACCGGCGCCGAGTTCGGCTAACCTCTTACATTTAGGGCAACCATCATCCAAGAAGTACAGACCATCAAAGCCAAAACAGGAGAGAATATTGGTATGTAGAGGATCAGTCACATTTTAAACTTTTCAACGCTAAGCAAGACGCAAGGAATGGCATTCTTCTTTTGCGACTACAAGAAGCCCGAGACTCATGTGTCCTCAACGATACTTGGATCTCTCGTCAAACAATTTGCTCTACAAGATGACCATTGTCTCCACGACCTGGAGAGCTTTTACGAAGCTCATAACGTCAAAGGAAACCCTCCGCAGGAAGTCACCCCTTTGGAGCTCTGTAATTTGCTGAAGGACATGGCGCTGCACTTCAAATCTACCATGATCATCATTGATGGGCTCGATGAGATTGAGACGAAACGAACCGACACCATTGAAATTCTGCGAAGTCTTACATCTACCGGAAAGATGAAAACTCTCTTTGCGAGTCGTGATGAGGTCGACATCCGCAGCCAACTTCTCGAATATGCCAATGTTTCCATTGCTGCTCAAAGCGGCGATCTACGCCTTTATGTCGCTGCTGAAATCGAAACCAGGACTTCACGTCAGGAACTGCGCATACGGGATCCGGAATTGAAGGAGCACATCATAAAAACGCTCATCACTGGAGCTCATGGCATGTGAGTTACTACCTCCTCTGCGTTGAATTTGAATCTCATGTTCCAAGGTTTCGTTGGGTGGCATGTCAGATGGACTATCTTTGCGAGCTCAACAACGACGACGACAGGAGAGCAGCTCTTTAGCAGCTACCACCTGACCTGCCGGCTGCGTATGAGCGTATTCTTGGGCGAGTAAAGCTTAAGTCAAATCAAGAACTAGTCAAGCGGACATTACAGTGGCTTGTTTGTGCCAGAGAACCTGTCACTGCAGATCTGTTACTCGCCGTTCTTTCGATCAAGGATGGCGATAAAGCTTTAAACCCTGGCGCGATGACTTCAATTGTCGACGTCATGAGGTGATGCAGCAGCTTGATCAGGCGAAGGTCCGAAAGCTCTGATATTATCGAGCTCGCGCACTTCACCGTGAAAGAGTTTCTGCTTAGCATCAATCCCGAGAAGCAACCGTTGGTTGCAGACTATCAGGTTCAAGTTGCAAGGGATGATTATCTTCTGGCAAAGACATGTCTCCTCATCCTCAACTTTGAGGAGTTCGCTACCACCCCATCCGGACGGACAGACGTATGGACTGCTTCAAAAGACGTACATGACGCTTATCTATACTCATGCCGGAACTGGCCATCTCACGCATATAAAAATCGTGAGAACAATCATATCCAGCATCTAATGCAGCAGCTATTTCGTCCCGTCAAGTCAAATAACTTCATTTGGTGGATCAAGTATTACGCTCCCAGCCTGTTGGAGGGATATCCAAAGATGTATGGGAAAGCAACTGAGTACCCGGATGTAACAACTCTTCATTGGGCTGCACATCTCGGATTCAACAACATTGTGGACTGGCTGTTACAGCAAGACTGCGACGCAAATCGCGCAAGCCAGCTTGGATGTCCTCTCCTATTTGCCTTATGCCCGTTCGGCACTTTAACCGCCATAGCTGCAAGATTTAGTGAAATTTATCCTGGTATGGCAAGGTCAGCTTCCGGTGAGCAATGGCATCTACAACGTCGAATTAGCACAATCAAATCGCTGCTTGAAGGAGGTACCCAGATCAACCGATCTCAAACATCTGCTAGAAATCTATCCTCTCTAGAGGCTGTATTCCACTCAGATTCATTTCTACCAAATCTAGTCGCAGTGCTACTTGAGCACGGAGCCCGAATTACGATTGCTGCTGTGAAGGCAGCATTGGACTGCGCCAGGTACAGCGAAAAGGAGCCCGCGTTCGCTTTGCTTAAAGGAGCCACAGAGGGCAATGTCAATGAAGACGCTAAGGGAGAATTATTGCTGCTCAGGGAATATGTTTACAATGGGCCCGCAAACGAGACTGGGCCAAGCTCTGTTTCCCAGTTTATCGGCCCTGTCACAGCAGACACGAAGCGCAATGAGGAATCTAAGCTTAGAATCGCGGCATCCAACGGGCAGCTTGATCAAGTCAAACACTCAATTATCGCCCTTTCTGCTCTCAATGAAGCTTCGGCAGATGGAACTGTCGACGCTGCGAGACAGATGGCCTTGCAGTTGGCGTCAAGGTTTCATCACCTCAACGTCGTTGAGTTGTTATTGCAGAATAAAGGAATGACAACACATCAAGACGAGCTGGGCAATACGCCTTTGCAACAAGCATGCATTATCGAGTCGTCAGAGGATTCCAATGGATTCAAGCTTGTTCGGCTCCTGTTACAACATGACGCTGATCCAACCATCGCAAATAAAGAAGGGCTTTCACCACTGCACCTTGCCGCTCGATATGGTAACCCTGATAGCGTTGGAGTTCTGGGAGCACTCGTCGCTGCAGTTTCAGATTCGCGGAAACTGTGTGAGAATGGGAACTTCGTTCCGTCTCCGGTGTGGTGTGCCCTGGAGAGAGGATGTGATGCGGTCGCACTTCTCCTGATCAGGAATGCCAGTACGGAAGAGTTAAACGGCCTTTTGTGGAAGAGGCAGAGCTGCCTGTTCCCTGCAATTTCCAGAGACAGTACAACTGTTCTTGAACTCCTACTCGAGAAAGGCATTGGCGTCAACGATCCTATTGGGGATGGATCATTCGCGATACATCATGCCGCTGCGTCGACAGGATCACTAGTAGCGTTAAGTGCGCTGTTGGAACATGGCGCAGATCATACTTCGAGACGTCAGGATGGCCTCTACGCTGTACATATTGTCGTCGAATCCTCCAACACAGAAGAAAAAGCACAACAAAAATTGGACGTCTTATTGGCTGCTGGAGCTGATATTAACGCTGCTACATCAAAGGGAGATTCGGTACTACAGGTAGCAGTCTCATTGGCACCAGTCTCGGGTTCCTATCCCTCAAACCACGGTTCTCTGTATTTCAAGTTTGGGGTTTTGGGATTGGCGAAGTTGATTGTTGAGCAGTTTGGCGTCGACATTGATCATAAAAACGCTGCCGGCCAATCTGCGCTCATGACCAGTATTGAAAATCAGCTGTACGATGTTTCCGAGTATCTTATATCAAAGAAGTGCGACATATCATCAACAAGCACGCAGCGTCGTTCGCCTCTCCACTACGCTTGTAAGCAGCAGCCTTCTAAAAGAGGCAACGGTGTAATCCTGAAACTCCTTGAGGGAGGCTTGTCTCTTACTGAAAGAGACAGCAAAGGCAAAACAGCATTTGAACTGGCATTGGAGAATGTAAATTTGGCTCCACCGGGGTATGTCCTACCTGTTAAAATTGCAGTTGCATAAGGAGCTATTACAGAGAGAGAGAATCTCCTATATAAAGGGGTAGTGTACTTAGTAGTACGGCCTATAGTACTAAGTTTATACTTATAATCCCTATATTTCTAATAGCCCCCCTATTCTTTATATCTGTAGTAAATAGAGCTTTCTAAAGCAGTATAGCGCTAAATATTCCTGAAGTAACGCTAGAGTATTACTAAAGTATCGTTAATAATTTATATTATATAAAGAGCCTTGATTATGCTTTATTAACTCTCGTAATATACTAGTATATATATAGTACTTATGTCTCTTATTTTCCTAGGAGTTTAGTAACTTTATAGTATTAAGGTATATAAAATAGTATAAGAGTATACCTAAATCGCTTCTTTATTAATAATCTCTTACTCTTATTACTCTTATTTACTTTTATTTATAGCTATCTCGTACTTTCTTTTTATAGTTACTAAGATTTATTTCTTATTAGCTTTCTCTTTAGCCTCTAGGGTATATAAAAGTTGTTCTCTTTTAGTTTTATTTCCTTTCTTTCTTCCTTTAACTACGGAATAAGATTTATCTTAACTATTAAGTATAGTAGTTATATATTATTATTTTACTCGATTCGTAGTTGTATATTATTATTAAGGAAGGTATTTATTAAAGGACTGATTTTCCGTGAAGAATATTTTATTTTTATAAGTTCTACTACTAGAAATAGCCTTAATTTATATAGGTCTACTATTAATTAGCTAACTATTATTAATCTTAGAGTTATTATTAGAGAATTAGTTATTACTAGGTAACTTTATATATATCTTATATTATTTAAATAATTCTGAAAGTAAAGCTTTTATAAGAGTATCTGTTATATTATTATTACTTAGAACATGTTTTACTATTAACTTATTATATAAAACTATATTATTTCGAATATAGAACTAGTAGATATTAATATACTTCGCCTTTAGGTAGAATTTCTATTCTTTTAAGAGAGATTCGACTCTAGTGTTATTAAAATATAGTATAAGAATTCAGGATAGCTTTATATCGAGGTCTTTCTATAGCTTAAGTAACTAGGCTACTTTTCTAGAGCTATCGCTAGTAGTTATTATCTTAGAATCTAAGCTAGAGAGAGCTATAGACCTTTACTTATTAGTAGCTTAAGAGATTAGACTCTTATAGAACCTTATTATTTATCCTTAGAATAATTTCCTATTATATTCTGTCTCTTATATAGTATTAGTTTAAATATCGAATATATTATTATCTAGCTTCCTCTTATATTCTATTCTTATTTTAAATATTATTCCGTTACCTTCTATATACTATAGATATCGAAAGAGAGGTTTTATATCTTAGAGGTAAGATTTAAGGGGATTTGATATATATTACGCTAGCTGGCTTATTATATAAGTAATATTAGGTCGTATAAGGTTCGAGAAGTATATTAGAGAGCTGATAATCTATTGAAATAGTAAGATCTCTTTAGGGGAGGCTAGTATAATACTTTTATCTTTAGCTGACTCTCTTAGTATTATTCTAGTAGTTATAGGTAAGGTATTACTTTTAGCTATAGTTATTTTAAACCTTTCTAGTAGCTTTTAAGTATAAGCTGTTTAATAAATCCGTAGAGTCTTATTCTTCCTATCTCTCTTAACTTATAAGCTTATAAACATATTAATAGCTCTAAGGTCTTTACCTTTTTAGGTCTTTAAGAGTTATTTCTTAAGATATTCGTAGTTAGTAAAGTTACTTATAATTAGTATATTATTAATAAAGATTAATATATACGCTCTATTCTTAAAGATAAAGAGATTAGGGTTAGCCTCTAATACTTTTAGACTTAGATTTTCTATCTTATCTTTAATAAGGAGCTACTATTCTCTAGGTGCTTATTTTAAGCTATAGAGAGAGTATAAGAGCTTTAGATATATATCTTTCTTTCTGTTTAGCTCTAAGTAAAGCTTATTCTATATCTCCGGTATCTTATTATTCGGAATTATTATATATATATCTTCTTTTAAGTATATATTTAGGAAGGTAGTGTTAATATTAATATACTTAATCTCTAGGTCTCTTTTAGCTATAACAGCGAGTAGTACTTATAAGGTAGAATAGTATTATAGTAGGGTAGTATAGTTCCGGGTCGGAAGATAGTTAGCTTATTCTATGGATCGTATAAGTAGGCGTGATAACGCGTAATAAATATATTATCTTCTTTCTCTTACTCTTACTACCTATTTAATTAGTAGTCCTCTATGTCCCTACTTACTATACACTTTAATAGTATTACCTTACTCCTTTATATTAGTAACTTATATAAGGAACTAGAAGTAAGGTAAAGGAGTAATTAAGATATAGCTAAGCTAGTAGTAAAAGTAGGAGTTAGAATTTTATCACTTAGTATCTTTATTACAGAGATAAATAGATATATAAGAAGCAGCTAAAAAAAAGGGGCTCTAGGAACCCTTATTTAGTAGGCAGGATATTAGAAAATAGTAGAATATAAGTAGAGAGAGCTAAGGAAATATAGAAAGGAAAGTTATCACGCGGAGCTTAGAAGATAAAATTACTATAGTAATAGAGAAAGTTTATATAAGGAAAATAAGTAGGGAATAAATAAATATAAAAAGAAAGCGAGTCTAATATAAAAAAAGGGCCTGAAATAAGGCAAAAAAGAGATACGAGGAAAAGGAGTTAGAAAGGTCGGAGTAGTTAAAGGAGCTAAGTCTAGAAGTTATAAGGAGTATAATTACTATACTCCTACTAGTAACTCTAGTACTTTTAACTCTAGTAATATTAAGTATACTATACCTTATAAGTAAGTACTAAAAGTTTAAATTATTTACCGAATTCCTTAATATAACTATATTTCTAAGAGATCCTAAGAACTAAAGAACGTTAAGTATAGAGAAAAGTAATATAATAGAATATATTTAAGTCTAAGAGGAAAGCTATTAAGAATTAAGGACTATAAATTCCAAGATAACAGAAGTTAAGTATATTTCAGTTATACCGGCCCCGGGTATATTAAGCGCGCTATACTTTAAGAGAGCTAATATTATAGAGTTCTTAGAATAATACACTGATTAATATAATAATACCTAATTAAAAGATATAAACTAAATTAAAAAGCTTCCCTGATATTATAATCTTATTATTAGTTAGTATATTAAGACACTACTAGAGTAAATAAGTAAGAATTAGGAAGAGCTAGTAGTCTCTTTTTTAAAGGAGTATAAGGATTAAGATACTTTTTAATAGATAAACTCCTAATTATTCCTTAAGGCTCTAAAGTTAAAACTACGAACTATAGAAAGTAATATAAAGTAGTTTATTTAATAATTCACTATAATATTAACTACCTTAGTAAAAAGGAGCTAGTTAGAAAATTATACTTAAAGAGTATAGTTCTTAAATAAGCTACTAGGGGACGTTTATAGGAAAGTAATACGTAAGAATAAGGTTAATATTAATAAGCTAGGTATAATTAAGTTTAATAACTTAGTTAAGATAGCTACTAAGATTTATATATCTAATAAGATAATCTAGGAGTTTTCCAATAGTTATATAAAATAAAAGGGCCTTAGTAAATTAGTAGATTCGCTTAGCTAAGTACTTATTACTTCTAAGGCAGAGAGTTAGCTAGTTCCCCTTATTATTAGCCTAAAGACTATATCTATAGAAATAGTAAAAGAGATAACCTAGGTATTTAACGCGCTAGCGCTAGCTATAAGAGTATTATAAGCTCTATAAGCACTTAAAGGAAGATTAAGATTTAGTTCACTTAGTAAGGGAAATTAGTTAGGAGCTTACCTAGTAGAACTTAGTAGTCGAGTTAATCTATCTAGATTACTATAAGAGACTTACTTAAGCTAACCTTAGCGTCCGAATAACTTACTAATTAGAGTATATATAGTAAGTACTTATAAGGATCGCTAGAACTAATATTTCTATTATTTAGAAAATAAGTATTTCTATAAGGACTACTTAGACTTCTTAATAGATATAGAAAAGAAGCTTATATATAACTATTAGAACTAGATATATTATAAACACGTAAGTAGCGGGGGGTAGTTAGTCGAGTAATATAAGGGAGTCCTAGTAATAGAGGGTATATAAGCTAGTTAGAAAGGAACCTTAATATAAGGAACTAGTGAAGGATAAGTTAGAGAAAGTAATTCAATAGTATAGCTAATATAAGTACTATAGCACCTTATAAATAAGGCTAAATCTATAAAAGTAATAATAATAGGGGTAGTAACTTAGGATAAGTCGGATATTAAGGAAGATAAAAGAGATTAGGAAGCTATAGGAATATTAAGAGCTAGAAGTGAAAAACTAAAGAGTAGAAAAGATAATAAGTAAGTAAACCTAAGAAAGGTATTAAAAGAGTAAGTTAAGAAAGAAAAGGACTTAGTAGCTCTAAAAGTTCTATAACTTAGAAAGTAGAAATAGAAGGATCTAATTAAAGGAGTATTAGAGAAGAAAGTATAGTAAGAAGAGATTATTAAAGAAATAGAGATAGATAAGAAGTAGACTAAGAAGTTAAAGAAAGTTAGTCTAAGAGTTACTAAGAAAGTAGAATAGTACTTAGATATCTTAAAGTAAAGGGTATAGCTTCTAATACTATTAAATAAAGTTCTAGATAATAAACTAAAGAGTATTACTAGTAAGGAAGTACTTATATACTTCGAGCTCTTATAGAAACTACTTTTTAAAAATATAGCTATAGCGAAGTTATCTTAGACTACTAAAGGGGAAGTTAAGGGTAATTAAGCTAACTTAGTATTAATAAAGTTAGTAGGAGTAGAGGAGATATTAGAAGACTCTTAAGTCTTAGTAATTAAGAGCTTAAAGTTTAGGGTCTAGTTAAGGTCTCTAAATATAATAGCGCTTATTAATTATAAGTTAAAGGCTAATCTAATAACTTCTATAATTACCTTAAAGGCCGGGCTCCTTATTTAACCTAACTCTAATCTTAGAATAATAAGCTACTTAAGAGAGTAGAAGAAGTTTAAGGGGTTATATAAAGAAGTCGCTATAGAGATTAGAAGTGTCTTAATAGCAGGGAGTTTTTTTACTTTAGCGTAAGTAGAGAATAATATAATCCTAAGATAACCCTTTATTATAGCAAGTCTTTTATTATTTTCTTATAGTAGAGGTTATTAGTTTACTATAGTTATAAATAATAACTGAACTAAGTAGGTTATAGTAAAAGTCACGGATTTAATAAGATCTTATATTAAATCAGATAATTTCCCGGAAAACACTTAGCTAAAGCTATAGTAATAAGCGGTTCTAGTAATAGATCTACTAAGGGAAGAAGTAAGTTAACTAGTGTATTTAACTCACTTAGCAGGGGAAAAGTAAAAGTATTTTTAGCTATAGTATTTACTAAGCTAAATAAGGAAGGGGATAAGGATATAATTCTTTTAAGAAGTATAGATTTAGTTATACTTTTATAAGTAAAAAGGGTTTTTCTTACTATTAGAGTTTAGGGCGCTTATAAGAAGAAGGCTAATAAAGTTATTCTAATTTAAGAAGGGATTTTAGATAGGTTAAAGCTAAGGGGGAAGCTAGACTAGAAGTAGAGGCGATTAGAATAAAAGAGAGCTAAAGAGCTTATTAAACTATCTTATAAATTCGATAAGTAGATAACCCTAAAGTTCTTAGAGTTACTACACGGGATAAGGTTAACACCGGAAAGAATAAAAGAAATAATAATTAGAGGAAAATTATAGCTATAAGAATATAAGCTTTTAGAGGAGATACTATATAAGTACGAGGTTATAATAGCGTTTAACTTCTTTAAATATAGAAGAATATATAAAGATATCTACCTACTATAGGAAATTCGTACTATTCCATATAAAGCTTAGTAGATACCTAGATTCTTAGTACTAAAATATCTATAGGAATATATTAAGGATATACTTATAAAGAGGCTTAAGGCTAGTACCTTAGAATATAGCTATAGATTATATAAGAATTAGTAGTTTTTAGTTAAGAAAAAGAGTAGGGCGTATTAGATAGTAGATACTATAATAAAGTATAATATAGTAATAATTCGGGACGCTAACTTACTACCTAATATTAAGGAAATATTAGAAGATTTTATAGGGTATATAATTACCTCCTTAATAGACTTCTTTTCCGGGTACGATTAAGTTACCTTATACTTAAATAGTAGAGACCTAAATATATTCTAAATATTACTTAGTTTTCTCTGCTATACTACCTTAGTTCAGGGGATAACTAACTCTATTATATAATTTTATAGGGTTAGAAAAGTAATTCTAAAGGACTACGAGCTTAAGAGAGCTAAGATATTTATTAATAATATTCCTATCCTAAGCCTCTACTTAAAATATAATAATAAGGAGGTTAAGCTTAGTATTTAAAAATATATCTTAGAATACTTTATTAATTTAGATATAATTCTAGCTAATATAGAGAAAGCAGGGGCTATAATTAGCTCTAAATCATAGTTCAGAGTTAATAGTCTAAAGTTAGTAAGCTATATATATACTATAGAAAGTAAGTCATTAGATAGTAAAAAAGTAATAAAGATACTTAACTAGTGAGAATACTAAAATATAACTAAAGTTAAGGTATTTCTTAAGGTTTATAGCTACTACTATATTTAGATTATTAACTATACTAGAAAAGCTAAGCTACTATATCTTTTACTTTAAAAGAAAGCGAAGTAGAAATTTAGAGATATTAAAAAGTTTATAATAAACACGCTAAAGTTAGCTCTAATAATAGCCCTAGCGCTAGTAAGGCTAGATATCTCTAAAAGAAATAGTAAAGTAATTCTAGTAGTAGATATAAGCTTATAAGAATAGAAGATAATCTTAATATAGCTAGATTATAACCTTAAGCGTTATCTTATTAGGTATAATAGTAGAATATAGATAGCTATAGAAAGAAACTATAATACTACTAAGAGGGAGTATTATAAGGTTTTAAAGGCGTTAAAGAAGGTTCACGGAGTCTTAATTAGCTACTACTTTATCCTAGAAATAAACGCTATAATTTTAGTTATATAGCTTAATTAAAGAGCGTTAGACTTACCTAGGGCTCTAGTTATAAGATAGATTACTTAGATATACTTTTTCGATTTTAAAGTGCGCTATATACTAAGAATAAAATATATAGTAGTAGATAAGCTATCTAAGCGACTAGCTACTTAGAAGGAGTTAGATACTAAGGCTCTAGAAGAGGATATTAATAACTTTATAAATACTTAGTTTAGTTAAGTTAAAGTTAGTATCTAGACTAGAAGAGTAATACCTTACTTATAAGAGGTATAGAGTTTAGATTCTAAGCTTATTATAGAGTATCTTCTTATACTAAGGCGACTAAGTAGAGTTAACCCTAAGGACTTTAGGGGATTTAAGTAGTAGGCCCTAAATTACGCGATTTAGAATAGAGTTTTATATTGCTATACTAATAAGAGTCTTCTAATAAGATAAGTTATAAATAGTAAAAAAGAGTAATAAATAATCCTTAAATCCCTTTATAAGGATATAAGCTATAAGGGATAGGAAAGTACTTATTAGAAAGTTACTAAAAGGTATTTCTAGGACTTACTATACCTGGATATAAAGGCTTATATAGTAATATACAAAGCTTATTAACTTCAGAACTCTACTAAGATAAAGGAAGTGCTTTATCCTATATAGACTAGCGCTTTATAAGCTAAAGTAGGAATAAATATAATATATTTACTACTAAAGTAAGGAAAGTACTACTTAGTTATAGCGTAAGATAATCTATCTAAGTAAATTAAAGCTAGAGCCCTAGTAAATACAACTTTAGTAGCTATTATAGATTTCCTCTAAGAAGATATAATATATTACTATAAGATCTTTAGAAAGCTAGTTATAAATAAAGGGCTAGAAAATAAAAAGTAAGTAAAAGAGCTTACTTAGAAATATAAGATCTGAAAAGTAGTAGTATTAGCTTATTATACCTTAGTGAATAGAATAGTAAAGCGGGGTTATAAACCTATTATAAATACCTTAGTAAAGATAATAGATAAGAGGATAAGTAATTAGGTTAGAAATCTATATATAGTACTTTTAGCGAACTACTATATAATAAAAGGAATAACTAAGTATATACTATTTTAGATATAGTATAAGTTAGAGGTAGTTCTATTAGTTGAAATAGGAGTCTTTACTTAAAGGGTTATAGATTAGAAGAATACTTAGATAAAGGCAGAGACTCTAGCTCTTTATATAAGGTAGATTTAGATCAGGGATAAAGATTTAGAGAAGGTAACTATAAAGTAGTATAAGATATAAGTAATAGGTAAAGATAGATTTAATACTAGTTAGTAGATTTATTAAGTAGAAATTAAAGTTAGTAATATTATTCTACTATATAATACTAAATAAGAAGTTGATATATCTTTTAAACTAAAGCTTAGCTACTAATAGCTTAGCCTATATAAGATTAACGTAGCTATTATAGAGAAAGGAATATATATACTCTTAGAACTCTATAATACTTAACTTAGTAGTATATTTTCAGGGAATTAACTTAAGGTCTTTTATAAAAGGGACTTTATCTAAGAACTAGTTAAAGTTAGTAAGGGATTTAATAATTCCGACTCTAAAGATCTAAGTAGGAGGAAGAGTATAGAAGCTAGTAATATAAAGAGTAACTTAGGAAGTGACGTCTTAAGTACTACGCTAGTAATAAGGGAGTAAGCCGGAGTAAAGAGAGACTTCTAAGAACTAGAGAAAAAGTAAGTAGTAATTCCGGAAGGTAAGTATATAGCTATTATAATTAGGCTACTAGGCTATAAGATAATTTAACTTACTCGGCAAGGGAAATAAAGTAATAGAAGTTCCTAAGAGAGCTAGGAATTTTAAGTAAAGGATATAAGTCGTATTTACTTATTAGGTAAAAGAATAAGTAAAATCAAATATTATTAAATCCTATCTATTAATTACCTATAATAATATTAGAGTTAAATAAGAAGAAAAGGAAATAAGTAGTATTATAAGTAGTACTTAAAGCAGTTATTATATAAAGAAATTAAAGAAAACAATCGCTTTAAACACTAATTATACAACTAAATAAATCTATATAGATAATAAATATAGTAGTAAGGGGGACTTATTAGATTAAGAGAATAGTATCCTTAGCTATTTTATTATTATTAATATCTATTTCTTTATTACCTTTACTATTACTATTATTATTAGTACTATAGCTAGCTAAGAGAGGAAAGTACTTACTTATAGTAGCTGAGTAAGCTAAGGAAGAACTACTTAATACGCCGCGCTTAGTAAGAATAGCTTTAGTAATAATTTAATAAATATATCTTTTAAGGCAGGTTATATAATAATATTTACTATTAATATCCTAAGTAAAGGTGCTACTAATATAACTAATATACTCAAGATTAAAGTATATCTAATAAGTAATAAAGTAAGACTAAGTATTAGTAGGGTTAGAAGTACTCTTATTATAAAAGTATTACTAAGAGTACTTATTAAGGAGTAACTTAATCTTAGGAGAATAGTTAGTGATAAAAGTAGAGGTAGTTATAGCGGCTTTATAATAAGGGCGAGCTTAGTATAGTCTAGTAGTAGTTCCGGAAGTAGTCTTAGGAGCTTAATACTTAGTAGATCTCTTCTTCTTCTTCTTCTTAGAATAGTTACTATTATCCTTATCCTTAATATTATTAATAGCCTTCTCTAGAGAGAGAGCGGTCTTAGAGGACTAAATAACTTAGAATAAGATTTTCTTAGAGGTTATAAGAGTAGAAATAGTAGTAATAGATATAAGCTTATATTTAATAGTAGGAGTATTAATTTTATTAGAATTATTCTAATCTAAGGTATTATTTATATACTTATTAGTATCTTTTAACTTCTTTATAAGGAGAGTCTTCTTCTTAGTAAGCTTCTCCTTCTTAATAGTATTCTTAATACAGATAGTACTAAGAGTAGAAGAGTCTTTAGAAGATAAGCTAAGAGTCTTTATAAGTAAGTTATTTAAGAGCTTAGACTTAATATACTTTTATAATTCTTTTATCTTATAGTTATTAAGAGAGTTACTACTACTAAATAAGTACTTATTACGTTATTACTTATAACTATTATACTCTTTTATAGAGATAAAGGTTAGGTCTAAAGTATCTATATTAGATCCTATAGTAATACTACTATAGAGAAGTATATTATTAAACTCTATAATAAGATTATCCGGACTAAGAAAAGTATAACTTATAAACTTCCGACTAAAGTGTATATAAAAATATAAGAGAAAATCAATTCTCTACTTATTAGATACTTCTATCTTAGTAAGGACCTACTTATTAAAAGTAAGGACTAAGAGACTAATTATATAATCTAATAAATATATAGTCTTATTAGCTCGGATAACTATAGTAATGTCCTAGATATAAAATATACTAAGAGTTAAGCTATATAGGGAGTACTTTAAGATATACTAGGTAGAGATAGTCTTTAGAAGTAATACTATAGTAATAAAAGTAGTAGAGGTATAGATTAAAAGTATAGAAATTATAAGGAAAGTAGTAGAGTATAAGAATAGTAATAATAGTATAGAGAAGGGAGGTAACTATAGAAAAATAGTTATTAAAAGAAAAAGGAAAATTCAAGAAAATAAAAGCGCAGAGAGAGTTTTATATTAAGTAAATAGTAGTAGCGAAGCTATAGAAAAAGTGAATTTAGTAAGAGGAAGCGTAGGATAGCGAATAAAAAAGTAAATTTTAAAAAGGGGAAAAGTGAAAAGAGTAAAGAAGTTACTAGTTATTTATTATATATTAGTTATTAGTAGGTAGCGCGATAATACGATTAGAGGAATAGTAGCTTATAAGTTACTAAGTAAGGTATAAGAGCTTTTAGAGAGGGATTTAAAGTACTAGGGATTTTTTTAATTTGAAACTTTTCAACTTTCTTTAAAAATAATAACTTCCTTATATTTCATATTATAATAACCAGATTATTATATAAATATAACAGTTTATTATAGATAATAGCGGAGATATAAGTATAAGCCTAGTTAAGGTACCTACAGAAGATAGATTACTAGCCTTTACTAACTTTAACAAGGTAATTATATACCTAGATAAGATCCTATTATAAGACTAGTATAATACCTAGTTAAGGGTCCTAGAGAATATAATAGCGTACTATAATAAAGCTAAGGAACTTATTAAGTAAGTATATAGGTATATAGAGAAGTCAGGGGTATTCCGGATCTATATATCTAAAGATAAGTTTTATTAGTCTTAGATAGAAGTTTAAGTTATAATTATTAATAATATAAAGAAGAGAAATAAACTTAATAAAGCTTATAATAGTATAGTAAAGAACTAGATGAACCCGGATTTACTAGCTTAGCTAGTAACTAAGTTAAGAGAATTCGTAAGTTGTTACTAATAAGTATCTGCGAAGATATCTGTTAAGGAAGCTAGATTATAAGTTAACTTAGAAGTCTAGAAGAAAGTCTTAGGACTATTATATTAAGGTATATCTAAGGTAAAAGAAGTTACTATAATAGATATAACTTATATAATAAGTATAAAGGTAAGAGAAGAAGAAGCGAGGAAATTAGTAAGAGAGAAATAAAGGAGTATTAGAATATAAGTTAGTATAAGAGGATTCATAGAAGAAAGGGTATTTATAAAGGAATTAGAGAGTACACTTATAGCTGCGAGTAAGAAGAGGGAGGGCTCCAGTAGCGCTAAAAATTTAACCCGCCCGGCGGGGGAAATTATTATAGGCGGTATAAGGGTCTTAGTTCTTTAACTACGTTAATCCCGGCGCTAGGAAAAAATAAGTAAGGTTATAAAAGAGTTTAGGTTTATATATAGAGAGAGAGCTAAGATTAATAAGGAAGAAATTAACTTAATTAAGGAGAAGCTAAAGGAATAGGAGAAGTAAGAGGTAGAGAAGAAGAATAGAGATATATAGAAATATAGCTATAGAAAGGATATAACTACTAGCTAGAAAACTATAATAAAAGGAAAGAAAGCTCTACTGATTATAGTAATAATAAAGCTCCTAAGCAGGATATTAGGATTTCAGCGAGTTTATTATAGCTACTTATAATTAATAGTAGAGCGTATAAGTCTTTATATAAAGCGACTTCCGGAAAGCTTAGCTATTAAGAGGCTATATATTATATATAATAGGAGGTTAGAAATCGGAAAACTAAAAACAGACTTAAAGACTTACGTTTAGTTTTATATAGCTAATTACTCTCCCTGCCTATCAGATAAGCTTAGACCCTATAAATTTCACTAAAAGGAGGGGCTCGAACTATTCGACTATAATTAGAAGCTGATTCTAGATAGCTAGGATCTGATGATCTTATTATAGTAGGAAGAGAATAAGTAAGTTATTCACTACCTCTTTAAATAATAGTTCCGCTCCTTTCTTAGAAAGCTTATTTATAACGAATTAGATATATACTAGCACTACTTATGAGAGATAAATAAGCGTAAGAATATTAGATAGCTACGAAATATATTCTTTTTAGTAACTTAGCAACTTATATACTAGAACCCCGCCTATTATATACTATATACTACCCTTTGTCCCGATAAGAAATAGAAGCTAGTTAGTTACCCCTACTACGCTAAATATATAGTACTAAGTAATAGGACCTTCTTCTATTATATTAATTTAAATATTAATAATATACTTACTACTAATTATAGTACTACTATAATTTAGAGTAGTATCTTACTAGATTAGGAGGATAAGGATAATTACACTTTCTATTATCTGAGGATATAGTATAAGCTAAGTAAGTAGTAAGCGCGTGTTTATAAGTAAGAGTAGGATACTAATTATTATATTTACTAAATTATAAACTAGATATTTACTTAAGAGGATATAGAGGTCCTAGGGGTAGATTAGGTTAGAACTCCTTATAGCCTTAGAGATATATAGATTATACTACTAAAAATTTTACACGAGTTAACTAAGCCCGTGATAAAGGTTCGCTGGACTATCTTATTATAATTTATTATAATTTAGGATAATAAGGAAACCCTAGAGATTATAGAAAGTAGGACTTAGAGGGACCTAGCTAACTCTTACTAAGACTTCACTATACCCTTAGCTACCCTATTAGGCCTTATAAATCAGTATAAAGTAATTCCCTTTTAATTCGCTACTATAGTTAAGCTTTCCGGGTTAGGGGCTCTATCTGATACTCTAGTTACTTAATAATAATAGAGTTCTCTAGTAGTAATAACCTAGAGAAATGTTCTATTAAAGGAAGATTAAGCGGCAGCTTATACCTTTATTAATAAGTAGAGAGCTAAGGTACTAGTTATAGTTATAGAGGCTTTTAAGATAGTAAGAAGAGTAAAGAAAGAGGTATTTAGAGAGAAATCCTTTTACTACTTGAAGGAGGTATTAGAGGCTATAGGTGTCCTAATAAGAGAGGTAGAGTATAACGCTAATTAGCTAAGTAAGGAAGTAATAGAGATCGCGTTAAAAGAGAGCCTGTTATTTATAGAAGAGGCTAAGGAGTATTTAGTAGTAGGTATAGGTAATATAATAGAAGTAGATAGTTAATAGGATTCTTAGTATATATTTCCTCTTATTTATATAACACTTCAGGAGATATAGTCAGGAGGTGACTACTTATTTAGGAGGGGATATATATAGTAAGGTAGTATAGTTCCGGGTCGGAAGATAATTAGCCCGTTCCGTAGATCGTATAAGTAAGCGCGATAGCGTGTAATAAATATATCATCTTCTCTCTCCTACTCTTACTACCTATTTAGTTAGTAGTCCTCTACGTCCCTACTTACTATATACTTTAATAGCACTACCCCACTCCTTTACAGTATATAACGCTTATAAAAGTATTAAAGTAGTTAAGGCTATATTTTTACTTAAAGCCTCTTATTATAAGCCTAGCTTTTTGCTGTACTATAGAGCTATTAGAGTTGATTTTATTATATAGAACCAGTTTTAAAGATATTAGTTTTAAGTCGGAGAGAGGCTTACTAAAGTATACTCTATAGGTTCTAGCGCTTTATATAGCTTATAATTCCTTAAGAATAGCGGCTTTGTAAAGGTAGTAGTAACCACTTCTTTACTATACCTGATTAGGAAGAGTCTAGAGCTCGGCAAAGCTCGGTAAGACTCGGTAGAGCTCGGTTAACTCTGAAGGGGTTTACCGACAGTTACCCACTTAGTTATACGCAAAGGGAAATAGCTTTACGCTACTACAGGAGTTTACATCAAGTTTTACGTCAAATATAATTAGTCCTAATTAGGAATAGCTCAGGGAATTTATCTATATAGGCTTAAGCGCCTTTCACGGAATCAAGGGCTCCTTAGCTTAATATTCGCGCTAATAGAGAAGTTATCACCTGATCCGTAGTTATTTCGCTTACGTACTAGCTAACGCTAAACCGTGCTATTATATTATATTAAGCTTAAATCACACTACTAGTAACAGCGTAATAATATCCTAATAACTTATACTTATTACTTTAAGCAAGCCTTTATTTTTCGACCTTTATTATTACTACCCTACCGGCGCTATATACTCAGTTATATAATAACAGATAACTTATATGAAGTTATAAGACTACACTTGGCCTAGTGTTATTTAAAAGCTGGAATCGCCTAGCTTTACTATTAGTTAGAATTACGAGGCTAGCTAAAAGCAGATAAGTACTTATTATTACCTAACACTCTTATATTAACCCTAAATATCTAACTAAGTCACAGGACTTAGCTATATAATCCGACTACTAAGTATCATACTAGTTGTTAAGAATACTCCTAACTCGGACTAGTATCTTATTCGCTATTAGCTATTACAAGAGCTAATATCCCTCTTAGAAACGTTATTATATTACGACAGCGAATAAGAGCTACTTCAGAGAGCTAAGTGAGCCTACTAGCGTGCTTCTAGCAGCAGTAGAAAAGACTGTTTTTATAGCCCCTATTCTTTAATACACGCGGCTCCCTAAAAGAACTAATTAAATCCTTAAGTTTAAATATATATTTAACTTATAAGTATAAAACGCTAAAAAGAGTTATTTTAGTACTTATTATAATAGTTATTATTCTGTAATAGGATAAGATACACTAGTACGTAACGTAATAGTTACTATTCTATATTGTAATAGTGAAAAGAGCTTTTATTAGGCTTATACGCTAAAGGGGTCGTTTTCACAATTAACTTACTCTTTAAAAACCCTATATTATTACTTAACGATATCTCAGTTAAATATTAACCGATTTCCGCGATTTTAGTAGCTAATTAATAGTATGAACTATAAGCTCTTAATATAATACTTAGGGTAGTTATAATAATAGCTCTCTAAGTAGAAATATAACTTCTATAGAAAATTAAGATAAATTAAACTAATTAAGAGTTAATAATAAAGCTAAGTTATTCTCCTTAGTTCAAGGTACCCCTACTAAAGTATAAATACCCGGCGCTAGTAATATAGACTAATCAGAAGTAGGAGAAGCTTCTATAGCTAGACCTAGGTCTCGCTTATAATAGAGAGATATAGCTAATAAGAGTCTAGTAGATTAAATCACTGAACTATATAGTATAATACGAGAGCAAGCTAAAGAGAATCGCTTATTACAGCGAGAACTATAAGAGCTAAAAAGCTTTAACTCTAACTCTAATTAGGTAAGAAACGAAAGCCCCTTAAGGTATATTTATAAAAATACGCTTAGAATAAATATTACAGAATATACCAGAGGTAAGTAAAAAGATAAGGAAAAAACGCTTATAACACGTATTATAACTCTATCGCCTAATCGACTAATTAGAGAAGTGAACGCTATAACTCGCTTTATAACTTAAATTCAAAGAAAGCTTCCTAAAGCGTCTCTACCTCTAATTTCCCCTGTAAATTCCTCTTTTATTAGAGATATAATTAGAGCTACTATCATAGGGGCTTCTAATAGGTTTCCTAGATATAATAATAAGCGGCGTAAAACCGGAAAAATACGTGATCTAAAGCCGCTTATAAACGGTATAGACCCTATGTTTAAGCGATAGGAATTATTAATTATTTCTAAGCTAAAAGTAAATTAGGACTACTTTAATAACGAGTTTACTTATATAACTTATATATATAATATAACAGAGAGTAAAGTATAAGAAGCCTTATTTATAAGGTATAATACGTATAGTAGGGATCCTTATATATATTATACGGAGCTAATAGCTGATTTATATAAGATCTTTATTATAAAGTAAATATCGACGTATAAAGCTGAATACGATAGCTTACGTATATTATCTACTAACGATTTTAGTGATTTTAAAGCTAAATTCCTACGCCTTACTAATAAAGCTAGAAAGCTTAGGGATCGCTTAAAAGACTACTTCTATATAAAGTTATACTCTGATCTTAAGGCTACTATAAAACCTGTAGTAAACTTTATTAACGGATTTAACGAGTTCTGCTAAGCTGTACTAAAATCGTATAAATAAGAGAGGCTAATAGCTAATTAAAGAAGAAAAGAGTCTATTATTATAACTAGCGGCTCTAAAACCTTTAGATCGGCTCGTAGAGAGTAAAGAACATAAAATTATTATAATAACAATTATATAAAAAAGACTACTGAAAAAACTACAGCTATTATAGCTATAAAGCCTAATTAGGAAGTATACTGTTATAAGTATAATAAGGTAGGGCATTTATCACCTTAATACCCTAAGCCTAAATCAGGTGATCTTAAAGAGCTAGATTAAGAGGAAGTTAATAAAATCAGCTAATTAGAGAGTAAAGCTGATTTAAAAGAAGAGGCTTAAAATAAGACTTTCTTTTAAGTGAATATAGCGACGTAATAGATCTAACTAACTTAGACCTATTAATACTAATAGGCGGTCTATACTTTACCTACTCTTATCACCTTAGTAAAAACGGATATTCTATCTAATTACGCTCTTTAATCGATATAGGCGCTAATAGCTTTACCTTCCTAAATAAGCCTTTTACTAAGAAATTATAATATCTCTTTAGCCTTATACCTTAATAGTTATTACAGCTTATTACGATAAAAGGCTACAACGGAATCACTAATAATCAGATTATATCTTATCTCTCTCTCTCTTTTATAATTAATAAGCGTAGAATAGTTAATATACCTTTCTTTTTACTAGAATTAGGTAATTATAACCTTATTCTAGGCCGTATTTAGTTAGAGTACTTTAAAGTATTACTAGATATAGCAGGAAAAGCCTTAATTTAGCCTAGCGAGCTTCCTAAGAGCGTTAGACCTTTTTATAAGGAAATATTAATTAGATAAGAGTAACTTAAAAAGAAGCTAATTAATAAAAATTATTAAGATAATATTAATTAATATCTAGAGGCTTAAGAGGCTAAAGAGCTTAAGCTAGTACTTATTACTATAAGTGAAAAAAGGAAGTGAAAAGTGAATCGCTTTAAATTAGTAGCTAAAAATTCGTTTAAAAGCGAGTTATATAAATAGCTTAAAACTATAAAAAGAGAGTTATTAGGATTTTCTAGTTTTAGCTCTTATAAACTAGTTACCCTATATTATAATCTACTTACCTTACTAAAATCAAGAAATCCTACTAGCTCTTCTCTAGATATTTTTACTATTAGCACTACTACTTTTAGTTAAATAATAAATAGAGATAAAGGGAAAGGAACTAAGCTATTTACAACTAGCTTATATGAAATTAATCAGCTAATAACTAAGCTTTCCTCTAAGGATCGAAGTGAAATAATAGCGAAAGTACCTGAGTTTTTAAAGGACTTATATAATATTTTTAGTAAATAAGAGTCTAATAAGCTACCTTCGTATAGAGACTATAATTATAAGATAGTTCTTAATAAACCTTATAACTTAAAATATAGTTCTTTATATAATATATCACAAGAGGAGCTAGTCCTAACTAAGGAGTACTTAGAGGATAATTTATATAAAAGCTTTATAGAGCTTTTAAACGCTCCTTTCGCTTTACTAGTCTTATTTATTAAAAAAACAGGGGGTAGCTTACACTTTTATATCGATTTTAGGAAGCTAAACGAGATTATATGAAAAGATTACTACCTAATTCTTTTAATTAATAAGACGCTAGCTTATATTAGTAAAGCTAAGATATTTATAAAGCTAGATATTTAATAAGCTTTCTATCGAATTAGAATAGACTCTAATAGCAAGGAGCTAACTATATTTAGAACGTGTTACGGAGCGTATAAGTGTAAAGTACTACTTTTTAATCTTATAAACGGACCTGCTACTTTTTAAAGGTATATAAATAACGTCTTATTAGACTATTTAGACGATTTTTATACTACTTACCTTAATAATATTCTTATATATTCCGAAAATATTAATAAGTACGAAGATTACGTATAAAAAGTTATTAAAAGGCTAAAAGATGCCAGCTTATAAATCGATATTAAAAAGAGTAAGTTTTTAGTTATACGAACTAAATACTTAGGCTTTATAATTACAACTAAAGGAATAGAAGTCGATTAAGATAAAATCTCTATAATAAGAGATTAGAAAGACCTTAGCTTAGTACACGGAATATAAAGCTTTTTAAGCTTCTGTAACTTCTATTAATAATTTATAGCGGATTATAGTAAAATCGCTAAGCCGCTTATTAATCTTACAAAAAAGGAAGTATAGTTTAAGTTCGATAATAGCTATAAAGATACGTTTAAGAAGCTTAAAAAGAGCTTAATTATAGCACCTATACTATATTACTACGACCCGGAATTAGAGACTATAATCGAAACCAACGCTAGCGACGGTGTAATAGTAGGGATATTATCTTAAAAACACCTAGACGGCGAATTTTACCTTATAGCGTTCTACTCTAAGACTATAGCTCCCGCTAAGTGTAATTACGAGATACACGATAAAGAGTTATTAGCGATTATAAAATCGCTTAAAAACTGGAGATCCGACCTAGAGTATACTCACTAGCGTATAAAGATCTATACTGATTGTAATAGCACGGTTTAGCGTTAGCTAGCACGTGAGCGAAATAACCACGGATCAGGTGATAACCTCTCTATTAGCGCGAATATTAAGCTAAGGAGCCCTCGATTCCGTAGAGAGCGCTCGAGCCTATATAGACAAATTCCCCGGGCTATTCCCGATTAGGACTAATTATATTTAACGTAAAACTTAACGTAAACTCCTGTAGTAGCGTAGAGCTATTTTCCTTTATATATAACTAAGTAGGTAACTGTTAGTAAATCTCTTCAGAGTTAACTAAGCTCTACTAAGTCTTACTAAGCTTTACTAAGCTCTAGACTCTTCTTAATTAGGTATAGTAAAGAAGTAGTTACTACTACTTTTATATCACCCCCTCCTTTGAAAAAATCAAGTTATAAGCTTAAAAGTGTAATAAAACAATTAAAAAAAAATAAAGTAGAAGTGATTATTAGATATTAGAAATAAAAATAAGTAAAACATATATAAAATTAAACTAATAAGCAAATAAAATAAAGTACTTTTACAACACTAGTAGTCTTATAACTACAAATAGTATATATTCACTAGATATTCCTAGACTACTTATTCCTTATTAGGACTAGCCTTTTACTAAGCCTTCTCTATCTGTATTATAATACAGGCGATTTCAACGAGTTTTCAGTTCTAAGCTCGTATATAAGTTATAATACGCTCCCTATTAGGCTTTAAGCCTTATAGCTTATAATTCAACTTATAAGTATTTAGTATTAAGAGCTTTTTATTAAATACCTAATAAAAGGGGTTCGCTACGCTATCTAGCTTAGTAAAGAATCAAGCTATAAGCTTAGCGAGGTGAAGTAAATACACTAGTAATAAAGAAGCTAATTCGCTAGCTTCTAAAGCTTGTTACCGCGTAAGCTCTAGAGTAGGGAATCTAAGCTCTAGTTCGTTAATATTAGTCGACTCGGAATTATTAACTAGGGTTATAGCTGTAATAAGCTATTCTAGCTAATCCTTAGCTTCTGATTCGCTTATAAGATAGTTACTTATAAAAGTAAAATCGTTATTTTATAATAGAGTATTAAAGGCAAGTTTTAATTAGCTAAGAGGTCTCCTACTATTAATTTTATAATAGTCGTATATAGCTTTAGCTAAATTACTAAAGCTATTTATATCGTACTACATACTATTAAGGGAGTAGTTTTTCTACTTTACTTAATATTATATCGTATTATTATAATAATAATAAGCTAGTATATGAACTAGGTTATATTCGTCTTTATTATATTCTACGTTATCTATAGCGTTAGTAATATTTAATTTATTATTAGCTCGCTTATACGCTTTCTATAATTAAGAGGAGTTAATAATAGAGTAGATTTTTATTAAAGGAGGTAATTCTAACTCGTAGGTATAGCTTACTTATTATATAACCTTATAAGGACCTTACTTAATAAAGTCTAGCTTCTTTAAAAGCTATATTAACTTAAGGTTTTCTGTATATAACTACATGTAATCTCCTATAATAAAATTAATATCTTATCTTAAATAATTTATATACTCTCTTTAAGAGGCCTGCGCTTTACTTATATATACCTTCGCACGCTTTATTACGTTATATATACGCCGTAAGGTATTTATTATATTACTTCTTTAAGTGTATTTATATTATATAACTATATTATTATCTTTAGTATACTACGTATTAGTATCGAATAGTAATAGAGCTAAGTAAGGTTTATCGTTAGATCCGGATCCTAGAATTAACACGGGAATTACTATATTTTAGTATAGAATTAATATCTAGGTAGAATCCGGTAACTTAATATCGCTCCTATTATATAGCGTAGAGCTATATTCCCTTATACTTTAGTTACCCTTTTATATAGTAGAGCTACCCTTTAGCTCTTATACCGGCGTATAACTAGTTCTACTTAGTATAGAATCCGGTCTAGATACTTATTTACCTTAATATTCCTTACTTAAGTATTAAGTAATTAACCTTAATACTTAATAATTATTTAAGCTAATATTATTACTAGTATCTGAATTTAAGGACTTTAATAAAGTCTTAGATCTAGTTATAGTAGCTATATTATTTTTTCTAATATTATTAATAGCTTTACTAGATAATTACTCCTAATTAAAAGATATCTTAAGCTTATAGCTATTAAGTACTTTAAAAGAACTTAGCTACCTTAAGCTAGCGTATAATAATATTAACTACGCGTAATCTAATAAGAGTAGTATTTTAGATTAGTTATCTTAATAGTAATTTAAGAATACTTATAGTCGCTGTTTTAAGTAGCGATTATAGTTCTCTATTTAACTATTAGTTTATAAGTAATATGTTATAGAAAGCTTTAATTTAGTTCTTAATAAGCGATATAATTCTTACTAATATTTAGAAATAAATTAAAAGCCTTTATCGCTTATAATCATATTAAGGGCGCTATAATATTAATAGATATATTTTATAAATAATATAGCTATCTACTTAGTATTTATTCGTTTATTATAAGTAATAGAAATTAATTACTTTATAAAACAGTTTATAACTACTATTATATAGTTGTAGCTATATTAATCCTTTAGTAGCTCTATAAAATCTATACTAATATCGCGCTAAAGCTTCTTAGGAATCAGTAAAAGTTATAATAACCCCGGTGTTTTATCTGTTAATTTTTTAATCTTTTAATAATTATAGCACCTATTAATATAGTTAGTAATATTAACTAGTATATTAGACTAATAATATCAAGCCTTTATAAGCTAAGAGGTCTTATCTCTACCGGGGTAAGCTATAGAGATCTAATTATAAGCTTCTTTAATTAGCTAATATTATAAATTAGTAATATCAGGGACTAATAGTCTTTCTTTATATAATAATAGCTTGTTTTTAAGCGAGAAGTTACTATTAGGCTTTTCTTTTACTTCTATTCTTAGAGGCTTATAGGACTTTTCTTATCTATTAGCTCTTAAAAGCCTATTAATAAAGTAGGAGTTATTTATAATAGTACTTATAGAAGCTAGCTATAAATCCTCTTTTATAGCCTCTTCCACTTAATCGGGTTATAATAACAATTTCAGACGATACTTTACTTTTATAATATCTTAATTTTTAGTATTACTTTCGTCCCTTATAAGAATATCAGCTTTAGCGTTTTCGGAACCTCTACGATAGCTAATAATAAAGTAATAATTAGCTAGCGCTTTGGCCTAACGCGCTTATCTACCGGTTAGAGCTTTAGTTATTATAAAATACTCTAGCGCCTTATGATTAGTGTAAAGGTAGTAGTAACTACTTCTTTACTATACCTGATTAGAAAGATATAAAAGTAAAGTATTATCTGAAATTATTATTATAACCCGATTAAGTGGAAGAGGCTATAAAAGAGGATTTATAGCTAGCTTCTATAAGTACTATTATAAATAACTCCTACTTTATTAATAGGCTTTTAAGAGCTAATAGATAAGAAAAGTCCTATAAGCCTCTAAGAATAGAAGTAAAAGAAAAGCCTAATAGTAACTTCTCGCTTAAAAACAAGCTATTATTATATAAAGAAAGACTATTAGTCCCTGATATTACTAATTTATAATATTAGCTAATTAAAGAAGCTTATAATTAGATCTCTATAGCTTACCCCGGTAGAGATAAGACCTCTTAGCTTATAAAGGCTTGATATTATTAGTCTAATATACTAGTTAATATTACTAACTATATTAATAGGTGCTATAATTATTAAAAGATTAAAAAATTAACAGATAAAACACCGGGGTTATTATAACTTTTACCGATTCCTAAGAAGCTTTAGCGCGATATTAGTATAGATTTTATAGAGCTACTAAAGGATTAATATAGCTACAACTATATAATAGTAGTTATAAACTGTTTTATAAAGTAATTAATTTCTATTACTTATAATAAACGAATAAATACTAAGTAGATAGCTATATTATTTATAAAATATATCTATTAATATTATAGCGCCCTTAATATGATTATAAGCGATAAAGGCTTTTAATTTATTTCTAAATATTAGTAAGAACTATATCACTTATTAAGAACTAAATTAAAGCTTTCTATAACATATTACTTATAAACTAATAGTTAAATAGAGAACTATAATCGCTACTTAAAACAGCGACTATAAGTATTCTTAAATTACTATTAAGATAACTAATCTAAAATACTACTCTTATTAGATTACGCGTAGTTAATATTATTATACGCTAGCTTAAGGTAGCTAAGTCCTTTTAAAGTACTTAATAGCTATAAGCTTAAGATATCTTTTAATTAGGAGTAATTATCTAGTAAAGCTATTAATAATATTAGAAAAAATAATATAGCTACTATAACTAGATCTAAGACTTTATTAAAGTCCTTAAATTCAGATACTAGTAATAATATTAGCTTAAATAATTATTAAGTATTAAGGTTAATTACTTAATACTTAAGTAAGGAATATTAAGGTAAATAAGTATCTAGACCGGATTCTATACTAAGTAGAACTAGTTATACGCCGGTATAAGAGCTAAAGGGTAGCTCTACTATATAAAAGGGTAACTAAAGTATAAGGGAATATAGCTCTACGCTATATAATAGGAGCGATATTAAGTTACCGGATTCTACCTAGATATTAATTCTATACTAAAATATAGTAATTCCCGTGTTAATTCTAGGATCCGGATCTAACGATAAACCTTACTTAGCTCTATTACTATTCGATACTAATACGTAGTATACTAAAGATAATAATATAGTTATATAATATAAATACACTTAAAGAAGTAATATAATAAATACCTTACGGCGTATATATAACGTAATAAAGCGTGCGAAGGTATATATAAGTAAAGCGCAGGCCTCTTAAAGAGAGTATATAAATTATTTAAGATAAGATATTAATTTTATTATAGGAGATTACATGTAGTTATATACAGAAAACCTTAAGTTAATATAGCTTTTAAAGAAGCTAGACTTTATTAAGTAAGGTCCTTATAAGGTTATATAATAAGTAAGCTATACCTACGAGTTAGAATTACCTCCTTTAATAAAAATCTACTCTATTATTAACTCCTCTTAATTATAGAAAGCGTATAAGCGAGCTAATAACAAATTAAATATCACTAACGCTATAGATAACGTAGAATATAATAAAGACGAATATAACCTAGTTCATATACTAGCTTATTATTATTATAATAATACGATATAATATCAAGTAAAGTAGAAAAACTACTCCCTTAATAGCATGTAGTACGATATAAATAGCTTTAGTAATTCAGCTAAAGCTATATACGACTATTATAAAATTAACAGCAGGAGACCTCTTAGCTAATTAAAACTCGCCTTTAATACTCTATTATAAAATAACGATTTTACTTTTATAAGTAACTATCTTATAAGCGAATCAGAAGCTAAGGATTAGCTAGAATAGCCTATTACAGCTATAACCCTAGTTAATAATTCCGAGTCGACTAATATTAACGAACTAGAGCCTAGATTCCCTACTCTAGAGCTTACGCAGTAACAAGCTTTAGAAGCTAGCGAATTAGCTTCTTTATTACTAGTGTATTTACTTCACCTCGCTAAGCCTATAGCTTGATTCTTTACTAAGCTAGATAGCGTAGCGAACCCCTTTTATTAGGTATTTAATAAAAAGCTCTTAATACTAAATACTTATAAGTTGAATTATAAGCTATAAGGCTTAAAGCCTAATAGGGAGCGTATTATAACTTATATACAAGCTTAGAACTGAAAACTCGTTGAAATCGCCTGTATTATAATACAGATAGAGAAGGCTTAGTAAAAGGCTAGTCCTAATAAGGAATAAGTAGTCTAGGAATATCTAGTGAATATATACTATTTGTAGTTATAAGACTACTAGTGTTGTAAAAGTACTTTATTTTATTTGCTTATTAGTTTAATTTTATATATATTTTACTTATTTTTATTTCTAATATCTAATAATCACTTCTACTTTATTTTTTTTTAATTGTTTTATTACACTTTTAAGCTTATAACTTGATTTTTTCAAAGGAGGGGGTGATATAAAAGTAGTAATAACTACTTCTTTACTATACCTAATTAAGAAGAGTCTAGAGCTTAGTAAAGCTTAGTAAGACTTAGTAGAGCTCGGTTAACTCTGAAGAGGTTTACTAACAGTTACCTACTTAGTTATATATAAAGGGAAATAGCTCTACGCTACTACAGGAGTTTACATTAAGTTTTATATTAAATGTAATTAGTTCTAATTAGGAATAGCCCGGGGAATTTATCTATATAAGCTCGAGCGCTCTCCACGGAATCAAGGGCTCCTTAGCTTAATATTCGCGCTAATAGAGAGGTTATTACTTAATCTATAGTTATTTCGCTTATGTACTAGCTAACGCTAAACCGTGCTATTACAGGCTTTTTATTTTATTAGATTCTCCCTTAGAGCCTCTATAATAGTTATAACTTTAAAAGGTCGTATAAGTTCTTCTTTAAGTGTAATTAGCGCTATTTGATAGGTTAGTGCCTTATTAAGGATTTACTAAGAGTATAGCTTCATAGTTATTACCTAAGTAACTTATTTAAAGTATTATTTTTTATACTATTTCCTATTATATCTTAATAGTAGAGTATTATTAGACGTGTTCGCTAGTTAAGTTTATTTAAGGAGATATTAATTAGACGCTCTCTTAGTATCTCTTATTATATTTTTTATAGTTAACTTTCCCCTTAAAAGATTTTTAGCTTTTATAGCTAGCCTCTCTCCTAGAAGTCTTTTAGCTTCTATAGCTAGCTTTATTCCTAGAGGTCTTTCTAAGCTTTTAGTATCTTTAGCTAGCCTCTTAGTAAGTACCAGACTGGTAGCTAGTGACAGAGGTCTTTCTATTACCTTATTACTATCTTTTAGTATAGTTTACTTACTACTAGTATATATAGAGTATATTATATACTTATTAAAGCTATAGTCAGCTATTTCTAGTTCTTTAAAAGTCTCTATATTTAGAAGCTTATAAGTTAAGGTATTAGTTATACTTACTAATATAAAATACCCCGGAATCGTCTTTTACTTTATTTTACCTTAATATAGCTCCGGTGGATATAAAGGGTATACTATAGAGCTAAATACTCTTATTTTTAAGAGGTCTATAGGCTATCCTTTATACGCTTCGATTAGAGTAAGTCTAGTAATTGTTTTATATAGTAAAGTAGTAGTTAGGTATCTATTCTTTAGCTTAGCTACTCACTTAATAGTATAGTACTATATATTCTTAGGTATCTTTATATTATAGAGGATTAAGCGTGTAATCTTAGTTAGTTTATATATTTATCGCTTTATAACTTTATTTAGAGAGTATTTATATAAAGGGAAGAGTTTAGGAATAATTCTACTCTCTTATAGCTAGTTAATAAACTTAGGACCGAACTCTCTTTTACTATTATTAGTCCTTTAGTAGATAATTATATAGAATTTACTTTACCTTTAAGTTTTAAGCTATAGCTTTAATTTCTAAATAATTAGTTAAATAGTTAATATAAACTTATTAACTAAGAGATCTACTTAATATATCCTTATAGTATTATTTACTACTAAAAGGAAGTATTTATAACTATGAATTAAGTATAGTAAGATACTAGAGATATTAGTATATAATCGATAAATAGGTATATTAGTTCTATTATTTAACTTCTTATTAAAGTGCTCTTTTATATAGCTTATAAAGTAAGCCTCATAATACCTCTCTTCCTTTAGTTCTGGAACAGAAATTAGTCTTATTTTATAACTGCTATAAGTAACTAGTTTCTTTAAATAGGCGTAATTTATATAGCCTAAACACTTATAGAGTAGATCTGCTTTTATTTCTTCTATATTAAGCTAACTCTTTATTTGTTCTTTTAGTAGCTTTAAGTCTAACGGAATTATATTATATATAACTTAATATTAAGGATTTATATCTAGAATATATAAACTTCTGTTTCTTATGTTTATAAAGGCTAGTTTATTATTCTAGTATTTATTTGCTAATATCTTAGTTAGTTCTATATTAATTCCTTTATCTGAGAGTTAATATATTAATACTAGCTTTATAGCTCTGAAGTTAGGTACGTATTACACGTTTTTAAGGGTTAACTTATTAATAGTAATATCTCTATAACTTTTAGCTATTAAGTATAAATTAGTTGTTATTTTAATATATTTAGTATTATACTAGTACTTAAGTTACTTAAACTTAGTTAGAACTCTATTAAAGTAGCGAGTAGCGCTAAAGTCGATTTTCTAGATAGATTCTATAATAGAGATTATTAATAAAGTATATTTTATATCTTTAGTATAGTAACTCTCTTCTAAAGAGAATATAGGATAAGTATTATTATCTTTAATTTCTTTTACTTTATTAGCGCTATCTCCTGCGTAGGTATTCTTAGCTTCTATATAATCTATATATTAGTAGCTATAGCCTTTATATTAGGTATACTGATTTCGGCTTAATTTAGGGCGATTTTCTCTCTTTTCTACGCGCTCTTTATATCTCTATTTATTACTACTCTTACTATTGTTATTCTATCTTTCTTATTTTCTCCTGTTCTTATATATATTACTTTTCTTATATAAGTAGCTTCTACTCTTTCGACTTCTATTATCTTTACTACTTTTCTCTTTATTATAGTCTTTATTCGTGTAGTTCGCAGCGTTACTAGTAGTTATAAGTTAAAGTTATTCTCTCTATTAAATTTAATATTTATTAAGCTTTCGTATAATATCTCTAAGATTTAGGTTTTACGATTCTAAAGTAAGTGCTATAGTAATCTAAGCTCTAGATACTAGTAATAACTATAATAGCTTAAGATATATATTTTTATTAGTAAGAGGTTTATTATTATTACTAAGCTTTACTTTAAAAAGTAAGAGCTTTATAATATAGTTTTAAAGTGTTTCCTTTTCTGAGATAAATCTTATCTTAAAGAAATCGTCTCTTATATTAGTAAAGGTAAGTATCATGCACCTAGCACACCTAAGGCACTCCCTAAGGCGCTCTAGCTAACTAGAGGCTACTTATATAACTAGAACTCCTAGAGCTTCTCCTTATAAGAGAGCTCTAGAATACCTTAATAAATCAAGACTTTCATACTATATAAAGCTCCTCCCTATAGTATATAATAGTTAAAAGCTATATTTACTCGTTTAAGCTACTATATAAGTATACTATATAATATAAGTAGAGTTATAAGTAGTATTAAGAGATACTTATACTACTACTTAAAGAACTCCTTTAAATACCTCCCTGAACTTCCTGAAATACTCTTAACGCTATTAGTTCTATAGAAAGCCTCTCTAATATATTAACGTACTTTTAAGATAAGTCGATTAAATATAAGAGTGATACTCTTAATTAGAGAAAGTAGTAGCTTTAGTAGTAGATAACCTTCTAGTACTATACTAAACTTAAAGGAATCTAGAGATTTATTAACCCTAACGCTAATAATATTAGAAATATCGTCGAGTAATAACTGAATCTCCCTAGTATTAACGATTTTATATAAGAGGAGATAAATAGTTACTTTAGTAAGTAAATAGTGTTATTAATATAAGCTAACCTAGATTTACTAGTAAAATAGAACGCCACTACTACTAAAGAAAGAGAGAGTATAATAGAACCGCTAGTATCTATAAGTAAGCCCTTAGAAGCTAAGTTTAAAGATATCAAGGTACTCTAGAAAGCTTAAATAAAAGAGTACTCGAATAAGCTAGCTAAATAGATAGCGCTTAATAACCGTATTCAGAACCTCTTTAACTAGGTAAATAGTATTATTAGCTAGTCTATTCTAACTAATATAATTAATAATAATATAGCTAAAGGCGCCGCAGGACTACAAGCGCTAGTCAGGTCTATTAAGCGTAATATAGCACTTTTAGATATAGTAGTACTAACCTCTATTATTTTAGACTATACTAATACACTTAGCTTACTAATATAATAAGATAAGAAGTCGCGAATTAAATCTTATATATAGTATAAGCTATAGTAAAAGAACTTCTGTCTTATAAGAATATATAATATTCCTGATATATAAGGAGTATATAGTATATAAGCTTTCCTAAATATAGTATTAGTTTAGTTAGAGACTTAAGCTACTTAAGTACTCACTGATATTACAAGAGATAATACTCTAGGATAATAATATAGTATAACGCTAGAGGAGTATAGTCTAGTATTTATAGCGAATATAGAAGAGTACTACCGGAATAGAGGTAAGGGAGCTAATAGTTTCTATACCACGCTAATACTAAGTAGTTATTCTAATATAGAAGGCTTATAAGATTATTCCGGAAGCTCTCGGAATCGCTTCTATTTAAATTAAGAAGATAGGAAGACTAACTACCCCTACGGAATTAGATATTAATACCTTTTAATTAAGTGTTAGAAGCTCCGGTTCGCCTACGATAGCTTTTAAGCTAATAGTATAAGATTCCGTTTAAATAATAAGTAAATTAAGAGAATTCGTAAGGTAGCTTAGATACCTAAGTATATAGAACTATATTAAGAGATCTCGAAGGAAAGTTAAGCTACTATCCTAGTTATATAGATCACTAGAAAGAAGTCTAGTAAAAACTAAGACTTATTTTCTTAGTATACTAAAAGGAAGTACCCCGGAAATATTAATATAGCTATTATTAATTTAAAGCTCTTAGACCTTAAAGAGATACTTGAAATCTATACCGCGGACTTTATTAATATACCTTATATACTATTAGAGAGTACTTTAGTAAATAACTATAGCGCTTAGTACTTAGTAAACTATAAGAGTAAGCTAGTTCTAAGCTCCTTTAAGCGATCTACTAATAATAACTATATAGAAGCTAGTATATAACGAATTCCAGTTATTAGTAAGGGAAAGCGAGTATTTAAGAACTTATTAGTTAAGCTAAATAGTCTGAATACTTAAGACCTATTACTTAATAATATTACTATAGTCTATAATTTCTATATTAATATTATCTTAGAGGCGTTACTAAAAGACGCTGGGCTATAGTACTTAGGGAAAGATACTACTTTATAATATAAGAAGGTTTAGATAAGTGTAATTATTAGATAGCTAATTCGAAAGTTTAACTTAACTTTCTTTAAATATAAGCTTTTTAGATACTCTTATCGCTCTTATAACCTAGTAACCTTAATATATACGCCTATTATAATATACTTAACTCTAAGTTATAGCTTAAATAAGTAAGGTTTCTAATTATTATATTAACTATTTAAAGAGTATTCTATAACTCCGTAACTATAGTACCTACGTACTAGCTATTTAAGAGAGAGTGCTCTATAGGCGCTACTTAAAGTAAGGAGAGGCGTATAATTTAACGGAGTATTAAGAATCTAGTATAAAGATTATATTATTATATACGCTAGAAATATTATATTAAGATAGGAGTTAGAGAATAAAGTAGCTAAGCTATTCTACTAAATCCTCTAGGACTTATTTGATTTTAATATAAGTTATAATAGCACTTACTAGCTACTTATTATTAAGGATAAGTATAGTAGGAAGCTCTTTAGCTATATATTACTAAGTAAGTTAGCTAGCTATATTATACTAGTCCTAGAGAACTTCGAGCGTTAAACTAAATATTAATATAAACTATTAGTCTGTGTTATTTAGTATAATAATAACACCTTAGTTATAGCTATTTAAGGCATATTAAGGTATAAGGAATAGACTATAAGAGAAGGGATAGAGGTAGAGAATCCCCTACTATATACTAAGGAACCTATAAGTAATACTAAGCGTGTAAGATAAGAGATTATTAATAAATCTATTAAGATATATATTTAAGTAAACCTACCGGAGAAGCTTTACCTAGAGGTATATTATATAGTAATCTACCTTTATAATATAAGTCCTCTTACACGCTAAGGGATAAGGAGTCCTAACTAAGTACTCTAAGAATAGTTTTAGAACTACTTTCAGTAGTATAATCTACTAATAGTAAAGAAGCTCTTAATAGACCTAAGACTTAATTAGAGTAGAGTATACGTGTATAAGGCGCGTGTATATCTAGTTATAACTAATAGAGAAGCCGGAAAGAGTTATAGAAGCTTTAAAGTTAGCTCTAAGGTATATATTAGATACTTAGTTAGTTACGTTACTTTCAACTTATATAGGATCTAGGTGCCTTAGCTATGCTATATAGTAATCACGCGTAATATCTAGTTTAATAAGATAATATTCTATTCCCCTAAGGAAGAGAGAAAAGCCGGCTAACTTACCTCTACTCTAAGGGAGCTTATTAAAGAACTAGAAGAGAACGTTATTACTCTAGACGTAGAGTATAGTATTAGTAATATTACTAATATAATTATAGTAGAATATATAGCTAAACTAAACGAAGCTATAGTTAAAGCTAATATTAGTATTAAGACTACTATACTAGTTACTAAGGAGATATTAGAACTAATAGATATTACTCCGGTAGAGCTTCTATAAAGCTCGGGGGTAGTACTAGAGGTATAAGAACTAATAGAAGTCGACTCACTAGAGCTCCCTTAAACCTCTGAATTAGCCCTCTACAAGAGTCAGACCTCAGAGGTAGAGAGTAATAATATAGTCCTTTATAATAATAATATCACTAATAGTAGTAGAAATCTAACTCCTTATAAGAGGTTAAGTTAAGATGCCCTAAGAGATACTAAAGTAGCGGAGACTAATTATCTCTTACTTTAGTACCAGAGGGACGCTATAAGTAGTAATAATACTAGTCTAAGTATTAAGGAGGCATACTAATAAATATACCCTTAAGTTATATTACCTAGCTAATAGCTATAAGACCTTAAGTAACAGGTCACTAAGCTTCTAGAAGCTCCTCCTAAAGTAATAGGGACTAAGTTTCTATAAGTAGCTA
Source organism: Cadophora gregata (assembly GCF_030347475.1). NCBI lineage: Eukaryota > Fungi > Ascomycota > Leotiomycetes > Helotiales > Ploettnerulaceae > Cadophora > Cadophora gregata. The sequence goes on along the minus strand of NW_026695935.1, from coordinate 651,523 downwards.
GAAATAGCTACTAATAGTAATAAGTAATAGAGCGTAATAGAATCTAAGTAATATAAGAAGCTTAAAGAGAATATAAAAGGCTTACTACACGTAGCTATTACTCTATAGTAGTAGCTTTAAAATAAGATAGCTACTCGCGTCTCTAAGAGTTTACTATAACCTTCTATAATAAGACTCTGACGCGAGCTAATAGCTATAATACTATTATACTTTATATAGTAGTTTTAAGCGCTATATCAGATATTTAAGTAAAGGTAAGAGCTTCTAACTTATAAAACTAATATTAAGGGAAGCTCCTAAAGCTACCTAAGAACTAGAGAGAGCTAGAGAGTTACTTATATAGTAAGTAGTTTAAGGCTAACGCGGAAAGGGAGATATTAAACTTAGAAGCTTAAGACTATTAGAGACTAATTCTTAGAGAAGATACAGCTACCTTACCGATTCCCTTAAAGTAAGTGTTTACTTATAAGGTAGATTCTATAAGATAGCTTAAGTGTTATAAGTCTCGGATTATAGTATAAAGTAATATATAAGACGACTTTACGATATTCTTAACTTATATAGCTATACTTATAGCGAGGTTATTCCGAGTTATAATAGCACTAGTAGCTTAATTTAACTTAGAAGTAAAGTAGTTTAATATAATTAATACCTTTATTAATATAAAGAGAGATAAGAGAAGCGCCTTAGTCTTATATTTCCCTCTAGAAAGCTAGAAAAAACTAGGAATAGTAGTAGAAATTAACTAAGTGCTTTATAGCTTAAGAGACTCACCTATACTCTAGTATAGTAACTTTACTAAGACACTTAGTAAGCTAGACTTATCTCTACTCGCGGAGAAGCTATATATCTTTATAAACTAGTATAAGACTATCTTTATAGTATTCTATATTAACGATATTCAAGTCTTATATTATATCAGATACGCTGAAGAGAGCTAGATAATTATAAATAAACTATATAAGGCGTATAAGCTAATAGTCCTAGGAGATATGAAATAGTTCTTAGGAGTATAAGTAGTATAAAATAAGGAAAAGAAGATAGTATCTCTCTTATATAATATCTATATTAAGAAGATAGCTTAGAAGTTTAATATAGTAGATAAGAAGTGCTTGTAACGGTCCGGTATTTACTCGCTATAAATATAGAAAGCTGCAGTTAATCTCTAATAATCGAGAGGTAGGTATATTATATAGATAGGAAGATAGTTACTAAGTATCAGAATACTATTTAAAGTTAAGCACGAAGTTCCTATCTAATAGTAGACGTGCTAGTCTTATATAGAACCTTCGTTCGCCTTAGAACCCTATGGGTCCTATAATCCCAGGCTCTAGGAACCTTGGATCCTATAGTTCTAAAAGCTCTATACTATCACGTGATATATAGTCCCGTGATTCTATTCTTAGTTCTTAGCTTCTTTATATAGTAATACTACTAAGCCTTAGGGCTAAGATACACGTGATACTCCTTCTAAGTACGTTTGTAATACTATCCCCCTTCTTGCCTAGTATAGTCCCTACGCTTAAGTATACTAAAGGAAATACTAATAACGACCTATAGTTATCTTCTTCTTTTATTATATTCTCTAAAACTACTAAATATAAATAAAGGATAGCACTTATTAAAACGATTAACTCCTACAGCTCGCCTAGTATACTATATTCTAATTGTATTCGCTACTATTATAATTACGTAGTCCTAAACGAGAAGTCCTAGAGGTATAGGGAGTATATCTATCGCGACGTGAAATATGATACTCTTTAGGTTTCTATTAATAACCTTTAAAGTCTTTATATAGAGGAAGATCGCCTGAAGTTTAAGAGAGATATAGCTTTTAAAGCAACTATAGTTAGCTTAGCTTACGTCCGCGAGCTTAAGTAGCGCTAAGCCGAGCTTCGCGAGTAAGAGAGGGAAATACTTCGTCGTAGTCTAAGAACTTTAGATAAGTTAGATAAAGCTAAGGTAAAAGAAAGAGTAGAGAAAGTAGAAGCGCAGGAAGTAGTAGAAAAGGAGAAGTAAGCTTCTACTACTTAGCTACTTATACTACTACCTACTAGTAACTCTTCCGAGTTCCACTTAGTTAATAAACTACTACTTAACTTTAGGAACTCCTTCTAAGAAGACCTAGGTTTTATTAATAGAAACTTCGTAGTAACTTAAGGCAGTGGAGGTTAGACTTAAGTTCCTAGGTGTTTTCTGACTATAGGTACCCCTTCTACTTAATTAAATATCGTATCTTACTATAGTAGTTCTAATAGTCGAGGATAGCCTCTACTTCGTATTCGACATTCGGATTAACTAGTTATATTTCAGTAATAGAAGTAAGTAGTGCTCCTAGCGGTGCTAGTTCAAGGAGAGATATATAAAATACCAGGTAGATATTTATTATCTTTAGCAGAGCTAGTTAATAATTAACTAGTCCCTTGACTTTAGTAATCCTAAATAGTCCTAGCTTCTTATAATCTAATTTATAACTTAGTCGCTTAGTTATAATATTCTTTCTAAGTAAGTAGACTTTATCCCCCTCCTTAAGCGTTAGTCCTATACTACGCTTTTTATTATAGTAGATCGCAGATCTCTACGCGATAAAGAGAATATCAGCTAATAATTCTTTATAGAGCTACTTAAGCCTATCTGCCTATAGTATAGCTTCCTATACGGTTCCCTAACCAGTTATTAGTGGATTATATACCGTGGGATTATACCTATAATTTACATAGAACGGCGATACTCTAATAGTCTCTTAATCCGCGCTATTATATATAAACTAAGTAAGTGGGAGTAATTGCACTTAGTCGTCCTATTTATAGTTCATATAATACTGAAGATAAGTCTCTATTATCTAGTTAATTTGTTCTATCTATATATTAGTCTACAGGTAGAACACAGTTAATATCTTCTATTTTATCCCTAAGAGCGTGATAAGAGTTTTCTAGAACTTCGAGGTAAAGAGCTTATCTTTATCTAAGATAATCTTATCTAGTATTCCGTAGCTTATAAAGATTATCCTAAGAAATACCTGCGCTATTATAAGCGCGTCTTATATCCTAAGTACTAGTACTATATACGCGTACTTCGTGAACCTATCTGTTATTATATAGATCGAATCATATATAATTCCTATGATTAGGTCTTTTAAGAGTAGTAGTTCGACTATGAAATCTAAAGCGATTAATTTCTATAGGCGAGGTAGTGTTATTAGTGACTTTATAAGCTTATACGGAGTATAGTATGATACCTTGTTCCGGATATATATATTATATAACACTACTACTTCTTTAACTACTTTCTTTATCCCGGGGAAGTAGTATTCCCTGGATAGCTTAGATAGTATCTTTACTAATCCCTAGTATCTATAGGTAAGTAGCTTATAGAAGTCCTTAACGAATTCGGCCTGATCCTAAGTAGGTATATATATTTATTCCTAGAATAAGAGAGTTCCTTCTAGGGAGAAAGAGAACCCTTCGCCTAGTTAGCGTTACTATTTAGCTACGACTAGGTTATTAGCGTAGCTTTTCTAGATTTTCTCTATAACTAACTATCTTATCGCGGCTAGCTATTAGTTATTAATAACTAATGAATCACTATCCTTCTATAGTATAGTATAGGATTTATAGGTTTTATTTACGAGGTACTCTGGTTTCCGGCTTAGAGCGTTAGCTTAAGTATTTTCTGTTTCTTTAATATAAGAAATTCGAAGCTTAATAGTAGAGAGTGTTTCGTATTAATAAACCTACTATCGGTTTAGTTCCTTGGTAGTTATAAAGTAAATAAGATTCTTGTAGTCTATTAGGATCTGTACCTTATAGGCGGCGCTTTCAAGGTAGATCTTCTATTCGTGTACTATATCTATAATTACTAGTAACTCTTTATTATATATATTATAGTTAAGTTCTACTAGTGATAGTTTCCGTGAATAGTAAGCGACTAGTTACTATCTTCTATTCTCGCCTAGCTAGCTAAGTACAGCTCTAATAGCGTAGTCTGAAGAATCTATCTTTATACGTATTTCTTTATTAGGGGTAAAGGAAGTAAGCACTAGTTCCGTGATAAAAGTCGCTTTAAGTACCTTAAACGCTTTTCATGCGCTATCAGACTAGTGGAATTCCTTGTTCTTATAAGTTAACTCCGTAAGTAGCCCAGCGATTTTCAAGTAGTCTTTAATAAATCGCTTATAGAAGTTAGTAAACCCGAGGAATAATTATACTTCCTTGATATTCGTGGGCCTTATCTACTTAATAATTACTTTAATCTTTTTAGGATCTATAGCTAATCTTGCGGTAGTAACTATATAGCTTAGGAAGATAACCTCGTTTACGTAGAAGTTATACTTCTCTAGTTTAAGTAATAAGTAGGCGTCCTCTAGCCTTTAGAGAATAGCTATAACGTCCTTTATATATTACTTCTCTGATTTAGAGTAGACTAGTATATTATTTAAATAGTATATATATATTATATCTAAGTAAGGCTATAAAATATTATTAATTAGACGCTGAAATATAGCTAGTATATTAGTTAAGCTAAAAGGTATAACTATGTACTTATAGTAACTAAAACGAGTATGAAATACTATCTTTTCTTCTTCTCTCTTAGCTATCCTAACGAGGTTATACGCTTCTCATAGGTTAAGCTAAGTGAAAATCTTAGCTCTAACAAGTCTGTCCTATAGCTCCTTAGCTAATAGTAGTATATAACGATCCTTCTTTATAGTATCGTTTAATCGATAGTAGTTAATATATATTTATTATCTATTATCTTTCTTTTCTATGAATAAGATATTATTCCCTTATAGAAATTTAGACTCTCGGATAAATCCTTTTATTAGGTTTTTATTGATATATTACTTAATCGTTATTAAGTCTATCGCTAAATATTCCTTAAGTAGTTAGAATATTAGTTTAGTACTTAGTTCTAACTTAATCTGATAATCGTAGTCCTAGTGTTTTAGTAAGGCCTTGATACCTTATTCTTCTTTAAATAGTACTATAAACTCCTTATATACTAATAGTATATCCTTTATTAGTAGACCCTTATCTTAGTATCTAAGCTCTTCCTTAGAGGTAGCGCTAACCTCTTGAATACTTACTGCTTCTATTCCTGGTAGATTATAATAGTCTTAGTAATAACTAAACTCAAGTTTTCCTATCTACTAATTAATAATAGGATTATACTTTTCTATCTATAGTAACCCTAGGATAATATCGTGCTTTCTAATCCTAATAATATTAAATTAGATTATTTTAGAGTGTCTAGTGATACTTATATAGACTAGAGTAATCTAGACTTTGATTAGTCTATCGGAGGCGACTTTACTATCCGCTAGTACTAAATAGTATCCCTTATCTTTTACTTCAGTTAATAGATAGTACTTAAGTATAATAGTAAGAGATATGAAGTTCCCTTATACCTTAGAGTCTATTATCGCCTAAAGCTTAACTCCCTTGATTTTAACCTTTAACATAAGATATTTATCTCTAATAGTAGTAAGTTACTATATATAGAAATATTCCTAATATATACTATAGTTAAGAACACTTTCCTATACCCTTCAATTGCTATAGCTTAGGCTAACCTTATATATAAGCCCTATTCCGAGTTCAGTATATATTACTAGGTTATATATCTCGTAATAGTACCGGCTGTTATTATTAATATAGACCTATATCCTATTATATTAGTTCTTAGCTATGATTTCTTATTCCTCACCTACCTTTAGTAGCGCGCTAGTATTAAGAATAGTAGTATTCTAGAGTAGTAAGTGCTATATAAAAGTCGTCGGTCTTTCCTAGCTACTAGCTATTCTCTATCTGATACGCTTATAGTCCCGGTAGACTACTTCGTACCTTGCCCCTTATAGTAGACCCCTTAAGCTAATAAGGCCTAGTTCTTAATAAGTAACCCCGGTAGCTATATTAGTCTAGTAGTAAGTATTATAGCTAACTTAATATAAGCTCTCTTCTCTTTAAGTAACTTCCTAAGTTTCACCTACTCTTAGTCCTAAGAGTTCAGGTTAAGGTAGCCCTAGTTCTAGAGTCTACTCGGGTTCCTAGGCCTTCTTTTCGCTATTACTTAGTATTAGCTCTATATCGTTATCTAGCCTAGAGCTATTATTATCTTAATATATATAGTTCTTAGGGGGCGTGCTAATAATAGTTTACTTGAGCTAATCTATGACACTTACGGAATCTCACTTACTATTATTAGAATCGCCTAACTAGGTATAGATATAATTCTCCTTAAGCTTATCTATAGTTATATATCGATATATCGCGGCGAGTTATCGTGTTAGTTTATTATAAGAGCTATGTCCTATTACGTTAGTGTGTTTCTTATCTGTTCACGATTTCTTTTATCGATAAGAGCTAGCTATATAACTAGGAAAGCTATACTTAAAGTATAGCTTCTTCTCTTATTACTCGCTTATAACTTTCTTAGATAGCTCGCTACTACGTAGCTTTCCTTAATAACTTAGCTTCCGGAACATTATATTAAGTTTTATTTCCCGAGGGTAGAATAGTTTCTTATTATTACTCTCTCTTCCTTAGTATATATATATTCCGGAGTAGTATTAGCCTTTCTTCTCGAGTACTCTCTTATAGTTTTAGTTATTAATTTTAATAGCTATTTCGATAAGTTCTTATAAGTCAGTAAGCGCGTCTAATCTTATTATCTTATCTTTTACTCTATTTTTTAACCCTTTATAGTACTATACCCGAAGGGCGTTATTATTCTAGCTAGTCTAATTCACGAATTACTAGAAGGCAGTAGTATATATAGTTACTAACCTAACCTGCTTTAAGTTCTAGATATTCCGTTCAGCGGTATAGTTCTGATTAATATCGCTAAAGACGCGATTAATCCTATGCTCGAAACCTTCGAAGGTTATAAAGATCTTCTAGGATTCCTTAGTTATTACTATAGAGACTCTCTTATCCTTAGTTCAGTTCTAAATATAATCTAAGAGAAAGGTCTCGATCTAGTTAAAAGTAGATCCCCGGAGAAAGGATAAAGCCTAAAGGACTTTATTAGTCTCTGTAGCGAACTAGTAACTATTAAAGCTCGTATAAAGCTTAACTTATATAAGGTATACTCTAAGCTTAGATCGGTCTCTATTATAAAGATCTAAGGCGGCGATCTTAGGTATATTCTTTAGGTTAAAGACCTTAGTAGGAGTCGAGTAGTTGTTTAATAATCCTTTAATAGAGGATATATTATCTTCATGAGTTAGTACCTCTGATAAGAAGGTGCTTAAAGTGTAATAGTCCGGTATTCACTTGCTATAAATACAGAAAGCTGCAGTTAATCTCTAATAATCGAGAGATAAGTGTATTATATAGATAGGAAGATAGTTACTAAGTATCGGAATACTATTTAAAGTTAAGTACGAAGCTCCTATCTAATAGCAGATATGCTAGTCTTATATAGAACCTTCGTTCGCCTTAGAACCCTATAGGTCCTATGATCCCAGGCTCTAGGAACCTTAGATCCTATAGTTCTAAAAGCTCTATGCTATCACGTGACATATAGTCCCGTGATTCTGTTCTTAGTTCTTAGCTTCTCTGTGTAGTAATACTGCCGAGCCTCAGGGCCAAGACACACGTGATACTCCTTCTGAGTGCGTTCGTAACAGTGCCTTAGTACGCCTCTTCTATACTATAAGCTAATTAAGAACCTTAGTATAGCAACTTTCAAGTAAATTAAAGAATATTAAGAGAAAGTTAAGTTAGTGCTATATATAGCTATTATACTCCAGCTAGATATCGCTTTTATAGCCTCTTAACTATTGTACTTCTTAACTAACTTAAGCGCGCTATACCTAGCGGTAGTTAATTAAGCTATATAATATCTATTTAGCTTAAGATTCTTAGCTATTATTTATAGTTAGGAAAACAAAGAGATATACCTTCTTATTACCTTAGATATATTGTTTACTAATAACACTAAATCGCGTTATTCCTCCTAAGGATTCCTTATTATACTATTTAGAGGAGCTATTATTTAGAAAGCCTCCTGATAAGATACTATTACTACCTTAATAACTAAAGTAGAGCTTCTTAATATAGAATAGATAGCTAAGGAGGTAATAGCGCTCTAAAGGTTCTTTAAAGAGCTAAGGCTTAATATAAGAGCTCCGTAGAATATATTCTATAATAATAAACAGACGATTCAGCTAATAGTTAAAGAGAACTAGCGTATCTTAATAAAGCTTTAGTATATCGATATATAGAATATATAGCTATAATAGAAGTATAAAAAAGGGAGTTTTCAAGTGATATATCTCCTAATAAATAATATACTAACTAACAGCTTAACTAAAAACCTACTAAAGCAGAAGTTTAAAGTGTTTATTACTCTTTTAAACCTTTAAGACTCTTGAGCTAATATTAAGAAGCTCGCTTAAGCTATATAGTTTATATAAATACTTTCTTTTATCATGTTTCCTTTACTTTATATTTATAGTTCTTAAATACTATTAGAGAGGAGAGAAGAGGTAGAATTATAGAACTTAATCCTAAGCTACTACTTTAAGGTTATAAAGCTATACTAAAATAATATGAAAAGTAAAGGACCTGATCCTAAGCTACGACTTCTAAATTATAAAGTCGTACTAATACGCTAGCTTAAACTATAATAATAAAAGAGTAATATTCCTAAGCTACTACTTAAAAGTTATAAAGCTTATACCGCTTACTAAAGAGAGAGAAGGAGGTTAATTAACTACTAAGTAGCGCCGGTTATAATATTAACCTCTACTAAAGCAGAGGTATATAAAGCTAAACGCGCTGCGAGAGTAATAATAGCAGCTCCTATAGAGCCGGAGCTTATTCTTATAGCGCTAAAAATAGAGCGAGAGAAGAGAATAGTAGTTTCTCTATAGAAAGTAGAAGCGAGAGTAAGAGTAGTAGCTAATATTAATAGTTAGATAATATCTGAAATCTATAAGATTACTATTATAACTTATAGATAATAGTATAGATCTTATCCTTATTCTTATCCTTATTCTCCTTAGCTTTTAAGGCCTTCTGAATAGTAGCTTAGCGGATTATAAAAGCTTATATATATTATAAAGTTAGCTTTACTTAATACTTTAATATTAATACCTTAATACTTCGTTATTCTAATACTATAATATAAGGAAATACTTATATATATACCCTCTAGGAGGGCCCGGGCTACTAAGTAGCTGATAAAGAGTTTAGTAGCGTAAGTAAGAGTAGCGATATAACCCGATTTATTATTTTTATAATAATAAAAATAGCGTGAAGCTATCTCTTTGTTATAATAGAGGTCGCTTAGTGTACCTTATAAACTACCGCGAATATAGTAGCTATAAAGTATAGCACGAATAGCCCCTGCTATAGCAGGGTAGCAGGCGGGAGTTAGTAGTAGTAGTAATAGTAGTAGTAGTAGTAGTAATAGTAGTAGTAGTAAAAAAGCGGCGGTAAGGGAGGTATAGTAGCTACGAGCCTATTTTATAAGGTATTAGTATAGTTCTAACGATTCCTTATAATACTAACTACGTTAGAATCTTTAAATAAATAACTTATAGTCTTCTTCTTTACTATATAAGTAGTAGCGAGGTTAGAGGCGCGTGAGGCGCGGGAAGTATAAGAGCTTTTAGCTATATTTACTAATATTATATTAAAATTATTATTTAAAGAAAGAGCGTTTAAGAGAACTTACTTACTTTATATACTTAGAGCTATTAGGCGCTTAAGACCTAACGCTATCAGTTAGTATTAACTCCTATTATAGTTTAGGTAGTATTATCTATACTATTTATATCGCTTCGCTTACTATTATAAAGCTAAGCGAGGAGGTATGTTATATACCTAGCGTACCTAAGGCACTCCCTAAGGCGCTTTAGCTAACTAGAGGCTACTTATATAACTAGAACTCCTAGAGCTTCCCCTTATAAGAAAGCTCTAGAATACCTTAATAAATCAAGACTTTCACACTATATGAAGCTCCTCCCTACAGTACACGATAGTAAGACTCTCTTAAACTATTTTACTTTCGTTAGTATGAATAGCTTCTTAGAGAGGCTTAGTGTTGTTTAATTTAATAATATCTCTATATTTAAGAAAGAGGAGCTTAGAGATTAAGTTAATAACTATTTTAAAAGCTTCTTTCTTTTCCTTAGTATAAGTATTCTGCTAATTAATACTATTTAGTATATTAATTATAGTAAGAACGTAATAAAGAACTCTAGTTCTAACTAGCTCTTATTTAGTCTTAAGCTCTTATTTAGTCTTAAGCTCTTATTTAGTCTTAAGCTCTTATTTAAAGAAGTTATTAAACTTTAGTAGAGTTTTATCTTTTAAGGCTCCGGTGACGATAGGAATTAGTACTTTTAATTAGGATAATATCGTAGTGTAGTAATAGATATATTAAGAGTTAATAAAGTGGAGATCTTAATAAAAATAAAGTTTTAAGGTCTTTTATAATCGATTCGAATTATTACTATATTAAAATTATAGTTATATAAGGAGCTACTACAGAGAGAGAGAATCTCCTATATAAAGGGGTAGCGTACTTAGTAGTACGGCTTATAGTACTGAGTCTACGCTTATAATCCCCATATTTCTAACACTACCAGAGAAGAAAAAACCCGAGAAAAAAATGAGCCGAGGAAAGCACACCGCCACGTTGTGGTCAACTTTCGAAGATGGCCAAGGTGACGACGATACAGAATCTGACTCCGATGGGAATCTCGAGACATACACCTATAACTACAAACGCGATTATGATTATCAGACAGAAGAATTTTGGAAACTCTGGAATGAGAAGATTGCCTGTTGTCTTGAGTACATGACAACAGAGCAATTGAGCCAGCGTATGACGACTGGCCGGTATCCTCTAGGCTGTGCCATACAGTATGCAAATACTGATACCATCAGCCTCATGTTTACGAAAGGTGTTGACGTTAACACCATTGATACGAAGATTGCCGCAACCGCCCTGGATTTCGCGGCTATGCATGGGTGCGAGTCAACAATAGCAAACTTTTTGATTTCTAACACCAGACGTCCCTTGGATGACTTCACTGGGAACCAGAAACGAAATCCTCTCCAAGCGTCCTGTACACAGCCTCGCTCATTGGACCTGCTGCGTCAGTTGCTTGCTGCAGGAGCGAGCTCTACGTTGCCGGATCGAGATGGCGCAAACCCACTCATGATGGCAGCAGGATCTGGAAATGTTGGTGCACTAAAAATTCTATTGAAGCATAAAGTGCCGACTGACACCCAGAGACTTGGCTCTGGCTCTACTGCTTTACATTGCGCAGCTGTTGCAAACTCTGCTGACTGCGTTCTCGCCTTGTTAAAAGCCGGAGCAAAGGTTGACATCAAGAGCGAAGCTGGAAATAGTAGGCATAGCACGCCTTTGCTTTTCAGTGCTATCGCCGGACATTGGGACATAGCTGAGATTCTTATCAAACATGGAACACCTCCGTCAACGTTTGAAGTCAGCGGTGGACAATCCATTATTCACCTGGCAGCTTCTGCTGGACAGCTGCAAATTCTACGTCTGATACTAGACCAGCCAGAAAAACCTGATTTGAACGCTAAAGACAAAGATGGATTCACGCCACTGCACCTTGCTGCTTCCAAGGGCGACGTTTCCTGCTTCCAGTTGTTACTCGACAACGGTGCAGTCCTCGAAACTGGCACAGAATTGAATGGGGGAATCGAGCACTCTGCCGTGGCTTCAGTCTCAAATGACGTAAGAAAGATTCTGCTTGACCACAAAGTTTCATGGCAGTCCCCCTCACTAATGAATGTGAATCGCATCGACTACATGGAGGTTCTTCCACTTCATCGTGCTGCGATGTTAGGAAATGATAGCTGTATTCACTTTTTGAAGGATAATGGTTTCATCAAAGCTGTCGATGTCTTGGCAGAATTTGGGATGACGGCGCTACATTTCGCGGTCTATACAAACCAATTTGAGACAGTCAAAATCCTTCTTGACATGGGGGCAAACGCAGAATCAGTAGAATCCCGATATGGACGGACGCCTCTGATCACAGCTGCAAGATGCAATTCAACGCAGGCTCTCCAAGTTCTGCTGGATCATGGGTGTGAAATCGACGCAGCAGACTCCTCAGGAATGACAGCGCATATGGTTGCCATAGCGAGCAGAAGCTCAGAAGCGGTTGCCACTCTCAAGAAATACTTAGCACGTAGCGACAGGACCTTGGACTCGACTCCACTAATCCGCCGACAACCTCAGGCCAAGAATGTATCATTTGCTCCTGGACGTTCATCATCGCCGAATGTCCCAGAAAATTCAATCAGAATACAAGAACTACTCGAGCAGCTTTTGGAGGAGTACAAGCCTAAATCTACACGAAATATTCAAAGTCCGGTCTCTCCTCAAGGCGTGATCGTTGAAGAAGAAGAAGCCGAATCGAAAAGGGTGCAAACCCAAATCATGGCAACAGAGAATGACATCCCCATGTTGGGAACTGAAGGAGATAGAAGTAGCATTGCGGTAAGATTATGGAGCGCAACACTCAATCGAGATGCCTTTCTTGCATTAGTCGCGGTGGGCGTTTTGGGGCTTTTGATTTGGGTTGCCTTTCTGCTTCATGGAGTGAACAAGGAGATTCTGGATATCAGAAGGTCTGTACACGCGGAACTATAACATGAAAAGTAGCAATAAAATTCTCCCGTTGGAAATGACTGTAAAGAGGCTAGTCTTGATTTCAGGCATTATTCATGGCAGTGAACAAATCGCCGAACCCTCGAGATATAAGCGTGTCCATGTTTCTCCGGCGCCATTTGTAAGTAGGGAACCTAGGAGACGTAGCGTCTTTCACACAGATATTCGTGTGCAGCATGTCAGCAACATATATGAACGTGTAATGATCACTAGCACACTGAGGTGACTTCAAGGCACAAAGGATCACTGGAGAATAGCTGAAGGCTCGCTGGTGATACTGAATTGAACAGAAGCTAATTGATAAAGAGAGAAGAGCCTGTAACACTCAGGCTACCCTTTTATAGGGCCCGATTACGTATGCTACGCTAATCCACGTGCATTACAGAACGATAGACAGAGCGCTACGGCGTAAGGTTCCATGTTTGGTGCTATGCCAACAATACCTTCTTACTCAAGGTTACCAGAAAAGACAATGTGGCATAGTGAATGTTTGAAGAAGTGGAAGAGAAAAAGGCTTATTGAGCTGATAGTTGCTTTCAGTGCAGTTCACTTAGGGAGAAAGTTTACATAGAAGCCCCTAAAAGCCAGGAGTCTGCAGGGACAATGGCTTACTAATATATATCTTGACTTGCAATTCGAAGTACAAAAGCAATAAATATCTAATGGCATGGGTAACGAAATGAATTGCATACAAGCACAGAAGGAAATATCAGAAGGAGATGTCCATCAATTCTAAGAGCTCAGGGCGTTTGAAGGTTACCTAGGTAGCTTGACCTACAGTTCCAGGCACAGGTTCCACCTTGTGTCCACCAGAGAAACTGCATCCCCTCATGCTGGAATGATTGGTGAATCGCACAGTGTCTCTCTGGAGATCCAAATCAAAGATGGGATGGGATGGCTATTTGGAGCTTTTCGTGTCGGACAGGACGCCCGTATCCGTCCGTAATCTACCTAGTGAGGGGCGTCGGCGGCATGACCCCGCTCTGTGTTGCTCTGATCGGAAACCTTGTACCGAATTGTGTACGGCAGGCCATAATGACAACGTTGCCAGTATTCCTCGTCGAGGCTCACAGAGCCAGCCTGTGCTCTGTGATGAGAGAATCGATAGTTTCGACAATTGAATGGCTTGTTTCTGGAAAAGTCTTGAGTGTGGCTATCAAACAAGATCTGAAGTGCGGAGTACCCCAGAGTAACTCAGTGTGCCAGTACCTCGGGACGCACAGGCATCACTTAGTGAGTTTGAATTGGTCTGCCATGTTTATGGGAGTCAAATGAAACAGATCACGGTGGGAATTGGAAAAGACAAGAAGTCGGGGAGAAGGAGCCAAAGCGTCGAGTAGCAGACAAGCGAATCTGTTGACAGAGACCCAAAGTATGGAATATCCTGAATGCAAAGGAGCCGGAGAGTTGGCCTTTTTTCTGATATCAATATCCAGAGTGTAGAGAAGAAGAATGATGGGAATCCTTGGACTTGTTTGAATTGAGTTCCAGAACTTCTAGATTCCTCTAGGGTGCCCAGCCATTCCGAATTCGCCGCATCTTGGTGCCTGGGATATCCACGCCGGCATCTTACCCGACTGTCGCTGTTGCTTGTGAGGCTTCAGGAACGTGAAGGATCCCCCAGTAAGTATGACATCGATATCCTGATCGGGACGAGCCGGCATACCCACAGCATGCCAATTTGAAAATGGGGATTCGAAAGCCGCATCCAAGGCCACCAGAGGCTCACCAAACTATAACTTATCTTGGTCCACGTCTCTTGAGGCTGGTCGAGCTGAAAGTATACTGGGCCGAGTGGCGTAGAATATGGTCATTTTGTTGGAGAAGTGAACATGCGCCAGGGGAGTTCCGGGTAAATTGCACTGCGCTACATTTGCGCATATGGAAGGCAAGAAGTCTGTGGTTTGGTGTCTGCTTCGTCCGCGGGTCTCTCACAGCCAAGATGCCATAGCGGGGGCAGACTCCATTGATTCCAGGCCCACTGAGGGGCATCAGCTTATGGTCAGGATAGGTCGGCATTCACATGTTATTGTCCCATCAGGTGACTGGTGATGTCCCTGTTTATGAAATCCAAATCTTCAAGTCAGATCGCCACAAACTTCGTAAATGTGGCCAGCAAGAAGCGGGGGAGAACGGTACTTCTCATTGCTCACTGGCTCACGGGGGCAATATCAGCCGTGTGAGCACGAGTCGGGATCCAGTGGTTGCGTGCCTCTCCCCTCCCTCTCACCAAGTCCGGCCCTTGTAACAGCGAATCCAGCCGCTGCTCTTGCCGTTGGCCCGCCAAGTGGTCCACACCCAGCCAAGCACTGGGCCGCCGTAGATACCTACTCAGCCTTGTTTCAACACCACCATATTTCGCGCATACACTGACACCAACAACCTTCTTCGCTCCTTTATCTTTTTGTTTCTTTCTCACACTTGACGTGGAGTCGTCCATTCGAGGGAACAGCAGGCCCAGGAGAGTGTTGTCGTCGAGAGAGCCAAGTTGTCGTTCGCTTGTACCCCTTGCAACGCCTTTAAACGGCTGCTGCGCCACCTACTGTCAGAATCTAGACCTCGGAGCTGTAACAAGAGGCAAGAAACTTGCCAAGTTCGAGGACATTCGAGTCGTTCAAGATGGCTTCAAACATGCACGTCTTCGATCCAGCCGGAGATATGACCTTCATTTTGCAAAGTATGGTGTTAAAGGAACCTAGAAAGAGCAGTTCGTTATTGTATGTGAACCTATGGTCGTGTGACCGTCCCTGAGGGCAAGTCACGAGAGGCAGCGTTGACGATCTCCCAGGTCATATAGAAGCTCAACAAGGAAATTTGCGAAAGTTTATATGCGTGTTTCTAGTAAACGATTAATGATGGCCAGCCCAGTTTTCAAAGCCATGCTCAAGCACTGTTTCATGGAGGGAATTACTCTTCGCGCCACGGGGAAAGTGGAGGTCCCACTACCAGACGATGACCCAGTAGCGTTTGCCCTATTGATGGATATCATTCATGGAACGAGAGGCAGGGCACCGCCTCAGATGGATACTCTGTTCTTGACCACTCTTGCAATTTTAGTCGACAAGTACAGGCTTCAGCTCTGTATTGCGACATCGTCGGACGTATGGGTTGATTCTTTGCGGCATGAGATCCCTCAGACCCTGACACCGGACTTGCTTCACTGGCTTTGTATATCTTGGGTGTTTCGTAGACCAATCGAATTCAACATGGTGACGCGAATTGCTGAGAGGGAGAGTCTTGGGCAGGACTTGGATACGTATTCGCAAGCTTTGAATGCGAACCTTCCAATACCACAACGAGTAATAGGTGTGTAAGAATTTTGCCCTGTCATGCACTATTGACTGACACGAATCCAGAGAGTATTCTGTCGAGGAGAATAAAAGCGATTCGGAATTGTTTTGATATTATCGGACGGTACATCGATATGTTGCAACTTTCAGCCCCACGTTGTACCTCGAGTCGCAACGAATCGCACAGGTACACTTGCAATAATGTACTTCTTGGCTCACTCCTGGAAAGTTCGACAAGCTTAGGGCTGTGGCCACCTGCCGATTTACCATATCGAGATCTAAACTTCAAGTTTGTCGCTCATGAGGTGATGCAGATCAAAGTTGTCTCTTTCTGTAGTAAAATGGGCTTTACCAACCAACCTTCTGGATCTCATGGAGTCAAGGCGGAAATTGGAGCGGCTATTGGCAAGGTGAAGACGAGATTTTCTGGACTTCATCTGAAAGATTTCGATTAGCACGGTGAGCAGGAGGGGTACGGCTGGCAGAATTCCCGACGTAACATATATCACACAACCCGGCTTGAATGAAACGCTGAAGCACAGACACGTATGGACGCAGAAAGGACCACTGAAGGTCAGCTACTGGCTGGTGGCGTCCAGGAGGACAAGGGAAAGCTGACATGGCAAAATCGAGCAAGACTCACGTAAACCGAATTTCACCACGCAGACAATCATTGAGGTGCGAGCACCCATGCCTCGATTTATATCTGGCATAAAACAGATAGCTACTCGAGAAATTGAACGAGAAGTGGGCCATCACTTCTACTCATGACCATGGACTCGTTTTCATCTTGCCAGTCCACCGGGTAGGAGAAGCTGTCGGTAGTCCTCCAATAGCAATCCTTCTGAGTTCTTCGCACTAGAAACGAAGCCACTCATATTATTGATCCTGCACCTTGTAAGATGACACAGGCCATTGACTCGGCAGGCGGATAACAATTTGAAGGCACCGATTTCGTGCTTCAGACATTGAATGGAGATGTTGTGAGGAGGTCCAGGATCTGGCCACACTGAAAGAGCATTGGAGACACCTTGAATCATGCTGCCCAGTACCATAGCGTCACACTTTCGATTCTTCTCCAGGAACCTGCTGGACTTGCAGATTGATGTACTGCACTTATTGGGAGATGTATACTTCTGGATCTGCGCCTCCACCCAAGAATACATTTCTGCGATAGTTTGTTCTTTGATAACTCGTATTGCATCTAGAGGTGTCATCAGTCATAGATCCTACCATCAAGTATTCGGACCATACCTAGGGCAACAATGGGAAGGTGGAGAATGTGATCTGTACCAGGAACCTTAACTTCTGTGTCGAATTCGAACCATTCGTCCTCCCGAATTAGAAACTTTGTGGCTCTTTGGAATAAGTCAGCCTTGAGGAAGACCCAGGAGATGGTCAACCACATAAGAACGATGCTGCTGTCTGATTCGTAGTCGAACAAGATGTGGTCAAATTTGTTTGAGAGACGGTTGATCCAGATATCAGTGTAGATCTCAGCGATTTCTTGGGCTTGGTATTTGTCGATGACAATCGAAAGGAGTGCAAGCTGCGGCAACGATACTTCGCGAGGTACACGGCGGCCTCGGCCATGCATGATGGCTAGGAGGATCGTCATGGCAGCAGCATCGTCATCAGGCAGTGGTATCTCAACCTTACCATCTGCTCTAAAGGCTTCTCCTTCCTTGAATCCATGGCCTAACATGGCTTTGAAAACCGGGCTCGCAAGTCCCAGATGCTTGCTAGATACTTGCATGCGAATCTCCGAAGTCTCCGTTTCTCCGAGTCTAAATAAGACGTCAGAAGTTTGCAGAAAGGTGAAAGGGCGCTAACATGTCCTACCCTTTCGATCCATTTGACTTGAACTTTTTTTGAGGGGGCTCTTCATCTTCAGTGGTCACTGAACTCTCTACGACGGCGTTTTGAAAGAGCAAGATCAAATCACCGTCTGGATCGAAGGTCAGAGTTGTTGACGCCATTGGGGCCGTTGATTGGTGAAGTCAAACTTCAATGAGATTGGTGACCCGAGAGATTCGGGTGTCTGACGGTAGGTCTCCTCTCACTCAGGGTGAGATGCTACAGAATGGAAGTTGCTTTGAGGAAGGATTCGAGTTCAGTCAGGCTTTTGGCACTAAGCCCAATAAGGTTGGCTGGCTTAGACTTCTATGCGGGGAGGGAAAGGACTTTTGAAATAGGACAGAGCACGTCTAACAGGTGAATAGAATGCATATTTCCCAATTCCTTGGAGTAAATAAAACAGAAAGGTTACTTGCCTATATGTATCTAGGTCATGTAGGGTCACTTAGCGGGTTACACATCAGCACCAGTGGAGCTGCTTTGTTCACATTGCAAAATGACTCATCGTCCATCCCAAAGCTTGTTTAAAGCGAGATATATGTCCAAATTAGCCAGGGGATTCTTTTCCAGGTGTTCGAGGGTTCATCATTCTCTTCAATACATATGGGATCTGCTTATCTCACACCAGTTCTGGTGCCACTTACTGTCCACAAGGACATCATCTTTCTCACACAAGTACATTTGAAACGGTACATAGAACCTGCTCAAGGTTAATCAGCCGAGATTTAAACATGGCTGGCATTTGTTGACCATATCTTAAATAATGAAATTATCGTTGTCGGACTAACATTAGAACTATATCTCAACCGTCGAGAAACCATTTCAACTGCGATACATGAATACTTTGTACATCGCTCTTCAAATATAAAACATCAAGGTTACAGTTTGTAGACTTTTCAAAGTCATCGTCATACTTTGAGACATGAAAACATTGAAAGTTAGGAAGGGTTTGCTCGTTCGGATTCGGTTAGACTGAAGCTCGCTTACTCCAAAACAAAACAAAACACCGTTGATATAAACATGAAGTATATGCTAGGCAGGAGCAGAAAGAAAATATTCGCTATGTTGAAGACCTGTTTTTCCGTTCTCTTTGCCACTCCCATACTGCACTGCTCAATACCTCTTAGGTGCCAGCTCTGACCAAATTGCTGGTGCATTCCTAAGACACCGGCAATACCGATAGATTGAGACTTAAGACTAGATAAAAACAATCTGATTTATACATAAGATTCATAGAACAGTCTCATAAGCATACAAATGGCCACCTCTTGCGGGAGAGGGCGAACTCAGTGACTGAGCCTGATGCTCGGTCACGTGCAAGCATCTTCCGGACGCTAGCCTCTTCAAGCTAATGTCAGCCTTGTGAAGGGACTTTTTTTATGCGCAACATTTTGAAGCTTCATTGTTGACCCTGCCTCTGGTCAATTGTGCAACATAACACGATTGCAAGATGTCGCATCCAGTTCAGAAGCTTCAGCCTTCCAAATTCCCAACTGGACCGTCGCCAATCACACCCGACCAACGGTACTGGAAGAGTTTTAAACATTCGCAAAGTCTGCCCTGCCAGTCCCCAGTCACTCACATCTCATTCCCACCGCCCTCACGAAACCCTCTACAATCTTCGAACAATGATTTCTTTGTGATTACCGCAGGTACGCGAGTGCAGATCTACTCGATACAGACTCGGAAACTCATCAAGACTATCACCCGATTCTCGGACATTGCGCACAGCGCAGAAATCAGAAGAGATGGACGTGTTATGGTTGCCGGAGACGATTCTGGGAGGATACAAGTGTTTGACATGAAGGAGAGAGCTATTCTGAAGACATGGGACGAACACAAACAGCCAGTCTGGGCGACAAAATTCTCGCCGACCGAAATGACTACCCTCATGAGCGCAAGCGACGATCGCACCGTCAGGTTATGGGATCTTCCAAGCCAGCAGAGCACAGCGACGTTTATTGGACATTCAGACTACGTTAGAAGCGGATGCTTCTTGCCAGGAACAATGTCGAATATGTTAGTGACGGGAAGTTA
The DNA here is from genome assembly GCF_030347475.1 of Cadophora gregata. Classification (NCBI taxonomy): domain Eukaryota; kingdom Fungi; phylum Ascomycota; class Leotiomycetes; order Helotiales; family Ploettnerulaceae; genus Cadophora; species Cadophora gregata. The sequence goes on along the minus strand of NW_026695935.1, from coordinate 631,673 downwards.
TGATGCGACAGTCAGACTTTGGGATCCTAGGATAGCAACCAAAGCTGCCATGACCTTCAAGCATGCCGCACCAATTGAGGAAGTCCTTCCAATGCCTTCTGGAACCACAATTCTGGCTGCAGCCGACAATCAAATATCTGTACTGGACCTCGTTGCGGGGAAACCGCTACAGCTGCTCAAGAACCACCAAAAGACCGTAACTTCGCTATGCTTGGCTTCGAATGGAACAAGACTTGTCAGTGGAGGACTGGACGGACATGTCAAGATCTTCGAGACATCGCAGTGGAACATTGTTGCTGGTTCTAAATATAATTCGCCAGTGCTTTCCGTCAATGTCATTGCTTCCGGAGCAAGCCAGGAGGATAGACTTCTTGTAGTCGGAATGCAGTCTGGAGAACTATCAATAAAGACGAGGCTCAGGGGAAAGGAACAGGCAGAGGAGCGCCACAAGAAGAAAGAGATGGAGGCACTTCTTGACGGGACCCTTGATGCTTATGATGCGAAGAACAAGAAGAGGAAGAGGGCGGAAGCCATGACGAAGCTGAATAAAGAGGCGCAGAAGTCAGGGCCAGCCGCGGATTCGGCGATACAGAAGATCAATCTTGATGTCGCAAGGAGGACAACCCCGGAGACCGTCTGGGAGAGAGACTTGCGCCAAGGAAGATACGCACATGCTCTCGATGCAGTACTAGACCAACGAAAGCAACCTTCTGCAAAAGTATTCGATGTCTTGCAAGAATTAAGATACCGAAATGCCCTGAAGATCGCGCTGGACGACAGGGACGAGACAACCCTGGTACCGATTTTCAAATGGGTCAGCAAGTATCTTGCATATCCACAATACTCAAAGGTCATCCATGAAGTAGCGGACCTGCTGATTGATCTTTACCGCGAGAGAGTTATAGAGTCGGAAGCAATTGAGAAAAGTTTCAAGGCACTGCACAGGAGCGTCAACACCGAGGCGGAGACCATCCAGCAGATGATACAGACGCAAGGGATGCTGAAGCTGTTATTAGCTCCCAGGCCGTAGGATGCGGTATCTATAGAGTGTTGTATGTTGCATAGCATTGGCGTTTAGGAAAGGTCTTAGAAAGGTCAAAATATGGAGTTGGGGCAATTGATCGAATTTCTGTACCCCGCGTTTTACCCCACATCCGTTATCGCTTTTCGAAAATTTGACATGACTTCCAATGACTTCCAACAACTTTCCTGGCCGACTTCTCCCACTTTGTCAAACATTTTGCTCCTCAAAATGGCTGAGATTGAGGCTCCTCCAATATCCCGCAGAATGCATGATATGACAGACCAAGTTGTCCTTCTAACAGGAATCGGCTGTGTCGGGACTGGCTGGGGAAATGGCGTGGCGATTGCAACTCTCTTTGCCCGGCAGGGAGCAATCATCTTTGGGTGTGACATAAATATATCTGCGGCCGAAACTACCAAATCGCAAATTCTTATGGAAAACCCTAAGACCAATATTACCGTCATGGAAGCAGACTGTACATCCTCCCCGTCCATGAAGTCATTCGTGGACGCCTGTATGAATAAATATGGACGGATAGACATCTTGATCAACAACGTCGGGAGAAGTGAGCCCGGTGACCCTGCATCAACAAATGAAGATCTTTGGGATTCTCAGATGGACGTCAATCTCAAGTCGGTTTACCTGACTTGCCATCTTGTCCTACCCATCATGGCTACTCAACCAACGGGTGGAAATATCGTCAACATCAGCTCGGTGTCTGGACTCCGCTATGTCGGCAAACCCCAAGTGGCCTATTCAACCACCAAAGCAGCAATTCTCTCATTCACACGAACTACTGCTGTAATATACGCCGACAAAGGCGTGAGGTTGAACTCGGTTGTCCCTGGTCTGATCAATACGCCATTGGTTCGGATGCTAGCAAACGAATACGCAGATGGTGATTATGAAGGATATTGCAAAGTAAGGGATGCACAGGTGCCGATGGGTAAGATGGGTAGTGCATGGGATGTTGCGAATGCGGTACTGTTTCTAGCTAGCAAGGAGGCGGGCTACATCACAGGGACGGAGATCATTGTTGACGGTGGTCTCTCTCAGAGCACAGGTAGGGCATGAAAACATTGAGATGAATATTACAATCAAAAGCCTTCCACCCTTGAGCTCCTTGAATGGTGAGAGATATGGGACTTATGTATTTGCCACTATTTTTCACGGCATCGCATTTTGGATACACACTCAAGACCCAAAGGGGGTAGTAATGCGTAGAAACGCACAGAATTCTCCTACTTGTCAATTCCCCATTATATGGACTTCGCAAGAGCCCAATGCGCGCCGGCTTGTTAATGGATTCCAGTCATGCCATACCACCCATTTACCCATCGATTGCATCCACTTTGGTGAAGTAAGCTCATCAACAAGCACCTGGTATTTCCCAATGAAAACCCTTGCAAAAAATTGCTAAGAGTGACAGTCCCTGCGTCTTTGCTCTGGCATGAAATCGTTGATATCCAGCCCACAAAGAGTCTTCTTAGTTCTATCCATTGCGTTTTTGAGATATTCATGAAGCCCGTGCTGATCGAGAGAGTATGTAGCACATATATGAGCACAGAGAGTTCTGATGTCGATTTCTTCAACGGCGGTGGCAAAGTGTTTCGAAACTGCAATCGTAGGACGGTGACTTTTGCCACATGTCCGCTTCTTTAGCCTCCTTGATGAGTACGCCCAACACTAAGGCATCGCAGTTGCTGCGGTGTGTATCACCTATTGGTTTGCCATCTTTTGTGTTCATAGTTTTACACTGAACTCTCAGACCACTGCAGTCAATAGTCATCAATCAGGTTGTGGATTACATCAAGGGCTTTGGAAATCGCAACATCTCGTTTGGTTTGGATGGCATCTATAATTCCTTAGCATTTCTTTTAGTTTTGTTCAGCTAATGATTACTTACCCAGAATTTTGGAAGGTATCAAAAGGCTTTCGGCGTACTTTTGACTCAGATCAGACTCAAGCGACTGGGTATTCTCCATGTATTCGGGGTCTGCTTCACCGTATATCTCCATTGACTTGGTGATTTTCTGGAAGAGAGACGTGTCGCGGAAGACCCAGCTTACCCACAACCATCGTAGAGCCATTGAATGCTGGTAGTCTTCTTGCAAATCATCTCCACGAGAAGAATTTTGCAACCACCTATCTGAGAATAGCTCAATAACCTCATACATTTGATAGTAATCGACCAATGTTGCAAGCTCCGTGAGCAGATGGCATTGGAAGTTAATTTTACGAGGTACCTGCCGCGTTCGGCCATGAATGATGTTCAGCAGGATGACCATCGCATCCGGATCGTCGTTGGAGAGAGGTACCACCACTGACTGTGCTACCCTAAGAGCTGCGCCTTCCTTGAAATCTGGACCAAGCATGCGGTGAAACACAGGTGACACCACAGACAGGACCTTCGAGCTGACCCGCATGTGTACCTCCGTGACGAGATGCAGCCTGCTGGTCGGGGGTGCGCGAATCCGATCGTTCTCTGTTGCCATTGTGTAGCCTGGCAGTTCAGTTTCGATGTCAACCTCCATGTGCCCAACTAGCTTAGGGACAGTGCCATCATCGCAGTCGTAGCCTTTCATTTCGACATCTTCGAGTTCAGCGTTGTGTTCTTTTGTGGTTTCGTTCTTAGAGATGAGCGTGTCAGAATTAGTAGGATGTCGCCCTCGACGTCAAAGATGTGCAATTCATCGGCAGGTGAGGGCCACGTTGGAGGCAAGGCAGTGGCCATAACTGCAAATGCTGGGAGAGCTCCGTGAAGGAATCAAGAACGAAGTCGTGTATGATGGATGGTTGATGCTTCGATATCTGGAGCGGTCTGCGGCAATATGTCTCTGTCGCTTAACCTCACAGCTCCCAGCTGAAGTATAGGTGCGGGTATAGTGGGTGACTTTATTGACACTTAAGGTGAATACTTTCTTCACTGACTACATGCTAGTCCCCGAAAGTGAATATCAAAGCTGGCAGACCAAGTAATATTACCAATTCTCCAGAAGCCTCTTATAAAGATTGAGACATTCCATATCGAAGACAGCAGAAAGTTTTGGCTCGGAAATTCCATACCTGACTTGTCAATTAGCAGTTGTGAACCTTTGTTGACATTAAAGATAAGGGAGCGCGCCAAAGATGATGGAGGGACTCATTAGCGAGAGAGGTGCTCCAGCTGAACCCGATGTCAACACCGATTTTTCTCCTTCTCTATCCAGAAGGCTATGCTGCTTCTAATGCTTAATCATAGCTCCAAGTGAGAACAATGTTATAATTTCCAAACTCGTCTCGATCTACTACCCCCTTGATGCATTTCGCGACAATTGCACCTGATTGGGCACCGCCCTGGCGAGAATCCCAGTCCGGCCAAGGATCTTTCACAGCGAAGCGAGGTTGTGCTGACAGGAGGCTGACGTCCATTCCCACTAGAACTCAATCCTTTCGTGCTGAGTTACTCAAATTGAACTCCATTCCTTTTGAATTCCAAGTCCGACAACACTCAATTGGGAACCTACGGCCAGCTTCACAATGGCAGAACCAAACCCTTTCAAGATATCCGTCTCCGATGACCTTCTCTCCTTCATCACCCAGAGAGTGACCACAGCTCGCCTTCCCCCAGGAATAGACCTCCCCGCTTCAGAAGCATGGTCACACGGCGTCCCAGAACCCGTCATGTCCAGATTACAACAATACTGGGCAAATAAATACGACTGGCGAGCCGTAGAAGCAAGAATCAATTCCCAGCTAAAAATGTTCACTCTTCCCATCAACCATGAGGGTGAGGAACTAACGATGCATTTCGTCCATCATCGGTCGTCACGTGAAGGTGCCATCCCTCTATTGTTCCAGCATGGCTGGCCGGGAAATTTCTTGGAAGTTGAGAAGATCATTGATGATTTGGTGGAGCCGAAGGAGGAGGGGAAGCAGGCGTATCATGTTGTTGCGCCTAGTTTGCCAGGATTCGTGTTCTCGGAGATGTCGAAGAGACCGGAGTTTGGATTGGGTGATATAGCGCATATGGAGCATAAATTGATGACTGCTTTGGGTTATGAGAGATACATGGTACGTACAGACGCATGGCTCCCTGAATGCCTGAGGTTTTTACAATGGATGAACTTTGTCTCCATTCGTTCTGGTATATTATTTATTGACCCAGACATAGGGCCAAGGAGGCGATTGGGGATCAATAATAGTCCGTGCGGTTGGGAAATTATACCCAGAGCACTGCGTGGCAGTCCATGTGAATATGGTTATCTCCGGTCTGCCACCATGGACAAGTCCTCTCACTTTCATACGGTTTATCGCCTGGGCAATATGGCAGGACAAATCCAAAGATGGTAGTCTGTTCGGAAGAATGATGTGGTGGCAAAAGGAAGAGAATGGTAGAAGATCTATCCTGATTTCGCTTTTTTCTTTTCCTCTTCATTCTCGAGATATCCGGAAATCGTATTTCGCTCACTGGTCCAGTGGGGGTCCGTGGAATAACCTCATACTGATGATATTTACCAGGTTACATGGAAATTCAAGGCACAAAGCCACAAACGCTTGCCTATGCCCTCGTCGATTCTCCATTGGGTATGCTAGCTTGGATCCGAGACAAACTCGAGCATCTAGTCGACGACGACTTTAACTGGAACGAAGAGGACCTTATTACTTGGGCCATGGTACATATATCCTTCACCTCATCCTCCCATCATATCCGTTTCCTGTTCTGTCCTACTTCTAACTACTTCTCTTTGTTATTTTCTTCGCGAAACTCATACTAATATTCACTTTCTAAATTAAGCTCTACCTCATCCCCGGCACAGCAGGCCACTCCACAATTTACAAAAACAGCAAAGAACCACTTCTCACCTCCCAAAAAGAATACATGACAACCCCCCTCCCCAAATCCGTCGATTTCGGCGCTTCTATATTCCCAAAAGGTATGTCCCCTTCCATCCCTCGTTTTCTCCCCTCGCCCTCACCTCTCCTTCTCCTTCCCCCCCACCTCATACCCCTCATCCCATCCCAAACTAACCTTTCATCCACAAAGACGTCCTCAACATCCCCCGCTTCTGGGCCTCCAGCACCGTCTCCCCCAACATAATCTTCTGGCGCACTCACACCCAAGGCGGACATTTCCCCAGCCTCGAGAAACCAGCTGAGCTCATAGCTGATATTCGGGAGTTTACGAGTCTTGTGGATTTGGATAAGAGGGCGGGCTTGGTGAGGGCGGGGAATTTGGTGAGGTTTTGATGCCATTAGATGGGAGGAGACGGAGGGTCTGAGGAAGGGGGGAAAGATTGGATGGATTGAAATTCTAGTTTTGATGGTTTTGATTTTGTCACATTCGAAGCAGTTGAGTGTGAGGAAATATCCTTGACTTTTAGGGCATGAGTAGAAAAGTGGTATGTGGAGAGTGAACCATTGCAATAGTCCGGTATCAAACCTCATACTTATGAAGAGGATCGAAAATGTTGATCTTACCGCACGCTAGCATTATGGGACTATAAAATTCTGACTCTGGAGATGACGATAGGCAAAACTTTTGGTTCTGTTTCCTATGCTGCATACTATGCTTTTGAGACGTAGTCCTGTTGCTGTAGTCTCTGTTTTCAAATGTTCGCTTAGCACCTAGATTCCATGCACTTCTCGTGTATCAAACACCATATCCTACCAGATGACCCTCAAAAATCATTCACAATCCAAAATCAGCACTCCAAACACCATCCCCTCCCTCTCAGCCTAATCCATAATATCCTTAGCACCCGGAACAACCCTCCAACACCAACCACACCAACTCCTCGCCCGTCCTTCTTGCTCCCTAACCAAGAATTTCCCCACGTCTTTCTCATCCCCCCATTCAGGTACACACGCACCCACTCTCACCATCCTTACCAACTTCTTCTTCACTACGCCTCCAATCCCCTCGATCTCATGCCTCGCATAGCCCGGACCCATTTGTCCACTCCTCTCACTACTAATGCTGCCATTCGCACTCCCAGGACTAGAAGCAGGCGACGCGTCACGGCTGTTACTGTCAATCTCGCGAGCATCTTCAGCATCACAGTCGATCTCTGATTCGACTTCTCGAGCAGCAATACATTCTCCTCCGCGGCCGCACGGGACGCCGCGATTGCCTTCGCCGATTCCGACGCCGAGACCACCGAGGGAGGGTAGGTATCGTGTGCGCCATTTCCAAATGCTTTCGTATTCGTTATCAGCACTGCGGAGGCTGCGACCGCAGGGTTGGCAGAGCCAGACGCCTTCGGTAGGACAGGCACAGATTTTCTGCTTGAGTGCCTCAGTGGCGATGGGATTTGATTTGACGGGAGTTTCTTGTGCTGGGGTGGCTGTGTTCAGGCCTGAGATAAGGGAGGAGAGCGGAGCTTTGGAGCATGCTTTACAGATGCGACGGTGCCGATGACGGAGGAGAACTGGAGCTGGGGGCTTGATCGTGCAATTCTGTGACTTGTTAGTCTCTATAATTCGCTCCGTCTTTGCCTTCTTTTTGTCCATCATCTTCAATGTGCTGGATCGGAGAGAAACATACTCTGCAAACAACTTTCGAGCACCTCCTACATTCCCCCACCATATCTCTAGCACAGTCCCCAAACTTTCCAGCTCCCGAACCGACTATGCCACCTTCAACGAAATACCAATCCGCAGCTCTGGCTCTATAACGAAATGTATGTTCAGGATCAAGCTCTACATCTTCGTTCTCGCAGTGTAGAGTGGAAGAGATGAGTTTGGTTCGGAACTGGAGGAGGTTGACGCGTACTTGACGGCAAGTGGAAGACAGTGCATCAAGGGTGTTGAGATCGATATGTGATGCGATAGACATTATGATTCTGTATTGGCAACATTAGCATTGGTTCATTGTCAAAATCCGTTGTACAACAACTGCCAAGTAGATAGTCATATGAGGAGCATCAATGGTGATAACTCACGGATAACACCCCAAAGCCTCAGTAATCGGCAGATTCTTGTTCGGATTATCTCTCTCTTTCTGCTCAGTTCGAACTCCAGATCCCGCATTCCGAATCCCGTTTACAGTTCCAGACTCCGTGGCCCCAGCATTAATATCCAAACGCCTCAAAACGCCCGCATATCCCCTGTCATGATGTGCCATCCAGTGCGCCGCATGTCCATTTCCCAACTGCAACTCTGGGGGCTCGGCCTCATCCTCAAGATCTAGGAAGACGACCATGTTGTTGGCTTGACAGAGACTGAGGTTGAATGACGACAGCAGCTGAAAGATATGGACTTGAAGCCGAAGAACAAAGCACAAGAGGAAATGAGGAACGAGAGAACTGGATTGAAGGGCCCATTGAAGCTGCAAGCAGCGTGGAATCAATGGAAGAGTGCAAAATGAAATGAAAGGAAGAGGAGAGGAGGAGTTGAGTGTTGACGTTGCGATGATAAGTCTAGGGAAGTGAGGCAATGCACGGGATGAAGGTGATACGGGAACCGAAGCGGGCAGCTGGAATCCACTTTTGCGGGGTCTGCTGATAGGTGAGGGGTTCCACGTTCGAGACCTGAGCGAACCTGGAAGGTCCACGAGTGATCTCTTGGTGTGTCACATAACACGAGACGCGCGGTATGGATCTATGGATGAGGTGATTGTTATATTGACCAAAGGCAGAAACAAACCTAAAAAATGCCTCACGCGTGTAGTGGTGTTTTATGAGAAGCATATTTGGCTGATTTGTACCTATCTTGTGATCCAAAGCTGGACCACCTCTGTGGATGCTGAAATCTTGGCTTCATGGGCCGACTTCCGTTAGTGCGATCTGATAAGAAGAAATGGATTCCAGGACATAGCTAAAGATGGATCTATTTGCCTGCATGACTCGTATCCTTGGAATGAAGATTCTTTGATGCGGAAGAATATTTGAAGACGTGTAGTAGTCCTGTCGATATCGAGTGTCGCACTGTATGTTGGAACATCGATGCAGCAGATACTCACTTGAAGTGGGTTTGACGTAAGCACTAAGTTGATACGTACTGCTCGTGTGCCACGACTTGGACTGCATGGCAGTGCGAAAGCTAGGCTTGGCCCATTACTGAGCTGTGAAAATGAGGATATTTGGGAGCTGTGGTAGCACTTCTCTGCAATAATATAACACGTTCGAACTCAATATCGATTCCTACGTGTCCACCAGTAGTTGTTCTTCCTCTTCCTCAACAGTCGTAGCCTGCCTATTTCTTCTGGACCCTCTGTCCTCTCTCCTAACCCTCAGACTCTCCCATTCAGCCCATACTCTCGAAGCCTGGTTGAAGTAGTGGCATAACATGCCAGCAAGAAATCCAACGCCGTCATTCTTGAAAGCAAGAAGAAATCCAACTGTCATAAACATGACTGTCCACCTTTCCTTTCGCTCTTCATCTGATAGCGTCCGTTGATGCTTCAACCCTTGCCCTTCCGAGTGTTCGCTCTGTGAACTGTCCGAAACTTCCCATAAATCTCTCGCCCCGTTGTTCAAACTTTCCCCTACTTTGGCCAGTTCCAAGCCAGCGGCCAAAACCATTATACCCAAAAGACCTTTCGGGTACTCTCGCAAAAGCCCGATCAAACTTTCCCCAAACAAAAGACCCAAGATGATCTTGAACGATCCGAGAAGAATAATGCTCGCACCACTTCGAGCCCCGAATCTATACTGCGCTGCCAGCCCACCAGATCCATGACAGACTGGCATGGCACCGAACCAGCCACCTATCAGATTCATCACAGCAACACTGATGCCGATTTCAGTCACCCCAGGGGTTGGAATATTAGGTAGGAGGTCGGCTGAGAGATAGGTAACGGCAATGACAGAGTTCAGAGTCGTCAGAGGGATCTGGCCAAGACCAGCATCCAATGCACCTGTCTTGAACGCTGTCCAGGATGGTGCAAGTATCGTCGGGTGCCATACCCTGAACGATGGAATATTGCGAGCGCCAGCTGTGAAGAGTGATAGTACCAGACCAAGAAGGAATATCAGTAAAGCATATGGCACCTTTCGCATCTTCTGCGTGGCAAGTAAGGTAATAAAGGCGAACAATGCCCATATTAGATTATCCTCTGCGCTGGGAGTAGTCCATCCAAGAGGTTGAAGAAGAGTGGTTCCAGCAGAGAGTACGAGAGAGAGACCGGCTCCAACTTGGATACCTTTCACGACAGGGGTGGGTATCACTCGCGTAAACCATCTCAGTAGCCCAGTGACGCTGAATAGAAAGACGAAACCGGACGTCGTAAAACCTGCAGATACTGTTTCCTCAATGGAGAACTTTCTGGCGATAGCAACAGCAGCGATTGCCTAGCTTAAAGTAAGCTCATATGATCTTTTCCCATGAGCATGTATTTGAAGCAGAAATATTACCTTCATAGGCTGCACAGGCAGTGGGATACCAAAAGCAACACCAGTAAATATATTCCAAAGGCCTGAAAATACCAGGGTAGTGGAAAGTGATATTGAATTGTTGACAGCCAGGGCTATCATGAGTGGGAGCAGTGTCCCGAGATCGCCCAGCGATCCGGATATTTCGGAAAGAGGAGACTTGCGAAAGGTAGCGACATTATTAGTGTGTAGACGACGAATATTTGCGAAAGCCATTCTTTGGACTTTGTCTTGGTGTCTTCAGGCCGTGAGAGAAGCGTTTCGAGGCATGAGGGCAGAAGTGGGAGGAGTGAAGGGGATATCAATATCGAGGGCTGGGATGAAGTCGATGAGTAAATCTACTTCGGATAATGAAATGAAAAAAAGAGGCGACAAGGGAATGCTAATTAGGAAGTAGGAAGAGAAGAGAGCACGCCCAAATGGGACTTTATAGGATTATTCAGACTGATGACAGGGCATCGCTGGTCATGGGAGCCGGAGATCTTCATGCCACTTCCACTCGGGCCCGAGAAGCTTGAAGTGGGGCAGGGGCGGATAGACCCGCAAATTCAATCGCGTCGCGTCAACGCGTGCCAAAAGTACTGTACCTATCCAAGCTCCACATCCTTTCCATTTCCACTTCCACTTTCCAACCTCTTCATCCCTCATACTTCACACTTCTCCGACCAAACATGAACACTTTCTCTATATGATTATTTGACATTTCTCCTGGGAAGTCTGCACTAATTCACAGCATACATCCTACGAAATATCACTAAATCTTACGATGTCTTCGACCCGAGAATCTTCGCCAGCCAGCGAGTCTGGGGCCATGTCGCCGCCTCAATTGACGCCAAATTCCAAGGTCAAAGCTATGCTAGCTGCCTTTGATGCAGACTCGGACGATGAGAGTGTATCAGGGCCTGCGAGACCCAAATCAGTAACTCTGGTGGCTAATACAACACCATCGAAGTCAACGAGCAGCGAAACAATCGACACAGAAAAATCGAAGGAGCATAGGGCGGTGGACAGTCCTTCTGATGATGATGACGATGAAGATATCTTTCGCCCAAAGGGACGAGTAGCTGCTATGATGCAGGCCAATGAGGATGATTCCGAGGAGGATCAATCGTCGGCGGAAACAGCGAGAGAACGCGTCAAGAAGATGCTTATGGCGAAGAGCAAATCACCCGAACCAGCTACAAATACCGAAGACTTGGACGGAAGTGACGAGAATGATGCACCAGTTGTCTCACGGAAACGGAAGTTACGCGTTGTGCGTCAGGATACTCCCAACTCAAGCCCTCCTCGTCGTTCCGCGTCGCCAAGCTTATTCGTTTCGCCAGCAAAATCTTCTCGAGATGCAGATGCTGGATCCGACTCGGACGTGGAGTTGCCAGAAGCTGGTAATGCCCGGTTCATGGCTCTCGTTGAGAAGAAGAGACAGGAACGTCTGGCCAAAGAAGCTGAGGCTGCAGAAGAGAAGGCGAAGAGGGCAGAGGAGAAGCAGCGTTATACCCAGGCACTGGAGGATGAAGATGGTGTTGAGGATAGCGAAGGAGAGAGACGACTCACACAGTCCTCACGCCCAAACCGCAAAGCCAGCAAGAAAGCCCTCGAAGAGATGCACCGAGAGACACAGCGCTTGAGTCGAAATCAACAGTTGGCACATTACGCAACTACCAAGAAGAAGTTTACGAAAGCAGACTTTTTCGCCAAGTTCATAAAACAGCCGAAAATGGAAGAGACTTCAGAGCCTGCTCGACATACAAGCTCAAGTTCTCCTGCTCCACAGTCTGACGTCGAGACCAAGGACACACCACCAACTTCTCCAGCATCCCCCGGCCCCAATACCGAGAAAGACTCCCTGCCATCAAATCTTACAACGCTAGTAGCAGCCATGGACAATGATGCCGAAGAGTTGCCCTCGCTTGAAGAGGCCTTGGTCAAAATCCAATCATCATCGCCACCAACAAAGCTTGGTAAGGGAAAAGGAAAGGATGTTGAGGAACCAGGACTGGAAACTGAGTTGTCGAAGTCAAGATTCAAACAGCGGTCAATTCGCGTGCGAGTACCAAAGCTTACTGATCGTAAAGCTTCTCCTTTGGATGAATCGGACAGCGACCTCGAAATTCTCTCAGTGAAGCCAGTTAGCAGGAAAGAGAAAATGGATTCTATCTTCGATCGCGTACCAGCAAAGCTCGCCAAGGAATCTCATTCTCTGCATGCGCTCCGAATGTTAGCACAAGTCACTTCTCCCGGCAAACAAAGTTCTGGACGAAACTATGGACGAAACAAGAAGCCATCAATGACAACAATAGAAATGCAGATGTCCCTTCAACAACGCGCCAGACAACAAGCCACTCGCGAGAGAGAGGAGCGTTTGCAAGCGTTGCGAGAGAAAGGTGTCATAATTCAGACTGCCGAAGAGAGAGAACGGGAGGCAGCTGAGGTCGATGATATGGTTGCCAGGGCCCGACTGGAGGGCGAGCAAATCGCGAAGCGAGAGAAAGCGGCAGCTAAGAAAGAGAGAAAGGCAAATGGAGAAGCTGATCCTCTCGGAGAAGACAGCAGTGATGATGAAGATTGGCAAGAGTCAAAAGAAGTTCCTGAGGACGACGAGGTCTCTCTCTCGGGCTCAGAAGAAGAGGTCGACGAGGAAGAGGAGGAGCTTGTAGGAAGCGGCGAGGAGGAAGATCAGATGGAGCTCGATGGAGAAGAGCTGGACACCAAACCCGCCAACGCCATGTTCGATAATGAAGCTGATGAGACTGATGACGATGAAGCAGAAGCTGAAGCCAATCTTTCTATCGACGAGGAGATGGCTGATGACGGGGATGCGGAGGATGAGGAAGAGGAAGAGTTCGCTTTGAATCAGAAGACTCGAAGATCCCGGAATGCGAATGTCATTTCTGACGACGAGGATGAAGATGAGGAAGAACAGGAGAAACAAACTCCGGTGGCACCCGAAATCTACTCTCCGCTTCAAATGAGTACAAAGTCTCCCATGGCGCCAAATTCAGTTCTCCGATCTGCTACCAAAACCTTCATTCCTGGCCTGACAGTCGCCGGTCCAGCTGGCCTTGGTCTGACACAGATCTTCGCAGGTACTATGGATGATAGTCAGGCTTTCGGACCTTCTCCAACTGCAATGGACGCCGAATCGCAGCAAGTTGAATCAAACCAGGACTCTCTTGCTTTCTTAAGACGACTTAGAGCTCCAGATCTGCCACCATTCGTTCCAACCTTCGAGGAAGATACCCAAGATGCGGACATGATGAACCAATCTCAAGTCAGCCATATTCCGGAATCACAGCCAGCAGAAGAAACCCAGAGCCAAAATATTCAACTTCATCTCTCTCAATCACAAGTCCACGAGTTTGATAGCTTGGTACACGATACTCAGATGTCCCAGATGTTCGAAGCTACCCAGGATGTTGGTTTCCAGCATATGACTCCCATTAAGGGCAGATTCTTGGAGGCACCACCTTCCACCGTCGATACTGTTATTCTTGAGCCAACTGCTCTGCCCGAGACCATGGATGAGACCCCGATCGTGAAGAAGAAAGGCAAGCTTCGCCAAAGAGCCCATATTGCCACCTTTTCTGATGAGGAAGATGCTGGTGAACAAGAGGAAGCCGTCGAGGAGGATGACTTTGATCTCACTGCAAATGCCTTCGATGTCATGCGGAAGGGATCAAAGAAGAAAGTGGAGAAGAAGGTCGAGGAGGACTTCGACAAGAAGAAGAGCAAGGCGAAGGAGATGGTCAACGAGCAAGCCGAAGAGTCCGAAGATGAGTATGCTGGATTAGGAGGCGCAAGTGATGATGAGAGTGGTGCCGAAGACGATGCGTTCGTAAAAGAAATGATCAATGATGAGGGCGGCGAGCACTTTGACGCTGGCAAGCTTGCTGCAATTCATGCGTGAGTAGCTCTGAATCCTCCAAAGGAAGAAACCAATTAACAATTCTTAGTGATCGAGAAAGAGTAAACGATGAGAAACAAATCGAAAAGCTCTACAAAGACATTACCAACGGAATGCTTCGTCGCAAGCGTGGTGCAGATTATGATCTCTCCGACTCCGACGACGGAGGCGAAGCCCGACAACGCAGAAAGCGCAAGGAATTTGCCAGAATGCGGAAAGCCCTTCTCGCCGACGAAAGAATTGGCAAGATCGCCGAAAACCCGAAGAGGCAAGCCTTCTTGCGTGCTATCGAAGACCGTGGTAGTGAAGACGAGATGGATTTCCTCGAAGACTTCCGTGAACAAGAAGAAGGAACCGACTCTCAGTCTCAATCCCAAGGTGAAGGTGCACCACATAGCGTCCCCGACAGCCAGCCAACCTCCATGGGCCCTCCTAAGCGCAAGCACTCAGACGAGACATCATACATCCAGAACAGGCTCCCTCCTCATCTCCGCCGCACCAAGCCGAACAAAAAACCATCCAACCTCTTAGAAATCCGAGAATCCCTCTCCTCTCTCATCGAAGAGCCCAATTCAGTGATGGCACCTGAAGATTCTGGCACCGAGTCCGAAGACGAGCTCGAAATCGAAGGCGAAGAAGATCTTGGCCCAAGTAAAGAGAAGAACAAAGAGAATCGCGATCCATTCGCCCTTCGCCGAACAAACGTCGCCATTGTCGACCGCATCTCACTCAAGCGCGCGTCATCAAGCTCTATCTCTAACAGCACCAAGCTCGCCTTCGCCGTCTCATCCTCCACTTCAGGCTTCAAAGTCCCGGCTCTGCTCCGACGCACTACAACGAATAACAGTATCGCTTCAAGTACGAGTTCGAGTGTGAGTGGTGGGATGTCTGGCATTGAGCGGATGGCTGGTGGCGGAAGTGGCAATGATGGCGTGAAGAGGGGCGGAGGGAAGAATAGTGGTGTTAATTATTTTGCGAGGGAGAGTGAGCGGAGGGCGGCGGTGGTGAAGACGGAGAAGAGGAGGGAGATGAAGATGGTCAAGGGGGCGAAGGATAGGAGGAAGGTTGTTGGTGGGTTGTTTGGGGGTGGGAAGTTTGAGTGATTGAAGGAGTTCTTGTCGCGGTATATGGTTGAGGTGATTAGCGTGCTATAGTTGGGCGTTCCGGCTGGGATTTGGTTTGGATCGGCGTTTAGTGTGAGTCAAGGGCTGGTATAGAACTGTGGAGTTCAAATGAGGTTGATAGGAAATGAAATATTGATGCGCTCAAACCTTATACAAAGTTTTGTTTACAGTGAAGCGAGATCGTCTAGCGAGGTTGTTTCTTGGCGACGTCTTGCGGCGAAGTGAGTTCTCCATTTCGGAACACTGACGGAAGTGTCAGACTTAGTTAGGGCATAGAGCATGGTAATTAGGTACACCCTATGGATGGATCTTATTTGGAAGCCTCAAGAATGTCATGACTACTGTCCAATAATAACAATACAATGGCCCGGAGCCCCTTCATTATCTATTATAAGTTCTCTCCAACGAAATTAACTGTCTAAGAGGCGAGGCTATACGAAGTATACAAATAATCAATCAAATGGGGACTTCACTCACGTCCTCGTTCGCTTCAACAGCTGTTGGAAAACATCCTCCAACTTCTCCTCATGTGCACTCGGTAACCTCCTAGCTCTCCACGCCACAACACCATCTGGTCTGACCAACAAAGCACCAGTACTCGATATCCCCGCCGCAGTCTCGAAGCTTGTTTTGCCATCCACAGGAAAATAATCCCCACTCCCACTGCCTCCAACCACATTTGTCTTGACCTGAAGCGCTCGTGGCAGCGATTGAGATGAGGCAAGCTTCTCGGCAGCTGTCACCCAGGCACGACCTTCCGACCCAGCAAGAAGGACAAAACTCCGTCCAAACAGATCCAGAGTCGATATCCTCCCATCCTCCTCCTTGCTATCACTCCCATTCTTCTCCAACCACACATGTGGTGCTCTCCTCCCCGGCCTGCCATCAAGCCCCATCACCAACCCAGCAAAGCTCCAAGCCCGCCAACTCGCGCCACGAAGTAATCCAGGATCTTCAGGAACGATACCCACGCCCTTCCCTTCATACATGACGCTCACACCCGGAACGAGCAGTGCTCGCCTCGCCAGGTTATCAGCAGTCCTCAGATTGGGCTTCAGATACAAAAGACCCTTTTCATCCGCCGCCGCGCCAGAGACCTCAGCTGCATACGTATCGACAGGCAGACGTTCTGCTTCATACGTTCTCAGAAGCGATTCATATGGCGAGGGCGAGTCCTTAGAATGCAGGACAGCAGCCAGTTTCCAAGCGAGATTATGCACATCTGCAATCCCTGAATTGGCGCCCTGTCCGGCATATGGAGGCATCTGATGAGCCGAATCGCCGGCTAGGAAGATTCGACCTTCTTGCATTCGCGAGGCGATACGGACGCTGGCTTGCCATGGGAGAACTGATATGATCTCCACTTTGACATCTCGTTCTGACGGTTCTGGACTGGCGTCCATACCAAGTGCTGTTCTAACGATCTCTTCACACTTCTCGTGTGGGAAGTCTTCGGGCTTTTCGCCCTTGGAAGTATCATAGCACAGATGGAAGACCCAGCGCTTGGCGTTATTGATACTGGTGAAGACTCCGTCGATGGCTCTTGGTGTCTCGCCGGGATTTATGGGCATGCCAGGATGGTGGACAGTGATTATTGAGTATTCTCGTCCTCGTACGAAGGAGCCGAGATCTGCGTTGAAAAGAATGTTCAGGAGATGTCCTGCATTGGCATTTTGTCCAGTCCTCGTGATCCCGAGTTGTTCACGTATCGGCGAACTCGCTCCATCGGCTGCAATACAGTAATCGGCGGAGATCTCGTACTCCTCACCACTTTCTCTTTTTCTCAACCGGGCAGTCACTTTCTCTCCATTCTGGGTAATACCCAAACATTCCGTAGAGAAGCGTGCATCGACACCTCGTTCTCGTGCTGCGCTTAGAAGGACTGGCTCGAGTAGCTCTAAGGATATGAAGAGACCTTCTTCCGGACTCATGGTTGAGAGAAGTGACTTGAAGGCACTTGGCCGGAAAGTACGTTTGCCTGGGGGAGTTCTGGCAATTGGAGATATGGCTGAGTAGAAAGTTGTTGCTGATTTGATGCCGCCTGTTGGGGCCATGGATTTGCCAGCTTCTTTGATGGCAGCAGTTATGTCCAGTTCACGGTAGAGTTCTTGGGTTGGCAGTTAGTTTGTTTGCTTGAATTTGAGTTTGAAAATATTGCATATGAGCGAGTAGTACCATCGTTCCAGTGTTGACACCTCGAGACCGTGGATGGATCGAAGTCCCTTCATGCTTCTCTACGAGAACCGTGCGGACTCCATGGTAGCTGAGGAACAACGAGGCGCTGAGTCCAACGACACCACCCCCTACTACGAGAACCGGGACATGTGTTGACTTTGCTGTTGAACCCATTACTGAAGGGTTTCCAACGAGTATAGATACCCTAAATAGCGCAAGTTGCTGAAGATGTAGTCACTTGTGCTGGTTATGCGGGGTGGTTGATGAGAAGCGAGGACAGAGAAAGGGGATGACGCCGAGGCGGGCCAAGCATGTCCTAAATACTCTTATTTCCTACCCGCATGGGCTAGGCAGCCAACAACCCTTAAAGAGGCACAGTACAGATGTCACAATAAGATCTTGATACATCAGATTCTAGACTGTGATCGAAGACGTCAACGGTCACGCACTTGGCCTTGACTCGCTGAATTCAACCGGTCGTCAGACGGGCTCGGAAACCTAGATTTTGCCGAGTTGCTAATGTATGTAAACGGCTGGCAAGATACGCTGTACGTACAGGATGGCACAGGTAATATGCGGCTATATTTGTTCTGCCACATATCATTGTAATCTAACATACTCAGAGTCATGTCCAAGAGTTCTAGATCGCTGGTGGTATTGAGTTGAGATCGGTAAGCCAATACTGGTGATTGCTGACGGTTCCTGTCCGTACACGTACACCGCAATAACTGCCCTAGGGCGAGCTGCCGAATCGTCGATTGTGAATTAATTCCGATGGATCCTGTGATCTAATATAGACAGACATACAGAGCAAAAGCCTTGATCTCGATGCTCATGAGCATTGCCAGGTGTTCCGGAAAGAGATCAAATTACAAGAACAAACCAAAAACATGGCTGTTTGACGACGTAACACCGTAAGTCATGAGATGCATCCCTACGTCAAAGTAACCTCTCAAAATTGTCATCAATATCATAGTAGTACATACAGAATTGTTACAACCATGTTCTCTTCTCAAGAAAATCAAACAACACTCCCCGGCTCCAATGCCGGCTCATGCATCTTCTTCCCAATCTTCTCCACCAGGCCCTCCTCCCCACCATTAACAGCCTCCATCTCCCTCCCATGCCTCCTCTTAACCTTCTCCAAAATCCAAAAATTATACAACCCAAACAACACCCCCGTAACAACCATACTCGACCCCGTCGTAATAGCCGTAACCTTCGCCGTAACGCTCCACGCGCCATCCTGCTGCGTATACACATTGATCAACGAGGAAATCAACCCCGCCAAGCTGTTCAAACAACCTGGTAGGAAGATGCGGTTGAGTAGCCAGACGTAGTTTGAGCGCCATTTGAACCATAGCCAGACCATTCCGAGGGCGCCTATTCCACAGCAAGACCCGGCGATCACGAGCAAAGGGATGTTTTTGACTGTCTGGAGGATCGCGGACGCTGTTTCAGAGGACGACACTTCGGGCTTGTCTTCGATTTTTTGAAGTGATGTGAAGGTACCCGGTAGTACAACGAATCCTGCTAGGAGGATCCAGGTGAAGAACGCAGCGAAGATGTTGTGCATCCTGGTAACCTCTTCAGAATATTTTTCTAGTTGACTCATGGCATAAGGATAAGGCTTACCTCGGGATAGTGTCCATCGCCAGTAACATGTTCATGTACCGAGTCTGCACACTATTTTGGCGGTTGAGGCCGCCAGTAGGGCGCGACGGCGCGCTGGTTTGAGGAGGTTTATGGTGGTCATTGTGTGCTGTGAAGGGGATATGAACGTGTGGGAGGTGGATGTGGTGTTTTGAGGACCGAGTCGAGTCGTCAAACGTCGTTGTTGCGCTTCTATTGCTGGGTTTTATTCGACTCTTTTCTTGGTCGTAGGGACGAGTTGTGGGAAGAGTATTAGAGCGACCCATTGTGCTGGTGGTATGGATAGGGAAATCCAAGATTTTACGACTGTAAGGCTTGTGCCCAGCTTGAAGTGGAATTGATCGCAATAGTCACAAATTGACAAGTTGGACAGGTATTCACAAGAAATTGTATAAACTGGACCACACAGTAATTATCATTCAAGGCATAGAAGAATAATAAATTCGCATTGCCTCACCGTTCACAACCAACATGCTGTACTCCATGGCATGCCAGCAAATCGAGGCGTTTCTCGAAACACTAGAACCTGCTCCATCCCCTGTCACTTATAACAAGGCTTCGGATCGGCCTCCGTCTCTCATTGAGTCTCTTTTTGCTCGCCTGTCGGCGCAACAGTCCTGATGGGTGTCGTGATTCCGTTGATCTGTAGCCAGATCCAATCATTTGTTTGTTTCACCCTGACGGTGAAGCTGGTTTTGATGTCTCGCTTGACTGTGGTTGGCCCAGCCAGCTTTTCGACCCCTGGCGCCTCGCCTGTACGATGACGACCGCGGTAGCAAGGGTGGCACGAGTAAGCACCAGGTGTCGCCCTCCAAGATCTGATATCGATGGCAGCCGTTATGCTCAGGGCTTGGGACATCATGGACTCTTTGAGGCTGTTGACTGTGACGATCTCCGGGGAACTGGTAAATTGGAAGCGGGAGACACGCAAGCTAAAGGCACAGAAACAATAGTAGGAGTACGCGCTAGAATACTCTTCTTGCCCATGGCAAAACAAAGGAGCAAAAATCATCATTGGACGCTATGCAATTAATTATTAAGAACCTCGAGTAATACACAGACAGTTATTGTGTTCCTCCACTGACAAACATTGCCTTGAAATCCGCATTGCTCTTTGGCTTCTTGTTCTCCTCCGGACCGCCTGGTCCATGGCCATTAATCTCAGCAGCACCTGCAGAATTCGCAGGCTTCGGGGCGGAATAACCCAGACCTCTCTTCTGTCCTAATCCTCCACGACCACCAGCACCAGGTCTTCTAACTGGAGCACTGGGCTGCTGCATCAATCCAGCTGCCGGCTTCTTTCCCTGCCCAACCTGAATCCGATCAGTCCTAATTTCATCCTTCTCTGCGAAGAGATCTTTCAATCCCCCAGTTCGCAATTTTCGTCCTGGAGCAATTTCATGGTTCTCTAGAGCCAACGCAGCTTTGCCTGCGGATGCAGCATCGATGTACTCGATAATGGCACCTTGATGATCAGGTCGTAAGACAACCTTGACAAGCTCGCCATAAGGTTCAACGATGGCGTTGACTCTAGCCACATTAACTGTGTCCGGTATGTTCATCAGAGTTATCGTACGATTGGAGTGTTCAGATCGGCCAGGTGCATGTTGAGCATGAGTATTGTTGTGGGTGTCAGGGGCTGGGGACGGCGACATAGCTGACCCTCCATCTGGGGCAGGAGATGCAGATGATCCCTTGATAATCGTCGCTGTTGGCTTGAAGTTCTTGCCTGTAGAAATTTCTACCGTGAGAACTCTTGACTTAAGTTTCGTCTTATCAAGTTCGAGAGCCGCATTGGCTTCTTCCTTCTTTTCAAAGGCCACAAACGCCGCACCCTTGCTATCTCCAGTCATTGTTGTCAAGATCCGAGCTTTCTCCACTTTGCCATACTTCGAGAACACTTCCGCCAATTCTTCTTCAGATATACTTGGGTCGAGACCAGTGATGTGAATCTCACGTCCCTCTGCCATAGCACCTTCACGGTCCTTCTTGTTGGCCGGGTCGGAGTATTTCGCGCTTAGCTTGTATTTGCCTCCAAGCAACTGACCATCGAGTTTCGTAGCGGCGGCCGCTCCTTCTGCAGTCCGAAACGATATATAGCAGAATCGTCTATGCGTATTATGCTTAAGACTTGGCCAGCGAATACTGAATATCTCACCACAATCTTTGAACAGATGTCGAAGAAAAGCGTCATCAGCAATCGGTGGGTAATTTGTCACATACAATGTCAGCCCCGTACCTGGAGTAACTTGGAGTTGCTTCTCGCCGAAATACTTTGAATCGCGTAGCAGAGCGGATTGCGCCTCCTCAGGCGTTCGAAACTCGATCAATGCCGTGGTAGATTGCTTGTCGGCCTCGGTCTTCAGAGTTACGTTATTTAAGTGCCCATACTCCTTGAAGTATTGCCTGACTTTCGTCTGGGTAACTTCAGTAGGTAGGTTTGCGACAAGGATAGTCGTGTTTTCTCGATCACGCTTTGCATGCTGTGCTCGAACAGCCTCTCGATCGACACCCTTCAGCTTTTTTTGGGCACCACCTTCAGGGTCTTCCGACGCAGACTCGCGTTTTCTCTTGGAAGCACCTGACGGGGACTCATCCTCAGCAGGTAACTCTGACGGTACTGCTGGCTGCTGCTGAGCGTATGCCGCCGCAACTTCGGCAGCTTCTCTCTCGCGCCTAGTAGCAACTAATTTCGTAACTCGATGTACGGTGCTCATAGCCTTGAGCAAAGCGCCAACTTCTTCATAGTTGTTGCAATGCCGAAGGTAAATCTCCATAAGCTTCTCCGGCCAGTCCAATGTCTTCCGACCGACAGCTTGAATCAAGACCCCAGTAGCATGTGTCGGTGGTCCAACAGGATTTCTAACAGTCATTTCCCATAGATAGTACTGTTGCCAGAACTCGTAACTATCTGCATGGGTCTGAACCAACCGCTTCCAACATTCCCGAGCTTCAACGATGGCCCCTTTTTGGGTCAGATGCTGGATGAAAATACGTTCGATACGGAACAGGGGGTCTCCTTTCCATTCCTTGCCATGTCGTCTCTTACCCCATTCTCGAACGTCTTCCAGCGCAGTTGGTAGACCCATTTCTGCTACATCAATATCATCATCCGTTGCCCCAGCAATCATGGTAAGTCTTTTCAAATATCCACTCCACGCAATGTAGAATTCGATGACACTGGCCATACCATCACGATCCAATTCTCTGGTGTTTGTAGCGGCATGCTTGATTTGTTCCATTGTAGAGAATGGCAGAGATTCAGCTTCCGCAGATAATATGTACCTTGCCCAAAGTTTACCAGACCATGGGCAGTGATTTGTGGCTCTCTGAATAACAGGGAGCACAGCGGGGAGTTGATTGTCAGCCGGCTCGTCCTTATGGTTGGTAAGAAAAACGATATAGTCTTCCCAAATTGAGGGCTCCAAGCCTAGGGGGGTTGAAGAGAGAGCTCGCTCATACAATGCTGCGCAAAGTATCAGTGGACTAGCAGCGGCCCCCTTCTTAGGTTTGTACAGTGCTTGATTAGATTCCCAGGTCAGATAGGCATTCATTTCAGCCTTGATGATCTCTGTATGTCCGGTGTCAATAGCTCGCTGCAGCTTCAGTTCGTGCGGCTCGCGATTGCTGTACAATTCTTTTGCAACCCGTCCAGCCTTTGTTGACTCAATCATGGTTGCCTCCCAGGCAGGCTCGTCGAATTTCGTGACAAATGTCGAGAGCATCTGCGAGGTCTCATCCCAAGTGGCATGTGGAATCCGAAGTCGATCAAAGAATAGGTTCCGGGCGCGGTCGATCTTCTCGCGGTTCGGAGCTTTCGAAATCTGTTCCAACTCGATCGACATCCATCTGTTCCATAGCTCGTGGCTGTCGTTCAATCGGTATTGCGTTGCTTGCGCGCCTTCATGCCAAACATCCAGAGCTACCCCTAGAGAGAACAGTTCTTGCCCGACTTGTTGCTCTTCTTCTGGCCATCCTGCATCGCCATTCTGACAATCTGTGTACAGAGACCAGAACCATTCGCAGTAAGCCAACCACAACTTATTCGACCAAGGTTCGGCCGCAATCGCACGCTTGTATTGCTCCACAACTCCTATTCTCTGCTCAAGATCGCCGGCAGTTCTGCTGGCTTCATCAACGAGGGCAAGCCATGCATCTTCGCCGACAGCAACTGATTCGGCCATTGCGCCTGGCTTGAAGCCTTGAGGTTGACAGGGTTGACAGTATCGTGTCGAAAGATCACTGTCTAGAGAAATCGTCAAGGTGTTGCCTTAGCATCTCAAAGCTGATAGTTGAGATGAATTGAGCGCGTACTTGTAGAGGGTTGTCGTTGCGGTGTCTGCCTCCCTGGGGGGTGTTTTGGCTGTACTAAATTCATGGGCGGCGCGGGTCCAGATCGCGATCACGTGTCGCCGGATCAACAGTTCTCCCGTTTTCATGTTTATCGTGAAGCTTCTGAGAACGAGGAAGGGCATCATTAACGACCATCATGAGTTTACATCTGCCTTCGCGGCGAGTAGTGAGGACGGGTATGTGTTGGATTTTCTGATATACTCTGCAAAGGCTAATAGAATTCATAGCCACAGCTCTTACGTCTCCGCAAACAAAGCTCAACTTGCTCACACCGATTATCCAACGTCGAACCGGCTTTTCATTGCGGCCATGGAAAGTGGATGAAGCCATGAAGTCCAGAGCGAAGCCAACAAACCCGTTGACCGAAGAGTATCTGCGGAAGAAGCCTAAGCCACCAGCTGGAGGGCCAAAACGTGGTAGCCTGTCATCGTCATCCATCTTCGAAGATGAGGAAATTGTTGGTCCAACTTCTCAAGGACCGGAGGGTAAAAAGCTGGAGCCCCGGAATCCGCATACAATGGCTGCTGCGTTAGATCCAGAGCCACAAGCAAGAAAGCGATGGGAGCGCAAGATGGTGATTCGGGATATTCACAAAAGGGGTCGATTAACGAAGACACAACAATTGAAGAGAGAGGAAAGGGTGATGCTGTTAAAGAGTCATGATTTCAAGACGTCTGTCAAGAAACTTGTCCCCTTGGCTAAGCAGATCGCTGGTAAAACCGTTGAGGAGGCAATTGTGCAGATGAGATTCTCGAAGAAGAAAGTTGCCAAGGACGTCAAGGAACATCTTGAGCATGCTAGGAACGAAGCTATTACCCGGAGGGGAATGGGATTGGGACTGGGTGTAAAAGGAACCTTCCGACAAAAACAGATTCTCACCAAAGATGGGGAGCGCGTCCAGGTTGAGGATCCTACGACATTATATGTGGATGAAGCATGGTGTGGTAAGGGTCTGTATGGAAAAACACCTGATCATCGTGCGAGAGGTCAAGTTTATCTGATGAAGAACCGAACGACCTGTACGTATCAAATTTCCCAACTTGGAAACTAACTAACATTCGCAGCTCTGTCGGTGGTATTGAAGGAAGAGAAGACTCGAATTCGTCTCCATGAAGAGCGTGAGAAGAAGGAGCAGAATCGCAAGGTCTGGGTACAACTACCAAACAGACCCATTACCGCTCAACGACAATACTACTCGTGGTAACCGTGTAGGGTCAAAGAGCCAATTGTATAATTACCTTGTTTGCAGCATACTGAGGAATCTACCTATTCTCTGCCGTCAGCCAGTTTTCTTGCTGCCATTTCTCCGAATTCTTCCAGAGCTACTGATTGGGTACGAAGGTGCAGAGTTGTTTCCGATTAACTCCCTCCAAGCTTCTGATGCCAGACGAAGCTTTCTCTGTTAATCAGATCAGCTTCCTACCTGCCACGTCAGGTATCGCTACATGATTAATGACACCACTAATCTGCAGTCATGCAGGCTAGCTCACCGAGCCAGTGTACGACACAACTGGTTCGCACCCATTGGACACCCGCCACCTCAGTCGCAGGTGAGTCCAGAAACGTCTTTACGGTAGCATACTCAGGAGTATTAGTGTCCAGTCTTTCCGAAAATTAGAGTCATTCGTCCTGAAAGCCTCGATTTATCCTGTTAGGGATAAGAAGGATCAATGGAGAACGGTCTGCTATCATGTCTTTGCATCAACGACTACCGCACATGGCTCTTGATCGGAAGCTGGCTGGCGATGCCAATGTGAATCTAGATGTCAAGATTGCTAATCGAAGACAGTTTTTACAAGAGCATTTGGAGACCAGATGATGGGCCGCTCTTTTTGTCGTACCGGTCAAGGGTGGCTTGGGATAGGCTCCGGATTTATGCTGCCTGGTGACATTATTGTGGTGCCGATGGGGTGCTCCACCCCAGTGCTCTTGAGGCAGGCAGGTGCCCGGCAGTAGAGGAGCTCATGAACAGGGAGAGGAGGCTGGAAAGGACGTGCTTCATTGCATGGGAGAGTATCAGTCAATGTGCCTGGACAAAAGAACGTTAGCAATGGCGCATGGGAGGATTTTCCAGAAAATTTTAGTCTGCTCAGCAAAGGATACTGCGGAGTGCTACATAACCACTTGATGCATGCGTCCGCAATCGGGCATAGGAGTCACCTGCGCTGCACATGCATTCCAGCTCGCACAGTTTACCCACTTTGGCCCCAGCCTGAATCCATACATCTGCTTCTTGAGCCTCACTACTTCGTAGATTTCACTAACGATAATAAATGCATCGCCAACCCGCGAATACCTATTGCAAGAAACATTCGCGTCGTGATATTTCTCATAATGAGCTCTTCCGTAGCAACTCTCCCATTCTACACTTATCAGCGCCTCACCGCACCAGACACCATCAGGCTGATCAACATTTTGCCTCCGAGGAACAAAGATACCGACCAAAATCTAGAATGTACATTCTCAGTTGTATCACTAATCGACAGACCTGAGTTTGTGGCTCTCTCGTATACATGGGGCGAGAATGCCTTCACGGAGACACTCGTATGTGGGGAAGGCAATCTGAAAATCACGAAGAATCTCCACGCCGCACTCATCCAGTTCAGACGTCCTGACAGACCGTTGACGATTTGGGCTGATGCAGTTTGCATCAATCAAGCAGACGATGCAGAAAAATCGCTCCAGATACCCCTCATGGCTGATATTTATGGGCAAGCAACCGAGGTTCTCATTTGGCTTGGAGAGGAGACAGAGGGCACCAGAGATGTCATGTTATATCTGAAAAGAATCGGGCAAAAGTTCGTCGATCGAGGTGGAGACATTCTCGAGCCTCGGGAAGAACGTAGTCCAGAAAATGATGCTCTTTGGAAAGACCTGATTGAAGATCCCAATTTGGAGAAGACGAACATGATTTGGACCAGGCCCTGGTTCTCAAGAATTTGGATCATCCAAGAACTTGCTCTAGCACATAGAGCTATCGTCCATTGTGGGAACGCGAGTTTGGACTGGGACGTCTTGTTCGCAGCTTGTAAGGCTCTTGGCCGTGCTGCCACTGATGGGAGCCATTTCTGGAATCAGACAGCGAACCAACCACGCCGCTTCAGAGCAATGACGACCTTGAATGTATGGAAACTCGCAGACATAAGAAATTCTATGCGCCACCAAGCAATAGTGACAAGCGAACAAATTCTAGAATGTCTGGATGCTGCGAGGAATTTTCATTGCCGAGACCCGAAGGACAAGGTATTTGGGCTATCGAGTATTCTCAATCGAGGGACAGAGGTTGCCTTCGGCATCGAATACGGACGATCTGAAGCAGAGATATTCATTGAGTTCGCTCGATGGATTCTACGTCACAGCGACATCGTAGATGTTTTATCGTTCGCTGGGCTCGCAAACCACTCGCTGATCCCGGACAGCCTAGACTTACCTTCATGGGTACCAGACTGGCGACTTCCTTATCGCTCACCGATCGATAACCTAGGAGGCTTCACAGCAGGACACAAATTAACTTCGATGTCGGAGCTTGATGACTCTGGCGACCAGATTTTAGTGAAGGGCATGCTCGTAGACAAGGTCGTCGCTGTTGTGCGAGAAAGTGACGCTTTCGCTGAGCCAGGTCAGGACCGCACATCTTCTTTCCTTAGTCCTGCACATCTCCCAGAGTGGTATGTCCAGGTTGAGCTTGTAATAAACCAGGTGATGAAAACGTATTGGGGAAGTGACGACGAATATATTGGCGGTGGCAAGCTCTGGGAGGCATTAGGGCGAACTCTTATCGTCGACCGCAACGACCCCATTTTTGACTACGAACGAGATCGTCCTCAGGCAGTGTCTCCTAATGATCCTGAAGCGCCGCCATACAGCTTCTTTGCTCACTTCCGGGCTCGTCTGCTGAGTTCCCTTGCGCCTCCAGAGCTGCCAGAGTCGGGATCAATGCCGCCTTTGACATTCATGCCATATGAATCTATGGAATACTACACTCGTGTCGCTGTAATAACATCTGATCGTTGTTTCTTCGTCACGAGTCTCGGATACATAGGTATCGGTCCCAAAGGCCTGAAGCTCAACGATGTAGTCTGTGTACCTGCGGGTGCCAGCGTGCCTTATATCCTTCGACCGCTGAATCCCGACTTCAGACTTTACTGGCAGGGTATTGAGATAACAAGGCGAGCATTTGTACAATTACCGAACGGGGAAGGACTGTTACCTTACGTGCTGCGGAGCAACGAGGAAACTTACACTTTGATTGGGGAGTGCTATGCTCATGGGTTGATGAGAGGTGAGGTTTGGCATTCCAAAGGTAATTTCTTTGAAGACTTCAAAATTGTATGAGACATGTAAATTAGTGCGAAAAGCAGCTCCATTTCCACGACGTGAATTTTGTCTTCAAGACCTCAGATACTCCATGTCGCGAATACTAGTCGGAGAGGTCTCCATTCAAAGTTAGCTCTCTTGAAAGGATCAATTTCATGTTGAAAAGTAACACCAGCGGAAGCTTTCATATCCGTCACGTGTGCATGCTACACTTTGCACCTCAAAAACACTTGATCAAGCACGCTTTTGTTCAACAAAGCGTCATTGCTAGTATATCGTGGCTGTATAATGGGGGTTTGAGTGAGATTTCACGAAAATAGTGAGTATCTTAGACAGTAGTTGAGACACCAGCGCTTATATCATTCAGCTTAATCTAATCTGGAACTCCATTAATGATATGTAATATTCCAAAACTGATCTCAAATAGTCATTTAAAGATGGCAAAGATCAAAGACTAGTAAGAAGTGTCAAAAACCGCTTAATACTCTTTAACAGTAATTGTTTCTACTTGGATTTGATCCACACTGTAGCCAAAACCGTTGTTGACGAACGCAGCTCTGCTCAGCTTTCCGAAACAGGCAGGAAATATATCTAACCAAAGATAGATAATGAAACGATACAATGAAATATAAGCTAGGATTCAGAATACCACAACGTTTGTCTTAGTATGGCTGGACCAGGTCTGTCAAGTTACGCACGTAGGGTGGAGACTTAGAAAAGAGAATCTGAGTTGCCAGCATCACTATAATACGGCCGTAGATGAGAGAATGACAACAGTAAACTGTGCAGGGCTTGGAGTCCCCGCTTTTGAACGTACTTTAGATGTAAAATCATGACTAAGATGCCCCTTTCACAGCTTGGCTGTATGTTTACCAACGTCAGCCGAATTGTCAGCGAGAGTGTAGCGAGCTAGGCGACCTATCCATGCATTGACCGTCACCGAACTTTGACACCTGAAGCCAAGTGGATCGCTTGGAGGATATGTAGGAAGGATTTTTATCGAATCAAAAGTTATTTGGGCAACATACCATGTTCTCAGGTGAAATGAGCAAGTACAAATGTCATATCTTGGCTGCTTCGCCCATGGGCTCAGCCGCAAGTTGCCCCTCTAATCTGACGATAGATTCTTGGAAAGGAAAAGAAATGCCATCGTGAAATATCTTGGTGACTGAAATCATGTTTCCTCGGAGATGTATCTTTCGGCATATAGCTGGTTCCAGTATCAATGAAATGTATAAATACAAGAGAAAGCCACCTTGCAGTCAAGATATCCACACATCAACATCTGACTTCACACAACTTGTCAAAAGCCCACAACAATTCTAAAAGACACTAAACTATCTTTCAACTATACATAGAAGTATGCAAGCAGTATCTTTACTACTCACCTTCGGAGTCATTGTCGCCAACTCACTCGCCATGGCTCTTCCTCAACCGAACGAGCAAGGATCTCTTGTCAACGAGACTATACATGCTATTGGTGAAGAAAGTGCGTTGTCCCCCCGTTCATTAAGACCAGGCTAACTCGACTGTAGTATCCAATTTGCAAAGCGGCAATCTTCACAAGCGTGCCAGCTGGACAGTAGGTATTCAGAGTATCAAGAACTCGGCGTCTCTCGGTCGTGACTTCGCAGCCTCAGCCAGAAGTGGTGGCTCGCTCTACGTGACTTTCGCAAACCAGTTAAACGGCAAGTTACAAGCTCAACCATGGAATATGCTTTGGCAAGAAGGAGTTTCGGACTGGTCACAATATCCACTTTCTATCGATGGCAGCAACAACCAAGTGGATGGAGGCGTCGCTTCCGTTGTCCGCTCCACAGATCGTATGGAGTCGTTCTTTGGGCGAGGAAACGAAATATACAGCTATTATTTTGTGGCTCAGAATGGTATTGGCAATTGGTTCAGCTCGAGTGAGAAGAAGGCACGGGCGGCTGCTGCAGGGACCAGGTATGCCAAACCGTCTCTCATACTACCGTTCTTGCAGATAACATCCCATGTCAAACAAATTTTCAATGAATGACATTAACGTATGACTACAGTATCTCGGCAGTGTCTCGCGAACCTCGATCCATGGAAATCTTTTACGTCGGAAACAACGGTGACCTTCGCCACTCCTATTCGAACGATGATGGGCAGAAATGGGTCATCGATCAAACTCTGTGGAGTGGTCCAGTCAATCCAATCAGTCTCACAAGTATCACTTCAACCAGACTCGCTCAACTCGCTGTATTCTGGACCAGACCAGACGGCGCTATCTGGGGAGCTTGGCTCAACGGTTCGGGCTGGCAAGGCAAGCAGCTTCTCGGCCCCGGATCCGCTCATCCTTCATCTAGACTCACCACCACAACTCGCTCCGAGCTTCGCATCAACATTTTCTACATCGGGAACGACAAGAAGGTTCATCAAATTTATTGGAAGAGCGAGACACCAGGAACATGGAACACACCCTCCGAGCCGATCTCTAACCTCGCTGCAACTCCTGGGTCCTTGAGCGCTGTATCGATGAACTTCAACCACCAGGAGGTCTTTTTCCTCGGCTCAGACTCAAAGCTCAAGCATGCCTACTGGACCGAAGCAGCTAAGACTTGGAAGAGTGAGGCGCTGCCTGGAGCGAATTCAGCTTGTCAAGCAAGTGGATCTCTGGGAGTCGTCTCGCGTAGAGATGGGACTATGGAGGGCTGGTGCAAGGCGACAAGCAACAAGGATCTTGTTCACTTCTATTACTATGCCTAATGCAGAATGAGACAGCAAGATAGATATTTACGGAGATTGAACGGTGAGGTTGGATCTTCGCATGTACAGAGGACTTAGAGGAAGAAATTGAAAAACAGGGCTTTAGATTAAATTGTACGAAGTGGGGATTGCTGTAGACACTCATTTTATACAATATTTTTTAATTGTAAGAAATATTTATTCACAGGATTCTTCCCCGCCAAATTTATTGTGACGGACATGACATCAGGTTCGCTTATCTAAGCGAGATGTAAATAAGGTTGCCGTGGTGAAGCTTGCCATCGAAGTCACCTCCCGTGAGCTGTGAGCTACTTGCAGCGCAGTGGATGAAGTGAAAGTCAAATGATACTTTATCTAAATAAATCATTTCTGGCGTGTTTCCTCCTGCTCGCAAGGTCACTCTCTGGCACAGCTGATTCAAGGGTATGGGAAATCTCCAGAGGAAGGGCTGTGGCGAAGAAAAAACACAGGATAGCCTTATGCTACGTGGGAAGTAGAGAACTAAATATAGCATGCAATGCGATTAAGTTCTCAAGAGAGAAACAGATGACCACGAATTGATAAATACAAGCATTTCAACCTGCGTGGGGGATTTTGTTGACATAGAAGATATCTAGGCAGCTAAGCCTGTTCCCTTCCTCTCGGCGCTTTCGCTTAAGCTAGTGCCCGCAGCGGGGAACCGACGATTATCCCAACCATAAATATTGTCAGTGGAAAATGCGATTATTCATTGATATTACACTGTCGCATCGTTTGTATTGATTAATACACATAATTTCTCCGCTAAACATACAAGTTTCCAATCTTATAATTATCCTACTCTCCATAGATATGCAAAAACTCCAATGAAGTTTGCTGCCCCACTTTCACAGCATCAACACCACCATTCGTCAACCACCTCTGCAACTTCACAAACGCCATCAACGAAGCATCCGCAACCTCCCAATAATCCATTGAAATATAAGAACTCGTAGTCTTCAGCATACTCTTCAAAAACCTCCCGTGTGCAGTATCCTGCGCTGCAGGAGTCGCAGCTAAGATGATGAACAGGAAGATTCCAGGGATTTGTTTCCAGCGCGAGAGCTTGACTTGCCACATATTGGCCCAGAGTTGGTTGAGATCGGATAATGTACAGGATTTTGCGAGGCTCCTACGAGATACTATTGCTTTGCAGTAGATCAGGGAGGCCAGGCGGAGGCTTTTGTAGATTTGATCACGTGAGATGTCATCGTTTGGATCAGATCCGTCTGGAAGGGAGGAAATTCGATTCTGGATCCAGATGGATGTTGTTTCTAATTTCTGCATCTCTTTCGCCGAAACATTCCGGTCAACTTGGTTCAGTATCGCAAGCATGAGGAATCGCATGTCGTTTAATATCATGGCTGTCTGCTTGCTAATTTGAATGTCGGATTCGTTGGAGGTGGATGTGGCGGAAGGTGGAATGAAAGGTATGCTCATCTGTGGAGGATAAATCTTTGGAGTTTTAATATCGTGAGGAAAAGTTAGATCGCTACTGTAGGAGCAGGCGATGTGATAGTCCATCCTTTGACCAGTTTAGAAATGATGCAGTTACTGGGGCTCCTTGGACTCACAGCAAGATCATCCTCCTAGGGAAATCACTCATTCCTAAATTATCCAGTCCGCCTCGAAGTCTGACCATTTCTTTCAGCCCCTTCATATGTGCTTGTATGTTCTCCCAGTCACTCCAATACCATTCGTTCACTGAAAGATAAAGCACAGCAGCGATTGCCTCCGTCGACGTAGACGTTGCCTTGTGTGAGAGCATCTCGTTGAGCAGGCTTATGACTTTGCACTTGTACCTAAGTACGACTGCCGACTGATTTGGCGAGATTTTCAGGGCTTCAGCTTGATAGCATGCTGCCGTGAATATGCCGAAGTAAGCTAGCAGAGGTGACTTGACGGACCATGGAACCCAATGATCATTATAGTAATTTGGGGCGGCATGGCCGTCGATGGATACGACATATTTCGTTATTAGCTTGAGAACTTACAGATGGAGTAATTAGCTTCACGAGCATTTCCATGGAATGCATTGAATACGTACAAGCCTGTAACAGTTCAGAACTTTGGACTGTAGGGGTGATACCCAAGAAATGCAGTGGGTCAACAGAGCTGATGTTCATATCATGTGGAGAAGGCACGAGATCAAAGTGAGGCGAGCGCTGGTCTGGGGTGCCCGATGGCGATCTTGGATATAAAGAAAGTCTATCGTAGGAGATGGCGGGGAGTTCAGTCCTTGTCTTATTGGAGGAGCCAAGAACCGCCGCATTGGAATTCGCAGGATCAGCCAAGACACTGGATGATATCTGTGAGACCATGGAACTCAAGAGATCCTGATATGTGTTTGGACCGAATTGGTCCAGCGTTTCCACGGAGACGGAAAGATCCCGTTTTGTGGCATCGTTTTCGACCTGTAGCCAAGCTGGAACCAGATCATCTGAAAAGCTGATAGTAGAGTCGGAAGTAGTCTCGGTCTCGAAACGGTCTTTCTGCTGACCAGAAATACTTGCGACTCTACTTTCAGCATGTGGCTCACTGGGTTCGTCTGATGCTCCCTTTAAGGTAGTGGACGTATCTCTGAGATCAATTTAGATAGGAGTCAAGCGACATGAAATCCAGCATACCTGATGTTTCGATAAATACAGTCTGGTTGGGGATAGCGTCGAGCACAATGCCTACATGGCTGCTTCTGATCACACTGTCGACACGGTTAGTCCCCCTGGCGCCGGGGAAGTCCCAGATTCTCTCACAGCTAAGCTGTGGAACATCTCAATCGAGTCAGGACCGCAATTTACCTTCTGTTTTCTCTTGTGGCACTCCCCACACGAGGTGCTTAACTTCAATCGCCCCTCAGTGAATTTAGATCCCTTATATTCGCGTGTTCGTCGGTTCTGCATATTGTCGGACATACAAACGATCCCATGGCTTGATCTGCGACCGCATGTAGAAAGAAGGGAATGCTGGCTTTTTAATCTGGCTTTCAATGAGCCATGAGGAGAAAGGCAGAAAGGAAAATTGAGTCCTACAGATGCGGCCTTTCGGAATTAAGGCTTTTAGTGTCTCCTTGGTTGCCGACTTTTACTGCAAGGAAACGCTGTTGTTCCAGTGATAGGGCCAAGCGAGACGCGCTAAAGAAAGGGGCTTGCCTCAGCCCTGGTGCAATAAGTTTAGAGCGGCAGTGACTTCGAGATACATGACTTGGCGGTACATCATTTCGATGATGTGAGACATTCAAAGATCATAATTGATCGAACGAATCAATATATCATAGTCTAGTAATCCAGCCTTACTTTCTTTGTAATTGGAACGGGAAGTGTGCTCTGCGGCCGGTAATCAGCAGCGTGTCGCCTATTTGTTTACTCTTCGCATTTGTAAAGTTAAATGCTGACTCTGTTTCTCTTTTTCCTACCTTACTCGCTTGCCTCGGATACCACCTATCTCAAAGAAGTCACTCGTACACGGCGCAAGTAAGCACTCAAATCACAAACGCAGATTTTCTCACCGACTAGCCTAGCTTACTTATTGTAAGCAAAGTGAAGGTGAAGTGAAGTGCCGCCTACAGGTGCATGAACGGCGACACCGTGCCATAAATGCCGGTACTTCCCAGGACATGCAAGTAATCTTGATTAGGATCAACACTAGAGTACTGGCTCGGTCCCAGCTGTATGGTTATCAGAAGCCTGTTTTTGAGGTTTGGACCTTAGAGCGGCTAGGAATGTGGCTGCTTAAGTTTCAGCTGCGCCTGCAGCTGAAGCTCGGCAGCTTCCTTTTCTTGCGACCCCTCATTCATGTTTCTAATCTTTGAATGGAGCTGGAGCTGAGACTAGTCTGTAGCCTTAAAGAGACCTCAAATTCTCAGTGGAAGTCAGCAAGAATGACTCCATTCAAGAATTTTCATACCGTCCTGGGAAATATACACAGCACGAACTTCTGCAAGCTCCAATATTTTACAAAAGCAGCCGAGGTCATTGCATCTCCGATGGACGATCAGGTCATACAATGAGCACAAATCTATCAGATGCGGCAGTCGGCTTGAGGACGGGCGAACTTCTCTTCAAGAAAGTCTCTCCCAGAAACGCACTCTATCCGCGATTTTGTCTCCAACAATCTTTGTACCGATCGCCATGGCTGCCCCAGAGCCGTTTGGAATCTGGTGCAGTTCCATATCGCTTGCTTGGGATTTTTGTCCACAATTCAGGAGTACTTTGAAACAATCTCCAGAACATGGAGAGGACACAAAGTTATATAAGTGGCTAAGGACGAAGTCTGTCGTTTCTGGCAAATCAGGGAAAATTTGGCGGATCTCTGATTCGCCATTATCTGGTGTCCTACTTCCAGAAATTCCAGACCATCGTCTGTCTGCCACATGTGAATGTGAAAGGACAACAGACGTGACAAGAATTTTGAAACACAATAGAAGAATGGCCTCGATCGAACTTTGCGAAACGAGAACCCGTCACGGCCAGCAGCATTCCATAATGCTGGCCCGTTCCACTTAGAGATCCTCACCCTTCTCCAGCTTCCGAATGATATCGATAGCTCCAGGTGTTTCAGCCCAAGAGTCGTATGACTGCTGAAGGCACAGCTGCATATGTGGTATCGTTCCATGGCTATACATGGTCAAAGTCGCTGTCAAATGTGGTCCGGGATTGAGAAGAGCAGGCCAGAAATACTTGTTGCTCTTGCCAACGGCAACATGCATCTGCTTCACCTGGTCCTCTAATTTCTTGACAAGTGGTCCCTGATCCTCACTATCCATGATATCCTTGTTGTTCCCAACGATCGTACTGACCAGTTGGCCTCGAATTTGGTCGAGAAGCTCTTGTGGGACCTTCTTGCCAATAAGAGAAGCATTTTGCAAAGCCTTCAAGTCCAAGAGGAGTCTGATTTTCAAGACAGTAATTGCAGCCCCAAAGCTGGGATCGGTGTATTTGCTTCCAACAAACCCACTTTCCTCGAAGGCATCGGCATCTTTGACGTCAAGGTAGGGATTATCAGTGTTTCCCCAGTCATAATCTGATTCTTGGCCAGTTGTCCGCCACCCTTCCATATGTTAGCTTGCTACATTTCCCATGGTCTACCAAAGCAAGATCTTCAACTCACATTTGACAAAGTCGTAGCATTCTTGGTCCTTTCCCAAACGAAGATACAATCCAGGAGCGATACTGCGGACGCCCATGTTGTCACCCCGGCACAATCTCAATATGTCCAAAACATGATCTAGTGCTGCTTGTACCGCGGCTTTCGTCTTAATTGTAAGAAGTGCATCGACGAGAACGTGTCGAGCTCTCATGTATGGTCGGGTCTCGTGGATTCCCCAGAAATGACCGACACCGTTCTCGAATATATTGTCGGGGGTCATGAAGTCTCCTGGGTGATTGCGCAATTTCTGCTCTTCGATTTCAAGGTGCTTTTGTACCTTCTTCACAGAGCTGCATGCCTTTTTGTGAGCTGGTCTGTCAGAGGCTTGGTGCTCCTTGCCACAATAGAACATGACGCCACAACCCAGGCAGCGAAGGAGTTTGTCGGTTTTGTTGCATGTTGGGCAGCGAGGTGTAAGGGAGAGAGAGAGACTCATGATCAAGTCGTCCTGCGGAAAGATCTGTGGTGATTGCAGAGAGATTAAATGTTCGAGTTGGGACTGGTGGATTTAAGTTTGGATTCGGAGAGGAGAAGACGCGTTTTTGAGAGCGGCGAAACGCGCCTGGGAGACCGTGCACAATCGACACGCCAAATCATTTGAGACGGAAGTAGGTTGTTTCTGTACCATTTGCCTGTCCTTTTGTTTACGACCCGCCAACAAGACTACCAAGATAGACTCTTATGAATCAATCAGGTAACTTCAAGGTAGCAGAGTGCTGGCAAGGGCGGAGACTACACCATTGGTAGATCCACGTGATACCTAGAGTTTGTTAGTTAAGATACCAAGCAGGTATATTGTTTTTAACAGGAGGTTCGTAGTCGCTTTGCTTCTATCACATTGACATATCCATTTCAAGAAGGAGCAAACGAGGAGCGATGACGATAAAATCCTTGTGCTTCCAAGCCCGATGCCACTAGACCCATGAAGCCACGAGACAAAGTTTGCAAACTAGATCAGGCGCCATAGTATTTGTGCTTTACGAACGTCGTTTATTTATTTTCTCGTAGTATTCAGCGGCTCAGATAATCTTTCTGTAACTATCTCATGGCAGGCGGTTTGTTTACATCTGGATGGGGGAAGCAGTTTAGCCGACGTCGTGAAAAGGGGCTTAAGCGGGATATATTTGGCGCCCCAGACGAGTCGCATCGAGTATGAATCGTCCTGGATGGAACTTTGCACTTTACGAATAAAGTTTCTACGTAAGTTTCGTAGTCTCTTTTTGTGTGTCAGAGTGTTCGTTCATACGTCTGTCTATCAAGATATTCAATAAAATTCGTAGTTTAACTACGCCTGTGCCGTCAAACATGGCTTTAGTGGCTAAATAAAGTCCCAGACACGAGGATACTTCTTATTTCCCAACCTACCGAAGTATGTAGTGGTATACCTCCGGCGTCCGGTGCTAATGAATACCTAGGAGACGTTTGGGTGGGAAACTTGGTAGGCTAGAGGTTTAGTGGAATTTAGCAATTTACCCACACCAACAACCCTCATTCTAAGATATCAAATGAACAAGGCACAATCAAAGCATCGGTTGTCCAAACTCCTACATCCAACTTCGAGATAACCATTCGATCCGTACATCCATGAAGACTACAGTAACAAAGATGGCAGGAATTACGCCTTTGCTCAATCTTCCTCTCGATCTCTTCCGCTACATCCTCGACTCGTTACCCGCCCACTTATCCGTCGCAGATTTTATGGAGTTGAGACGGCTGAACAGTAAGTTATACCACCTCCAACTCAAGAAAGGGAGTTAAGTAATAGCTGTAGAACTATTCGACCAGGAAGTACTACGATCAGTCTGCCGGCCCGGTCCCTCAAACGTACTCACCAACAGTAAATTATTATTCGATATCTCATTAGAGCGAGATAGCAGCATGAAAAATCTCGTCACTAATTTTCTAATGATACGACTTGCGCTGCCTAGTGCCAAGAATAACCCGCTTTTAAATTCAATCCTGGAAACTGTGGAATTTGCGCAAGAGATCCATCTCGATATTGATACTGACGTCGAGTGTACGGATGAAGCAGCAATCGAAAAGCGAAGACATGAGTATACTCTCGTACTCTGCCGTGCCAACACAGTACTGGACGCTGGCGAAATCATGGAGACTGCAACTATTGTCAGGAGCCCCCATGACACGAATGTTGTCGCCAATGCCTTGGTAGCTGCCGCGTACCTTGGGGATCTACCTCTCATAGAAAAGCTTGTTCAACGAGGCATAGATGTCAATACGAGACAAGTATGGTTTACCGCACCTCTGGAACATGCTTGTACACAAGGGCATCACGACGTAGTGAAGATTTTGCTAGATAATGGGGCAACTCTTTCCGAGAAACCATTCTCATATCTACACGGAAACGCATACCTCAATGCAGCAGCCAAAGCTGGCCACGAGAAGGTCGTAAATCTCCTGATCAATCATGAACAGGGCTTGGGGCCCGACCTGGATTGGACAGTGCACGATGCCGCTTTCAACCTGGCCGTGGCTTACAGACACGTCTCTATTATCAGTTGCTTCCTCGCCCCTTTCAAGCAATACATGTTCTGGTTAAGCGTCAATGAACACGAGAAGTTTGAGCAAAGATCTTCGCTTTTCCAAGCGATTGAATGCGGAGAGGAAGGTGCTTGTGCATGGATGCTTAGAGAGGCCAATGATATCTCACGCGAACATGAAGCGTGGAACTGGCAATCCACTCTACTTTTGATAGAGGCGATCAGGGAAAGACGACCAAGCGAAGTGAAGAGACTCGTTGGGAAAGGAGCAGCAAGAAGGGGGGAGGCCATGGTACAGATAGCTAAATTCGGAAACACGGAACTTGCGAATGCATTCTTCGATACGCCAGGCGCGCCGTTCTGGAAGGATACCGTTTTGAACGGCACGAAAGAAGACTGGAAGAGAATCCCGGATCTGTGCGTGGATGCGAGGGAAATTATGAAATTTGGGCACTGCCGCTGTGATGTTCCCCTAATTCACGCCATAATGGAGAAGAATGATGATATGATCGAGTGGCTTGTTCAGAGAGGAGCCAGGATCCCGAGTCTGGCGGAGAGCCATGTGTTTCGAAGCCAAGTTTTCACATCTTCACTCAACAAACATATGAGACGCTTGCAATCTTATTTGGTCAGGAGTGAGTGGGTTCTGTTTAGGCTGTGGAATGTTTTCATTTGCGCAAGCTTCGCAGCTGTAAATATTTTGCGTTGCTAGTACCGAAATAAACACTCTCGATATCCACCCCATGTAATATGAGCCAACGAGTATAAATTCAGTTATAATCATAGATCATCATAAAGCAGCATACTTCTAAAAGCTTACAAAACTCAACTCAACAAGTCCCGATATCTAATCTCTAGATCTATCATCCTGCTGCTTCCCAATCTCTGTGAGTCCCTCACTTCCCTCTCGTCTCAAGCTTCTCAAAAGCCTCAAAGCCCCTTTCAACAATCTGAACAGCCTGCTCACTAATAAACTCTCTTCTCAAACCTTTTCCCTTCTCACCATCTTCAAGGATATCATACCTCCCAAACCACCCCCAGTCCTGATGTTCCTCTTCATCAAGCACCACTTCTCCTTCCCCCACATTCCCAGCATCAACCACAAAATTCAACTTACACCAAACCTCGCCCTTTCCACCTAAGAACTCAACCTCTCCCTCTCCAGGCTTCTCTCCGACCACAGCCACCAACTCTTTCTCTTCCATCTTCCCATGAAGCTCATCGCTGTCACCCTTACCCATTTTCACCACCCTCTTCTCACCAACTCTCAAATCCCAAACCTGCGCATTAATCTCCCTAACAAGCAGCCCCGTCTCTTCCCACACCTCTCTCACCACAGCATGTAACAAGGTCTCATCATTGCTCTCGACGCTGCCACCTGGAATTTCCCAGAGGTTGGGGAGGAAATCTGAGGCGGCGCGTTTGATGAGGAGGATTTGCGGAGTGGTGGTTTTGGCAGACGTGACCGGATCGGTGGTGATATTATATCGGAAAATGAGAGCACCGACACAGAGACGGGCGATGCGAGGGTGAAGGGTGAACCATTGGGAAGGGGTGGTGGAGTGGTGGTCGAGGGAGGTGGGGATTAGAGGTGTTGGGAGAGGGGTGGGAAGAGGTTTAGGTGCCATTTTTGAGGACGTGGGGTGTGGTTTCAAAATTGAGAAGAGAGCAGAAGTAGTCGATAATATCTGGCTTTGAAATGTTAAGAGCACGAGATTATTGTAGATATCTGACGGTGGGAGTTGACATTCGAGGCTCAGATGAACGTGGCGGATGAAAAGATGGCAGCCTGTTCATGGATGGGTACCTAGTTCGGTTGTGCAGCCAATAACCCGAGTCAAGAAACCCGTCCAAGCACGTGAGACATCCCAGAATTGAGAATTATTTTGAAATTAGAGGAATTCCAAAGGGCAGTTGAATTTTCTTTTCTCCAACTCCAAAACAATGCTTCTACTCATGCCCTAGGTGGAGACATAGTGAGGGACAACTGGATCCGTGCCGTAAACTTCAAATGCGTGAACGAACTCGAAGAAACTAGCTTTGTAGCTTCTTTCTTGAGTCGTTAAATTGACATATCTATGAGATGAATAAGCACATCTCATCAATCTCAGTATGAGAAGTTTGAGAGACTTACTGAATACCAAATTTGTCCTGATATCCCGCCCCCCATTCCAAGTTATCCACAATACTCCAA
This sequence comes from Cadophora gregata, assembly GCF_030347475.1. Taxonomy (NCBI): domain Eukaryota; kingdom Fungi; phylum Ascomycota; class Leotiomycetes; order Helotiales; family Ploettnerulaceae; genus Cadophora; species Cadophora gregata. The sequence continues at coordinate 591,182 of NW_026695935.1, read as the reverse complement.
GCCAAAGCCCCAACCACATTCACACCCTCACTGATCGACATCAAAATGGCCTGCATGTAATCTCGGTAGTAACTACTCCTGATTGGATCAAAGACAATGTCTGCTTTAATCGTCTTCAATAGCTCGAACGGTTCAGCGAAACCGAATTCTGTAACAGCGATTCCGCCAGCTGGTTTCCAGGTGTCCTGAATGTAGCGCAAGAATGCAGGAACCCAGTCTGTAGCTTTGTGCAACCAAGGAGAAAGTGGGTCAGCTGCTGGACCAATATTCCAGCCACCGGATGAAGCGGCATAGGTGTATGTTGTGTTAGCGCAGGTCGGGTAGAGTGGGTGACTGCTATTGCTTGTGCAGGCTTCGATGCCAGAGTCGGGAGCTGTGCCTGATGTTACTCCTATTCTCAGAAGATTCAGGATAATAACGTACCCATATAGAATTGCGAAGTATATGCATCATGAGCAAAGACATCAGAAGTCCCATTAATGATAGCCTTCTCCTCATCTGTAAAGTCAGGTAAGAAACCTGAGACATACTCCTTCAAATATTGAGGGTAGTCTCCGTCGAGGAAAGTAGGCTTGGCGAACCATCCTTCATTGAAATCCCAAGCTCTCTGCACAGCAAGAGCATCTTCGCTTGAGTTTGTCAGTGGGATCTTGTATCCACCATTCGTCTTGAACGAGATAGTCCCATTCAGACCCATTGATTTTCCGAGTCGGTATGCTTTGCCATGTGCGAGGAGGACGTGGTGGCCGCACCAGAATGGCTGCTGTCTCTTGGGAATTGTGGTATTTGTGAAATAGTTGTCTGGTAATGGATAATTGTTACTGAAATATTAAGGTTAGCAACTTAGCAAGACCCTTGGAGCTCGACATACCAGAAAACAATCGGTTCATTGACAGTAAACCATCGAGGTACTTTATTACCATATCGCTCAAATACAACCTGGGCATAGTTTACAAAGTCATCTACAATCTGCCCACCTAGCCAGCCGCCATAGCTGTTTTGCAAATTGAGGGGTAAGTCCCAATGGTAAAGCGTTACAGCAGGTTCAACGCCATATTCGATGCACGTGTTGATAACGTCGTCATAATGTGCAAGTGCCAGCTCATTCACAGGTCCATTCCCAAATGGGAAGATTCTTGACCAGCTCAGAGAAAATGAGTAGGTCTTTACACCCAATGCTGCGATACGAGCAATATCTGACGATCAGTTAGTCTTTGAGCACTCGAGGCTTGAGATATGATCAAAATTACCTTGCTTATATAAGAAATACTGATTATCTGCCACATCACCAGTCTGATTCGCCACAGAGTAACCAGTCACTCGATGCAACAAAACATCCCAAATGGACGGTCCTCGTCCCTCGTCCTTGGCAGCTCCTTCAACCTGATATGCAGCACTGGCGACACCCCACCAGAACCCAGCAGGAAATTTCCAACTCTCATTCTTGACTGTCATGGGAATTTGCTGCCCAGCTGGAAATGGGTCGTAGTATAGCCCTGGAGGAGGAATGAGCTCATGAGTTGGAATTGGTGTCGCCGAGACAGTGGTATTGACTGCTGCAGTTGAAACGGGACCCACGAAAAGATTCCAGAGATCCTCGACATTGACAGTCATTACCGATGTGAATGCTGCCGGGTTTGTAATTGCAGTCCCATTTGAAGAAATGGTGGGTGTTGGTGGGGTTATTGGGGCTGAGGCAGAAGTGCTGGATGTTGCATTTTGAGAAACAACTTGTCCTAGAAGAAGCAAAACCGAGAATAGTGGCAGCAACATCTTTGTATCTCAGATATCTGAACACGTGTGATGAGTTGTTAATAGTCGAGGAAAGCTTAGCACTGTGAAGAAATTGGATGAGACACGAACATTGAAAATGGTAGAGAAGCTTGAAATCTTAAAGGTAACCCAACAAAAGTGTCAGCGAAGCACCAGAACATAAGATCACCAGTTCTTCGTCCAGGTCCTCACAAATAGTCGGGGACTCAATGACATCCCGGCCGGCCCTTCTGCGGACCCTATGTCCCCAACTATGACGCAAAAGCAACTCAAAATCAACTTGTGCAGTCACAATCGGCTGCCCCTTCCTAGATGGAGACAAGTCCGCTCAATTTGAACTCAGGAACTGGGAAATAGCTTTCTGTCGACATCGTTGCTTACCCCACCAGATGCTGAAAGTGGGAAGGATTGCCAACCCCGCTCCCGCCAACTGGACCCCGCACCGCCAGGCACTTGCCGAGCCGTCATCTGAAGATCGTCTCAGAGGAGAAGAAGCTTGATGTGCCCAATGATCCTGGTGTGCTATGATTGGTACTGGTCAAAGTAAAGTTTGCGAGGCCTTCTAACTTCGATGTCCAGGGAATACAAATCGTTTTACTCATGTCGCCAAGTCGTACGATACATACCTGAATCATACTTATCAAAAGGTGTAAACATCGCTTATTGACGCTGCAAGATGCATCTAATATCTCCCTCCTACCTCTTAGCAGCGACATTGCTCTGCACAGCAGTCCTCGCAGGCCCCAATCCAAATCCTCCTCACCCAAAATGCCGCTTCTCACCAACCTACACTCAATCATCAATCCTCCGCAATCCCAACGATTTCATCTCCTCCTTCCTCTACTGGGAAGGTAAATTCCACGCCAACAATGTCAGCTACAACACGCTGAACGGGATGTCATACGATGGCACCCTCATTGACCCAACCACAGGGCTCGCAACAGCTAAACATCCTTTCAGCGCTGCGAGCAAAGAGTCGTTGCAAATTATGCTGTATACACATGCGTTGGCTGGTTCAAGGGACGCGGCAAGATTCTTGTCTCCGGATGATGAAGGAAAAGCACCGGAGATTGCATTTGGAATCATGTCTTTGAAATTGAAAACGTATTTGAAGTTCAATCAGACATTTCCTGGATTCGGTGGGTTCATCCCGTGGTTCTTGGGTGATGAGACAGATATCAAGCCGACGAATGATTGGGTGAATCGAGTTCCAGCACTTGACAATGGGTACGATTCGTCTTGAAGACACTGATAGAGAAGCTAATGGAATACAGCGAACTAATTTGGGCGGTATATGGCCTGGTACAGGTTCTGGAGTCGAGCCACGACCAGAGGTACAGAGCACTCGCAAAGAGCTGGCAGGGTTGGCTTGACTACACCAAGTCAACAGTGGCCAAGGTGAGATAACCTACCCATGTGACACCGTGTCATGATGACTGAACATCATAAGGTCTTCTATGACGGTGGTGGTAGAGTCTGCGCTGTAACAACACTCAACCAGGCACTACAAGTCGATGATCCACGGCAGAACTACAGTTGTGAAGGAACCGGCACATTGAACGACCCATATGAAGGCGAATTGTTCACCTGGTGGTTGAATTTCTTTGGTGGATTATCTCGAAGAGACAAAGCCCTTCTCTGGGAAGTCAAACGGCCCCAGCTTGTAAGTGTAGAGTACAACATGGGAGGGGTTGGCCCTATAACTGTACCGAAAGGTAGGATGACCACGTCCCAACGGATTGAGTCATATCTGATCTTGATTCTCAGGCTTTTGGTTCTCAAGTCATGAACAGTGGAAGATACTTGAGATGCCGTACACCGACGTTGACCTAGTGAAGTGAGCTTCCTCCATCGCCATGCTTTTGATTCAAGACGAAGCTAACATTCCTCAGGCGACTCTTCTACAACGCCGAACGAGTAAGAACTTGCAACTCTGTCGTAACCGGGGTCCCAGGCCTCTACGCCTCAGTAAACAACTCCACCGATCCAGTAACTGGAGAAATAATCGGATACATCTCCGCCGCCGGCATCCCTTCGATATCCAATCAAACGGACCAGGAACTCGACGTGATTACGCCATATGGAAGTTTCCCCACTGTATATTTCGATAAAGGTGTTGGAATGGCATGGTGGAAGAATATGGCTGATGGGAAGAAGATGCAGAGTAAGCATCCTTTGTCTTGCATGACATATCTTGATTGCCTAACGAAGCGGAAGCTGATGAGAAGTGATAGATCCGTATGGAAGTAGTGAGTCCGCAAGAATCGATGGAACTGCTACTTCGTCTTTTGTTTCATGGGATAGTAAGATCACAACTGTGATTGCTGTTCTTAATGGTATTGGGGACTTTGTTCGTGAGAAGATGAAGCAAGATGGTATCTATAAAGATTTCATCTCAGTAAATCAGGTGAGTTCGCTATGAACATGTTTCCGACGTGTCCGCTTTGACCGTGTCGGTCTTGCTGGAGCTTATGGCTAATAGAAACGTAGCGAGAATATGGTGCCGTGTTCAAGAACCTGAAAGGGGAGCAGGTGAAGCTGTGCCTTCCGAACAGGAAGATTCCCGACCGGGGCCTAAAAGATTACACGAACTGTAGATGAGCGCTGCCTTAGTCGTCAGTTCTAGTGAATAGTTTTCCACTGTGAATTCGTCCAAGCGATGGCATCATGCTGTGCATCACACAACAGCAAATCATGGCAGCTAGAGATCTTGCACCACGCGAATAATCCAGGTGATGTCTCGCAGAAGCTTCCAGTTTATTTTTGTTCTTAAGCTCTTTGTTTGTGCCTCTTTAGGTCCAGCCCCGAAAGGCGTCCATAGAGGTCCTTGATCTTCTCCTCAAACAAAGCTTTCAGACCATGTGCTTCCTTCCGCTCACCTCCGATATGATATGGGCGTATACGATCACACAAAGCCTGCACAGAAAGGCCACTCATCATACGAACCACATCATCAAATGATACCCTTCCGTACGGCATTTCAGGCGCCGGGTACAGTCCGGCTATGGAAGCGCTCTTCAAGAGAGACCCCAGAAGCATGGAATCACATGTACTGCTGAGGTTCTTGTCATCAGTTCGTGGACAGAGAGTTTCTTGGCAATTCTGGTACCGATGAATGGTCTGGGATATCAGGGTGTAGCACTCATAGAGTGCATCTCCCCTCCGCTTCATGAGCGTATCTGCATTATTTCAATCAAAAAGCCCAGCCATTCCGATGCCCCTGAACGGGTTTGTTAAGTACCCATAATCGTACTCGGAACTGAATACATCCCCACAACTTCATTGTTCAACTCCGAATATCCGGCACGCTCAACCAAGCAAGTCATAGCCTTGAACTCCTCCGACTTGCCGAAGACCCATGCGATTTCCATCCACCTGAAAATAAGCTTCTCGTCTTCAGCCTTGATATATTCTGTTGGCAGTTTAGGTTTGAGCCGATTGATCCATGTATCCGAGTATGATTCCAGAGCTTCTACCATCTGGTATTTGTCCGCCAAAACAGCAATTGAAGCTAGGGTCTTCAAGCTGACCTTCCGAGGAACTCTCCTATTTAGGCCGTGTACGACATCGAGCAGGATTCGCATTGCCCGAGGATCGTCATCTGGGAGAGGCACCTGTACACTGCCCTCTGCACCGAGGGTATGCCCTTCTTTGAACCCCTCATGCCGTAACATTGCCCTGAAAACAGGACTTGCTAGAGCCATATGCCGTGAAGAGACCAGCATATCAATGGCCGCTTCGCCCGGCAGACTTTTTTCGTCCTTGTCTGGGTCCTGCTCTTGTGCTCCGCTTGCAGGCGTCGTAGATGACCCTCCAGTCCTCTGCTTATCTTTCCCCATGTTCACTAGCATCATCTGAAATACATCTTCAGATTCAGACCCTTCCGAAACGTCATCATTGGCTGCATCATGTGCGAATTCGGGTTCCAAGGGTGAATCGAGGTCAATTGAATAATCCTTCTCTTGCCGTTCCCGCCGAATCTTTGCTTTTTTTCTTCGCGGGTTGAGAAAGCAGCTGTAGGAGAAGATCACCGTCAGGGTCGAAAGTGTGTTTCTCGGCAGGCATTTTTGCTTTTCGGTCGAATTCGTAGAGGAAGATGATGTAAACTGTCGCGTTCGAGGAATTGTCGTTGGAGAGCCGCGTTTGGTGAGGTTGATGAGCGGGGTGGGTAGGTTTCAGGGGTGCATGTGTTCCCTGTGGGGTTGAGCTAGGGGCTTCAGCCACTTTGCCAGGGGCTTTTCGCTTAGTGACTGGACCCCTTTTCTCACTCCTCAAGTTGGTCAACACAGGACAGCACTCGTGGAGCTTCATAAGGCCATGGAATGAATTTTTATCTTATTCTCTGCTGCAACAATCTAAGAACGCTTTCTAAATACTAACCAATTGCAGGGGCTTCTATCATAATATACAGTCTATACTTCCATAACGCCGACTTCCCAACTTTAAACACAATCTCAGGTACGCTTATCCTTCACATTATACAACCCAAGCTCTCCTCCATCTTCCACCAAGAGATACATCCCCTGGAACGGCATCGGTAATCCTGGAGGTCCAGTGTTCCTTCGTTCTATCTTTCTGCGCAAGTTTTCCAATTCCGGATTGGGTTTCTCCTGAACTTCTTGGGTATTGGAAGTTGACGAAGTCTGCGGTGGCTTCCGCGCATCCGCCTCCTCCTTCAGAACCTCCTCTCGTGCAGCTCTATTTCGATACACAACTCCCCACCCACTTACGACCCACCCAAATATCTCCCAGGCAAACAATACAGGAAGAGAGCGCGAAAGTTCGTTGTTGCATCCTCCGGACCAAATCTGGAATAACATGCTAACCACCTGATGACCTGGAAGTGCGTATCCAAGCTTGTAGAATCCAGGACTGAGCTCGAACGGGAAAATGGTAGATGTGATATTGATGATCGCCCACGGCAAGACAAAGAAACTCAGGTACGCCAGCGGTACAAATGCCGTTGCTGCATCGAGAACCAGGAAGTTGACGTGCATGTACAACCACATCGCCATCCAGGTCAGGACAAATTGACCGCCTGACACACCCCAGTCCTCCTTGAATGCCCAGATATACCCAACGAGTGTCAGCGAGGCGAGAAATGTATAACTGATGGCGACGACCATTCGAATCAGCCCAACATGGAGGCTAGAGAGATATCCGTAAATACCGAAGTGAGTAGAGATGCCATTAAGTGCCAAGAGGAAGAAAAATTGCTGGATTATAGGGAGAACCAAGGTGACGGTATTGTAGAGGACCTTGGTTCCTTGTGGTGTAGGCATGATGTTGATCGAGGATGCTGAGATTGGATTCAGGAGGGCAAGCGTAGCGTTTGCGTCGTCAGTGTTGAGGAATTTGGCAGCTGAAGTCCCGTTTAGAGAACCGTATATGGAAGTGGCAGTTCCGATGAGTGTTTGCATGTTCGACAGAATGTGGCTTGACTGAACAGTGGGGTAACGAGCTTCGTTGTACTATTGGGCGCTGTTAGTCGTGATATCGAAGACTTGGTGCAGGATACCTGGTTCTTACCACATATGTCAACGTTTCACTCGAGTTGTATCCAGAAGCAGCAGCGCCACCCCCCAGCGCAGCCGACAAACGGTCTGAAGCACCATTCTGAGCAAAGATTGCAGCCCAATAATCTCCCCTACACACCGCATTTCGAATATCTTCCACTGTAGCAAACTCTTCAGAAGACCTAAAATGCAATGTCGGAAATTTGTCTCCTTCCAAGGCCGAGTATCCAGCTGACAAGGACTTCCCAACGACCCCTCCATCATAATCGACTGCCAAGATATTCAAATGACTCGCTCGGTGCGTACTCCTCCAAACAGAACCGTAGAGATACGACATGACGACAAAGAACATCACGATGACTGATAATGATGACATGACCACGCCAATTATGAATGGTTTCCGTTTTCCATTCCAAAATGGATCTGTCCAAAGTAGGCGGGCCATGATTGTGACCAGGGTTGATAACCAAAGAGGAAATCGTTGGTCTGAAGTAGAGGCAGTAGAAGAAAAATCGCTAAGACAGTGATACTTTTAATCAAGAGAAGAGGAAGCATTTCAAAGAAGAATTCGACTCACATATAAGTCCGTGGATTGGTGTTCAGATTTCACGTCATTCCTCAGCCAGCCCAACGCATGAGTGGATGCTCCACCCGTGTGTATTAGTCCAACACAGGCCCCTCTTCTCTCGCTTCTTCGCGTGTTCTAACTTTCCGCCTTCACCCGCTATTTTGCGATGGTGAGATAAAGTTTAAGGTTTCCAACCTTGAGGTTATTGCCTCAGCCTGGATTCGATAGGACGATCTCTCTGCAACCGGCTGGAATGTGTCTAAATCTATCGGTCGCTGCACGGTTGAGTGGCTTGAAGCTTTCAGTATATTGAGTCTTAGTAGCCGAGAGATATTTCGTCGCGAACTCCTTCTCCTACTCCTTCTCTTTTAATGATACTACCTTCAATTAAGTGGACAATAGGTGGGTCGAAGGAAAGGAATAATTATGTCTCCGGCCCATTATTTTGAGCCTCTATGTGGAGCCGCATGGAAATAGTTGAGCCCCGGAGACCGGTATCTTTGACGTTCGGGGTGGCGATTCAGAGGCCGAGATGCGAGACTGGCCGAGACTAACGTTTTGGCGAACGCCAGCAAGAGAGAAATTCTAACGATATAGACCGTCTCCCCGTTTGTTCTCTATGAGATAATACTGCTCGTTAACGGAATCGTCACCTCGGAGAATCGATTGGAACAAACGGAAGCAAGACAGTAAGTGAAGACACCGCCGCTCGGGACATCATCGGCATACTGGAAAGAGCTACCTATCTGCTCAAGAACAGGAGTATGAATCACCCAAAGTAGGGCATCTCTGCTGTCCATAAATTTCCTTTCGAGATTGCTCTCTGATCTCGAGATTGAAGGCTATAATAGGACTCCGGGTAAGTATTGTGCCCCTACATCCAAAAAGTCATCTCATTCTCGAACCCATTTCAGGATCCTCGCCCAATTCTCAACGCCATCATGATCCAATCCCGCCATCTCAACCAAAGCTTCCTTCCTCTCTGGATCAACGCCCATATACGCCGGCGCGCTCGCAAGCAAGTTCCTCGCGAAATCCGCATTTAGCTCTGGATGTCCCTGGAATGTCAAAATCGTATTTCCCGAACTCAAAAACACCTGATTCCCTTCAGTAAGCGCAACAAACCCTTCTGCAGGCGTCTTGACCTCTCTAGCATGGAACTCATGAATCCGAAGAGTCCCCTCTGAAGCAAATGGAAAAAACTTCTTGCCATCGGTCGTCAGAGTGATTTGCGTAACGCCAATCTCAGCTGCACCCTCCATAGTTCCTACACGTCCGCCGAAGGAAACACATATAGTTTGATGGCCCCAGCAAATCCCGACGACTTTCTGCTTCGGGAAATTCCGCACTGTGGTACGAAGATAATTTTGAAGTTTAAGAACCCATGGATCCGAACCCATAGGATCAGCTGTTCCTCCGCTTAGGACGATTAGGTCATATGTTGAAGGATCCGGATAAATTTGGGCGACTATGGGATCGTAGAAGTCGATTGTTGGACAGGCAGCATCGGAATTGAGCCTGGATGCGGATTTGATTGCTGTCTCGAATGAGATTTTGATCCCGACCATATTGGGTGAAGCAAAGCCATTGAGCAATACGCCAATTTTGAGAGGTGCTGTCATGGTGGACGATGGCTTTCTTGTGTGGAAACGGGCCGGAGCTGGTTTTGAAGAGTATTGAACATTATTCGTACTCTTCAAGAGCCTCGAGTCTCAGAGGCTCATAGAAAGCCATTCAATCTTTCAAATGTGGAATGGTTTCTATCCCGAAATTTCGTGAAGAGTGGGAGGTCGGTTGGCTAAATGTGGGATCCCGTTCGGGACGGATTGCAGCCTGTCAGCTCAGCACGCGCATGGTGCCGCAAACGCCTCCACCACGACGATACCGATTCCACGGTCAAGTTTCGGACCTGCATATACATTTATCTTCATGGTCGTGATTATTGAAAGATATTCCGAAGGAAGTGCACTTCTAATATTGAGTTCTTACCTTCCCCTTTGACAATCATCATCCACAGATAAGTCGTCCAGCTTATCAAACAAGCCACGAAGCGAAGCGAAGCCAGCCATGCCCGAAGTGGATACCAAATCCCACCACAGCGCCAAGCGTCTTATCAGTTGGAATAACCTGGAGTTTGAACCATTCAAGGGTTCTCACAGGTATTCGTCTTCACTTGGCAATCTTGTAAGATGGGGATTGTGGAGTTTCAGCAAGTCAAATATCTCGAAGACAGGGAAAGTGCACTTTGTGGCATGGTCGCCAAGACGCTTCACTTCCCGAGGAAAGATTTGGTGGTGCCCATGGGTCGAGATAAGGGATATTGACTTCGGAGGATGAGTGATAGAAGTAGAAGCCAGCGCGGATGAAGGAAGGATATAAAGTGGATGGGTATGCCACATGGTTCGCAAGTTGTCCGCGAAGGAGAGCTCTCTCCACCTGTCCCGGATATTTCCAGAAAGCTGCAGTAACAGACGCAAATATGAGCGCAGTGAGTCGAGGGCATCCAAAAAAATCTAGTACCTTCGTACTGACCATGAGTAGCCTTCTTTCAACTCGTCCGAGCCCAAGGGCGGAGACACCCTCCTCGTAGATGTCAACGCTCAATATGCTGGGTTTGAATACCACTACACGTACATAATGTTCTGCGGCTTCATTGTCTGGCTGATCATTCCGGGCATCGGTCTGCTCTATGGTGGTCTGGCTCGCCGCAAGTCTGCTTTGACACTTCTCTTCCAGAGTTTGATGGTTGCAGCCGTCACGACGTTCCAGTGGATGTTCTGGGGATACTCTCTTGCATACTCGAGGACCGCTGGACCTTTCATTGGAGATCTTGCCAACTTTGGAATGAAGAATGTAATGGCTGCTCCATCGCCAGGAAGCGCTGTGCTTCCTGAGATTGTGTTCTGTTTGTACCAACTCTTGTTCTGGTAAGTCGAATGAAATCTAAGTGCGAAACGAAGACTGACCAAAGAACAGTGCTTGCACTGTACAGATCGTGATCGGTGGTGCCTTTGAGCGTGGTCGCATCGTTCCCTCCCTCATCTTTGCCTTCTTCTGGGCAACAATCGTCTACTGTCCCATCGCATGCTGGACTTGGAACGCAAACGGGTGGTTGTTCAACCTCCCCGCTCTTGACTTCGCTGGAGGTGGACCTGTACACATCGCTTCAGGCTGGTCAGCACTCGCGTATGCCTTCGTCCTCGGCAAGCGAACTATCCCAGGAGAAGGCAAAAGTCACAGTCGTCCTCACAACACGACACTTGTCTTTCTCGGCACCGTCCTCATTTGGTTCGGATGGTTTGGCTTCAACGGTGGAAGTGCTCTCAATGCTTCAGTCCGTGCTATGCTTGCTGGATTCAACACCAATACCGCTGCCAGCTTTGGTATTCTTGGGTGGACACTCGTCGACTACTTCAAGAACGGCAAGAAATTCAGCATTGTTGGCGCTTGCGAAGGTGCTATTGCTGGTCTTGTTGGGATCACGCCTGCCGCTGGATACGTTGGTGTCTGGCTTGCCGCTGTGATTGGTTTCGTCACTGCTGCCGTTTGCGCTCTTCTCCAGGACTTGAACACCTGGCTCCATATCGACGAGGGGCTTGACGTATTCAAACTCCACGGTATCGGCGGAATGGTTGGCAGTTTCTTGACTGGTATCTTCGCTTCCGAGACCATCTCCATGCTCGACGGCGCAACATCTGCTCCGGGTGGTATCGATGGTAATGGAATCCAGGTTGGACGACAATTCGCCGAGATCACTGCTATCAGTGCATACTCGTTCATCGTCTCTGCCATTCTCCTCTACATCTTGAAATATATCCCCGGCATGCATTTGCGAGTATCTGAGGAGGCTGAGTTGAACGGCTTGGATCTCGATCAGTTTTTTGAAGAGCAGATTGGTGATTGGAGTGGGTTTGAGCAGAATCGCTTGCAGTTTGACATCAGCTCACCAACAACACCTCCTGTCCAGGAAGTTCCGGAGGCGATTGATGGTGTGGAAAAGAAGGCTTGAGTGAGCATTCGAATAATTTGAGGCAGAAATAGATTATGATATAGAAGAAGAGCCAATGAAATTGATCGAAGACATTAGCTTGGTAGTACCAAATGTTGGAACGACAGGTTGTGACTTGTCAATTATCAGCAGAAAACCACGGCGGGAATCCGTACAGATGAACGAAAGGGCTCAAGCGCACCCTGGCAGACACTTAGTTGTGATCATTTTCTCATTACCTCACCCATCTACAGCTCCGTATGTCCCTCCGTACTTGGAACTTGACTTCCCAAAGGCTGCACCTTACCCTGTGCAATCTCCGTCACAAAGCTCTCCACAGCTCTCGGCGTAACCTCATCCTCTTTAAACGGGAAAACCTGTCCATACATCGGATTGAAAACAGCCAAAGCTGGATCAGAATCAGATGCCAACCCTAGAGCTGGTAGCATGTGCCCGTACTCAGCAATATCAACAGTCACAAAGTTTAAGTATTCTTTATATGTTTTGGCGAGGGGTTTAATGGCGGCGACGTAGGCGGATCGATCTTCATCCGTGGACGTGAAGTAGTAGACTAGGGATTTTCCGGCCTTGGATGAAGTTAATATGAAGTCTTCAAAATTCACACAGGTTTGTTGTTTTGCCTACGGCTCGTACCTTCATATACTTCATCTCATTCCTTCTCGTGAACTCCCCAATCAACGGCGCAGTCGCAGTCTCGATGAACTTCTCCAAGGCATCTAATCCGGGCTGTCCAGAAAACATTTCTTGTTCTCCTTCCACCGATCTATGGCACACGATACTTGGAAACTGCATGTGTTCAGTCTTGGCGACTTTCGGGTCGGTAGCGATTCCGAAAGTAAACCTGTCGCCATGTCGTCTGGCGAGAGTCGTGAATGTTTTCTTCATATGACCGTCCTCGTCTGGGATGTAAGCGATGAAAACATCGTTGTCACTGGCTTTAAATGCTGTGATGTTTGACTTGTCCACAACCGATACTGAGGGGAGGGTGGCTCGGGTTATGAATTCCAGTATTCTATCCTAGATGTCAATTCAGGTATTCATAGGAGATTCAGATACACATGTTCATACGAAGAAGCTTTCCGTGGCCCTCGATATCTCCGCCTTTGCCCATTGCTTTGAAATAGCCGTATCGCTGGATAGGATATTATTTCTTGTTCTTTGCACAGGTCCGCGTCCACGGTACAGTCGATACTGATGAGTGAATTCTGACTTCGAGCTGTTGCTGAGAGCCATTCGGATTCCAGGGACTTGCTTGATTCGCTGTACAGTTACTATTAGCCGTAAATCTATATCGGATATGTGGGGTAGTCTCACGTCCATGGCTTCGAAAGACCAGCAAGTCAGTCACAGGTCGAGTCAGATGGCTCTTGCAAACATGGGGGTTGAACTTACCGCAACAACTGAAACCATTAGTTAAATTCGATGATGATAGGAATCAGATGACAGTCTCGACTTACAAGCGACTAGTGATAACTCATTTTTGGTTGTAATGGATTCGAATTGATCTCTATCGACGTGACTCCATCCAGATGCTTCTCTAATTAACAGAAGGTCTATCACACAGACGAGAAGCGATCTTGGTAACATTTTGATAATAGAACAAGTGCCCCCAAGAATTTATGTATCAATTTCTGGAAGTTGTTAAATTGAGGAAGTAAAAAAGTACCCCGCGAGAGGAAATGGCGGGAGAGGCTTTCGGTTCAGCGCGACACAGGGGAGCTTTACCCCTGAGCTTGACCCTACAGGGATAGCTGATGCCCAAACGCGGGGAGCTGCACCCTGTCAGTACATCATCCTGGAACATATTTTGCTTCACATCGACTTCTCCCGTTTCATGACCAAACCATCATGACATTTGGCATACCGGGAACTCTGATCCAGCTGTCTAATTGGAAGATTGGAGCACAGTAGCCGTTTGATCGGACGATATGGGCGCAGGGTCCTTAACTCTTTTGGAGGGGTTGACTTGCTGTAAATCGTCGCCGTAGCTCATCTTCGACTTCCTACATCGACAATTCTCTTCGTTTGCAGAACAAGTCACAATTGAAGATGACACGACCTAGATATATGTTGTTGGCAGTGATTGCTTTGTTTATGAGCAATGTCCAAGCAAGCCAGAAACCACTCTCTGAATATTCTTGTACTCACCCGCCATACAAAGTACACATCTTCTCGAAGAACCCTCTGGTTATCTATATCCCCAACTTCCTGACAGCTGAGGAGCGCGACCATCTTCAAGAAATCACGTAAGATCATTACGAGTCGCCCCCGGGGCCATGAACTGACAGATACGCAGCAAAGGCACATTCACAAACTCTGCGGTAGCAGATGAATCTGGAGAACAGGGCCTTCGCCAAACTCGAACATCCCAATCCACGAGCGTCATCCGCGACACCACCGTCCGCTGTATCGAAACTCGAGCGCTCGAGTTCCAAGGCTTCGATACCCCTCGGTCACATCTCGAGCCCCTCCAACTGGTACAATACGGCAATGGCGAGAACTACCACCTGCATACGGACTGGTTCGAAGCACCATCTCGAATGACTCCTGAAGTTGGCGGAAATCGTCTCTCGTCATTCTTCGTTTATGTTGCTGCGAACAACCTCACTGGTGGCGGCACGAACTTTCCTATATTGAATGCACCGTATGACAAGCGGTGGTGCGAGTTTGTGGATTGTGATGAGCAGTGGGAGAGTGGGGTAACGTTTAGACCTGTGCCGGGGAATGCGGTATTCTGGCAGAACTTACATGAGGATGGCAGTGGAAACCCAGCGACCATTCATGCGGGCTTGCCAGTGACAAGCGGATCGAAATTGGGAATGAATATCTGGACTCGGCAGGGGCCGTTGGATGAAAAGTTCAGAGGATTTGATGAGTACGATGATAATGAATAATAGACCATTGAAGGCTACTTGGCCAAATCAAGATAATCCGACGAAATTCGAAGGACAAAATGCGAATAGGCTGGTATGTTCTCAACAGCGGATCAAACTCAAAATCAGTGAATGATTTAAGATCCGTCAGAAAGTATGGGACTATTCACATTGCCAGGCGATATTTTCGGCACAAACAAACTATGAATACTCATTATCTCTTACTTCCGTTAATTTCAGTAAATTTCCCATTATTATTTCAAATAATATCATGATGGGAAGCTTGGAAGGGCAGCACAGAATGCCGAAGGTAACGCCTTAAAGCAGACTAGTGTGGGCATCAACCCCACTATGTATGTAACAGCCTCCAAAAACCAACAGCTCAACTTCTCAAACAGCAAAGAAAATTGGACTGGGGCCTAGGAATGAAGTTGTCGGCACAGAATGGCCCTCAACTTGGGCAGTCTGCCCAACGAGATCTTGAGCAAGATCTTCCACAGAAACCGTCTCTCCAACAATGACATGTGCTCCGTCGCACGCACATGCAAGCACTTCAACGTGGTCAGCACCCCGCTCGTATACTCAAACGTTAAAGCCAGACGTTTCGTCAACGACGAAAGACGATTTAGCCTCATCCAGACCCTCAAGGACAACCCGAGCCGAGCGAATTTGATACTGAAGCTCAGCTTCTCATGGGCCGATAATGGGACGACATTTGGTGAAGACCAAGAGTCCATTGTGCAGTTCCTACTTCGACGAACAACTCGGCTACGAACGTTGAAAATGAAAGTTACTGCTATGAAAGAATATCCTATGCCAATTCCGGTAGTCAGTGGTGCGTTTTTGGATGTCAATCCTATGGCAGAGCTTTGGCGAGTTGAGGTATCATGTATCAACATCACTGTGGGTAGGATCTAGCACCATCAGCTCTTGCTAATACCCCTTATTCCCGGAGACCTCGAAGTTACAAATACTAATTGAGAAGTGGCAAACCATGGGCAACATTCTTCTTCTCCCGAAGATCAGCGCTATCTTTTTTATGCCAATGGACATAGATCCCTCAAGAGTTGAAGGCCATCTACCACAGCGACCGGCAGGCAGAACTTCTAAGATCCGTTATCTTGCCCTCGAAGGTCATCCGAAATGTGTGCCCTCTGTACATGAGTTACTGCAGTGGAGCAGCAACTTGGGAGCCCTGCTCTACGACTTTGGAGAGTATGACGATTCGGGGCTACATGCCCCATCTACACTACAAGAGTTTCTTGCTCCAATTGTACCTACAGTATTCTACTTGGATCTACAGGGTCGTCATACCGACGACTTCCATTGCTCGCTTATTGACTTCCATGACTTTCCCAAGTTGAGGACTCTGGAAATTAGTCGATCACTGCTATTTTTCACAATCTTTGAAGAAGGCGGAAAGCATGTCGTGGAACCTTCCTCTCGCAATGGTCTCTACCTGAGATTACCACGTATACTTGAGGAGTTGGTAGTAGGTCGAACCACTTCACAGTCTACAGAATCATGCAGCTGATCACACGACAGATCTTCTTCGATTTCGGGTCTGCCATACTAGATCGCAAACACCATTCCAGAAGTCACAACTTTGTTGATGAGGAGTACGACTGGATCGAAGAGCTGGCAACATTCAAACCAGATTACTTGCCGAATTTGAAACGAGTCAAATTCGCAGAGCATTCCGACCCAGATCCAGGGTCCCATAATGTGCGAAACTTCAGCGTTGGGATCCTCAAGAGCTTTGACGCGATTATTCAAGCAGCGGGAAATCGAGCTCACAGTCTTTGTCAGATCATATTCGGTGTACAGAAATGGCGAGATTGATGATATAGGTACTAGAAATATCGTAAATCCTAGCCCAAGACGATTGCTGGAAGTGGAGGAGCTGGACATCACGACCACTTGAGCATCATGCATGCACTGTGCCGCTTGGATTGATTGGACATGGATACGCCGTACACCCCGCTAGCTTACCAATGTCGCGACACAATACCTCAACACTTTTGATAGAAATTCGATGATAATGTACACGAAGAGCTCAATTGATCAACTTCACTATCTTCCTACCATGCCATCTTCAGACATAAGAACATCGGTCAGCTTCAAGGACTTCCAGCAACTCAGCCCAACCATTTCTCTCTACCGCCCCTCCGACTCGAACACCAAATCTCACCCTGCCACTCCCCAGGATCGGTCACTCATCATCCTCGCCCCATGGCTCTCAGCTCAGCCTCGTCATATTACCAAGTACACGGACGCATATCAATCTCTCTTCCCCAACGCCTCAATCCTCGTCATCTGCACCACAGCTGCAGACATGGTGTACCGATCTTACCATTCGCAACAGGAAGATCTCAACACGGTTCTACCTGTCTTGCAAGCCAACGATGATAATGGAGAACTAGACATCCTGCTTCATATGTTTAGCAACGCCGGTGCTCATAAAGCTAGTCAAATCGCAAGAGCACATCAAGGCCAGACCAAAACAACATTGAAGTGCGGGGTAATGGTGTTTGACAGTACCCCAGGCATTGCGACATATTCTCGCATCGTCGATGCTATGACTGTCGGATTACCCACCATTCCCATTCTGCGACAGCTGCTGGCTTGTGTGGTACACTTACTGGTGGCGTTGATCTGGCTGCACATTCATTGCTGGAGGCCCAAATTTGGTGGAGAGGGCGAGGATGGACTTGAATGACCCGACCCTGATACAGTCGAAGAGGGGAAGACTGTATTTTTATAGTACTGTAGATCGCATGGTTGGCTGGGAGGATGTTGAAAGACATGCTTTGGATGCTGAGCAAAAGGGAGAGCATGTGATGAGGGAGAGGTGGGTTGGAAGCCCACATGTAGGACATATGGCGAATGATGGAGAGAGGTATTGGGGAGCTGTCAAGAGCCGTTGGGAGAGACTGCAGTAGCTCCAGAAATTGACTTCATCAAGACGGTAATTATTTGATCTATCTGAGCCCAAAATCAATCCCAGATCTCTTTGCCAGCCAATTTTCTCTCCATCTAGCTATAAAAAAAGCAAGTGAAAGGCGACCGCCCTACAGGCCAATAAAATCAATGTGTCCATTAGTTGGTGAACTGATACAAAACTGCTAGGGAAGGGACATAGAGGACATCAGCGAGCCAGAATTTGCAGCCTCTAGAACTGTTTTGGGTTCTCTCTGCTGTCGCCTTATGAAAGGTTAGGCACGACTCAGAACACGGCCTTTGGGCGCCCCATCTCAGCCTCTTTAGGCTCTTAGTTTAGCGAGACTGATACAAGCGTTGATCTAACTGCTGAGCGCTTTCGGCCTTTTGATCGTACCCTTTAGCGACTCGCTTCGGGCAGGACTGTACTTGTCGTACTTGAGTCGATACCCCTTGGATATAACAGCTCCTGGTAGCTGACTGCCATGTGCCAGAAGCGCCAGAATTAGCCTTGTTCCTAAAGCTAACTTGACAACCACCATCCTCTTCTCCTCTCCAAACCCTATAATAGCAGGACGTGTCAATGACTGCAGACTACATATATTCCGGGTCGACATATGTGATGGGTCTGTACTCTGGTATTTCTTCCTTTGATTGGTGCAGCATACGGGTCCAGTGACTTCAGCCCTGGCAAGGCTCCGCCAACATTGACAGTCTTTCCCTTTTCTGACTACCCCTCTCCCTCATGAACCTTTCAAAACGATATCTAGTGAAGTGACATATACTTGCGAACATCCCAATCAGCTGCGGTATTATCCAAGATCTCCCAGCCTAATTCTTTGGCCCCACAAGTTGACCCTATTCGCAGCCTCGCGACTGGAAACTACGCCGGTCAAGAGAGGATACAATGGCAGAGGTGCTAGGTGTTGTTGCCAGCGGTATAGCCGTGACTCAGCTCGCTGGACAAGTGGCGAAGAGCGTTATCAAGCTGAAGGAATGCTGGGATCAAGTCCAGGAAGCGCCTGCCGATATCAAATATCTCCTTCGCGAGATCGACTCTCTCAACCTCATACTGAACCATATTCAAGAAGGTCAGACGAAGCAGGAAAAACCAGACTGTCAGTGCATAATCTTTGCATACAACAGAGTTTTTCCTTGTGCAAAGAAGGTGCCGATGAGCTACGTGGGCTGGCCGATGAACTGGCCGAGAAGATTGATAAGAAGGTATGGAGGGTAAAGGTAGGGTCGGTGAAGGTTATCCTGAAGAAGGAAGATATCAAAAAGTTGAAAAAACGCATGAAGCATGCGATTCAGGTGCTGCAATTGTCTTACCAGTGGCATACCAAGTATGTGCTACAACATAACATACGGAAGTGGCGCTCAATTACACAGTGCTATGATCCAACTCCAGCCTGACATCATTGTCACCAGAATGACCAACCACCTCACAACGCTCACAACAGCTAATACCACACAAGAAGAGTCAGGAACATCATTAGGTCGAACTAACGAAATCCAAGATACTGGCTCTATCGTCCAGCGACAGTACGACATGTGGATCTCGTCTCCCTCGTGGATTGCATACCTTTTCGGGCAGTTCGAATATCACCGACGTACACGAATGTGCAAAGGCCGAGAAATAAACGACGTGAACGCTAGATACAAGCTACCTGATTTCCTGTCCAATAGAGTGCTGGATTTTCAGTGCCACAAGATGTTGACCGGCTGGAGGGTAGACATACATACTTTTCGTATGATACCCTTCGACAATCCGTTCTTCGAAGCAATTGAAAATGATGATATTACCGCTTTCAGACATATGTTAGTGAATAAAGAATACCTTGTCACGGACCGAGACGAGGACAATACAACTCCTCTTCACGTGAGCATTGGACCCTACTCCATAATTATTGAATTCTGGATTGACTCAGAAAGTAGCTTGCAGTACAGCATGGCAATGTTGAAATATGCAGAGAATTATTGCTAGCAGGTGCGGATGTCTCCATTCAAGATTGCGACTCCGAGTAAGTCTCCTCAATTTCATTTGGTAATAATCGTTTATGTATCTTTCATTTCAATGCGTTGCAAGGACAACTTGAACAGATTTGCTTCACACCTCTCCCGTAGCATGTTACCGTTTATTTCGCTGCCTATGGTCCCCTTCCGAGTCCAATTGCCTAGCTTGGTTGATGATGTACATGCTGCTGTACGGCCAGCAAAGCTTTTGAGGTATAAACTATTTGAAAGGCCCAATTTTGATGATGGGATCTTTTAAATGGACATATATTTTAGGGAGCAGAGTTTGGAATATCTTAAAAGCAATGTCCTTGACCTAAGCAAGAAGATTAAACCGGATAAGAGGACCCGAGGGAGATGTCCTCGAACGAACTGTGTTTCCCAACCTCGCCCTTGAGTCGAACTTCGTTCCTCTGATTGTTCTTAGTACCCCGTTCCATACCGCCCTACTCTATGGAGCAGTGAACACATTTCATGGAAGCACTGGTGCCTTTGAGATATGTCGTTTATTACTCAAGGAAGGGGCTATCGACATTCTCGTTAATGATCGCAAAATCTTTCAATACTTCCATGGATCCCTCGAGATGTTGCGTTTTCTACATCGGGAAGTCAATCACTCATATACTATCGAAACCTCTGTTTCTGCCCAGAATCGGGTAGCTGTTGCTGCATGGATCGCGAAGTCAGCTAGCCGACATAACACTGCGCTCTTGGTAGAGTACTGGCTGGAAGCTGAAGGCAGCACAGAGAGGGAGCTTCCGTATTGGAAGGATGGGATGGGCAGAAATTTCTTACACATTTTAGCCCAGTCCTTTGCTCGAGCTTCCTGTGGCACTATCCACGAAAAAGTATTTGATAAAAGTTTGGATGGCAAGATTTTGTGCCAACTTTCAACGACAAGAAACAAGCGCTGCACCTGGCGACCGCTTCTGCGTAAAGCAATCCTAGCAAGATGCCCGGTTGTGGCTGTTGATAACAGTGGACGAAGCATCCTCTGGACTCTTATTCTGGAATTCCTGACAGAACGATACTTCAGAGGCGCCCCTTCAAGACTTAAAGGTTGTGGTACACGAGTGGCTCGAAGATCTTATGGACTGTGGTGTTGATCTTCTGCAGTATGGCGAAGCAGAAGCCATGCATTGGAAGCCAGGCAAGTGTGGCTTTGAATGCTCCTGTACCCTAAGCACCCAGCTGGTGGGAGTATGCTATAAGCAGCACATTTCATATTGGCATTATCTAATCGATGCTTCCCGGTATATTCGATCTGCCACATGTAGAGGAATTACGGTCGCATTTTCATATGGACCACGACCTGAGGATTGGATCTTAACATATACTCCAGGAGGGTCCCATCATGAGGAATTCAATAAAATGGTCGATGGCAACGGCGATGACGTGTCTCATCTTTACGGGCCATCTAAGTATGAGCAAGACGACCGGATGGATGATGTACTGCCGCAGGATTATATTTCAGAAGATGAGTTGTCAGAAGATGGGCATGAAGAGTCAGACCAGCGACCAGCCGCGCGACCAATTCCCGGATCGTGGAGTCTGGACTTCGAATAGTGTAAACGCTGCATTCAATTAAACAGCCTTCTATAGGATCATTACTATTCACAGCACGAAAAGTTCCACAACGAAGAATTTACAACCATTCTGTTTGACATCTAATGACACATTAGATTCAATTATAAGGAACTCAACCACCTTTACCTGCTCATGAAGACACCTTGTCGGACGATCCCGAAGTCTCGACCTTCCTCTCCCTGGCAATCTCCTGCTCAACAGCCGCCCTCGCCTCAGGACTCTCCTCTAGAATCTCATCAATTGTCCTCACTGGTCCCGTGAAGAAAGTCTTTCCTCCATACTTCGGGAACCAGAAATACACCACACAAAACACCAGCACGAACCCCAACACCGCAACAGCATAGTTCATTTCCTGCGCATTTGGGCTCGGATAGATAGGGAACAGGAGCAGGATGAAGATGAACGTCATCCAGGCGACGGAATAGATGGCGGAGATGTAAGAGATGGTGTTACCCATGTAGAATACGCCAGGGGTGAAATGCCCGAAGCAGAGTCGGGAGACCAAGGGCATGCAGTACGCGAAGTACAGGCCCATGATGGCAAGATTGAAGATGGAGTTGATGGCGATGGTGTTCACGAGCATGAGGAGTCCTTCGAGGAGAGTGCATACGGCGACGAAGCCGACGGCACGTGCGGGTGTTTTATTTGCTGAGAGCTTGCGGAGAAACCCTGAGAAGGGGAGGCCGTGATCTGTTTCCTATCAGTCTCGTCTTCTTAATCATCCAATGACTTTCTTACCTCTAGCAAATGCAAACGTTTCTCTTGACGCAGCAACCATCAAGATCGAGCAGTTGCAAATCGAGCTGAACCACAAAAATACCAATAGTGCGATACTTCCGTTCTTTCCTAGACTATTAAAGGCAATCTGCGCGAATGGCTGACCGAGAGGACTCTCGACAAGATCGATCACGCCAGTTCCCATGCAGAACGCGATTGTGATTATGACTGCCCAGCCAGTAACGGTTGCCACGACCAAGGAGGATATCATAGCAAAAGGAACAGCCTTGGCAGCATTGCTCGCTTCCTCTGCGATAGTTGCACTACTCTCGAATCCGGATACGACCCATACAGGTGTCAGGAAGCTCAACATGAAGGCCCATCCGTTGTTTGGCCAAAAGCCAGTGTTCTCGAACCCAGCGAAGACAAAATGGGCACTGTTCTTGTACTCGCTAGGTGTCTTTGCTGCCAAGGCGATGATGAGCGAGAGCAGCATAGCTAGTTGCACGAAGATGTAGAAAGCGTTGAGCTTGGAAAGTAGTGCGGATGAAACGCAAGTCATGCAGAAGGTGAGGAGAGTTGTGGCGGCGAACATGCCGTAGTTGTGGTATTTACTTGCGACCCAAGTTCCATCACTGCCAATGGAGCATGTAGCTCCTAATATCAGAGTCGCGGCGTAGATGGTAGAAGCGTAGATAGACATATATCCGAGGACGTTCATATATCCGGCCAACCAGCACATGAAGGCTCTCTGGCGAGGGGGAGTAAGTCGTGCTACCCACTATCAGACTCGACGTCAGCAAACCCGCGCGGAAATACATGCGGATAGATAGGGGTCTCACATAGTAAAGTCCTCCAGACGTTGGCATAGAACTACCCAACTCGCCCAAACTGGCAGCCACGGGTATCAAGAGCAGACAGCCAGCAAGGTACGTCCAAACCATTCCCACGCTTCCAGCACTGCCCAAGGAAAAGATGATCGACTCTGCGATTGCTGGCGCTATTCCCATTGCTCCAAAACTTTGACCGAAGACTGTGAGGTAGGAGAACTCTCGCTTGAGTTCTGCTCTATATCCCAATGAGGCGAGAAGTTGGTCATCGGCAGAAATCAGAGCCGTGCTACCTTCTTCCATACCCAGGACAGCGTGCGCTTTCTTGACTTTGTCGTCGCGTGTGATGGAGCCTTCTGGGCTACCATCTTCGTAGCTGGGCTGTGAGGCCATTGTTTCGATTCGAGTTCCGCTGAAGTTATCCTCGATACAATCGGATACTCTCCGAAATCTTAGTACCCAAAGGGGTTTCAAAGGGGCTGCTAGAAAAAGAGATTCAATGGCAACTCCAATGCGTGGGGAAGCAGACATTCTTATTCCAGGACGCCCTGTCTATCCACGCTTCACCCGCACTGATGGCTTGCTGGTCCTGATAAGCAAAGACAAGTTCCAGACCAGGGTGCAGATTCTAGCATGTCATGACCTATCTTTCTCTGCATAAGTCTACCGCTTACAGTCCTCTTACTTCAGATCTCTGGGTTCCTGTTCAGCCAACCAGAATATCCGAGCATTCAGCCCATCAAATGATGATCTCGGGACTCGGTCTTCGTTTGATGCCATGACAAAAATTGCTGCAAGAGGGCCAAGATAAGCGATTTTCGGGGGAGCTTGGATGAAGCTTGTCACTGGACGGCTGGGCCCGATAAGAAACTTTCTCAGGGGTTGGGACGGGCTAACGACTGCTGATAACAAGAGTAATCTCTTCAAAAAGTATAACCTAAGAGATCTGAATAATAGGTTCCTAATAGAAAACCTGACAAGACGTAAGGAAGACAATGCATATATTCAACTTGATACAGAACATTGCCCTCCATCTACTTACACAAGACTTGTAGAGTGGATACTGTGACGGGAATACCCCATGCACGAAAGGGAAAAAAAGCAAGCAACTGTGGAGATTTGGCAGGCAGGATCTGACCTTTGACAAGAAACCATTCTGTAAAAATTGCACCTTGAACTCCTGGTGCCATGCAGGGCATGCAGGTCCCTGATAAGTCGGCAGGTATTTCATTCGACTCTCGTGAGTTCGTGATACCCGCGTTGCATGGACGACTGCGATGCTGCCAATGAGCACTCAATACGCGACTTGGCCGTGAACGTGATTGCATTGGACAGGTGTCCGGCCCTCAGTGTGTGATGACTGCTGACACCAAAACCACAAAGTCGGTCTGCTCTTCTTCGCTGGGTCTCAACCTTCAAGATTTGGACCGGTCCCTGTCGCCAAGGTACCAGCAATGAGGATCGTCTTTGTCGGACAATAATAAGACACCGAGCACCCTTGGTCGTGGTTGATATTGAGGCGATCCATCGTGGACCGATTTTGGAGGTGAGAATTTGGTGGCATGGCGCGGAGAACTAATGCAATCGACACGAATGCGGAGGCACGTTGCCAAATGGCTGGTTTAAGTAATGTGTATGAGCCGCAAAAACTGAGAAGAAGAGCAATTGAAGAGAAAGAGAGATGGTTAAGACAGATGGGAATGCCGGACTTTAAAGGGCGGAAAAGCAACGGGTAAGGCATTTTCTATGTGTCAACGATACTGAGAAGCTAATTTCATGACGACTTGAACGGTGCGAGGGGGCAGGTTGTGGCTGCTCTAGGATTTATACTGGTCGAGGAGCAAATGTTCTTCCAACTCCCAGTTTCAGTATATATGCAACTTGATTATTCCTCCCTGAAGTAATCACATCATGGAGTCCAAATCGCCATTTCGGCAAGGGGTGTCAAAGTCACGTGAGTGACACTGAAGGAAACCGTGATTCGCATTCTCGCTTCTTCGCCCCTGTGTACTTCTCTGCTGTTTTGATTGGTTCTATCGGTCATCAGCTTTTTAAGCTCTTGTGTCAGTTCTTGGCTGATAAGTTTCTATAATCTGGGATGTTCTCTTCTAGATTCTTTTCGACTCTCCTTGCCGACAGTCGTTCAAGGGATCGATCAATCTTTAGAAAATATTTGCCAGCACGCCTACTTCCAATTTGGTCCCTCTATTGGCTTTGGATATCTGCCTAAGTATCACTAGTACTCTGATTTCATTTATTGATTTCCCCCAGACCAGTGTTGTTGTTAAGTTTAGCCGTTGACCCTGTCATTCACTCGCCTCCTCGAAAAGTTCGGGATATATGGCAAGATTGCGAGTAGTCTTCGGAGACCGCTTTCTAGACATGCTGGTAGTCACAGTATTAAAAGGTATTGTACGCGTGGTATTTTCTGTTTGTCTGAATGACATTCCTTGGTAGTGGATAGACGTGTTCACGTGACATGCATGTGCACATCTGAGCTTCCCTTACCTTACTGCTCAAGTGCATGTTTTCCAGCGAAAACCCCGGGAATACGGTGTGCTTGATTCCCTGGTAAGTGTAATTTCGGCGATCTTCTTCATTCTGTCGATTGACAGGGTCGTTCGATCCCGAAGTTCAGGAAGCGAGAAGTCTATTTCTACTCCACTTCGCAGGTCGAGGTCAGTAGCATTTCGCCAGCATCTTTTTAGAATCGATTTGTTATCAATTGCGCGTAATGAATCATTCAGAGGCTATTCAACAACTGCAAGGAGCGATTCAATGACTCCTTTACTTCTCCGGTTGAGGCAGAATGAATGGCAACAGTTGTTTCAAGGACTTAAGCGAGCCCGAGTCATGGGAGCCCGAAAAGCATTTCAACTCCATTTGATCTTCATTTTAAAACAACTTGAATCTATTTGGGGGTTTTGAAGTTCGGAACTTCGGACGATGTAACGCCTTATTAAGGTTCAATCCCCCGGGTACAAGAGTCCACGTCTTTCGCGTCGACGTCGCGTGTTCCCTCTCCCCTTGGCTTCTCCTGCTTTGCGCCACCACAACATCTCGGACCCAAGATAAAAACCATGCTGCCCAATACGAGATACCAGAAGGTCACAAATGGAGCAATTGGAGAGGATCTGGAGAGCAACAGGTCGGGGCCTTTGGCGCAATGGATCTTTAGCTATCGGACGGCATTTTACATCGTCTTGGTGGTGTACATCATCACTGCTGTGGCGTCATACACCTACGATGATGTCTTGAATTGGAAACACACGCAGTCTGATGTAGTATTAGCTGTTGGAATTCCAAATGGTATGGTGATCTTGCCAAAAGTTATATCTCATTAATTGAACATTGTAGTGCCATTTGATCGAGCGGTTTTGTTTGACGCCGATGCTTCGTATGCAGCATACATGAACGGAATAGACGATCCTTGGACGAAGAACCTGCTACCGCGTATGTCTCACCAGAGCTATCACTGCAGGAGTATCTTCTGACCGGGTCAACACTGTAGCTGGGAGAGGTTTTATCAACGTCCCAACCGAAATCACTCAGCCAGATGGAAGTACCAAAGTCGAAGACAAACAATTTTGCGTATCTATGTTCCATCAGCTTCACTGCATCGTATGTCATCTTCAGATCAGCACTTGAGACACGAGGATCACGACAGATTTAACAATTTCGACTGGAACAGGCCGGCCTGAAATGGATATTCGAGAGTGCAGACAACACGGCAGTCAACAAATCCTCCGAAGCGTACATCATGAAGAAAGAGCATATGGCACATTGCTTCGACTTTCTGCGTCAGGCTGTCATGTGTGCGGGTGACATGACACTGGAGCCGGTCGATGACGAAGCGACGGATGGCTGGAATGTCACACATACTTGTAGGGACTTCAAAACGATTTATGACTTTGCTGCGGAAAGAAGAGTGACAAATATCACTGGGATTTTATAGGGAATTGAGATTTTCCTCACGGGGGCCACGGAACTTGAGAAGCTGGGTGCACTGCTGCGCGAATACCCGGCCGGCTTGAAACGATGTTCCTTAATTCTCCATCTTCCTGCTCAGAGCGGTGACTGATCCCCGGTCGTACACGAATTTGCTTTGACTCTTCTCTAGACACTCTTTGAAGAGTCATTGGAGGATCATGGAGCGAATCCCAAAAGGCAGAAGTGATGTTGCCAGCAAACACAGCACGCTTCGGATGCAACATGCATGGTAAAATCAGAGACATGATTCCCCGAGACACATTTGCTCCTCTTGTTTCACAGCTGTCACTTTTGGTAATCTTGACTAATAGTGCTCTGCTTCCAAGTAACGAAAACCATGCGCCACTGTCAATCATGCATGGATCAAAGACAAGATGTTATGAGGAGGCCAGTTTCTCTGTGCAGACTCAAGCGAATATTGGACTGGTCAAGGTTGTTCATTTCAAACCCTAAACCCATATATGCCGAGACATCACCAATGCCGTTACCTCATCTTCTGCAGCTTATTCTATCAGGTCGAACAAGCAAGTGCTAGTCTGCTTGACCGCCATTCCAGGACCGTACGGATTCAGCGATATGGTTCTGAGTGAGAATATGAAATACGACGGTGGCATTGCAGCTCTCTGCATTGGCAGACAAATACTTGGAGATTCACTGATCGTCAGCTCAAGTCAAAATTGAAGATATGAGGGACCGGGGATGTCGTTCACAGGTGCCGGCTTCTGCAGCTCGGTAACCCCTCTCGTCCAAGGTCCCCCTATTACGGGAAGGAGCCGATGCGAAGCCAAAACATTGGATCAATCCCGAGTCAAGGTACTTCCGAGGCCGGCAGGATCGAGGTTACACAGATCGCAGTCGCTTACCCAACCGTTCGAGGCGAGCTCAATTTTGAATCAACAGCTTCATCAGTAAGCAGCATAAAAGTCGGAATCATGAAGTCTATGAAGTTGAATAAAGGACTGCAAGCAAAGAAACCAAAATGCTCCGGGCCACACACGCAACCGCAAAGTACAAAACAAACTCCTGTTGCATGCTATGTCCCCTCTGCCCCAGGTGCGGGGTAATTGAATCCATTCCTTCCCGACTGTCGTACAAGCCGGTCACCACCAATACCTTACTTGCACCTCCAGCCTCTCATTATTTCCTCATGTCCCACAACTGTACGACCAGTTGTGGCACATTCCCAGCGCCGTCCAGCTTTCTTGCCCAGGATGAGGACCACCACATGTCATATATTCCTCCCGGCCAAGACTTCAGTGACACTACCTCCGATAACTTGCATGTGCCCCTCCATGTGGCTACCCTACTTCAGCAGCCACCATTAATAACCCACCCCATCCAGGCCAAAATAGAACAAGCAGGAAGTCCCCGACTCGTCAAACCATCACATTGGAATCCTGGTATCATCGCCTTGGGGCCGTGTGATCGTCTGGATCGGGCTCGACATAATAGTAATCTGAGCCAGCGCCCACAAAGGCAGCTGGGTCGCCATTAGAAGAAAGCCAGTCAGTGCGCTGCTGGTCTGTAATCGGGTAATATCCAGTATGGCCCTGGGTGGATCCCGCGACACTGTAATTCGTTTGGTCTTGGTAGTAACCACCGTTCACCGAGTAGCTACCCGATGTCGCGACATATTGAGTATTCGCTGGTCCCTCGCCTTGATACTGCCGATATTCGGCCCTCGTTGTTGCAATTGCATAGTAACCATGGGAACTGTAGTATGCGTCTGATGTTGAGGTTATGGGTGTATCGCTGACACTGGACTGGGGTGTTGGCATGTAGGCAGGGCTTGAGACATCATTCCCGCTCCCTCGACCACTGTCCTGCTGCGAGACATGGTTATCTCGCATGTCGACATCACGGTCGGTCGGTGGTGGTGAGCTGTATATGCATCAGTCCATGTTCGTCTTTTGAAATGGGGGTGCCATGCCATACCTGGAGCTTTCATATGTGCAAACTACTGGCGGATACCTTCTCGCGCAGTTGTTACATGGCCGATCTTTGGCCTGGTTACACTTGAAACGGGTCAATCAGAAATTCGAAAACTTTGGGGTCTAGTGCAGTCATACTCTCTGCTTTCTCCTGCGGCATTCAGTACAGGAGGTGAAGGTCCTTTGGCGGGGTCGGAGCGAGGCGTTGGAGGTATGCATTGTTGCGGCAGATATGTCGAACTTTTGACGTGAAAAGAGATGATTAAGTAATGAACTGGGCTCGATAACGACGTCTTGACAACTTTTAGCTGGTTTCTACATGGCTTAATAGAAAATCGTGTGAGACCTGCAGCTGAAGGCATCTGTAGGGCTAGCGAATGGGGGTAGGCGGTTTGCGCCAAAAGTGCCCACACTGGAAGCTGAAGACTAAGTTTTGCACAACCACGAACCTTGCCAGTGCAATGTCCGCTTTGGTGATGTATTTTCGTCGGAGGATCTGATCTTTATTGCGCCCCCACTGACAGCCACCTGGCGCCGTCTGAACGGCAAGCCTTCCGCTGTATGATTCACCCATCTCGGCAGCAACTTCCTGCAGACACGAACCGTTTGGCTATGGAATCCCAACGCTTATGCAGATTGTTGAAATCACTTACTATGTCTTGATAACCAGGACCGCCACTGTTTCCCAGAGGAGCTGGCAGGTCATTTCCGATCACCATCATTTTGGCTTGGTCTATTAAAAGAGTATCTCCAGCGTCTTAGAAGAAACAGACAACCTCAATCCTTTAAAGGCTTTCAAACCCCCAAGTTCTGCCATCTCGCATACTCCAAATTCGGCCAAAGCTTCGGCCAGGCATTTTGTTCTCAGGAAGGAAATTCAACAGGCCATTACTTCTAAATTTGTTGCTATAGACGACCAGTGAGACTGACAATGGGAGGCTGCAGCACTTCAGCTTTCAGTGGCCTCTTGGCTGTGTTCGTCGTATTGATGGTAACGTTGCAGGCCAGCGCCTCAGCTCCAGTGACTTTTGAAGGCAATGAGTACAGAGTCGGTTCTACCATCAGACGTGACGTTTGTATCGTCGGAGGTGGGTCGAGCGGAACCTATGCGGCGATTCGTTTGTCGGACATGGGCAAGAGCGTGGTTGTCATCGAACAGAAGGGTCGTTTGGGTGGCCATACAGAGACGTACACAGATCCAATGAGTGGCCTAAAGCGCGATATTGGAGTGGAAGTCGTAAGTGGAGACAGAAATCCAAATCATGCATACCGCCCACAAGGCAGAGACGGTGGAGACCTCCATGCCTTGAATCCTCTTTAGTCTGCGGCTGCTGACCTTGAAGTGCAGTGGCATGATTTACCACTCGTCAAGGAATACTTTGCGCGGCTGAATGTATCCCTGGTCAGACGCCCTCTCACATCTTCAAACACAGAGTTCTTCGATTTTGAGACAGGCAACATCGCTTCCAGCAATGTAGCTGCAAATCTCAGCGCCGGCCTCGCCGCGTATGGGACTCAATGTGCAAAATATCCTTACCTGGAAAAAGGATTTGATCTTCCGTATCCTGTCCCATCAGATCTGCTACTGCCATGGGGGCAATTTGTCAAAAAGTACTGCTTGGAGTCCATGGTTGGGTTTCATTACCGATTTGCACAGGGGATGGGTGACACTCTGGCTCAGTCAACACTCTACGTGATGAAGAACTTCGGGCTAGATATCTTGAAAAATCTTCAGCTAGGCTTCCTCACAACAGAGCTCAACGACAACAGCCTGCTTTATGAGCATGCCACAGAGGCTTTGAATGGAAACTTGTTGCTAAACAGCAAAATTGTCAAGATCGATCGATCTGGTCAAGGGGGCATCAGAATCGTAGCCTCAACGAAGGATGGTCTGACACAGCTCACTTGCAAGAAGTTGATCATGGCCATTCCTCCAAAGCTGGAGAATCTTTCTGGATGGGATCTGGCCCCAATTGAGCGTGAACTCTTTGTTCAATTCACAAACACTGGCTATTACACAGGCTTGCTGAGGAACACTGGCATCCCGAATAACGTTTCCCTCGTTAACGTCAGCCCCAAGACCGAGTACAACCAGATGATTCTACCAGGAATCTACAGCCTTACAGAGACGAACATTCCTGGGCTTGTGGGGGTGACCTTTGGCAGTGCTCAGGCTTTGCCCGACCATGATGTGAAGCGGAAAATCCTTTCAGACGTACGAAGACTGAATTATCCTGGTAAAGGTCCAAGCAAGCCAGAATTCGTCGTCTTCTCCAGACATGCGCCCTTTGAGCTGACAGTCTCCACCACGGCAATCGCCCGAGGCTTCTACAAGTCACTCTCTGACCTTCAAGGCCAACAGAACACCTGGTACACAGGAGCAGCATTCCATACCCAAGACAGTTCTTTGATCTGGGAGTTCACCGAAGCCTTGCTTCAGAATATCACCGCATCCTGAAATCCAACATGGCCCCGATGGCGAGAGATTGACCTGGAGTTCAGATGAAATACGTGCGCTGATGGATGGCGTCCAATGACGAAGCCAAGGAAAATATACTGTATGCTTAACAATAAACCAACCGAGGATATCGCGTGGAGTTTCCCTTAGAGCCATCTCGCAAGGTTTATCTGTTAGGGACTTGCCGATGCGTCAGATCCTTATTCAGCTGCCTAGCGGCTTGGATCCTCCAGGGCTTACCCATCGAGATCAGGGCTTTGGGCTGAAGCAGGCTGTACAGCCTCGTAGAAGCAAAGCAAAAATGCACTCATTGAAATTGAAACGTCGCACAATCACCCAATAAGACATCTTTAGCGACATCCCCATGCCTTTGGAGTTCCCCAGTCTCAAAAGTGATGACAATCCATATCGCGACCTCCGCTCAAGCTGACAGGTGAGGCTTAGCGTGCGGACAATAGACTTTCCACTGCCAGCTTGGCAGCCTATAAATATGGGACTATTGAGCTGGGCTGACTGCACACCATCTTTGAAGGTGATATATCAGGGTACTTTTGATCGTGATCAATGATAGTAAGATGCCAAACGCGTTCCTCCCGAAGGATGAAAGCAGGTTCAGGAAGGATGTCAGCGAGGCAGATTAGATGATCTTGCGCTAGCGAAAACAGCTAAATGAATAGGGTTGGCGATCATGTGACTTGTCTAAGCAAGGGGCTGGTGTGGTGCCCCGTTTCTTTCTCTACATCTCTTGTCAACAATCAACAAGTTTCTACTGCTGTCTACCGTTTCCATTCTCTGCGTGTCATTCACTTTTACTACTGTTCCTTCTCGTATCGATTTCCAGGGCTCTCTGGCCATGAAACACTGATGATCACTTTGCCAACCTGGATGTTCCCTGTATTCCTGTCCTTTGCCATTCAAGAAAGAACCCCGTTTTTTCCGAGCGCTGAATTCTCAATTTCATCAACCTCGAATTCACTTCCCAAGTCTCCAAACACCCTACCAATCAGACATTGGTGATTGATATCGAAATTCTCGGAGGTGTTGTTATCTTCAAATTCAGCCAGCATTGTCAGGGTCATTTGTCCTTCAAATGCTACCTTCACGATCTCCCCTTTTCAGTCATTCGTGGGTTTCAATCTCACAAACTTTCCCATACCCCTCAAAGATATTGCTGATCATGATGGTAATTCTCGGATCTCCAATTCCAAGCACGGAGCCCTTCCTCCGTCGCCCGATTCGTCTGTCGCTTAAACATAAAACCCGGCGCCAGCTAGGAACAGCTTGCTAGCAAAACACCGCGACTTGATGGATTCTTCACAGCCATGTTGCATCTTCAAACATATGATCTCGGCGTTCATCTAATATTTGTGGGAGATACACCACGTGGAACTGTTTGTTCGCCACTAGTCGAAGGTAAATATGTATATATTCTCCAAGAACTGTCGAGTTCCTCATTCTACCTCAGCTTGGATCCTGCGGCCTTTCATCTCCCTACAATCGCCTCTGTTGTGATATTTATTCTACATCAACTCATACCTGATCACTACCATGAGATTCACTCAATTTCTGTCGTTGGGTTTGGCTTGTTTGACAACAGCGACTCCTGTTCCAGAAGCTGCACCAGGATCAACCCACAGCTTACAGGAACGAGCTACATACCCATCCACTTCAGGATTGAAGTTCAATATCGATGGCAAAGTTGCGTATTTCGCGGGGTCGAACTCATACTGGATTGGCTTCCTAACCAACAATGCCGATGTTGATCTGGTTATGAGCCATTTGAAGGCATCAGGGCTAAAGGTTCTCCGAATTTGGGGTAAGCGAGAAATTTTCGCATGCTACGAGTACATTATCTAACCCATCGAATTAGGCTTCAACGATGTCACCCAGACTTCAGGTGGAGTCTGGTTCCAAAGTTTCGTCGCCGGCCAACAGCCTGTAATCAACACAGGTGCAAACGGACTTCAAAGACTCGACTACGTCGTGAAAAGTGCCGAGTCCCACGGCATCAAGCTCATCATCAACTTCGTCAACAACTGGGGTGATTACGGCGGGATGCTCGCTTACAACAACTATTTCAAAACCACCAAGACTACATGGTACAGCGATTCGAGAGTCCAAGCACAATATCAAGCTTACATCAAAGCTGTCGTCAGCCGATATCTCACAAGCCCGGCGATTTTCGCTTGGGAACTGGCGAATGAACCAAGGTGCAATGGATGTCCGACGTCAGTTGTGACTAATTGGGTCACCAAGACCAGTAATTATATCAAAGGACTTGATCCGAATCACATGATAACTCTCGGAGACGAGGGTTGGTTGAAAGGCGGTGGAGATGGAAGCTATCCTTTTACAACTGCTGAGGGGGTAGACTTTGAAGCAAATCTTAGAGTCGCAGTGAGTTGACCTCACTTTCATAGCTCGATGAGTTCGCTGACTTTCCCCAGAACATCAGCTTCGGCACCTTTCATCTCTATCCAACACAATGTAAACATCTCCCTTTCCCTCTCATACCCCTCACCCCCATCTTCCCAAGTCTGACAGATTCTAGGGGGACAATCAAACGCGCTTGCATTCGGCAACACTTGGATCAAAGAACACGGCAGCATCTGTGCCAAAGTCGGCAAACCCTGCATCTTCGAAGAATACGGCATCGAGTCGAACAAGCCTGCGACCATGGGTCCATGGCAAACGACTGCTCTCTCGACCTCTGGCATCGCTGCTGATATGTACTGGCAATATGGCGATACTCTGAGCACTGGACGGACGGCTGATGATAGCTACACGATTTATTACGGCAGCAGTGATTACAAGACTCTGATTACAGATCATGTTGCTGCTATTGACAAGAAAGAAGCTGGATCGAGTGCATAGGATGAAGGCGCCGTAAGTATATTGGTTTTTTCTAGCCTTCGCGGCATGTTTAAGGTCTGAACCTGGTAGCCACCAGCGAGCACAAGACGAGATAGCTCTGCAATATGAACCTTACAATTATCATCATTGAAGCCCGCCTTAGAATTCAAATCTCAGTGGCAAATATCCCCTTAACTGCCAGAAACACACTCTTACAGGGCACAGCCGCTGAAGCGAGGCGCTCAAATGCTAGCAGTTGCCTGTTCTAAAGGGCACGTGCACTGATTTTGAGCTTTTAAAAAAGGTGTGTTCCAAGTGGCAGTTGAGGGGATACCATGAGCAACCACCTTTTCCTGTGATTCGATAATCCACTCTGTGCTTCACTCTTTTCTCCAGCCTCAATCCAGTAGCATGGCCGGGAGCACATCTAAATTGCCGACGGCACTCAAACCGCATGCCGTGTCATACTTTACTTTTGACATAATTACTTCACTTGACATAACTTATAGGAAGAATATTTCAGTGGTTAACAACTCACCGATAATTGTCTGCAAGGAGTGACGTGATGTTTAGCACATTTTCAACAATCGGGAATCCAATATTCAATGATCTCAACAACCCATGATGATCTAGAACTACTATTAATCAACTTTTCAATATACAGCAAAGTTCACGCCAGCTTTCCACCTATGAAATGGTAGATCGATTCCTCCTTCCATCTCCAACTGCATCATTATCCACCGCGACAGCAGTTTAGGCCTGTGGAAAAGTAGTATGATATGTTATCACTTAGACTTTCGTAAATTCGTAATTTATCCAAATCAATCGTTGGTTCTCGTAACGAATCATAAGCCGACACGGCTTCTCCAGAGAGATTCACGAGTTCCTAACAACACTCAACGCCGCTTTTTGGAAGAGGGGTCGGTTTGGCATCTGTGACGGCTCAACCAGAGATCATCGGTGTTCTCGTCTATGGTAATTTCAAGATTTGAAAATTCGAGCGTGTAGCTGATGACGAAATGGAAATGCACACGGCTCCAACTTTCGTTCTCACCTCTTTGTCCTCGAGCTGTTTCCACCGCTTCCTCCCACCTCCACTTCTCAAAAGAACTATACGGCCAATGCCGACAATTCCAAGACATCATGAATTCTCCAACCACACAAGAATCAGAAAACACAAGTGAGTATGAGTTTGAACTCCCTTCTTCACCTCTGACAAGAAAACGAAGTCCTCGACCGCCATATTATTTTCTGGGACGCTCAACACAACCGTCCTGTACAACCCGGAAATGACATCGTCAATCCTCACACCGGCATTACTGAACCGATAGGTTCTCAAGGCTGTACTATCGGCCCTCCAGCAATTGACTTCTTCGTTCACAACATCACCCTGCCCCCCTCAGCATTGTCGCCAAATCCTTTCCGCGGACTTCGAACTGAAATGATCTCGACTCTGGAAGAAGTGCTTGCGAGTATTGGAAAGCATATAGCGGATGGGGAATATCAAGTCATGTCCCTCAATGCAACTCGATACTCGGTCGTTCTTGTAGTCAGGTCAATGCGGGATCAGATGGAGCTTGACGATTTGTTCATGCTGATGAAGACGACACTTGCATCTCAATTGGCAGAGCGGAGCAGAGAGATTGCGAGGGGTATGAAGAATGCTGGGGAATGAAGATTTCTGATATTTGCATGACAGTGGCACAACAAATGTCGTTTGGTCATTGAAGTTGCATTGCTGCATTGTTTTTTCTTTAGTCAATTCGGGCTAGTTCCTATTCAGAAATAAACACGAACCCGAGCAGAAGCAAGGGATCCTCTTTTCCCATCTTCAAACGCTTCAGTCACGCGGTAATCTCACCAATCAATCGATCTTGGCAACTGAAATCTGGAGAGGAACAGAAAAATAAGCACTAGCTAGATGCATGGGTTCATCAATCGGAAAGACCCAAAGAGCTTGGGGATTTAAGCGAGGGCGATTAGGGCGAAGCTGGAGGGAGCTCAGTGTCAGTTTTCACTGCAGGACGACTTAATAATGGCCAGGTTTGGTAAATTAAATCCAAACGTGGACAACCCCGGTACAGATTCTGTTATAGAAGAAGGAGCTGATTCGAGAGCACGAACGCCAAAGTCGGGCTTGATACCTTTTCTGGTATCAAAGACGAACCCGAACAATGCTGAGCTTCCCAATTGTCAGAACGTACCATTTCTGTCGTTCATGATACATAAACCTTCGATAGACTCGATGATGGCAGTACATAAAGGTATCAACGTCCCGAACCTATCCACAACCAATGTCCCAAAGTCATAAAACCTTTCGTCACTAGCACTGCCCTTCACCCTCTTCGCCAACCCGAAACAGTCATGGCCAGACTCGATGACATTGCTAAGCTCAAGACGATCCTAAGCAAACTCTCCAACGACGTCTCTCGGGATGAAGAGCACCGCAAAAATATTCTAGGAGTTCTTCGACAGTATGTAGCTGTTTTTGAGTCTCCACTGGAGGTGATTTGGCGAATGATGATGGAGGCAAGAAACATCTTTGAGCAGCGTTAGTTACGTGCTGACTCGATACCTTGCAGCCCCACCAGAGTGCTTCTCTCAGAGCAGCTATGGCGATGGGTTTGATTGAGCTCATCGTCTCGGGAACCAAGACAGCCAGTGAGTTGGCAAGCTTGACCAGATGCGACAAACAATTGATCGGTAAAGCCTTCGCTTCGACCTTGGCTGAGATCAGGATATCTAACAAGGGCAATAGTTCGAATACTTCGACCTCTATCGACGATGAAGATAGTTGATGAAACCGGATATGAGAAGTACGCCGCGACACCCATCACCAAGATCCTCACCGTGCCTTCGGTAGGAGGCGGATTTAAATTCATGTTCGACCAAGCAGCAACTTCGGTTGTCCACATGCCTCAATACCTCGCCAAAACATCATTCAAAAATCCTGAGGGACCGAGTGGAAATTTCCAGAGCGCTTTCAACACTGATTTGCAGATGTTTCCTTGGCTTATGGAACATCCAGAGCAGATGTCTAATTTCAACGACTTGATGATGGGGCAAAGGATGAATCGTATTGAGTGGTTCAACTTCGCCGATGTTGACAGTATTTTGTTCGATGGGTATAACGCTAGCCATGTGGATGGCACTTTGCTCATCGATGTCGGCGGCGGTCGTGGTCATGACCTTGAAGCTTTCCGAAAACAGTTCCCTGAAGCGAAAGGATCCTTAGTACTACAAGATCTGCCGCCTGTGATTGATGATATTAAAGAGTTGCATGAAGATATCGTGAGAATGAAGCATGATTTCTTCACACCGCAGTCGGTAGAAGGTTGGTTGTGCCTGAGCCTGAGCATCTAGGCTTTGTCGTTTCGTCTGCTAACAAGTTCGTGATCCAGGCGCAAGAGCTTACTATCTCCGTTCAATTCTGCACGACTACTCTGATGATGTCTGCCGCAAGATCTTGACTCAAATTGTGGCAGCGATGAAGCCTGGATACTCCAAGCTGTTGATCTTTGAGTGGATTTTGCCAGATGTTGGTACACCTTTGTACCCCGCACTGCTGGACATCAATATGTTGGCTCTCCTTTCGGGTATGGAGAGAACCCAGACTCAATGGAAAGAGTTGTTGAATTGTGTAGGGCTGGATATCGTGAAGTTCTGGACGATCGATTCCGAAACGGAGGGTTTGATCGAGGCAGTGAAACGAGTATGACTGGCAAGCTCTTTTCCTTCGGAACGTGCCTAAGTGGAAAAGATCCTTGAACGTGATAGAAGCCTCAATGAAATCTTCTCACTATTGGCTGAATTCCCCAGAGATGACTGTCAAAGGCCAGTCCATGGACCACTTCCATTCACTTGGAAGCATAGCTGCAATACCAGATATTGCGGTGTCAGTAACCGATTGAGAAGACCTGACTCCATGCAACCACCATACGTGAGGAATCATATTTAGCAACGCAATATTTCTTGCCAGCAATACCAAAGCTCGGGGATACTTCATTTCGACAAGGTCGAGAAATCGTTTTGGAAGTTTAAGGGGCATCGTCGCAACTCTTCTCTGAATTCCTGGTTGGGATGGTTGGGCGTCGATTGCCTGATAGAGCGCTCTTAATTCCCTCGCCGTAGCCTTGTACACGGATCTGTCTCGCTTGGATACTTCTGAGTGCTCGAAGGTCTTCGATAAGAGATCCAAATCCTCCTGACCCCTTATCCAAAAGCTACTGTTCGAAGCTGGAGTTTCAAAATCCTCGATAGGCATGCGCTCCACGTACCATAGGTATGCAGAACCTGCCAACCACGGCCACATCTGATCAAACAGTGCTTGGATACCACGAGCCATGTAGTAAGTTTGCAAAGGTATCTCATATTGTCGACCTGGGACAGATGTATGTCCGGCCAGCCATGCGTGATGGCATATTAAAATTGCAGTGGCCAGCAAAAACTCGGCAGAATCTTGGGTGGCGGTGCTCAAAGCCTGTCTATGATTTGTCACAGATTTATCGAAGTACATTTCCGCAGCACGAGATACCTCGACGTCCGAAGGTGTGAGAGCCGCTTGATGCAGAGCAGAGATTCCGAGCAATGCACTTAGTACAAGGTCTGATTGAAATGCAAGGCGGGGTATGTCCATGGACCACATATGTTTGCCTTTCGACGAATTACTCTCTGGCAGCTGCCCGCAGGTAGATGTTGTATAGTGATGCATGAGCCTTAATTCCAGGATTCTCAACCGATCCGACGAAGCGGATCTGGTTGGACGGATGGTAAGGCTGCCCTGCACCTTAAATTCTGTATGAGCTCTGGCCGCATGAACTGCTGGCGGAGATGATCGGAACGAACCCCCAGATGATTCAATAAATACTTCATAATCGCAGCTCTTCCGACCATGAAATCTTCGCGCGCATCCGCCGCATATTGGCTGTTGTTCTAGGTTCAGTCAGCTTGGATCTACGCGTAGTGGCTCTTCTTGATTAGCCTGCTCATCTCAAAAAAAAAAGGAGAAACCTCAACCGACCATCACACTGTGAAGAGAAATTTAGTGTAACTGTAAACGGTCAATTGAGACGACTTGATGCTTACTTTGACTTTGCGAATTTTACAGGTCTTACAGCCCTTTCGTGATTTCTTATGAGCGCGTCGGGGCCGGAGCTCGCCATCCCGCCAGATCGCGGTCAATGGGCGATCGAGCTCGGGAACCGACTCCATCAGGAATGACAAAATAGAGTCTACTAGTGTGAATGTTGTACTTCTGAAAAGTGTCGATCGAGAATGAAGTAAGATTGTTGTAAAGTGGTAAGCCGAGGCACAGCACAGCAAAGTCATCATGTGAATTGTCAGCATTTAGTCAGCTTGGCAGACTCCCTTATTCTAGGTACTGTTGATTAAGGAAGATTTTATTATGTTGCGGGAGCCAGGATCCTCTCGTACAGTCTTTTAAGGCGCGTATCGATCGGCGTCCTTAGTGTCGGCGATACCGCCATGATCCCATCGACATTGATCTCCCGTCCGCAAGATATGGGGTATTCGCTTAGCAAATGTCAACACCTCCTGACTCGCTCCAATCATAAACCGAGAACCCCGAAAGCAAGAGAATACCTTGAAATTCGATATTCGACAATCGAGAGGCTCTAGATTCTGACGAAGTAGATTTCAATGTGAGCTAAGGACCTCTTCTCTTAGGAGTAGTCGTGTCAGAAAAGTGCATCGAGAATTGATATCGTGGCGAGATATGATCTCAGGCCGATTGCGTGAAATGGTGCGAAAAGTAATCATCGTCACACATGGAGATCGGGAGTGTGATAATAAAACTTCTTTATTCCACATTGCTCTGATAAAGGCAATTCTGCAGGATTTTCGCCTGGAAATAGCCAAGATGATCTCGCATCCCTCGTGTAAGATCACTTGAGGGATTTGGGTGCTGCCCCAAACCTTGACTAATATTCCTGACATGCCAAAAGCCCAAACTTCACCCAATCGAGGGGTCTCTTGGCGATTCATCCAGCGAAATTATCATAAGTCTCCAATGTTGCGGCAACAATGCCTCCAGAAACCATTCTCTGGTAACCATCAAGACAAATACTACTCACTTGGTGAGAGTCCCTATGATATGGGGAATGACATGACAAAAGGGCTCATCAGAAGGCTGCTTCAGATCAACTTTCTGCCAACTCCCAGCCTCTTTCAACCACTTCCCCGAGTCGCGTGTTATAGAGCACCCGCCGAGAAAATGTGGCCAAACGAGGTCGATTGTTGCTGCGAAGGGTGTTAGTCATCCATTCCTCTAGAAAATTATTCTTGTAGTCTCAGGCCCGTGGAAAGAACCCGATGAGAGCGAAGACGAACCTTGCCACCATTTCACAAACCAACCTTGCCATTGGAATACAACCACATGCTCGTATAGAATCCAAGACCCACCCTCTTTTAAATACCCATATAATTCGCCAATCATTTTCTTCGGCTCACTGACACTGCAAAGGCACTATTTCGCATTAGCACCATGCAATCGCCAAGCCCACTCGTCACTTCGCCTCAATTATTGACTTTTGTCCCCGCATTGTCAATATCAGAACCAAAGAACAGTACCCATGAAAGGAAAAATGAAGGTTCACGAACCTGAATCGTAACGATAGTATCCACCTCCCCTCTCTTCACCCATTCTTCACCCAAGTCCTCCACTCCAATTGGCACAATCACATACACATCCCCCAACTCCGCTTCCTTGACCCTCTCTCTCAGCTTAGCATGTTGGTCCACATTGGGTTCGACACCATAGATCTTCGTCACCTTCTCCTTGTCAAAGCAGCCCACCCACTCTCCGTAGCCAGCACCAACTGTGGGTGTTAGCAAGACATACAATTCCGTGTACTGGTTCATTTGCTCAAATCTAGAGAGGAGTATTATAATTTATGTCGACGGGGAAAGACAAAAATAAACAAGAGAACCCACTGTCCAATACCACACCCCTCGCTTCAGCAATCAGTGGCCCTGCTCTAGGAAGAGCATTCTCACGAGTCTGCGGTCCAACCTCTCCCCAAAAACGTGCAAACCATGCATCTTTAAATTTAGCTGGGGAAGCAAAAG
Source organism: Cadophora gregata (assembly GCF_030347475.1). NCBI lineage: Eukaryota > Fungi > Ascomycota > Leotiomycetes > Helotiales > Ploettnerulaceae > Cadophora > Cadophora gregata. Next base: position 550,035 of record NW_026695935.1, on the reverse strand, counting down.
TAGAAAATTGCTGTGTGCGGATGAGTGAGATGATCGTGAGTGGGAGGTAGGAGGCCGAGTAAGCCATGAAGAGGAGAGGGTCGATGAGGTGCCAGAGGATGTCGATAAGGGTCAGGGCGGGGTTGGGCTCGGGAGAAGGAGCCATTGTTGATAAGTGGAGTGGATTTGAGGTGGTGTGTTGTGAAGGTGGGATGGGATGTTGGGAAGTGAAGCGAGTTGGGGGATGTGCGGGAAAGCCATATTTATAGTAAGAAGACGTGCTAGCGCGGCGGGAGGTTCATCCGAGCTAAAGGTCATCTATTTTCCAGTAGGAACTCTGTTTCCCCGTTTTTCGCGCTCATATATTTATTACATCCATCTCTATGTCCGATTTGAGACGTGGACTGACTAATGGGTAGACCAGAACTTGTGTAATTGTTTCGGAGATGTGAGGTTGGAAAAAGTTGCTGCAGTTCACGTTTGCTGTTGGCAGAATTAAGGTTGGGCTCGGCCAGATGAGAAAGCTTCATATAAACAGACGAGGCATCGCCGAGAACCATTATGCGCTCTCCTGCTCTTTACACAAGATATGAGCCGTCTCACAAGCCACTTGACTCATTGGATCAATGCTGGTGTAAGAATAGATGGTGGACATCCCGCCACACTTTGTACACGGAGATATTCCATCCCGTTTACTATATACACCTAGATCAACACATGTCACATCCTACTCTTCGGCATCTTCTTGTCCTCCAACGCATCAAGATCCTTCTTTTTGTGGAAATGCGGTGCCGCCTCATGAAGCCACTCCGGCTTGATCGGCATACAGTTCCGCATATACTCCTTTGTGGTCTGCACCAACTCGTAATACAGCACCATCTTGATAGGCGGATTCGAGTCCATCAGCACAGATGACGGATGGATGTGCACTGTTGTATTGTTCTTGACGGTTCGGTAGCTGTCGCCACCGCGTTGGATGCGTGCTGCATTGGGAAAGAAACCCGCCGTGATAGCTTTCTGGATCGGGACTAGCTCGGCGGCTCCAACGCTGGACATGGTAACCTCAACTCGCTCGCAAAGCTTAGCGATTTGATCTCTGATGTCACGAGCTCTGGTAAGCGATCTTTGCTGCAGGAAGTTCTCCTTGGCCCAGATGGGGCTGAAATCGTTATCAACCCATTGGTTCCAAATGTTCAAAAGAGTGAGGTGGTCGCCTCCTTCCTTGACTGTGAAGCGTGCTCGGGCACTATCGGCGTGTAATTTCTTGTCCTTGGGACGGAAGAACAGTGCAGCTGCTTCGCTTAACATAGAGACAATAGATAGCACTTCCTCGACGCAACCAAGCTTGTCTGCTGCGAGAACAGATTTTGCAAGCATGATATCCATGGGGAATTCGGCCATCTTGCGACCAAGTGAAGTCAGCTCTCCATTGTGGTTGAGCGCTTGCAGAGCGAAAAGCTGATTCAGTGCTCCGATCAAGGTTTCCGTTGGTGGAGGATCCATAAATTCGAACTCCAGTAGATCATTGATACCGAGGGACTTCAGAAGCAACACGATTCCATTGAGATTAGTTCTCTGGATTTCGGGTGTAGTACTTTCTTCCATCTCATTCATGAAAGCCCATTTTGTGTACAGTCGGAAACATTTTCCAGGACCGACACGTCCAGCACGACCACTTCTCTGGTTCGCTGATGCACGGGAACATGGTACAGCCACCAATTGAGACATCCCAGTTGCGGGATTGTAGTTGTTCTCCTTGACGAACCCTGGATCGATAACATAAACAATGCCGTCAATAGTAAGACTGGTCTCGGCAATATTGGTAGCTAGAACGACTTTGCGAGCGCCATTCGGTGTAGGCTCGAAGATCTTGCTCTGTAACTCCGATGGTAAGTTTGCATAGATAGGACACACAATCAATTCCGCAGCTCGGTTCCCTAGCTTCCTCGATATTTCTGTGATATTTTGCTCCGCCGCCTCAATTTCATCTTGACCTGTTAAGAAAACCAAGATATCACCCTTGCCCTGCGAGGTATGGATTTGAAAGACTGTGGTAATAGCTGCGGCCAAGTAATTGGCTTCGGGCTGCGGAGTGTAGTGAATATCAACGGGGTATCGTCGACCTGGGATGTTGAAAATTGGTGCATCGTCGAAGAACTCGCTGAACCTTGTCGCATTCATCGTTGCGGACGAGATAAGAATCTTCATCTCTGGTCTGGCTCTTGAGAGATCTTTGATGAGAGTGAGAAGGATGTCTGTGTGGACAGTTCTCTCGTGGGCTTCGTCAATCATCAGAGCCGAGTATGCGCCTAGATCTGGCTCTGTCATGAACTCTCGCAATAACATACCATCCGTCATGTACTTCAAGATGGTCTTGTCGCTCGTGGAATCCTCGAATCGGATCGAGTATCCAACTTCATTTCCTACCTTCACCCCCATTTCGTCTGCAACACGTGCTGCAACACTCATAGCGGCCACTCGTCGGGGCTGGGTGCACCCTACTTTGAGGCCATCTTTTGTGTATCCAGCTTCGTGTAAGTATTGCGGCAGTTGGGTAGTCTTTCCACTTCCTGTCTCTCCAACAATAACCAAAATCTGATGCTCCTCTAACGCGGCTAGAAATTGCTCTCGGTATGCGTAAATGGGCAAGCTTTTCCGGGTCTCTTCCATTGATAATGCCTTCGTCTCCGCAGCCTTCAACTGTTCGGAGAGAAACCTCTCTTCCTTGCTCAGTCCTTTGCCCTCCCCTGGAAGTGCCGCATCTTGGATCCACTTAATACCCTGTTCAGCATCCAGAACATAGTCGTACTCGTTATCGTCATTACGTTCCCGACTTTGTATCTGAGCCTTGGCTTTCGAAGCTTGCTCTCTTTCCCATTCATCATGCTCAGTAACCATTTTCTCCTGGCCATATTCGTCCCTCTCCACATACCGCTTGTACATAGCCTCTTCTTTCTTCTTCCTGTCAATTTTCCCCTTCTCCGTAATATAATCATCTGGCATCGCATATCCATCGAGATGATCATCGATCCGAAGTCGCTCCTCTGCAATCCGTAAGACCTCTCTGTTCTTCGCGAATTCTGCCTTCTCCCTCTCCGTCAACCTCGCGCCACTTCTCAATTCCTCCGTCTCCTCTGCAACTTGTTTCCGCAAAAGCGCTAGTCGTTCTGTCTCGCGCTTCTTCAGGTAGTCCTGCCGTGACCTCTCTCGCAGATCCGGCATAGCTGCGCTTCTGGCAGCAGCATCTTCCGCCAAAGCTCTCCTCTGAGCCAGAATAGTGCCTTCTTTCGTAGATGACCGATCCTCAACAATCTTCTTCGTCTTATCCGCGTCTTTGGCATGTAATCGCTGCACAAACGCATCCTTCTCTGCCTGATCTCTTCGCCTTTCTCTCTCATCTTCGTCCAGCCCATCATCTTCATTCTCGTCGTGTGAAGTCTTCACCCGCTTAGAAGCCGATTCCTGGAATTCTGGTTCGGGCTCAGAGATATATTCCTCATCTCCCCATCGGTCCTCGAACTCGGCCTCGTTCACATCTCGTTTGCGAATGGTCTTTGAACGGTGGTTGTCCTCACGCCGAGGGGATCGTTGTCTCTCTCGACGGGGAGATCGCTCTCTTTCTCGGCTTCGATCTCGGTTCTTTTCTCTTCGAGAGGATTTTTCGCCATGCCGTCGCTTTTCCTTCTTTCTCTCTACAACTTTTGTAGGTCCCAGATCATCATCTTCCATAGGAAGAAGAGCGTATTTTTTGCCGCTCATATTTGGTGATTGGGAAGGATGAGATGGCTATCAAATCCTGATAGAACGATTAGCCGAGCTCCGTATGTCGATGAGGTGGTGAATAACAGACCTGGGAGGAAAGAGAAAAGAAGGAATGGCGTGAAGAAAATAATCAAATCCACGAGGTTGCTGTTCTGCCTTCTCGAAAGGCTAAGCTTTGGCTGCTGCCATGGATCAAAGTTACTCCGTGCCCGCAGCACCAAACCCCTGCCCTCCCGTCAATCCATCCCCTGGAGAGACCAGCGTGTCAGTATCCAACTGCCCGCCAAATAAATCTGGCCCATTCCGCTCCGGTGCAGCACCTTTTGTCAGAACCCATTGTTGAGACACCTCCACATTCACTTCACATAATCCCAGGTCTAGGAGTTTGTCTGTTCTTTCTGATGCTTGAACCTGTTTCTTCAATTGCAATTTGTTGAAGCTCTAGGCTTTTTTAGGAGCAGGCGCAAGGAGGCGCAAAGATGTGGTTCCCTTCAACCTCCCTCTTGCTGCTATGCATATTCTGCATAATACAAGTAGCTGTCTGCACGGAGGACTTTTACAAGGTAAGAAAAATATACCGTCGATTGTAACTTGAAATTCCAATAGTGCAATGCTAACTACTTGCAGCTTCTTGGGATTGATAAGCACGCCTCTGACAAAGATATCAAGCGTGCATACCGAGTGCTGAGCAAGAAATACCACCCCGATAAGAATCCGTACAACTTCCTTTACATCAGGCTACTCAGGCTATACCATTGCAACCCTCACTAACACCACGAACAGTGGAAATGAGAGCGCGAAGCAGAAATTCGTCGAAGTCGCGGAAGCCTACGAAGCTCTCTCCGACCCCGAATCCCGCAAAGTCTACGATCAATATGGACATGAAGGCCTGAAACAACGGCAGCAGGGCCAAGGAGGCGGCCACCATGATCCATTCGACATGTTCTCGAGGTTCTTCGGTGGAGGTGGACACTTTGGACACCAGCAAGGGCAGAGACGAGGCCCAGACATGGAAGTCAGAGTCGGAGTTCCTTTGAAAGATTTCTATAATGGCCATACAACCGAGTTCCAATTAGAGAAGCAGCAGATCTGCGACGAGTGCGATGGGACCGGAAGTGAAGATGGACAGGTCGATACTTGCAATGTGTGCCATGGTCATGGTGTGCAGATCAAGAAGCACATGCTTGCGCCAGGAATCTTCCAACAGGTGCAAGTTTCTTGCGATGCTTGTGGAGGACAGGGCAAGACGATCAAGCATAAATGTCCAGTTTGCAGTGGCCACAGGGTTGTACGGAAGGTTGTCACACATCCATTGGTAGTTGACAAGGGAGCCCCAAAGGGACACCGGATCAACTATGAGAACGAGGCAGATGAGAGCCCGGATTATGTGGCGGGCGACTTGCGCGTGACGCTCGTTGAGAAGGAGGCGAACTTGGACGAGGATAACGAGTTGCGAGTCGACGGAACATTCTTTAGACGCAAGGGCGATGATTTATACTGGAGAGAAGTCCTTTCGCTCAGAGAGGCATGGATGGGACACTGGACGCGCAACCTGACCCATCTCGACGGACATGTCGTAGCGCTCTCCCGCAAACGTGGGGAGCCCATCCAACCCGGACAAATCGAGCGTGTAAAGGGCGAAGGAATGCCAAAATGGCACGAGGACGGCGACAGCGTGTACCACACAACAGAATTCGGCGACCTGATTGTCGAATATCAAGTCATATTACCAGATCAGATGGAAAAGGGCATGGAGAAGGATTTCTGGGCATTGTGGGAGAAGTGGAGGAAGAAGAATGGCGTAGATCTGCAGGCTGATAGTGAGAGGCCGCATGGACCCGTTTCCCAGAATGGGAAGGATGAATTGTGATATATGTACCATTAGAGTAGATGGTGACTTCTCTACCAATTTAGAGCGTTTCTTGGCTTACATCTTGCTTCTTGATGTTATGTGAGCAGGGCGCGAAGCCAAACCAGGAGTAGATGTTCTACGGGTTATGAGATGACCCACATTGGCGAGCAGACCCCAGCAAAATGGAAATTCAACGATCATTGAAAGACAACATGCTTCTGCATTAATCCACGTTGGTTGTGTTGGGTAACCACAGGACTATGGAGGCCGGACCATGTTCTGAATGAATAAGAAAATATTGAGTTTCCGTTCCACCCGTTTAACATTCGCAAGGAGAAAATTTTATTACTTTTGCTTCAGATAAGCGATGTTTTGATGTCGAAGCGAGATAGAAAGAAGCTTCGTCATTATTATCATTGGTGTTAACTAGACTCCTAGCTTTGCTCATCATACATAAATGGTATTAAATCTGGTGAGTAGAACAAAATAGAGGACTCCGTCATGACAATCGTAAAAGGGAAGCGCTTATTCAAACTCGTCGGGTATCTCATCTCAAACTCCCTCCTCTCCCAGCCATCACCCATACCAACGTTTCAACTCCACCTCACAACTTTAAGTCCGTCCAAACTCCTCCAAACATCTTCGATTCCAGTATCCTGGAGCCGTAAATAGATGCCAGGCATCTAATAGCGACGATACCACTTGCGTCTCCCGTGGTGGGCAGCATCCACATGCGCCGTCTTCGTCCGTTTCCGGCTAACCCACCATCCCAGAATCGCACTGGCCAAGAAGAAGATAGATGCCAAGAACAAGAAAGCAATGGTAGCCTTAAACTTATCACAAGCGCCTCCATTTGTGATCCCACGCCAATTCCACACGCTACCGCACTGTTTATCATAGTGGGCCAGCAAGCCAAACGCAACCATAAAGCCGATGAACAGGAGAAGATCGACTGGCCAGTGAAGGAAGGATGTGGCGAAGGGGAGGAGGAAGAGTAGGCTGAAGAGAATGCCGAGGGCTGCGATGACTTCCACGTAGATGAAGCGCTTGCGGGATCCGGCGGAGGAGTGGCGGGTGTTGTGGAGGTATTCACCGTTGAGGCCGGCGACGACGGCTGAGAATGCCAGCTGTTGGGTGAGAAGTTAGTTGGTGTTTGGATTGAGAGGGTAAATTGGGGGAATGCTTACCTCGCCAATGCGAAGGCAGAGGGAGAGGACGTTTGACAAGACCATTGTTGCGGGTTAGGCGAGTTGTTGTTTGGGATGCTTTGGTATGGGAGAGTGTTTGTATGGCTTGGATCACTGAGAGGGCGAATCAGAGGGCAAAGGTTGGTACTTGTAGAAAGGTACATGTCATGGAACCAAGTGGTCTACAACAAGGCCAGCAGCCGAACAAACTATGATGCAACATTTCTCTCTTTGCGTGACGCAGCCTAAGCAACAAGATCATTTCCACACACAAGACATTGCCCAGCTCCAATCCAAGGCTTTGAGATTGGCTCACCGTTTTGTCCTGCGATTCAGCCCTGCCTTGCCTGACTCAAAGCCACGAGGCCGCTTTCACCACCCCAGGCTCACAACACCCGTCTACCCAAGCAAATGGAATCCGGGGAAGATTACAGTACCACACCACCAGGCGCCCCGGGCGCCAACCCAGTGAAGTCATACACAGGCCCCCAGACTGGTCGACAAGAGCCTCCTTCCTTGATTCTGTGGCGCGCGCTCTTTCTTTAACTGTGGCGTCGCCATATCTGAAACATAAATCCTTGTCCACAACGTCCTATTAAAAAACAACAAAGGCGCTACCTTCGTCATCGGAACCTTGCTTGGGAGGACATGGACAGCACAACAAAGCGAAGCAAATGCAAGCAAGCAAGCGGACAGTGAAATGCGGTGTGATGTGACGGGTTAGGTTGCGAAAAGCAAGCTGATGTGGAATATTATTGGATGTCGTGAGTTACCGTTGGACAATTAAAATCGTGAGGAGGGAGCACCTGATCTCTGCCCATCCACTTGCATGTCAGGGCATGACTTGGCGAGAAAGGCTGAAAAGCTACAAGGACTGCGAATCGACGATAATTCTCAGAACTGGTGATCCATACTTCAGAAAAGACAGCTCACCGTGTTGCGTGAAATAAGATTTGCGGGAGGAAATGCAAGGGCTTGGTTGGACGTTGGATTCATGTTTGGGTGGAATTCTTGGAATGTTGTTGGAAGAAGGATTCGCCTGCCAAGGTTAGCGGCGGCTTAACCGCTGTCGTGGCTGACGACGTGTGGCTGATCGCCCAGATTTGAGGTGGAGAGGGAGGGTCTGGACTAAATCCCCCCTCTTTTCAAATACTTTGATTCGGAGATCTTGTCCGCGTCAAGCTGTTTGTTGATTAAACTCTGTTGCGCATGACTTGGCTTCGTTGGGATTCTGACGTCGAAACGGATAGCCGGCTTGAACTATGGCAGGGATTCCGAACCAAGATTTTGTGAACACCAGGCTGGCAGCAAGGAGATCGTGATATTTCCTAATAACCATCGCTGGCGCAGCTGCCAAATATTTTCAAAAACCTCGTTCTGCCTGAATTGTCAAGTCAGACGATTTTTGGGATCCTTCGTTTCGTCCCTGAAGTCCAACTTTCATGTCCCAAACGGCCTTCATGACACTGGAATGAATAATATGTTGAGCACCACAGTTGGCGAATATGTCTATACAGTGCATTCTGGGAATATCTTCTTGTGTTCCTTCGACCAACTTCTCTTTAAGCTTCCCTGTATCTGCATACTTAGCTTGCCGGCACCTGAATCGTCGTACGGCACCTGAATCGTAGTGGCATTCTGCACAATGTGCCGTGATTGGTTTAGAGGCTTCACCACAGCTGCACTACTCTCTTCGTCTTTCACGCGTGCAAGTCGAGGATGACCGGCTCGCCACCTACGATCGCGTTTCCCTCTATCCAAATGTCCACACTCCAGTTACTGAGCTGCAGTGTGACTTTTTCGCAGTACCTATCGCGAGAGACCGGAACAAAGGCGCTTTTGCCACCCTTACACCTTTCCTGCCGAGTTTTGGACCTTCGAAGCAGCCTGCTCAAGAGCCTTTTCGCGGTGATATGGAGGTGCAATATGATACACAATTGTGTGGGCCATCGTCCCGGTAACAGGTCCAACCCACCAAACCCATTGATCTAAAGGCGGACAGTAAGTAACACGGCAAGAACTTGGACGTCGACTACATACGATGAAAGTCTTTCCTAGCAACAGCAAAAGCGAAGCAACGAGCAGGATTCATGTTCGCTCCAGGAAATCCCTCTGCAATTCCAACCGTCGAGAATGCCGTCAAGCCAAGCACGCATCCCACAAGGAGAGGTCCCATCTTTGGACCAAACGTTTGGCCACATCTGGGATCAAGACCTACTCCGAATGCAAGGAATCTGAGCACTATCAGTCTGGACCTCTCTCTCATCTGAAGAACTTACAGCATTATGAATGTTGTCATTGACTCGATAAGGTATGCTTGACCAACTTCAAGCACTGTTGTGTCGAGCAGACACCCGCCTCCCTGATATCTGATCTGAAAGTTAACCCAGAAATGCTGTGGATCTGGAGCGCCTTACGCTGTTGCAAGCTTGCCACCAAAGCTTCCTCTGATTAGAGCACCAGCAGTTGCTGCTCCAGCCGTCTGGGCGATCAGATAGAGGATTCCTCGAGAGAAACCAGTAAGTCCCGCTGTCATTGTTGCAAACGTAATAATTGGATTCACATGCCCTCCAGATGATGGAGCCATGGCATAAATGAACAGACTGATCAAGAAGATGTTTGTAACGCCGACATATGCCGCAGGTTGGCTTGTGTGGAAGTTACCGATCACTGTATCGATCATCCCAGACAAATAACAAAGCGCCGTTTCGCCAATAAATTCAATGAACTGGGAGCAGAGTTAACGTTGTCAGCAGTACCAGTAACGGTGCTGGCTGTCAACACCTAGGAAGTTCACTTACAGCCGACTTCCATATGTTGATGTCATCCCATCCATCGGTCAAGTATTGGAACAGAACTTTCTCCCATCTGGCCGACTTGACGTACTTTCTGCTGTCACGACGAAGGTCGGGTGCAAAAGATCCAGGAAATTGAGTTGCTTGGGATGGGATGAGCCTGCCTTGCGAGTCTGATATGAGATCCTCCATTCTGGGTATGCAAAAATCTGAAGATTGGTGATACATGCAAGGGAGAATTTGTACACGAACAAACAAAGTAAAAGGACTGTAAATCAATTTGAAATGGTTTCTCATGCTTGGAATGCTAATGGTAAGCAAAGATTGCCGTGCTAACAATGCACAACCATGAATAAGCAGAGTCAAACCTGAGCAAGTGAAACTGCTCGGTGGACACCTTCAATGCCCGAAGGAGGACACCCCCATATAATATACACAGAGATGAGGCTCTCCAGTATCTCCTGAATCCCCATAGGCTATCGGATATGGCTTTTGGTGCTCGGTGTTGATTTGTTGCTGTTGAGCTCTGGATTCTTGGCACATCCGAATGCCGAGCTGAAAGTAGCTGACTAAGCATGGCTGAATCACCAATCAGAACGAACCATTTGAAATGCATCAATCATTGCGAACTTCATATCTGAATAACCTCAAACATCACAACAGCCATTGCGCCACCTCACAGCGACAATGGCATCCAAACTCGCCCCCTTCATATTCCGCACTGTCGCCCGACCTGCCCGCATAGCTACACGGACGCAATGCCGCTCTTTCACGGCTAGCTCAAGAGTTGCGAGTGATGCCCTTCACGTTGTACGTCTTCTTGAAGCTCCAATCGAGCTTGCATAGACTAATGGATCTGACTCTAGCACCGAGATACCCCCGTGAACAATGCTAGCATTCCTTTCAAATTCACCGAACAGAACAACAAGCTCGTCGATGAGATCCTAAAGAGATACCCTCCACAATACAAGAAGGCTGCTGTCATGCCCCTTCTCGACCTCGGACAGAGACAGCATGGGTTCTGTAGCTTGAGTGTCATGAACGAGGTTGCACGCTTACTGGAAATGCCACCAATGCGAGTCTACGAAGTCGCTACATTCTATACCATGTACAACCGGGATCCCGTTGGAAAGTGGCACGTACAGGCATGTACAACAGTAAGTAGGGATGAAGAGACTGGTGCCAATTCTGATGGCTGATGCTGAACATGTAGACACCCTGCCAACTTGGAGGCTGCGGCAGTGACGTGATCGTCAAGACGATTTCCGAGCACCTTGGTATTAAGGCTGGACAGACAACCAAGGACGGGCTTTTTACGTTCGTCGAAGTCGAATGCCTCGGCGCCTGCGTTAACGCACCTATGGTCCAAATCAACGACGATTTCTACGAAGATTTGACCCCGGAAAGCACAGTTGCGCTTTTGACTGCTCTACAAGAAAGTGCGAAGTCGGTAGAGACAACTGCATCCAGCCCAGATGTTGAGGCTGGCAAGGGCGCATTGACCGGGGAGGACAAGAATGTTAAGAGCGGAGCGGATGTTGGAAAAGACTCTGGGAGGATATACAATAAGGGTGGTGTCAAGATTCCAGCTCCTGGTCCAATGAGTGGAAGGAAGACTTGCGAGAATCTGGCGGGATTGACAAATCTGACGAGCGAGCCGTGGTCAACAGAGGTCTTCCGCAAGGACTTGTAGACGAGCGTTGATAATCCAAATGTACATATTCCATCTGTATTTGTGCTTATCTTCGGAGCCCCATTCCACTTTCGCACGAGTACCGGATTGGGTACTCGGGGACTAGTCGTCTTGTGGCCCACGTAAGTAAATGGCTTCACGAGAAAGATCTCGGCACCCTTATCTTTACGCATTCCGAATCTTGTTTTATCTTCCTGATCTTAAAGCCGATGCCAATGAAACATTACAAACATATCTTCTACCAAAATCTGGTTGAGGCTCAATTACTGACAGGGGTCTATCAGCTGCCACCTCAACATCTGCGTCCGCACGTGTATTCTCGACATGCAAAAGATGTGAGTGCAATATGGAACTCAACACATCGCTTTCGGGTCTCACTCTGAGTCCCCTTCAAGAGTTTTTACGAGAATCGAGTAAGAAATCCGAGCTCGTCCACAGGAACCCTGACCTCACCGATCCACCGTACTTCAAAGAAGGCGATCCGGTCTTCAACGAACCATTGCTCCCAGCTACTTTATGCGATATTTGCCGGTCTATTTATTTCCTGCCAACATCCGGACTATCCGAGGATGAATATCAAATGGCAAGAAGAGCTTATCCGGAGAAGACTGATTGGGCATTTGACAGGATGGTATTCTATATTCATCAGCCGAGCCTAGAAGCTCTTTCCAAATCGTCCCAAAGTGGTTGCCATTGCTGTACATTGATTTGGAACAACTGCTTTGCAAATCAACAGTTCTCCGCGGTTCAGATGCAAGTCCGGGATCCGATTATCCTTGACGATTCCCTCGGAATGAAAGAAGTTGCGTGGCATGCGGATTGGTTTCCTGGTAACGGGAACTATATGGGTGTCCAATATGCCGGGAAGCCCTATGGATGGGCTCAATTGCGGTTTTTGCAAATCACAAGTCAGTCCTTCCAAGTACTACAGCATGCCAGAGTGTTGACAAGTGGGACCAGATCCTATGACGCGGATCCTTCAAGACAACGCCAATTCTTCTTCCTCAGTGCTGCACAATCTACGTCTTGCAAAGACATGGATGGCAGCATGTTGGAAAAATCATCCACTTTGCCTTCAGTTTAACATTCCGCCTATGCCAACTCGAGTCATCGACGTTGGTCCGCCTGATGGATCTAGAAGCCCCCGCCTTTGCACACCACATGTGCGCGCCAGATACTTGACACTTAGCCATTGCTGGGGACCGTACCAGATAGTCACCACCACGACCAGCAATCATAGCCAGAACTGCCGGGGGATTCCCATGGAAAGCCTACCAAAAACCTTCCAAGATGCGGTCAATGTCACGAGACAGTTCGGAATGCGATACATTTGGATCGATTCCCTATGTATCATACAAGACTCGGCAGAAGACTGGGCAAAAGGTGTGTCACTCCCATATGAATTTAGAATCAAGCTAATACTATTGTCTAACTCCAGAGTCAGCCAAGATGTGTGCAGTTTACAAGAATGCACTTTTTACGATTGCCGCATCTCGTGCATCTAGTGGTAAAGATGGCTTGTTTACATCAGAGACGCCCGTCCTACATACTCCATGCTTACTGCCACAATACGACTTCGTCACCAAAGGAGGGAATCAAATTCATATCCACCTCACCCGAGATCCCGAACCAACAGATGTGGGATTTCTGAAGAACGACCTCAAAGGACCCTTGTATGACCGAGCATGGGTTCTCCAAGAAGAGAAGCTCTCACACGCCACTCTAGCCTTCACAGAAACGGGCATGACGTGGGAGTGCTCGTACAGCATGGTCACATCGCAGGATCCGGCAGGTATAGATGATAATTTACGTCCTGATTACCTGAAATATGCCATAAAGCTAGGGGAGCGTTACTCTCGCATGCCGTCCGTCCTTCGAAAAGAGAAGGAAGACTTCAAAGCGCGCAATCCAACATATGACGAGAAGTTATTAAGGACACAGTTCATATCGAAGCGGGCGAATATCTATCAGGAATGGTGCGAGGCTGTCGAGCTTTATCTCCTCCGCCAAATCACTCATCCCGCCGATAGACTACCTGCTCTAAGTGGTCTGGCCGAAGCCACGAAGGAGGTATTATCAGATCGCTTCTCGCAAGAAAAGTACGTCGCAGGCATCTGGCTATACGATCTCGCGAGACAGCTAGTCTGGTCAACAAGCATGGCACATTTCCACTCCCGGAAGCACGTCCACCTCTACGAAAGGCGAGCACTCGGTAACCCACCTAAGAACCGCAGAACTCGGCCTCCAGAGCTGTACAGAGCGCCAACATGGAGCTGGGCTAGTATGCATGAGACGCCCGTATCATGGGGGATGCATTTCTGGGCAGACTGGGGCGGAGATTGGATTAAGTTGATTCTGGCCAAGACACAATGGACACCCAGCACTTTGAATCCATACGGAAATATTTCAAATGCAGAGCTTTGCGTCGAGGGCATGTTACTCTCCGTATTCGTTATCGGACAAGACGATCCATATTTGTACGACATAACCCCTGAACTTCTCCGAGAGACGCCTCCCGGTGAAGACCCTGCGCCGTTTGTGAAGATCGGGAAACTGGTTCTGGATGAGGAGAAGAGCTTGGTTGGGCTGAGGGATGGGGAGATGGGTGGAGCGATTATAGAGTTGTTGCCCATCATTTCGAGTGAGGATAGAGGTGAAATGCACGGATTTCGATGGAGCATTACGTGTTTGGCAGTTGTCAAGAGTGGTTTGGGGGATGGGAAGTTCAGGAGAATTGGTTTAGGCTTGGTGCGGGACTTGGACTACTTTCATCATGTCGACAGGAGGGAGATCGTACTTGTGTGAGATATTGCTTCTTTCAACACTAGGCTTATATTGGTGGGGTATAGTTGTTTTCGTGCTGGGCTTGCGATGGAGCTGAAATGAACGGATTTGATGATAGATTTCTATACTTCAAGAACAAACGCATTCCTCCTCTACAGAAGTCAGAAGACTTAAATTTCCTCGTTGCAATGCAATTGGACAAGCCGTTGCTTGTCAATGAATGATAACCAGACCAACACAGGGATATTCAGAATACAAGGCGAGACGTGTCGCCAGATACTTTGGAATATGGCAAAGAAGAGATCAGAGCCGCGTCCCGCTTCTCTAACAACGTAATTATACCCCCCCCCCCCCCCCCCCCCCCCGCACTATCTGAAAAGTCATATTCTATTTCCCGTCTCTGTCCTGTCCTCACAGGATCGTCGCTTACATTTCCCCATAGGTCGGTCAGCCTTACCGAGCCGAATGCAGGAACGACCTCCACGATCAACCTCCTTCTCTAACCTTCAACACTTCCTGTGCTATTAGGACTTCGGTCTACAAAGTGACGATTCAATACAATCCATCTCAAAACAATTCATCAGAGCATATTTGTACCTCCAATCATACCCAAACATGGCACAACAGACCGACTGGAATACCGGTGACAAGAACGGCCTCGTTGATATCGGCACAACTCGTCTCTACCTTCAAGTTTGCGGCCCCGATCGGATACCCAACCAAACAATCGTGCTCATCATCCCGGGTTTGGGCTGTTGTGCATCATCCTGGGCAGCGGTCGTACGTCTCCTCCGTCCTCACATGCGAGTCGTCATCTACGACAGAGCTGGACTTGGGAAAAGCGAGCCATCACAACGACGTCCAAACATGTGCAATATCCTCCGAGATTTGAAGAAACTCTTGGAGGTGACCCACATCAAACCTCCTTTTCTCATCATCGCACATTCTTGGGGTGGAGTCTTGGCCCAGCAGTTTATTGCAACTTCTCCGCCCGGCAATTTCTCTGGTCTAGTCCTCGTGGAAGCCAATAATGAACATACTCTGAAAATTCTGGATTGGCGGGTGTTTGTTGAATGGGTCAACCTTTTTGATATCGATTACCCTAAGACGCTGAGAATTGAGAGTCGTCATCGAATGCTTCCCGTCGAGTGGACTGAATATCTGCAAGACGAGAATGGAGACGGGCATAAAGCACAAGCCAAGGCAGAAAATGCCGAGTATGCGCTCAGCTTTCCATTGTTGGCAGCGAATCATCCCCTTGACAGACAGGAACCTCTCTTAGGAGCCAAGCCTGTTAGCATACTCGTGGGCACCAACGGAAGAGACCTTAGCATGATGTATGACACTGCAGTTTCTCGAGGCTTTGGGACCCCGGACGAGGTGGCATATTTTAAGAGGTGGGCTGCGAATTTTGGAGAAATAGATTTCAGACTCCAGAGTGAAGCAACGAAACTATCTACCAACCACAAAGTTGTTCAAGGACCGGAGAACAGTGGACACAATCCGCATCTAACAGAACCAGATGCTGTTGCTGAATTGGTAAAATCCACCATGAGCAGAGTTTAGGTTTGTCGTAGATGTAATGCTACTTAGCTTAACCAGTAGAGGCACTTGTGGCAAGATGAGGAGTTTGGTCACTTCGAGATACTTTCCTCTATTATTGTACTTCAAGTACGAAAAATTAAAAAATGAGAGCAGTCTCATCTCCATAAATTTAGATCGGTCAATTTGACTAACGGTAGATGAGCTCGTCTCTCATATATCGACGTCTCACATGGCATTTTCAATGCGACAGCAAAGCTGACATGGGTGCAACACCGAAGTAATTTTCTCAAACAAGGAATCGACCAAAAGTCTGTAAACTCTCTTGACACATTCTACATTACTTTGTGGCCGCCAGGAAGCTCGGTCAACCCTGTCATGTTGTCTGGTTGTTAACGCCATCCCGTCACGCCGACGACAGTTTGGGGTTGGAGTACTTACATCCATCAATATCCTCCTCCACTACCACATTCTGGGAGCATCTGTTCAAGTCGGCAATCGATTGAGTCTTCGCAGTATTGCAGTTGACATAACAAGGGGTGTCAAGAATCTTCTGCAACGAATCGTCTTTCCAACCAAACACGTAATCGGCGTGATTTGCATACCCTGTCCTGTCACCGAATGACCACTGCCAGATTTTTAGTACGATGACATTTCTCGACAGGGAAATACACACCACAAACGGCTGACTGCCATCCTCAGGCCAAATAGACTTATCATTGAACGGTTTCGTATCCCAAATAACCTCAAACATCACCTGCGAAGTCCTCACAGGATGGCTCGCAGGACAGGGTCCGGCACTCTCAAAAGTTCCTGTCTCGGGGTAGGACATGTGTGACATGTGGTCTGGACTATCGAGGTTTTTTCCGTCCCAGCAGGTTGGGAAGCGGAGGGATGCCATGATGCCAGCTGCGCAGATACGGTTGGGGAAGGCGAGGGATTCGTGTTCCCGGGACGCCATCGTGTCGAGGCAGGTGTATGTGAGTTGGCGAAAACGTGCTGCGTCGGCGAGACTATGGGCTTGGACGTCGCCGATGAACATGCGGAAGCCCTGTGGAGATATTGTTAGACAACCTCTTCAGTCATGATTGTGTCGAATGAGGGAGGTTGAAATACTAACAGGTTGGAAAGCCTGAACCTTTGATTTCTGAGCCGTATCGTAGAGCGGGTCCTGCATATAATACACAGTCATGCCTCCACCAGCAGCACCTTCGAACCCAGCATTGGCAAGTTGATGGACGCGCTTATACGTCCCATTTCTCGCTTTGAAGTACAAAATAGCCGTCCAATAGTTGGAGAAGTCTTCACTCATTTGGCATGTGGTGCATGAGGATTCGCCAGGCATATCCTTTGCATAATCCATCGTTGCGTTGAATGAGTTCTGTCGATTTTAGTGATACTCGATGATTGATTTTAATGGGAAGCTGGACGTACGCCTCCGACGATTTGATGGACATGTGGGGATGGAATTTGTCCCGGGCTGACCAGAGGATCGAGTCTTTGTGTGACGAGTTGGGAGCACTGAAATCGAATCAATGCGATACTCGGACTGGTAAGAACCAGAACGAAGAGATATGGCCACTGCATAGTGTCTTTGATCTTCGCCGCACTATTGAGGGAGTTTGAGCACAGAAGCGATCTGAAAATGTGGATTCTACATCAACTCCCAGAGCATAGTCTCTTGCGACGTTTGTGACTTCCAATAACTTACTGAGAGTTAACTGTCGAAATTTGACAGTGATTACTGCGGACTGATGACTGCGGATGATTGATTCCGATGTGTATTCTTCCTGTTTGGACTTGTTTACTTGATAGAGGTTAATCGGATGCAATCTCGGCATTGGGTATGCGCAACCTTGACGGCCATAGAAAGAAACACGCCGGGTCTAGGAAAAAAGATCATTTCTCAGTCCCGATTGGTGTAAAGTACCCGATTACTGCTTTGTGGCCGTTTCTGTTGTTTAGGCTGCACACCCGGTTCAAGCCAAACAACATGATCTGCTCGTCGTTCGCTTAATATGTGGGCTGCAACTGCCGAAGTTCAACAAACAGGCTGTTCAACGATACAAGGAGCTTGAGTTGCACTGGAGCATGATAGAGTGCTGATCATTGCATTTCAAATTCAGATGATTTATCAATTTCTGTACAGAGATGAATTTCAACCCCACTGTCGAAGAAGCACTAAGCATCGTAGACGTCATCCTCAACGATTCATTTTTGGGGTTGCAGGGCTCCCAAAGAGTCTTTGAGTTCTAAGACCTGCAGAATAGTCATCAAGTAAATGCCTCCCAGAATGGCTATATTGCGAAGTATGTCAATTGCCGAGTGCCAAGTATCGAAGCAGACAATGACAGCACGCCTGGTTCATGCTACCGACGGTGGGTTATTTCAAAATTGCCAAATATCGATTATGGATATCTCGGATGGAAAAAAATTACAGTGGCAGCCGATCGAACATATAGATACGAAATCTCGTGAACTTCTAACCATCAGCTTTGATTTTCATCAACACGAGCTCAACCTACATTTCAAAAATGCGAATCAACACCCCGCTCGCGCTGTATGCCGTACTCGTAGGTATCGCTGCACAGACGGTTGTGGATGGATGTCCAAAAGGCGTGTACGCTTGTCTGGATGTGATCAACTCAAATTTGTGCATATCTCAGAATGCTATGAGAGGGACGAGAGAGGATCTGATCAATTGTGTAACGTAGGTGTGACTCGGACCCTCTCGCAGCCATGATCTCCTTCTAGTCTCCCAAATAAACACTGTATTTGCTAACAATGCTTCAGATACGAGAACAGTGCAAGTAACTTGACAGGGGCTGAGAAGGTAAACCAGCTCGCACGAAACAATGTCGTTTGTAGGCAATAAGTAAGGAGGGGCTGACAGATAGATAGCTCTGTCTTTGTCCCGGCTGTCACTCAGCATCGATAAATGCCGCCATCGCAAGCAAGTTTCCGCCGCCGTGCGGAACCAACGGCACAAATACCTGATTCCCTGTTCTTCAGCAAAAAGAAAGTGTCCACACTCTTTCTTTTTTCAGAAGATACAAGAAAAACAGTGTATGAGAGAGAAATGACTCAGAAGTGTTCTATTTAGTTGATATCATGAGAGGCTGCGTCTTCGAAAGTTCACGACAAAGAGTTGGAGTCTGGCACGGATTTAAAGCACAATGAGCAAAACATCAAATTTGAGCTCCTGACTTGAGTTCTCAACATCGACGGATCCGAAACAATGTTGTGACACACCACAACACGCAACAAGACGGCGCAAGAAGAGCATCACTCACACTTTGATCAAGTACACACACAGAAAAGTAAAACAGAAGAAGCCACCATTGACATAATTTCTTATTGGAGATAGAGATGCTGATATCCATGCCCTCTTCCGTCTTCCCGTCTGTTCCTGTTCTTCCAACCCCTCCATATGTGCGTATACCTGCATCCTGTATCGTGGCACAGCCTATCTAGAATACAAGAAGCGGAGTGATCTCTTTCTTTCTCGCTCGACCGCTCATAGATAAACAAACTCCGTGAAATAGTCTAACATCGCCGCGCTCGTTGCAAGTCCAATCTGATGATCTTTTGGCTGTCTACGTTTCTCCCACTCGTTAGCCCCTCAGCAAATGACAGCGAAATGAGCCAAGCCCCAACAAAGTCTGCTAGATGAAGAGATAACAAAGAGATGCTGCAAAATTCGAATGTAATAGAGGAGAAATAAATTGCGTCAAAATGGAAACAAATCAAACTCGCAGGGCAATATTCAGAAACGCCAACGCTGGTATCAAATCCGTAACTCTGGCTTCAACTCCTAATTAAATCCAAAATCCCAATTATCGAAAGCAGCAAGCTGTATGCCAAGTCGTATGCGTAAGGAGCACGTCTTCTTCATACGGTATCGTATCCAAATATACACACACTCCCCTTCCTTGAACTCTCCTCCCGCACCGGGACACAACCTACTCAGCTTCCTCATCAACATGAATCCGGAAGCCCGGTTTCCCAGCACCAGCACCTGAACCAAAGCCTATCCCAGATCCGGGATCATAATCAAACATGCCATCAGGCTGACGACTCGGGTACTCCGAAGGAACACTGCTGGCATCGCTCGCTTGGTCATCAACATCATCCGTCTCATGTCCCTCGTGCCGAAGTCTCGAACCAGAAGGAACGACTTTGCCGGCAGGGAGAAGACGGGGATCATAGCTGTTGGTATGTGTGTACTCATGATTGAAATCGAGATCATCCTGCACACCCTCCCACTCATCATCGCCCTGTCTTGGTTGTCCGAAACCACCTTCATCTCCCTCACCAGCATAATCTGAGTCGAAATCGCTGAGGGCATTCGCTTCGCCACCATCTCCTTCCTCATCTTCGTCATTCTGCTCATGATCATCAGCGTTCAGATCATCCGTTGTACTCCCCTCGTCCTCATCCCTTCTCATTCTATCCTTGACGCCTTCAGCACCGAGACCGAAGCCAAAATCATCCGTTGTACTCCCATCGTCCTCATCCCTTCTCATTCTATCCTTGACGCCTTCAGCACCGAGACCGAAGCCAAAATCATCCGTTGTACTCCCATCGTCCTCATCCCTTCTCATTCTATCCTTGACGCCTTCAGCACCAAGACCGAAGCCAAAATCATCTTCACCATCCCCATCCTCGTAGATCCCAATACTACTCCTGGTCGTACTCCTTGTCCTTGCACGCTCTACATAGGGTGCGTTACTATACGGCGTTGCATAAGCGAAAGGAGTCATGCCTTCCTCGCGCTTAGTATTCACTTCGTCGAAGAATGCGTAGGGACTGGGCGGACCAGTGGAATAGCGGGGTGTGTCGCGCGGACGTGAGGGAGAGCGTGAGATGCGGCGGCGTTTGAGGTTGTTCAGGTTGAGGTTGGGGGGTGGATGGGTGTTGAAAACCGGAGCAGAAGGGGCTCGAGAGGGCGAGGACTGAGTTTCGTGCTCGAACGAAGCGATGCGGCGTTTGACCGTGGGGGCGTGACTGGTCGCGGCGTGCTGGGAGGATTTGGTGGGGACTGTGGTTGGGAGTGGCATTGATGTGGTGCGTGTATGGACTGGTCTAAATGGATTCCGTTCTTTGAGTGGAGATAAGGGTGCTGCACGTGGCGCCGCTATAGATGTAGGTGTTGTAGAAGCATTAGGCGATGCAGCTGCAGAGGAGAAATGATCAGATGGTGAAGCCGGGTTGTAATGTTCATCTTGGTGGTCATGAGCGACAGAGCGGATGCTGAGAGAGGAGATCTGAGATGCGAAAGAGGAGTGGATGCTCTCATGAGGTGGATCGAGTCGTTCATCAAATTCCCAACAAGGCTCGTGAGCATCGGCTTCAGGAGTGTGATTGAAACTGGACTGGTCTGGGTACACTCTAGGAAGTTGGCGGAGTTTCTGCCAGGTCCAGTCGGCATTGTTGTAGCCAAGCTGTTGGATATAGCTGTCTCGTTGAGTGACATAGAGTCGACGAACTCCGGAGTGTCGCATAGCAACACTGGCGGATAAGAATGGGACCGTCCAAAGAGCAGGCGTGACCATCTCAGCAGGAGTCAAGTAGCGAAGACATGAGTCCTTGTGAACTTTTCGTAGAGGAATCCAAGGTGCTGACAGGCCGAGATAGTTTTTGAGGGTTGACGGTACCATACTAGTGTTCTCATCATCGTGTTGAGTGTATGGGTCCTCAGTGAGGACATCGGGCAGATCTCCGAAAGCTTTCAGCATCGCAGATTGGACATCCCTTGCATCAGCGCCTAGAATTCTGATCAACCTGACAAGACCCCTACTTCGAAGTCGTTCGTCGACCCTACTCCGAAGTCCACATGCTCTGGCCATCAGCCAAGATGTATCATGATCAGCAAGATCTGTAGCGGATCTTTCCCACGCGGAAGCCTGATCATGAGCAGTGAGACAAGCCTGAGCAGCAGCCATTGAGTTATTCTGTGTCTGCGTCCACTCATCTGTCTGCGTGCTGTTGAGCCTTGACCGTTGACTCATAGACTGCTGCCCAGACCAAATACCCATGAGGCGTGATCCAAACGGCAGGAAAACAACCTCAACTTCCCAAGGGTGGGCATGAGATGGTAGAGCAGCAGCTTGGAGTTCGGCAACTTGAGCTTCAAGTGCCTCGACACGAGAAGAGTCAAGACGGTCCATCGCTGAAGCGATCAAGGCGGTAGAAGTGACAGAAGCTCTGGAGTCAAATGAAGCATTGACAAGCTGTCGACTACTCACGCTACTAGCGTCATTAAGTGCAGCTTGAGCTTTCTCGACATCGCGAAGCCTTTCCTCGACTTCACAGACCCGATTGTCGAGGCGGTCATCCGCGTCCTGCAGATCGTCGATAGCGGCATGGGAGAAGGAGGTATTCTCCAAAAGGTCCAGACGGTGTTCGTGATTCTGGATCTTGGTGGGGTAATCTGCGAGATCATTGACCAAGTGCCGGAGTCGAGGGATGAGAGAGTCCTCGTCAGGGCCTTCAGCTTGAGTTAGCACCAGCGGCCCTGGGGCGGATCCAGATTGCTTGATTTGCCGCTGAGATTGGTCATCCTTTGCAATGGCCTTTCCAGATTGTTGAGTGAAATTGTTCAGAGCATCGCGAACATTATTGACGTCTTTCAGAAGATCAGCATCTGTCACTGGGTCCTGGGAGGCCCTAGCACTTGGAGTCGCGGCTTCGGTGAGGCTTTGCAAGAAAGCATTACCATTGGTATCTTCGTAAAGCTGCATTCTCTTTTCATTGACAGGATGCCGTCTGTGAAAGGCACTTCCAGAAGTGATTATAGGTACGGGATTGACAGTTCGCAGTCCCAGACCAGAAGGGCGGATGGAGGCACCTTGGCTGCCAGAGGTCATCGATCCATTTTCAGACGGAAGCAAACATTGAGATGGAATGGCAGGAAGACTTGTAACGGGCCCCGGATGAATATAACGGCTCCACTGGAGAGTATCCGGGATGGAGTCCTGGCCCCCTACCTCCGCCCTTGTATCGGGTGCAGAATGAGTCTTTCTAATGGGTACATTCTGAACGATGGTTGGTGTCGCATCTGTCATAGGAACATCGACAGAGGCTTGTCCAACCTGGTTCTGTGGACCATCATCATGGAAGCAAGCATGATGTTCACACATACAAAATCCTGACCTGGGTTGTGATCTGGGTGTACTATCCCCAAAGGTTGATCTCGGAGTTGCCAGCGCCTTGTCCCAGAATCGACGACATCCACACACTGGCGCGCTACCTCCTACACTGAGGTTCGTATAATTGCACCTCCCACTCGGAAGCCTCGTCTCAATCGGATCCTCATCATTCGTATGTCTATTCAAGAGCGGAGTATTATTTCCCGTAAGGAGATGCTGAGCAGCCATGGGCAAGATGTCGCAATTACAGTAAAATGGAATTGCAGGCGGAGTAAAGATCGAGGAAGGGAGGGCCTCGTCCAAGGCTGTGTCGCATTGAGGGCAGATGTTCGAACCGGCGGGTGCGCTGGCAGGCCGGCGGCTATCTCGTTTCTATCCAGCTATCCAGCTCTCCAGCATCGATCGCGAGGAAATCGCCTCCCATATATATATCCAATTGGGTGTAAATAGACAATCGGGTGTTGTAAGGCGAACGACGCGTCGCTATCGAGTTAAACCGGGTGCATCGCAATTCTGAGGCTGCCATCTCCAGTTAGTATTTAGCTGGTCCAGATAGCTGATCGCCTGCAGCCTCACGCACCTCTTTTCTCCGACGGATTGGCCGACCAGGACGCAGAAAATTCGCAAGTCGTTAATAATAGGGCGCGCGGATACCAAGTACAATTTTAATGGGAAAGAACGCAGGCACGGTGATGGCACGACGCTGACAAGTCTACGCAAGAGGGCCTGGGTGGGGTCAAGTCGAACACAAAAGAGGTTGCAAGCTCAGGCCGCGCGAGCGCGAGCTCCATGATGGTTGCCGAAGAGTGACTCCTCATAAAGCTCCTGACCAAGCCCAAGCTTATCCCCTTAAGCGAACAGGGGAAACGATGCCGATTCGTTTGAACTTCATTACCGCGAGGCGTTTGCACTGTTTCCTTGGCTGCGGGATTGGTTATCCATGCAACTTGAATGCAGCCGTGCCTCGACTTCGAGGCTGCGGGCCCAATTCAGACGGCTCGGGTCGCCTTTTCATTCGCCTCGAGTCCAATTGGCTGAGAAGAGGAGTGAGGCAAGGATATTGGCAGGGAAAGATAAGAAAGTCATGGGAACGATTGCCTTGATGATGCCTGCGAGGCTGGTAAAATATAAGGGTATCTGGCACCCGTTGCTGATGATATAAGAATCGTTAGCGAGAAGCGTGAGCCCGACAAAAGAAGGTGTGTTACTAAGTGTGGATGCCTTGAGGCTGAACGATTTCAACATGGCTTGCATAGGATGCCCAACAGAAGCGAGCCACTAGGCTAATAATGCGAAAATGAGACAGAAGCCAAGAAAGAGGTGACAGTAGTCGCCCAGATGACAATTTTCGGGATCGAGGGAAATGCTGAATCTCCGGCTCGCTTAGAGACGTGGAAAGTTTTCCAGCTGTCAAAACAAGACACATTTTCTAGAAGTGACGAGCAGAACAGAAAGAAAAGTCCTAAAAGACCAACTAAAACTGAAATCGAAGGTAGGAGAATGAGTGAAGTGCAGCCTTGTTGGTAAAGCCTCAGCAGACCCACTTGGTCGGCCCAAAGCAGAAGTATTAACAGAACAGAGGAGGAAGCGACAAATGAAAATCCGACTTGGATAGATTTTCACCGGAGTAACGGCCAGAACAAATTTTGAGCGCCCTTTGAGTCTATCAACCCCTTCAAACAAGCAAACCATCAAATACTGAGACTTGCAGGGCTGGAAGACTGCACCTAGTGCATCCCAGAACAACACCTGGGAAAGCTTTCGGTCCATTGACTAGCAACACGAGGAACTCCTACCGTAGCCAGAATACGGACGCCTAACAGCAAGAGAATGGTGGTTTACCGCATCGAGTACCAGCCATTGCGCCGCAAACCATATACTCCATAGCCCATACTCCAAGCGCCAAAACCCGGCCATACTGATCTTCACAGCATTCTCCAACGCCAGGTAGCTCGCATAAGCCGTATCTTGTCAAGGCATGCATGCATGTCCACCTCAATTTTGAGGATCAAGACAATGGCATGCTGCTAAGCTAGACATGCGAAGTCTGACGCTTGCCCTTTCGTCGACTCAAAGCCCTCGAGATGCAGAGACCGGTCAGACCAGATGCGACGATGACGAGAATGCAGAAGACGACCACAACTCCAGCTTCGCGGGCGGCCCAGTTGTCCTCGCGTTTGGCAAGCATGTGGTGAAGAGTGTTGCGGGTTTCGTAGGCTTTGGGTGCCATCTTGATCTGACTTGGGGCTGATTAGCTTGGTATTCGTTGTCTTCTTAATTCTTGAGCACTGTGGAGTCGAGCTGGGCTACCTCGAGTTACAAGTTTGTTGTTGATTAGGTGTTATATCGAAGTACCGAGGATGATATGTCTGAGAAGCTCAGAGTTTCTCTGATAGGTTCGTTAGCTTCGTCCTACAAATCTCTCTCTTTGAACAGGGAAAGCAAACAAACAACGGGGATTGATTCACAGCTCCGCCGAGCAGCAAATGACATCCATTGGGCAATTCAAGGCAGGAATTTGCTTGAAGAAGATAAGAATCTTTGATGAAGAGAAACTGCCTCAATAAAGTTGAATCCTGCGATTCGCACTGCAAAAATTTGAAGGCTTCGTTCCTCGACATTGTTCCATCTGCGATACGTGAAAGATCAAGAAGGAAGCAATTGTACTCACATTTAACCTGATCGCTTTTCGCGAGAATAGGCTCAGAGGGTTGAATTGTCTCTAGGAAAGTTTGTAACGAATGAAGAGGAAAGACGAGATGTGGTGATGTTCAAATTGAAGTTGAAGGAGAGCATTTGGGGAAGGGACGCTAGGGTTGGCCACTTGACTGTTTGCGGCATGGTCGTCTCTTCATTTGCCGGATTGGCTCGCTTGTGTGTTTAGAGAAGGAACCTTTGGACTAAGACAGGTATCTTAAGACTTGAGATGAGGTTCAAATAGACTCGGAAATGATAGATATCTAGTCAGCGTAGAGAGAAACTTGGGAGCGCTGAATGATTTCCGGGAACATTATGCCTCATAAAACAGGCGAATCGACCGCGAGGCATCAGATTGTGGGCTAGCGTTGTTTACGTAAGGAGCCCATCTCACATTCTCTTCCAATGCGCTATCCATTGCTCAACTTTGACGCAATAAAAATTGAAGATCAATAAATCTATCCGTCCACCGTAACATACAAATGGATAGCGGTCCAAATATGGCCAAGATGCCAGCATCTCAAGAGCTAGAGCACGATCCTGCACTGGTCAAAAGGTTCTCGCATCTCAAAATAGACAATCGATCCAACCTCTCCGCCATTCAGAATTTCGCGTTGTCTATACTCCAGAATCAGAAAATAGCACAATACGTGCGGAGGGTTACCTTGACCTATTCGCATTGGGCGTCTTACCCAGCCGAAGCATTTCCATACACAGCCACGACAGACGAAGAGCGCGTAAAGGAGAAGACATTCAGGGCAGCTATCGCCGAGCAGAAATGGGACGAGCCAGACGCAACAGAATTATTGAAACGTCTCATGACGACGAAATCGCCAGGCTTTAACCAGCGCAGCTCCCACCAATTACTTCCCGATGCGGTAGTAGCTATTCTTCTGCCCATCTTACCAAATGTCGAGCATTGGGTGGTTGGCGAGATACATGACCCACCATTTGTAGGAAAGGCCGTCCAAAGAGCGAAAAACGGAATTTTTGGTTCCATCTCAGTCAAGCGTCTTGAAATTTGCCCAGAAGCTCCTTTTAGTTCTGCAGCCTGGGATGGCATTAGTTGGCAAGCATTTGAGATTTACGCCAACTTGCCCCAGCTTGCTGTTATGAAATCGAGGGGTGTTGGGGGCATCGGGATAGAGGACGGTGGTGGATACGAGGTGATACCTAGCAAGGTTTCTGCAGTTCGGGAGATCCATTTGAAGCACTGCGAGATTTCTGGTACCTGTGTTTCAAACATCATCAACTTTTCCACAGCGCTGGAGGCTTTCAGTTATCAATTCGGCGGACGGTCGGGGGATGGTGGGATTATAGGCTGGACGTCACCAAAGGTAGCCAAGGCTCTTACGCTGCACAGGTCAACGATGCGGAGGATGGATATCGATGTTGAGAATCAGGCTCATGGTAGCCTGCAACAAGAAATGGAGGACTGGATTGAGGAAATGAAGTGGGGGGAGGATACAGGAGAGGACAAGGAGCGAAATGAAGCCTGTATCAGAGACCCAGACGACGGAAATTCCGACACAGAGACTCTGACATCGGAAGACAGCAGAAAGAAAACAGAGAGATGAGAAGGAATGACGAGAAGCGAGCCGTATTTCCCTTATCTTACACATCTCCGCATCGGCATCAAACTTGCCTTGAAATTCGCCGAACTTTCAGGCAAAACTTTGGTTGAGTGGTTTCCTCCTACTCTGCAAGAACTTGAAATTGTGGGATACAGACATACCGAAAACGGGGAGATGGCAGAAGTGCTTCGACGACGACAGGAACTGTTACCAAATCTGAAGGTGTTGAGGGGGATCGAGGAGTACATTGAGATTGGGGATCAGCTGCACAATGAGGATGAGTATGTAACTTCAGCAGGATCGGACGATGAGTTTGAGCATGGTTCGGGCTCGAACTGAACCGACCCCGAAGATCGTGAGATCATTGTAATCCTGGAAAGCAGAGCTGTGCGATATCTCTACGTGGTCTAAGAAATTGAACACGAAGAGGAATTTGTCTCTAGCATTTGTAATTCGGAAGACCCTCGTCGTGAGCGGATTGAGAAGTCCTCAATCGAACACTCGTGACACGTTGGAAAAATCCCGATTTACTCAATGAATTGGATTTGCGAGACAGGTCTGAAATTTTAAAGCTCTGACTTCCTATTGTAACTTCAACTCAGGTAGTTTTTCCTGTAATATTGCAGGGTTGCTGTGTGCTGTCAGGCTGTTCGGGCCTCGTACAGCGGGAAGGATCTCCTTTGACGATTCTCAATATGTCTCGGATCAGGAAATGTCTCACGGGCGGCTACAACACTTTGCTATCTCTGCTGGTCTGACGAGACTCCCTTCAACAAATTCGTTTGTTGTTAACGCATTTTGGAAAACTCGCCGTGAAAGATCACGTCCCTTGGTTATGGAGTCTCCCAAATCATACCAGTATGACCAGCTCACAGAGCCAGGCGCCTTGCGTCTGATTGCTCTCCAGCCCGACCACAACATCGATGCGCCCGTCCGATGCTCCCTGATCTCCACGACTTTGCAAGCGTGCCATGACGATATCGTTGAACAATATACTGCACTCTCGTACGTGTGGGGCAACACAAACCATAAAATACAAATCTCCGTTGATGGAATGCCCCTGGATATCACGGCATCGCTGGATCTTGCCCTTCGATATATTCGCCAATCCGACAAACCCATACGTGTCTGGGCAGATGGGATATGCATCAATCAACAGGATGTGTCGGAGAAAAACATCCAGGTTGCGCAGATGGGCCTAATTTATGAAGTTGCGAATCACACAATTATCTTCTTGGGTCTGGCAACGGAGCAGTCTCAAGGACTCATTCAGGCAATCAAGTCGCTTCCGCCTCGCCCAGCGTTTGTCAGTTTGGAGACAGAAGCGTCCTACAGCCAAGGCAAGCAAGGGCTTTTGAATCTTTTAACATACCCTTGGTTCACAAGAGTATGGACACTGCAGGAGCTGGTACTATCAGCTGACCCATGGATTCAATGCGGGAATTCACGTTGCAAATGGGACGTTCTCGCCAAATATATCCCCAGGATGTTAGAGTCTGCCACGGAAGATGGTATACAACCATTGACAGACATGAACCTCTTTCGAATGAGCAGTATGAAGAACAGATACGCAACCGACGAGCAAAAAGTTTGGGCAACAGATGAAGATGCGGTCACAGCGCTCCTACTGATCTTGCACTCTCGTCGTGGACTGGGTGCAACAGATGCCAGAGACTTCATTTACGCGCATCTGGGTATAATATGTAAAAGACTTCAGGCAGCCATATCAATCGACTACACGAAAAGCTGTTCTACAATATACACAGAATTCGCTCGCCAAGCTCTCGCATGGATGCCATCTTTAGATATCCTACAGATACGTGGAACGCAAAGCCCAGCCCGAGTGCTCGAGGGCCTTCCATCTTGGGTACCTGACTGGAGTCAGCCCATCAAGCGTTTGCCTCCGGGTATCTCTGTGTCCGGCTCAGAAGCTGCTCCTAAAGCGCGCCAAAATTACAAATACCAGTTGCTTCACCCAGAGTCGACACTCCTTATGGTCCATGTCAAGTTGATAGGAACTATTGAGAAAATTCTCCCTCCAGCGTCCATCAATAACGATATATATTGGAGTGAAGATGAGTCCAGATCTTACTACCGGTTCAGGTGTGTTCCCACGGATGAGGATGCCAAATTCCAAGAAGTAATGCTGTACTTCTACGGATTAATGCTTGCAAGAACGTGGGACGAGGATTTCAAGGCATCAGTGATGGAAGGATTAAGTTGTCTTGATTTCGAGTTCCCCAGCTTCCAGGAAGTGATTCTTCGTAAAGTGACTGAAAAGATCTTTAGGACATCTAAGATGAGGGTGCCACCTTGCCAAGGCGATCCAATGGGCAGAGATGAAGCAGAACTATGGGAACTCAAGATGCATCGAGTATGTTTCACTTTGCTCCGACTCGCCCATGCATATCTTTCGACCTTCCCATATCGTCTGGCACTTCTATCCAATGGAGCTCTCACTCTTATCCCGGAGGATGTCTGTATTGGTGATAACTGCTTTCTGGATGTCGGCGCTGGCATCAGTTCTAGAGACAAACGAGCATTATCGATGCAAGAAAGATATGCAGCCTACATCAATACTTCTATCTTTGTACGACTGGATACAAGCTTTTGCATGCCTGGAAAAGATTCCCATGCTTTAGCCAAAGCTCTTAATGTACCGAACATGAAGGAAGGTGTCCTCGTGCCGGAATCGGATGATCATGGGCCCTTCCGAATCTTGGCAAGAGGGCCATTTGAGCATGTGCCATCGTTGAAGCAGCTCACCGAGGTCGATTCCTCATACAGGGCTAGGTATGATTCTGAAGCTGGGGTAGATGTTGTTTTATTGAGTTGATATTATTGGGCGTGTCATTTGTAGTGTGTAGAGAAACGGGGATAAAGCAGGTCAATGTATCGTCTGAACATTCCCTTCAGGCAGTGTAGAAGACACGTCAATGCAAATTTCTTTGGGATTTCATTCTGCGCTCTTTTATATCGTCATTCGGCAAATGGATTCGTTCCGTTGAATCAATGGCTAGGATATTAAAGAAACGACACCGCCTCTGAACATCGTTTGAGTTTGCAAAGAGACCAACGCTTGACAAACGAGCCGCAGAATTCAACTCGCCTAAAGAAGATGCTTCACAGACAATGCCAAGAGGACACACGAATTCCGAGGCTCGCCAAATAAGAACAAAACACCTTCTCCACCCGAAAAATGGCCGCAACCACTTAAGGTTTTTCAGGGACCCTTCTTGGGAGGCATTAGAAATACTTACTTTATCTCCAATCAACTGATTTCAAGCCAATGAAATCTCTACTCTGAACAGACAAATCCAGCTTCAAAGCCCAGCATAAAAAAGCAGTGTTGTGCCGGTTTCCACCACTTTGCAACTTTTCACTTCAATTGCTTTCAACTGAAAGCAGCCCAACATAACCATCAGCAGAATCTCATCACCTTCCGATGCATCCCAGCAGCGATCTGGATCCTTCCTGCAGAAACGTCAAGCCTGGCAGCTGCATCTCCATGTCGTCAGTTACTGAATCGCGGAGGCGGGCGTGGACCCGCTCAAGTCTAGGGACCATCGTGGTCACCGCAACCAACTCCCAAGCCACTTCGCACTCCACCTCTCACATGCTTTCTGCGGAAGTGCCACTCACGACATCAAGGCCATGACCAGGAGCAACGCAAGGCAACTCCATTATCAGATCTGGTGTACGTACTACTAGGATGAACCGTTCCTTTAGAGGGGCTGTTTCGGGCCCATTATTCCCTCAGTTGCAGCCAGTAGTAGGTGGCGAACGGATAAGGCAACGTGCATGGAAACACGCCAGAAGTACAAATGTTGGCAGGCGAAAAAGAAGAAGCTTGGGCTTGTTTTATAGCGCCAGGTAAGTCGAAGATTGGATGAGGAGAGAAAGTAGGTTTAGTTTCACTTGTTCTTTCTTTTTCTCTGTAATTCTGTTCCGAAAAGCTTCTTACAAAGCTTTTTAGGTTCTAAGGGTTTTGTTACCGGGCTCATTCGTTTAACCGTCCCTTCTAGAGATTGAGTTGACTATATCTCGAAGTTCAGCAGTCGCCGAGGCGCGAATCAATAATGTCGCTATCTTGGCCGTATAGAGAACATTCCCATACACCGTATTGGGGAGAGATAAATGCTCAAGCAAAGTACGTGGCCTTGCAAAATTGATCTGAATAATCAGGACTGACTTTGCAAATCTAGTTTCTGCGAAGAAGTGAGTTTTTGCGTTCGTCTCATGTGGTAGCCCCACAATGACGGTATTGAGGCAATGAGTTGGGGCTGATATTTCCTTCCAGGATTATATTCTTACGCCATACATCGCCGAAGTTATCAATACCCTCACGAATATCACTTATCGTAAGTGATTTCTTTCTCTCTGTTCCGTCAATTTTGGTATGATGGAAATTTGTCACGTGGGAGTTCCCGGCGCTGGGAAGCAGAGAAGGCACGAGAAACGTGTTTGGAGAAGCTTACTAAATGAAAACAGTTATCTATGCCTTCCATGGCATAAGAAACAACGCCAATAGAAAAGATGCAGAACTGCGCAATCTACCCTACTTGGGGATTGCAGCAGTTGGATTTGGGTCGGCGATTTTCCACGCCACCATGAAAAACTATACACAATGGTGTAATTTTTCCCCCTGATTCAATACAGATGTCTTGAGCATTTTAAACTTTGAAATATTAACTGAACCAAATAGGTGACGATCTTTCCATGCTCGTCGCAGTAGCGACTGTAGTTCACCGCGTCTTCACATATGATATATCACTCACTAGAACTGCTGTGACAGGAACTGTTATTGCAGGCGTGATGACTGCATTTAGCGCATGGCATTGTATTACTGATGAGCTTACCATGCATTCTGTGTTGTTCGGTAAGTGCAAGTCTTGCTTCTCCGCCCTAGGGTGTTGGAGTGAACTGGAAAGGTACTGATTTCGATGTCGGATCCGCAGCTGTCATGATAGTCATCGTTGGTCTCAAAACCCGTGCCATCATCTCAGTCAGGGTTGAAGATCCGGCAGTCGCCAAGGAAGTAAGGAAACTCGCCATATGGGGCGGTGGTAAGTACTTCCCACAACAATGTCATGGCATATTTGGCAGTAGACTGATATGAACAAGTCATCTTTATTTCCGGCTTCGGAATCTGGAACATCGACAACGCCATTTGCTCGTCTCTGACTACTTGGAAACGCAGCATTGGAATGCCGTGGTCTTTTGTGCTTGAGCTGCACGGGTGGTGGCATATCTTCACAGGCGTTGGTGCTTATATCTGTAAGTGAACGGCATTTTGAAGGACCTCGGGTGTTTTTAATCGAGTTGATTCCCAGTGAAACGGATCCCAGATTTATAATGGAGCTAATTTCATACAGT
The DNA here is from genome assembly GCF_030347475.1 of Cadophora gregata. Taxonomy (NCBI): domain Eukaryota; kingdom Fungi; phylum Ascomycota; class Leotiomycetes; order Helotiales; family Ploettnerulaceae; genus Cadophora; species Cadophora gregata. The sequence goes on along the minus strand of NW_026695935.1, from coordinate 517,643 downwards.
CATCGCCCTCGTCGAGTACCTCACGTCTCAAGAAGCTGGTCAACCACTTGGCGGTAAATTCGCTTGGCCTGTGAATCTGATAATTGATGGTGAGGCTGGCGACACGAAAATGGCCAATGAGAATGGTGAAATAAAGTTCAATGGACAGACTGGCCTAAATGGTATCAAGAGCTCATGACGTGAGCTCTGAAGGCATGCCAATCACAAAATGCTGTATTTAGAGGCTGGACGGGTGGGACGGGTGCTTCAGGGGGGGGGGGTCTTTGCTTTGCATTTATCTGGAGTTGAAGATCGCGTAGCAAATTTTCTGGGCGGAAGCGACAAGAAATGACAGTCTGTTGTTCAGGTTAACATTCTACAAGTGATATACATGTGTCAGAGTAACTTATTTGAAAGACTCAGGTAGGAGTCAGATCGCTCATTGTGCACCTTCCCGTCTCCATTACCCCGCACCGCAATTCCTCCCAACTTCTGACTAGGATTTGAGATATTTGTTTTGAATTTGAATCTAGGGTCAGCATTGATTGTGTACTTTACATACTGCTGCTAAGCATCTGTCACCTTCCGATCTTCGTGATATTGGTATTTTGACAGTGCGGGGTTGCTCACTTAATCCAGAAGTAAACATCCAAAGGAGTGAAGTGCTCATTCTTCTTAAAGACCCACAGTCCAATATCTTATTCTTGAAAAGATAATTTCAGATAAGCCAAGTTAGATTGACCAGTCGAAGATCACAAGATCGTCGACAACCAAGCACTTGTCATATGAAAGCGCCAACGCAGTTGCACGGCCGTTGCAGAGCCATGGTGCCGATTTGCGAGGGAATCTTGATGTGTTTTTAGCTTACTCATTATGTTGAAAGGAGGTCATATGGCCATATGTATCTTGGAGAATAAACATCGGCTAGCTCGGATAGATGCAGGTTGCAAAAAGAATTTGAATATCCTTCACAATTCACTGCAAAAGACTCGATCTGTCAGAAATCCATGATTTCCTTGCCATATCGCGGCATATGGGAAGTATATATACGCCACCAAGGCTGTGAATTATAGAGGAATAAAGATGGCCCAATCAAGTAGTGACCTCCATAGAGATGACCATTTCAGCTGCGATGGTGTCCATGACAAGAGTAATTATCAAGTAAGTGTTGGAATTGGAGCCGGATTGGCAGCGAAGGCTACCAATTATTAGAGCAAGAGCGATGCAAAGATTAGATTTTATCCTTCTGCTGTCATGCCCAGGAGCTCTGTCAATCTCTTGCTGGAAGTCATCTGTTTCTTGACAATGATAATTTACTTGTCAGCCATGACAAGAAATGTAGGTCCTTCAGGATGTTTACATGTGGAGGGACAGACACGCCAACCAAGTTTCAATCCTAAGATAAGTGATATTCGAAGGCCTTGGATGTGTCTTGCAGTGATCAGCTCTCACAGGATTTCAAGTTATGGCTTGTTTACAGGTACTCTCGACGAGAGTTTGGAGACAAACGAAACACACGAAAAAAATTATTATATACACTTCAATCACCTCGAAGCACCCACCAATAGCTTTAATCTAAAATAGAAAGTAGTGAATCCCCAACCCTACTGCTGCGTGGTATACTTTCCAGCTCCGTGCCACACAAGATCCCTTTCTCTACTAGCTCTAAAGTCCAGCGACTTAGCATTTCAGTATATAACGACAGACATTGGAAGAATCAAGGGGTCAAGCTACCTTGAAAAAGAATAAAACCGGCCATCCAATATGCTGTGTCGCTTGTGAAGTCATTGTGTGGTGACTCCTCCGGCATATGTACTCTAGATGATATGATCGCATATATCGTACCAAATAATACTGGAAATGTATCTACTGAGAATACATGAACTTGAGCAGAGAACCAAAACTTTTCCGTTTGCTCAAAAATTGACAGCGAGATGCTAATTGGCAACCACAAGTCTTCCGCATCAAATCAAGCGAGTTTTGATCCCTGGAGCACAAAGATACATTTTCTAGAAATCACCAGAAGACCAGTAAAAGTCATCGGGTTTCCTTCTTTTGCAAATAGACGCGTGGGCTCTATTGAACTGTGCTGCTCCAGTAGAAGGGACTTTCGACCTGATCTAGTCTTTTCGTTGCGTTTGCTTTTGACTAGGAATGGGGTGCTTTTGTACTTGAAGAGATGTACCGAGATATATGGGGGACGTCAACCTCCGATGTAGGTGAGAGAGGTTTCCGAAATTGGAAGAGATGAGAGTAGTGAATAAGGTCGAGGATGTACCAATGTTAAGTACATGCCAGCTCCCAGTTTCTAATCGTACATAGACTGAGCCGAGGGCCTACTCCCAAAAAGGGTAGAGTTGAAGGCATGAACGAACAGGGTTCTCCCAAATCAGATGCTCGATGGGTCTCAAAATATAACGAAAAGATAGAAGATGCCTAGTTTTCTATTGATATTGAGTGGTGTCCAAAACTCCCCAAAAAGTAACTCCAAGCGCCTACCATGCCGCCTGCCGAACTCCCTATGCTTATCATGGATTATACAATTACTTGATCTCTACTCCAAAAAACACATCAGCATCTCACTCATTCTTAAACATGTCAATCCATCCGTTGCCCTTGAACGCAGACTTGAAGTCTTCGGAGTATCCAAGTGTGACTGCACATTCGCTGTCGCTTCTCGCTGTTGCTGCTTTCGGCAGCCATTCCTGCATTTGACTAATTCGATGGGAATTCTATGTCGAGTCAGTAAAGTAACCTCCACGTCGACTTGAAGCTTACTTACGGAAGGATGAGTCGACAACCATTCCGGCATACTCTGATCTTTCTGCGCAATTTCCATCCGCTGCCACACCTTGACCGCTTCCTGTGGATTATAACAACTTCTCGCCATCATCATCAATCCAATATAATCAGCCTCGCTCTCTTGTTTCCTTGAAGCTGGTCTCGCAAGCCCAAGATCCATGGCCATGTCTCCCAAAACGCGGCCCAATCCCATGGTGTATCCTGTGCTGTCGAGGAAGATGAAGAGGAAGCGTAAAGGTGCAAGCATGATCATACTGCTCATACTTTCTGATGCGTGTCTAGCTACATTGTGTGCGATTTCGTGGCCGAGGATGGCGGCGAGTCCGTCGTCGTTTTTGGCAACGGGGAGGATGCCGGTGTAGACAAATACTTTTCCGCCAGGGATTACGAAGGCATTACATTCTGAATATATATGTTAGCTCCGATCTCCCAAAGACTTGATAGGTAGCATACCGGGCGAATCGATTACGTGGACTTCCCAATCCGCATCTTCCAGTCCACTGTTAGGAATCAACTTCGCCATAACCCTGTGAACCATCCTCGTCCTTCGGTCCCAGTCTGGTAGAATCGAGCGTGCATTCTCTTGCATGATCATTTGATACATCCGCATTCCTTCAGCTTCCACTGTCTCATCGCTATAGCAGTTGAATCTCTTTCTGCCCGACACTGGGACCTCTTCTAGGTTTGCAACGTAGAAGACTGTTGCTGAGCCAGCTGATATTATGAATAACCATTTCGTGGTGGGACTTCGGACGGCATTGAAGATTTGTTCGTTTGTTACGAGTGGTTTCGCATGCTGTATCTGGTTGGGGTCATATCTGTAATGTATTATTCGTTGAGGCTTTCGAGGAGGAGGCGGAGGAGGATATCGATTCCATTCCGATTGAAATCGTCGTGGGGTAAATGTTGATGGTCGTGCTATTTGAGGTATTGAAGCTCGAGGCAGAGCCCGGGGGAGAGTTCGAGGACTGGACTGTGATACTGCTCGTAATACGTTCCTAGAGAACAGCCGTGATAGCATTATGGGGATATACTTCGAAAGCTGGGGACACTTGGAGATGTGAGAGAAGCTTTGTTTGCCTTCTCAGCCTTCTGCGCACTTAGTAAGCCTCAGCCTCCTCGGGTAAACATCGGTGTCCATCTACGTCATCGCCATCCAGGTACCAACAGCTTGAGCTTCATCATGCCACAACAATCATCCTCTACATTCTACCGCCAAAACACCTACACTTGAATTCCAACATACCTTCAAGATGATGGAGGTAGCAGCAACGACGGCAGCCGCCGTCCGCGGCATGTTCAAATCAACACACCCTGTCAAAGCAAAATGGGAGCGCATAAACAGCACCCCACTACCCCGCTCATCCCACAGTCTCTCTGTGATCGCAGGCCGAGCATACATTTTTGGTGGAGAAGTCAATCCTCGAGAACCAGTCGACAATGATATGCACATTATCACGCTTCCCTACGATGCTTTTTCGTCTGCCGACTACCGAACAATTCCCGCGAAGCCAGAAACTGCGGGAGGCGAGGTGCCAGAGAAGAGAGTTGGACATACGGCTGCGGTCATTGGAGAGAGGATATTTGTTTGGGGCGGAAGAGGAGGGAAGGACATGAAACCGTTGGAGGAGAGGGGGAGAGTTTGGGTGTATGACACGAGGACGGATACTTGGTCGTTCTTGGACCCTGTGCCTGGTACTCCATATCCAGAAGCACGATCATACCACACGAGTCTTGCAATTGAGAAGCCTGAGCCCGGAAATATGAAGAGTGTAAAGATTGACAATGCTACTGAGCTTCCAAAGGCGGGAACAATTGCAGAATCCGCACAGACAGATGAGGAGAAGGGTGGATTTGGAACGCTGTTTATTCATGCTGGATGCCCGGCGAGCGGTAGGACGAATGACCTCTGGGGATTTGATGTCAGAAGTCGCACTTGGAAGGAGTTTCCTGCTGCACCTGGAAACCCGAGAGGAGGTACATCGATTGCCGTGTCGAAAAATAGAATCTATCGATATGGAGGTTTCAACGGCACAGGTGAAGAGGGTGGCAAAGTTGACATTCTGGAGCTGGGTCTGGATACATTCAGTAGTATTGGTGCTTCTGAAGATACTGCGGTCATTCCCAAAGGACAATGGGAGACTTTGAACTTCGAGGAAGAAAGTATGAACTTCCCTGGCAATAGAAGTGTAGCTGGCCTGCAAGCAATCACGACAGGAATGGGAAGGGAATACCTAGTGTTGCTACTTGGCGAGAGAGATCCAAGTAATGATGGACACAATGCCGCAGGAAAGTTTTGGGGTGATGTTTGGACGTTTCAATGCCCACCACGAGGAATGACCGGTGCAAGTTTCAAAGATGCTACATGGCAGGCACTTGGAAAGGAGACTGGAGAAGGACAGTGGAGTGTAATGCAAGTTGCGGATGCCGAAGGTGCTGAAGGAGAAGATGTTCACAATCTGGTGCCTTCTCAGAGAGGATGGTTTGCATCATCAACACTTGGAGATCTGGATGCCAGCAGCGTTGTACTATGGGGTGGATTGAACGGGAACAATGAACGGGAAAGTGACGGATGGATATTGAGGGTTGAATAATGACTAATGGATAATGACTAATATGATTGAAGACCGGAGACGATGAGCAAACAGTATCACTCAAGAATAGCATGCAATTTAGTAATGGATTTATAGCATCTCATTTTGCACCTATCTTCGTCGCATCCCACTTTGGTGATCGCCTATTCTGGACAGCCATTTCAACCTCCACTCTTGTCTCGCCTCAAGCTACCTACTGAAAAATGCTGTCACAAGAATTTCTCAAGAGGAATTGAGGAGGATGGCGGGATGTGCTGTTTTGAAGTTTTGGATACATAGTGGGTATTGGTGGGGTTACAGAGGGGTAATTTGCCCCCTGAAAAAGGAAAACTTTGGGTTCAGAAATGAAGATTCTAAGTGCGATAAGGAATATAGAATTAAAGAAATCCTCAATTTTGAAAACATATTGTTTGCAAAAGCTTCCCGATTGAGAGGTTTAGAAGTGTTCAAGTACATATGTTACAAAAGTTGGCCCCCCTTGCCATCCCATGCATCGAGTTCGACTCATCATGATAAATCTGACCCAGCAAGTCACCATCCCTTTCAGGGCAGGGCCATAACCTGGCGCGACCTCGACTCTCCCCAAAATCCTTAATTATCCAATCAGTTGACTGCAACTGTATTGCGAATGGGGTCAAATCATGGTTGTGTCAGTCACAGGCGTCGAAATGCTTACCAAGGCAGGACTTAATGTGAGCCAACTGTCGGCGTCAATTTTTCTAGGTCGCTCCATGAGATGGGAATGGTTCGAAGGATATACATTATCCACAACGTTCATCACCAAGTGACGTTCATCTAAAACTTTCATTCAGCCATTCCTTATCACAACATCTCTCCCGATGTCTTCCCCAAAGCTAGACGTCTCAGTTCAGTTCAACGCAAACCATCCACCCCTCCAAATCCCTCCAGGAACCCACGACAACACCCCTTTCAATCCTCGACAACACCAGCGCAAACTTCGCGCGCTGCGCAGCAATATGGTACTATCCACCCTCACCATCAACCATCACCACCTCACATCTCACAACATCCCTCTCCCACACCCTAAATTCCTACCGTCCATGGTGCGGTCGTCTGTCATACACACCCACCTCAGACCTCACATCCTACGGTCCTCAAAAATCTCGATATCAACGCATCCACATAACCTACAACAGAGAAACCGACATCGGCGTCCCCCTCACAATCGCAACAAGCCCTCACCCACTCAACACTTTCCTCCCCTTAGCATCCACCCGACGCACCACTCAAAAAGCGTGGAACGGGTCACAACTCCCATCATCCACTCTCCTACCTTCCACCAAACTCTCCCTATCAAGCAATCCCAACTCTCCCAACCTCGTCATCCAACTCACGACCTTCAGTTGCGGAAGTCTCGCTGTTGGCATCTCTATTACGCATTGTCTCGCCGACGCAATATCTCTCTCGAGATTCGCTAACGATTGGGCATGCATTTCTTGGTCTTTACTGGCAAATCCTGAATCTCCACTTCCAGAACTCAAGCCGGTGTTTGATCCGATGAGATTAGATTCTCACGCTGCTGGAATTATTGACTCGCTCCCTGATTCTGAGATACAGGCTAAGGCGAGGAACTTGCCAGCTCATCGATACGATTGGTACACATTCGTCCCAAAGCAACCATGGCCGTCTCCAAAACCCGCGGATTTCGACACCACGGTCCAGGAACTGAATGTGGAGTTAAGTCCCAGCGTCCCCATCCCATGGGAGCAATGGGATACAAACGCGGCTGTTGAGCAGAGAGTTCTGCATTTTTCTAAAGAAGAAATCCTGCGCATTTATGCTGCAGCAAGTCTTGAATCAAGGAGAGATGGAGATGGAAATGGAGATGAAGCAGCAGAGAAAATATCCAAACACGACGCCCTCCTCGCCCACCTCTGGTCCCTCATCATTTCCTCCCGCCACCTCCCCCCAGGCACAACATCCTACCTAGACCTCACTTTCGGGGTGCGAGCTCGCGTCTCACCACCACTCCCTGATTCCTTTTTAGGAAGTCCGATCTGTCATGTTGCTATCTCATCTCCTTCACCACCACCTCCACCTCCACCTTCCTCTTTCCTTTACCAATCCACAGCATCAAGCACAACCAAAAGCAACTCCGATTCTGAACATCTAAGTATCCTCGCCCAACGCATCAGGTCTCACCTAGGCAAATTCAGCCACGAGGAAATCTCCTGGCTCCTACACGATCGCGCGAGTGAGGTTGCACCGCAGAGATTATGGGGCGCCTGTTTAGGACGGGAACATGTCCTGCTTACAACGTTGGTCAGGTCAGGTGTCCACGAGGTTGTGTTTTGTGAGGGGTGGAGCCCGTTGTGGGTTGAAGCTGTGGTGAGTTCTGTGGTTCCTTTTTATGTTTTAGAGACCTTGGTGTCTTGCTACTTGTTTAAGATGGGTTGCTGACTTTTGCGGCCTGGGGAAATAGATGCCACCGCTTGATGGTCTTGTGGAAATTATGGAAGGTCCTCCGTCTGGAGAGGTAAGGGGAGATGCTGGTGGGAGTGGGAGTGGGAGTTGGATTGAGGAAGGAGTGGATGTCACGGTGTTTTTGGAGGGAGAAGCTATGGAGAGGTTGCTTGCTGATGAGAGGCTTTGGGGTGGACTTTAGATGGAAATATGGGTGTATCTGGTTTGGTGATGGATTTGGAGTGAGATGGATATAATTATGCATAGAGATAGATCCCATGATAGAGAGGACTAGATCGTAGACAGATGGGTGGTATTATCAAATCTAGATAGCTTAGAACCTGCAGCACCTCAATAGGTCAGTACTAAGTCTCTAGACGGGATACATGACAGCCTGCTTTATGCTAGTGCAAGAGCTTATCGACCCAAATTGAGTTAATGATATGCAAAGGCCGGCGGAAACAGGGTCTTGAGTAATGTACAGGTGGATTTTGCTTATTTGGGAATGCGATGTGCAACAAATTCGTTGAGGCTGTATTCGATGTGGAAGCGAGTATTAGAAAAATAGTGAACGTTTTTGAAAAGCAAAAGGGATAACCTAACAAAGATTCGGGAGAAAAGAGAACTGAATCTACCAAGGCAGTAAAGCAAGTCACAAATTAGTATTAATAAATTATAAGTCACACTCAAGAAGAAAACATTAAGCAAGAGAAATATCAATGCAATTACTAGCTAAAGTACAATGATTCCTTCTTTCTTTTCTTTCAAGTCATGACATGCCATCATAAAAATACAAGTCTCATTAAAAAATTTGCCATCATTCCAAATCTCACCAGCCAACCAAGTCTTGAAGAAGAAAGGCGTTCCGAATTTACACAGCTCCCCTCTCTCTTCGGGTATCGAATGCGGCGGCGATGTTATGCGGCGAGTTGATGATGTTTCCTTCCTTCGCTGCTCGCTAAGTAGAGAGTACTCTACTTGTGGGTGGCGTTACCCATGAAGGTCTTGCTTCCGTCACGGTCGGAGTCGACGCGCTGAGGAGAAGATGTTAGTTTGTATTCTTGAAATTTTGATGAGAGGAGGATAGAGGGGAGGGAGAACATACAGGATCAATCTTGTTCAACATGTCGCTGTTGTGGGGACCGGCAGTGTTCTGCGCAGTTCCCGATCCAGCAGTGGCGTGCGAGCTGGAAGCGCCAAACACACCGCCGGTGTTAGCACCGTGTCTGTTTCCCTTTCCATCAAGGTCAGAGTCGACTCTTGGGTCAACCTTGTTGGCAATGTTGGAGTCGTGTGGGCCTGCGTTGGAGGAGGAGGAGATTCCGCCGTGGGTACCGGTGTGAGTGCCAGAGTGGTTACCGGCGTGGGTTCCGGAGTAGCCGGAGGTACCGGTGGTGCCGGTTGTGCCTCCTACGCGGTTTGAACCGTCTCTGTCGGAGTCAACTCTGGGATCGAGCTTGTTGGCGATGTTAGAGTCGTGGGGCCCGGCGGTGGTGTTTGAGCCGTAGGCTCCGGTGGTGCCGTGGGTGTTGGATGAACCAAGACCAGTTGAGTGTGTGTTGGATGATCCGTAGCCGGTGTTACCAGCTCCGACTCTGTTAGATCCGTCGAGATCGGAGTCAACTCTTGGGTCTACCTTGTTGGCAAGGTTGCTAGAGTGTGGTCCAGCGGTGGTGTTGCTGCTGTGGGTGTTGGATCCGAGTCCAGTGGAGTGTGTGTTGGATGAGCCCAATCCAGTGCTGTGGGCAGCTCTTCCATCGCGGTCTGAGTCAATGCGAGGGTCGACCTTGTTGGCGGCATTGGAGTCGTGAGGACCGTGGTTGGTTGAGCCAGCGAGAGCAGATGTGGTGTTGTGGTTACCAGTTACACCAGTTCCGTGAGTGCCAGTGGTACCGTGGGTGCCGGTGGTGTGGGTGGTAGAGTGAGAATCGGTCTTGTCGTGGTGGAGAGCCTCCTTGACTTTGTTGATGATTCCAGACATGATGAAGGTTGTTTGGTTGGTTTGTTTTGGTTTGTTTTGGTTGGTTGTTGTTGGTTGTTGTTTGAAGTGTTTGAAGATTGTAGTGTTCAAGAGTGAAGATGTGAGTTTGATGCAGAAGAAAGACCTTTTGGACCTGCAGCGGGAGCCTTCTTATATATCAAATCCTGAGCTCCTCAAGCACTCTCATCGAGAAGTCTCGGCTCAAATGCCAATGGCATCCACATCTCAGAAACCTGTTTTCCCTCCTTTCAACATCACGAGTGTCAAACTCCTCCGTAGCGCGCGGGATCCTCAAACGCGATCCCAACGCCCGACCCTCATGTTCGCCGTCAAACAAAGTCACTTCCAAGAAGTCTTCTCTCTCATCTTCGTCATATCCCCATAACAAACCCTGCCCCTCCATACAACCCCGCAGCTCCCGTGGTTGTCGTCTACTGTTCCCAGTTTTCGTGTGGCAGCCAAGTTTACCTAATCTCAGCCTGACGGAACAATTGGCTCGCCTACAATCCAAGATATCAACCTGAGGCTTTCGTGCTTGGATTTCAGTGGAGAGCCGTAAGACCAGACAAAGCCTGTCGAGATGTCAAAACGCATCATCGTCATAGGGATGTGTGGCTGAACGTCATACCATCCCGTAACTTAGCCGCAATGGAGCATGTGGCTACCTGTGGCTGATTGATACCCCAATCGGAATGCGATGATCCACGCATGATCCGCAAATCAGGGTTGCATGTGGCTGGCAGTCACTTCCGGATCTCCACTTGTCTCGTCTCTAACCACGAGATGTGGCGGTGCGGGGAAAGTTGACGCGAACCTTGCTTGAGCTAGCAGTGGGAGGAAGGACTTTGATCGGCCTTCATTGGGCTGGAAGCCTGGCAACACATAAAAACATAACCTCATCCCGACCTGACCTGCAGGACGCAAGGCCTTGCTTTGTCCAACGGCGCTGCAATCGTTTCAGAGCCGCTCATGATGTCAGATGACGTCGTGGGGTTTTGTCCATCGACGTCTGGATTTCTTGTGGACCCAACAGCTTGTCTTGGAAGCTTATTCTGGCTGGTCACACTCTCTTTGTTTACTTTGCATGTTCTGAATACTTTATGTGTCATACAATGGCGCAAGTTACACGCGTACCTCCGTCAACCTGCTCACTGATTACTGGTTCGATTTCATTCCGTGATTTGGGCCTGAAACTGCCAGAGGAAGCAATCTCTCTGCATCACGGCATCCACCCACATCCTGATCTGGCCAGACCCCGTCTCCCCGTCTCCCCCGAGTCTCGCTGGCAAGCGTGATCCATACCTGTACCACATAAGCTTCAAACTTTTCAAGTTTAAAACTGGAGTCATGGCAATCTCTATTTTTCCATATGAAAACTGCATATGCAATCTTGCTTGGCAATGACTCGGATCAGGGAAATGTACTCCGCTTCTTTTGGTACCGACGTATCTGCTCCATTTTTAATACGGACAGCAATGCAAATATTATTCCAGGTATGCAATTTGCATATGCCGCTTTCTTCAACATACGGAAGCTCGTCCCGCCTATCAGATATTGACACATGACAATGTCGGCATTGAAGCTCCGTGGACCGATCAGATCTGATGGTGCTTGATCGTATGCTGCTGGAGTAGATGCAAAGAATGATGTTCAATTCTTTTACTTGCCCGCTTTCACCATGCTGTTCATTAATCAGAACAACACGGGTTTTAATCTTTATCGTGCCGTCATAAGCTTGATCAGGTTCACAACGTTCACCTCTGATTTTCCCCTATCTGCTTCGCCTGTTTTTGAGTTAGAGCCAAAAGTTTCAGGGCGCACAAGTCACGAGCGTGCTCCAGGACTTTTTACTGTACAGCTCAAGCATGGTACTGAAGTCTTCAGTTTCGTTAGAATGTACCCTTGTTATTGTCATTCTATATCTCTCGTGCTGCACATTCATGAGAGCAGCGTATTGTTTATTCGTGGCTCTGTATGGAGAAGTCACGTGGGTATTGCATTTCTCGAAGGGAAATGCACTCGCTGGGCTTGTTCTTACACGTGTACTATGTGTCATCTCATCTATCAGATAGTCTAGGACCGCTGAACCGTCTTGAATTGTACCTTTTATAGTTTGGATGTAGCGACACCTATATTCATTTATATTTTGCAAATGGGCCAGTGCCGTGGTAAACAAACCATTTCGCTTGCTAGTTCAGGCACATTCATCTCAACACGATAACGGCCAAAACCCAAGCTCCAACTGTTACCTTTTATCTGCTTCTAACACCGCACTTAATCTCAAAAACCACTGTTCCCCGCCTTTACTCCTAAAGTGAACTCTTCAAAACCCATTCACCCAAAACACCACGCACCTTTCCTATTACCCAATCCCAATTTCAATCCCGATCCCATTCACTATCCAAAAAACCAAGTCGGCGCATCGATCACTCAATCAATCAATCGTGCTACTCCCGCCAAATAGCAGCAAGCTGTCCTCTTCCCACCTCAAACCCCAAAATATGTCTCCTGTTTCGTGCAGAAGCAGCTGCGCATTGGGTCAAAGCTTGATCAAGATGAGATCTCACGAATTCACGGTGTGGTAAAGATTTTTTTTTTAATTTGGAAAAGCTGTTATAACCCAGCTGAGACAGGAAAGAGACGATGCTTTGAGCACCTAACTTCCGAAGTCGCTCTGCAGTAGGGAGATAAAGGTCGAAAGGTGAGGTGAATCGTGCCCTACTTGAAGTCGCTTGAGGTTGCCGAGCCGACCCCTACACAACTTCTCTTTCTCGTCCTTTCCTCCTCAACTTTACAAAAACACCAACACAGAATCGCGGTGACTGACTCACCATCAGCACCACCTCAATTGTACCTCTGCCTTCTCCACTGCGGTCTCTCCTTGAGTTTCCCTTCAACACTTCTTCAAGACGGTCACTTCTTCTTCCACCCTCCCCCTGCTTCCTTCGATCTGCACGTAGTGCTCGATCTCCTCTTGCATTACCAACCAACCAACCAAGATGAGTAGGTGCTCTCAAACTGAACTCCTGTAAATTTGGCGGTAATAACACGTGGTGCTACTAATAGAAGCCGTAACCCGGCCACAGCGCGTACGCCTGCAGCAAGCTGTCAGGCTGTATGTCGCGAAAGATGGCAATGAGGCCCTGAACTATGACAAGATTCGGCCAGAGGAGTCACGCAAACTTCCAACTGCCCTAGTCACTCCTGAGACCCCTGAGAAGTACGTTGCTTTCGGTAGCACGTTATTCACCAAGTATGACATCCAGCTGGACGAGGAGGCGTACCCGCGCGTCACTTCCAATACTCAGCTTCCTGCTGGACACGCGTTTCCTGAGGTCTCTGAGTTTTCGTTCCGTCGAGAGTTGATCAAGGTTTGCCACTCACCTTCCGCACCACATTTAACGAGAGCTAACAATTGCAGCTTCACAACTTCCATGATGGAAGCATCACCCCTGCAATGGCCGAGATGTTCCTCCCTCCCGAGCACCGGGGAAACCTGTACGACCCAGCCGCAGCCCAGTTCAAGCAGAAATTGGTCCAAACGAAGAACCAGTTCCGCAAGAGGATCATTAAAGACACCATGCTGCCGCTTGTCCTTTTCTGGGTTCTTGACGATAGGTACTTGGAGCTGGACACCACAACGGTATCAGCTCGAATGGCATACTTCAAGGCAAGAATCCAAGAAGATGTGTCAGTCGTATACTGGTGGTTGCGACCATTGGCAAGTATCCTGAACCTCAAATATCTCTTCCAGACTGTCAATCCTAACGACGGTGGTGCGAATGCCAAGCGTAACTTGATTCGGTACATTACAGGTCGAATGTTGTTCACAGCAGACTTGGTGTACAAACATCTCGTTGATCACGACCCAATTCACGGCTACGGATTCCAACGCGACGAAGAAGCTGTGAGTACACCGCTGCTATATAGATGGGGCAAGTGTTAACGTGTTTGCAGGTGACCAAAGGCTTGGTTGGGATCAAGGCCACAGATATCATGAAGAAGGCATACGAGGCCATACCGATCCAGGACTGGCCATCTTATTCCGATATTTCGAAGAAGAGAGTCAGGATATAGACAAGAAGGATGTTAAAGCGGATGGGCTTCATGAAAAAATGTTGGGTGGACTTCAATCTCTTAGTGGTGCAGTCGTTGGAAACGCGTCTATGTTTGCCCCACAACCACCTACTCCCCGCTGCACTTGGTCGTGGTCGTGGTGTTGGAGGTGATGGAGTTGCTGGAGTTGGTGGAAACGTACCCTAGATGGGGTCGTGGCCGTGGAGATGGGTAAAAAGATAATTTATGTAACGCTCATGCCTTGGTAAACAACTCGGTTCTCTTTAATCGCACACCTTTGCAGATTCCCTTCCGAACATATTTTACTAGACTATTCGCGCCGTACTGACAGCTCCAATCTGCCATTGGGTCGAATACATTTCGAACGCACGATGCGCTCCAAATACTGTTCTCCTTGCTGGTGAATGAACAGGAGAGGAAGTGCCTCGCTACCACTTCCTTTCGCTATGTCAGGTTTGCTCTTGCCATCCACGGAGGCAGTGCGATGTAGTTCATAAACTGAGGATGCTTTCGACCCGCACTACATCTCGGACAACCATCTCATCAAAACAATCAAGACGTCCGTCCATTCTCTTCTGTCCTTTCCTCTGTTGTCCTCGTTGCGCAGAGCGATGTTCTCTGCAATGCATCCCTCCTCACAATGGACATCACGCTGGGTATGGATACTGAGAACAGCCATAACATCGAAGAGATTCATCTTAGCGAATGTATCGTGGCCAAGGGCTCGAGAGTTGAATTACCAGCTAACAGTGCAGTACACATTCCGGAGCCAATGCTTGTTGAGGAGTTGGGTGCTTTGCGCTTTGCTGCAATCAAGGCACACTCATTTTAATACGCTGGACGACATCCTTGATTGGAGCGGCACGGTCTCCAAGGCCTGATCGGTCCCCGCTGCCAGGACACTTCATCAAACAAACGTCTCCCTCTATCATCGAGACGGGTACACCACCGACTATCGAGGGAATCGATCCTAAGAAGCCGAACTCCTATCTACCTTACCTCGTCGCAATCCAGCATCGCCCAATTTCAGTCGGTAGTGACACCTCCAGAAGAGCTCGATTCAACACTTATATCATGAGTCAGTTTGAAAGGCTCAAAGCTACTATCATGGACAGGCGGGGTTTCCAGCTTGCAGAACTTCTCAGCAATTGGCTAGCGGGCTTGGACTCGGCACAACTGACTGCTGTGATATCTTGTGACTGGACTAACGCATTCGTTGATATCATCGGTAACCCTGTATTGGTCGTGCAGGATCTGATGTCTCTCTCTCCTGCAACATTCGAGGAGTTGGCACAATGGTTTATGTATATCGATCTGCAGACAGATGACGATGGAATAGTGCATGGTTACTAAGTTGGGATGTCTTGTGACAAGAACGGCGCGCGACTGATATAGAGTCAACGATCACTACAGCAGGTTGTGTTTACTCGACGAAGATCTGATCAAGGCGCACGGGACCTCGCTGGATGACGTCCCACTTCAGTACCGCTTCATGAGGGAGAACAAGGAAACTCGTTTGACCCCGAATTTCAAGATTCCCGCGGTGTTTGGCAAGGGCAGCGACAGCGACAAGCTTGAAGTATTGCTGCTGGAGCTCAAAACTCCTGATATCAGAAACATCCTTCCAAGTATTGTCTGGATTCCAAGATTCCCTATCTATGTAAAGAGACAGCAAGATAATGCGATACCCTTAATGCACGAATTATCCTCCGCAAAAGCGAGCCAGTCGGTACCTTCGCCCTGCTATTGTGAAGACTAGCTTCGGGATGTACAACATCCCAAGTGTGCTTTTGTACCAGTGGACAATCTAGGACGAGTAGGTGCGGTAGGAGTATAGCGTACATCTTGTGCGTCATAGGGGCAAGCTAGATAGAACACATTCTAAAGTGTTATGCAGGGAGCCCGTCAGAACCTAGCTGCTTGAAATAACCACAGCGGCGAGTGAGCTCTGGCTCATTGACAGGTCGCGTTCCCCCTTCGCTCTCAGCCCAGAGATGCTGTGCTTCGACACATCGTGAGAAGTGAGACAAGAAGCCCCGTGCAGAAAAAGTCCGGTCTCGATCATCCGAATCACCGTGGAGAAGTTCTAGACGAACTTGGCAGCCTTTGCAGCTGACACCACGCTCGAGTTTGGCATTCTCCAAACTGTAGCACGGATATGCCGTAGCTGCCATAAAGCGTTGGTCTGATTGCTCTCTCTGGCTTCTCAAATTTCGAGCCGCGTCTTCTTTAATGACCCTAGTGGCAAGAAGCATTTGTGTGGCATGCTCCTCAAATATTAGATACTTTGGTCGTCTCGCTGGTGCTTCCATCATGTTATAGATGCCAGGCACGGTCCGCAAACTTGGTCCCGATAGGCGTTCGAGTCGACTCGGAGGATCGCGTCAGCATGTTTCTCAACATCTGCAAGAACATCTATGCTGTTCATTTTTGCCGTCGGAGGAGTTTGTGTAATTCATGTGTTGTGAAGGGACCGTCTAAATTGACGGCTGGGCGGCTGTTGGTGGTCTGAGCTTTGAGGCTTCGTTCGGCCTCAAGAAGTATGGGTAACGTACTTCACAATTTACTACTTCAAAAAAGATCCTAAAATCAAGCCGAAATTTCAACCGTTGGCTAGAACTAGGTATATCTAGCTTAGTTAGAGATCAAATGCGTGAGTAAGTTGTAGGTACTGCTCAGGTTGCTGAGGTTTGCTCAAGTGAGCGAGGTGAGAAGAGGGTGAGCCGAGGGTGATTAGCGCCTGAGTAGAAGCGGTGAGCTTACTAACCGACCTTAGGACGAAGAAAAAAAAGTTGTGTTCAACTACCGCAATTGTCCTACACACTTCCCAGACCCTTTTCCTGCCAAACCGCCAAAATGCTTGGCTTTATTGTCATCCTCTAGCAAGCAGCAGTGACTGTTTACTAGCTTGAAGTTCCTACTTGCTTTCAGGACTTTTCCTCTGCACAACCTGCTACCTCTCCCCGGTGCGGTGGCTGGAGGGTTAGGTATCATAGATTGGCTGAGCATGGGGACGCGAGTTCCGAGGTGAAAGACGACATACAACAGGGCAAGGTAGAAAGATTATGTAAGGGGTCTTGATTTTTCTATATCTACATGTGCAATTGCCGGGGAAAGGTAGTAGTTGCAGCGTGGTCGATAGTTTTCTTGTTCTTAGTAAAACGGGAACGGACGGCTGTTCGTTTACGCTAACCCTAAACGGACTAGCGTTCGTTTTAGCGACCTAGAACGGCTGTTAGTTGATCAGATCTCTAACGGAACAGGGTCGTTTAACCCTGTTTTAGTATAGTTCCCGCTGAGCCTTATATAAGTAGACTATACTACCTCTTCTAATAACCTTTAGGGGAAAGTCAGATATCTAAGTATTAAACTCTATTAATCTTTAGTATAAATATATAAAAATAATATTAAATTCAAGCTATAGCGTAGATCTTTCATTTAATGTATTATTTATTATTTTCCACTAAGTGATTATTAAGAAAAAAGGGGTTAAAGTTAAGTTACTTCTAACGCGATTTTTATAAGGAAACCTTATCTTTAAAACTATTAAAATACCTTCCTTAACTTAATATCAACTTGTAAATAACACTAATAACTACTCTAGAGGCTCTTCAACTCCTAGGAGATATAGAAATTATTAAGTATATCTTAATTTCGCTTCGCTACCTATAAAAGATAATATCATACCTCTAATTCCTATTAATTTAGACCTAATAACTTATAGAGCACCTTCAGAGCCTCCCAGCCCTTTAGAGCCTTTAGTATATAAAAACAAACGTTAAGTATAGATATTTCAGTATATACTAAGTAAGAATATTAATAAGAGATACTACAATAAGGCTACTAGTAAAGAGATATAGTACTATAGCTACTATTCAAAGGTTTACTATATAAATAATAGCATATAATCTGCAGAGGAGTATTTAGCTACCTATAGATTAAAGAAAGGTGATCCCCGGGGAACTACTATTACCTATAGTAGTTCTATATATTAATAACCTCTCTTTATTAGTTTTAAATATTAGGTTAAAATAGTAGATAAGTCTCGATTTAAGCGTCGGAATATAAGAGTAAGTGATAATAACTCTATTAACTCAGATAAGCTAGAGCTTCTCTATACTAGGTAATATAAGTATTCTCACCTGTTTTTAATACTAACTTTCTATAGATTTATCTTAGTATACTCTTAACCTTTATAGCTAGTCGAAAGACTCGAATTCTATAAACTCCTTAAATACCTTAACTCTGATATTATATATTAGTTACTACGCTCTTACTCTATAATTAGTATATAGGTAGAACAATAATTTAAAGCTTATAAGAGTAGGGTTAAAGATAATATAAAAAACGCCCTTTCAAAGATATATATCTCTTACGATATATAGACTTTAATAAATAACCTCCTTGTACTTACGATTATCTTCTATTACGTCGGAGCTAACAGAATAGTAAGGAGAACTATAGGAGGAATAAGAGAGGTCTCTGGGAATAAAACAGGAGAGAATCTAGCCTCTATAGTAATAGAGGTAATAAAGGATTAGGAGGTTCAAGGGAAATTAGGGTATTTTATAATAGATAACACAGTAGATAATAACGTAATAATAAGGTTTCTTACTCTTAGTAAGTCTATTACTTTCCTTATAGCTTTTACTAACAATTTAAGTGAGATCTTCATAAGTCCTTTAGTATTTGATACGACCCTACTACTTACTGATTACACTATACTAGCTATATTATTAACCTTACTACGAAAGCTTTCCTTTTTATTACTAATAACAAATCGATTAAATCTATAGAGAATAAAATAATAATAAACTGATAGCTATAATAAATAATAGAAGAGATAAGGGAATAGCGTTAAAAGGGACTTCTTAGGAAGCTTTATAATTTCGTCGTTTTTATATAATATAGCACCTTACGGCTTTAAAGGTTCCTTACCTTATCTAGGAATCGTTACCTCTATAGAAATAACTCTACGCGATAAAACTCTTAGTTTTTAATACTTAAAGTTGCTCTATTATTATAGGAGGCAATTAAGGAATATTTTATAACTTATAGAGACGTAGAAATCGAACTAGATCACCTAGATACTAAAGATTAGAGGATTTTAAGTAAGATTAAGAGCTTTTTAGGAGTCCTGAAATTATCTACTAAGTATCTTAAAGGTTATAAAGCCTCTCTTAACTAAGTTCTCCCTTTAATAGATTTTATACTTACTTACTTTAAGAAAGCTAAAGAGAGGTATCAAGATAATATTAAGATATCTGCGATAGTTAATTTAAGATAGTAGAAAATAGATAAATATTATAGTAAAAGTGATAAATCTCTAGCTTACGCTATAGCTCTCTTATTAAATCCCGCATATAAATAGTCGTATATTAAGAAGTTCTAGAGGCCCTCTTAGTAAGAGAAAGTAAAGGCAGCTATTTAGAAGCTCTAGGATAACGAATATAAGCTAAAATCGACTATTCCGACTTCTCTAACGCTTTATACCTCTTTTACTAACAAGTTTAAGCTCTAGCTATATTAGATCGATACGCCGACCCTTGTTATAGACGAATATAACTAATATTATAAGACGGAGTGTGTTTATAGCTATAATAATACTATTAAGTAGTAGCTTAAGCCTATGTAATAAAAGGCCTTTCTAAACCTCTCTAGAATAGCTCTTAATATACTCTTACTTCTAGTAATATCTAGCGATCTAGAACACGTGTTTTCTATAGTAAAAATCACTCTTTCAGATCATCGGAATAAGATAGGTATATATATAATTAAATATCTAGAGTGTTTAAAGTCGTGGACCGGTCTAATTAAGTAGGAAATTAAAGCTAAAGATACGAAAGTTCAACGGAATACTCTTTTAAAAGGGCTAGGAGTAGAGGAAGTAACTAGAGACGTAGTAGAGGCAGATTTATAGGTAAGTTTATCTGTTCGTTCTTAGTAACAACCTCGTTCCGTTAGTTTATATACTTATAAAACGAACAGCGGTTTATTATTAAGTATAGAAACGTCAGTTCGTTCAAAAGCCTTAAAACAACGTCGTTGAACAGCCGTTCAACTATCGACTACACTAAGTAGTTGTGACAAGGTGGATAGATATAATTGCCCCCCACCGCGACCTCGCCAAGAAAACACGACCTTCCAACCTCATACCTTCGTCTCCTTCTTTCCTTTGGATGCTCAAGTAGTCGTGGGGCAAAGAACAGCTCCATAGCTTCGAGATCTTCGATTCGATTCCAGATAATGGGCAGGGTGGCCAGCGATTGGTAGGTTTTTCCGAGGCCCATATCGTCTGCTAACATTGTACCGTGTAGAGGTGACTTTAGCAGCTTGAGAATCCAATCTACACCAATTACTTGGTGTGGGAACAGACTGATAGTATGAGAGGAGTTTGGAATGTGAGGCGTGAGGATTGATGTTAACTTCAGATTACGTGCAGCAATCTGAAGGCATTGGCCCCCTCTGCTCAGCCCGTCTTGAGTCTTACTCAAGACTCGGAACCTCTCTATTTCTGCTTCTGAAATGGTCAAGAAGTGACCCAAAGCCTTTAAAGGTGGGCGTCTGCTTCTTCGGAATCATCATCGCTGTCTTCGTCATTGTTACCAGCATTGGCAACAAGTTGCTCCACAATCATAGCCTCTTCTCTCTCCTTTATGTCGGAAGCCTCTTGTTCCGTGATTGATATTACTGAAGATAAGGGTCCATCGACATCGGCCAACTTCATTAACAGTGAGTAAGTCTCCTGGTGAGCAGCAGGTGACTTTTGTAGTACTGTCCTAATATATTTCTGTCGCTCTTTGAAGAATTGAGGAAGGGCGACAAGAGAGGAAACAGGAGAGGGGATTGGCCCCGACGGCGTGGTGATTTGGAGGTTTCCGTCTCTGGTCTCGTAGAAGACGTGAGGGACCCAATGTCTTGGGTCACCTCTGTTTTTATCCTCTCGCATTCGTCCGCTCCACTCGCCTTCCGAATCTTGTGTGAAGTCTTCTTGGGGGATTGCAGAGTGTCGGGGGCTTCGAGAAGCTTTATTATTTGCGCATTCTGTACGGATGTACCACTGTAAAGCTGTCAGAGTTGGTCTTCCATTCTGAATAGAAATTCAGCAAACTCACTAGGATTGGCTGCGCTTTGTCGCACAGAGACTTGAGACATCGGTGACTCTGCTCCAGATACCATCTGACTGCCTGAACTTATGGACATCGAGTACTACAAACCGGACGCAATGGGCTAGTTCTTTCCAGTCTTCTCTTTACTTGACAACCGGGGCCATGTAGAGGTACGCTCATTTCGGACCATCTTGGAGGATGGTAATAACATTCTGAATAATGGTTCTTCCATCCGGCTCACGCTGTATTGTCTGGGCTACACGATCTCTGGAGAACTCCTGCCAGTGTTCGGAGAGTCCTGACCACTCTGTAAGGAAGGCAGTAAGCCTGCGATCCTCCAAGAAGTTCTTTCCCTCTTAGTTGGCGAAGGTGCGGACAGCCCGCTGAGTGATGGTGTCGTATCTTTGACTTGGAACATACGTTAATTCTGTGCAATGAACTCCTCGGGTGGTCTACTTACCCATCTTGAAAATCGTCTGGTGCCAGAGCAGCACGCGTTTAAGTAAGGTAAAGATTGAGGTGAGGACAATCAAGACAGACGAAGCAGACAAGCTCGGGTGTTGGCACGATTGTAGAGAGTCTCAGTCAATCGCATAGTGGTAGTAGATCGAAGGAAAGTTCTGAGATTGGGAGAGAACATTGAGATTTCAAAGAGATTGGTGTTTATGTACTTGAGGAGGAGAAGACGAGAAAGAAAAGCTGCCTGAATGGTGGTCCACGTGGCAACCTCGAGCGTATTCACGTCAGGCAAGAGCAAGGCAGACCTCCCAACCTTCCGACCTCCTCATAACCTTTCAACACTCACTGCAAGTCGACTTTCTGAAATCCTCAAATCATCACTGGGCTGTTCGATACTATGACCGGATTATTGAGGCCAGGATCGGAGGATCGGTCTTCCACTCGGCATTCGCGAGAGGGTCACGAAGACCTCGAGTACTGGAGCACATTCAATACAGGGAGAGCAACTTTCATGGCAATCTTTCATGAGCTTCCAAGAGAGAGCTGTAGATCTATGAGTCTGGGCTTAAAGATTTATTTTAACTTTCTAAGTTAACAAGGTGGAAGAAACTCCCCAAGACTGTTGACAACAGACTTGGCTTTGACAACCACAACAGCTCATGAATAGCTGTAGACGAGCAAGTACTTGATAAATTGACAACAGCCAGGTACTGCCCAGTGTTAATAACATCGCCTACATTCAGCATTGACAGTCTGGCTGGACAGTGTACATAAGAGCTCATCTTCTGCTTTTCCATCTTACATTATGCGTTTTGTGGATCCGATTTTAAAAAATACTGTCACGTGCAAGGTCCTGATTGGACACGTCGGATTAGCGCGAGCCTGCGAGCGATGATTCGACTTGATTGGCTAGACCGTGGCGAAGCGAGGTCCCCTGGCCCCGGAGCTTGCGGAGGGCCGCCAGGGAAAAGACCTCGTCTTAGAAGTTGCAGAGATACATTAGGTTTAGCTTAATCCTGACTTGGTAAGACGTGGTTTCTTTTATGGTATTGGGTAAGACCTACATTCCAATTCATTATAGCTATCGAATTTGGTCG
Organism: Cadophora gregata; assembly: GCF_030347475.1. Classification (NCBI taxonomy): domain Eukaryota; kingdom Fungi; phylum Ascomycota; class Leotiomycetes; order Helotiales; family Ploettnerulaceae; genus Cadophora; species Cadophora gregata. The sequence continues at coordinate 495,121 of NW_026695935.1, read as the reverse complement.
TCTCTCTGACTTTAAATCAGTCCCTTTTTCGAAAAATGAAATAAATTTCACTCCTTAGCACAGCCTTTTGGAGTGGATCCGATCCCAGCAATAGAAGCAACACTCGGAAAAGGACCATCTCAGACATCTAATGCATGTTACTCAAGTGCCTCATCAAATTCCACTCCCTAGCAAAAGATTTCCCATTCCCCGCCGCCAACGAATACTCGCATCCACCAACCGGACAATAATGGATCTGCTTCTCATGAATATCATTGACGTGTCGAGTGAGATGCGTGACTGTTCCAAAGCTTCTGTCGCACTGCTGACATCTATGTGGTCTGTTGTGGTAGCGTAAGTGCTTTCTATGAAGTTCTGGTATTAGTTCTAATATATGGATGCTTAGAGATGTAGAGGAACGCAAGAGAAGAACCTAGAGAAACTTACCGGCGAGCTTGGGGAGTTGGGAATACTTTGAGGCAGCTTGGGTCGTCGCATCTGAAACCTCTGACTGATTTGCTCATTCGCGGTGTGCATGGAGTGGGCATTATTGCTTGAAAGCTTAAGAATGAAGGACCATCGATGGGGACTTCAGATCCCTGCGGAGAGTTGGGAGTGAGATATCGTGGAAAATCCCTTTGGAGGCACGAAAAAGATCCTGTTGAGTCTTGGGATTCCGTTTCTGGCTGCGAGAGACACAGCTCCCGAGAATCCTCGAAATCAACTTGTTCCTCCTGTTGACTGCGAAGTTGAGCAGCTTGTCCAAACGAAGAGGGTGAGCATAGCAGGCTTGGTTTGATGATTACACCTTCGAAGCCCGGAGACATGGATGTTCGATCATCTTGTTGTGGCCCAGGTATCGAGCAGACTGCCCGTACCGTGGAATTCTCTGAGATCCTGTAATCCTTCAGCGATCTTCCATCTTGTAGTCGAGTTTCACCACAGTAAACCGATAGGTTTCTTGGGGGTATGTCTTCGCTAGCCGCAATCAATGCCCTGAGATACTGGATGATGTCGGATGATTCGAGACGGATTACGATCTCTCTTTTGTCCGGAAGTTGGACCCTGACATCAAATCGCCCATCACCACCGCCACGGAGCTTTAGTACCACTTGGAGGATGGCTCCATTCCATATGTTGTAATCTGCAAGAGTTCTTTCATCTAGTAGCTGGCGGCCAGCATATACCAGGCGCTGCTGATTAACCGGTAAAACTCCTTTTGCTTGCAAGTTGTGTTTTACCTCAAGAACACTATCGCTCGCTTGTGCCTCCAAAGTAATCATTTTGTCTGTATGGGTTCTAATAAGGATCTGCATTTTTGGCTTTATGAAATTGGTGGTCTGAGTATGAACGATTGAATATTATGCCTAAATGAGTAGCCCCATTTTAGGAAGTAAGTGATCTGTGTATCAAAATATGTAAAGACGAGACGCTATGTGAAGCTGGAGAATTTAGTATCATGGTGGGAGGCCTCACGCTCACAGCCCCCACCAAATCCCTCAAGCCACATCCGCGAATAACAACCCCGATGTCTCAGAAGGGACGCGTTGGGTCCAGACAGTCACCAATGAATGCGCGATGCAAATGAGGGACGATTGCCACAAGGGGATCGGTCGATCCCATTACATGTACAACCCAAAATTTATCTTTCCAGCCATCGACCTTTGGCAGCATTTACCCCAGTCAGCGACGAGTACTGGTCATTTTCCCAATGCATAGACTTGTTGGCACATCGGCAGTAATGTGCATACATGATTGAGTCCTATCTTCTCTCGTCCCCAAATTCATCTACAGGAAGCCCAGGATGTAATTGTCTTCTCAGCATGACCTCCTCCTTTTCACCCTGCTCAATACCACACATGACAGTCTCAATGTGGTAGCCCCACGCCCTGATAGTCGCCGCTCTCGTGACCGCTTGCCTTGCTTCCTTCCATCTCCTCATCTCCATGAAACAATAGGTCCGGTACAAATGGCATTTCGACACCATATCCCACAACTCGGATTCCGTCGCTAGAGCTAGAGTCACATCAGCCAAGTTGAGCGCCTGCTCGAAGAACTCGGCGTGGGGGGTTCCTGTGCCATGTGCCAATAGGGCTACGACCCGGAGCAGACTGTTGTTGATTCGGTAGGTAGTGTCATTCTTGCTCTTGGTGTTGTAGTACTGGGCGAGGTTTGGGTCTGGTGGGAGCGTACAGGGGAACCGGGTGATTGTGATTGGGATGGGTATTTGGGCGGCAGCTTGTTGTGGTGAAGCCATGGAACGCGGTGGTGTTGAGGCTGGCGTCATTGTGCTGTTTGTTGGGTCGGAGAAGATGGGTGAGTGTGGTGCTGTGTAGATTTGTGGTTGGTTCGGTGAGTGGGAGGATCGCGGCGGCGTTAGAGGGAAGATGGGAAAAGAGGGTTTGCGTGTCATTTTGTGCTTTGGTGTTGACGGAGTTGATGATGCACTGGGTTCGAAATGCATGTTTCCGGTGATGTGATTTGATCTTTGTTTTTCAGAATTTTAGTGAACTGATGCCTTGAGCACAAGACCGACCTGATTGACATATATGTTCAGCCGTCAAAGCAATTCCACAAAGAGACAATGATAGACTGTTCTCGACACTGTACTTAATATAGTAGCACTGTTCTGGGATCTGTTAGCAATTTGAAAGCTGAAATAGACCCATGCGGGCTTTCATGATGTTGCCAGATACGACGCAAAGATGATACGGATACATCTTGGCACGAGTCATGAAAGACATTGATACATTGATATGTTGTCACAATTCGTGACGTAACTTTGAATGAAAGCCAACTTTGACTTACTGATCGTATTCGGAAGAGTACTGGAGTCTCTTTAAGTTTCTGAGATGGAAAATAAGAGCGAATAGACAGAACTTGACAGCAGACAAGAGCAAAATGCACATCTAGATAAATCCAGAACTTCCAGGAATATATCTCCATCTTCAAGCTCTTGATGCCCTACCCAGATGTCATAGTAACAAACCCCGCGACCAAGCAAGCAAGCAATAAAGAGGTTCCATAGCGCTACGGCGGGGCACCCATCCTCTCACTCAGCTTGAAGCAATCAACAAAGAAAATGTTGTGACGAGACAGAAGGGAACGACTGGACAAAAGACATCCAGACACTTGAAACCATCGATACGCGACCGGTACCTAGCGACCGTTGCAAAGACAGATCTACGGAATGGTGAGGTGACAAGAGGTCTCTATTGGGCGGTCGCGCCAAAGTATCGATTCAATAGCGGCACCGCCACAAGTGCTTGAATCGGATACGAAGTGGCTAAACCACCGCGATGGAACACACAACTTGGTGTTGGAAGGCGACACTTGGTTTCCTCGGCGGCGAGAATCGAATGTGATATTGGTTGATTTGTTTATTTCTGGCCAAGAAAGAGGTCGAGAAAGTGAGAGAAAAGTGAGGGGTGGAAAAGGGTACGGAGAATTGCCGAAAGGCGAGGCCTGACTGTATATACCATCTGCTGCGTATATTTGGGAATGGAGCCAATTCTCTCCCATAAACCTCCTCACAAGCAATGCTGAACCACAAAGCATCAATTGCGTTCTTACAAATATGGATGTCAACAAAATCGACAGAGAGTGCTATTAAATTTCACTGGATGGCCAGAAGACGGATTTGACATACCTCCAGTATCATGACAGCCACGACATGACGAGATGTTGGAATGGAGCGACTTCTCAAAGCTTTCAACCTAGACATACTCAACAATCGAGGATATATCACTCATTCCGCCTTATACAAGAACCCGCCTGCCATCTTCAAAAACGAAAGCTCTGTTATATTTCCCACAGCATTCACAAGTCTCTCGCTCTCCACGTAACCCTCGCTCAGCGTATGGGTCTGAAGCCAATACTCTTCACTTTCCCACGCATCGATAGTGAACAATCTCGTCCGCTCGGCAAGATCCGTATAGGCGCCACACAGCAAAACACCCGTCTCATTCTTCGCTGACGACACGACATTTTTCCAGGCCGCAAGAGCGTGGTCGCGCTTACCAGCTTGGTAATTCATCTGTAGAACTACGACATAGGGATCTTGGGCTGTTGCGAGCTCGGGACGTATGGATACCAGATCCGGGGCTGAATTGAGACTATAAAACGGCGGGTCGCGAATAGATGTTGGCGGAGTTGATCCAGTTGGACATCTCGACGACAGGTTCGCTGGAGAGGTGAGAGTTGGAAGCCTCTTGGTTTGCATATCTGTCACTCCGTGTGAGCATTTATTATTATTGAGAGCTTCATGTTCTGGCTGACTCACTCCTCGATAGAATACAGATGTCTGTCGTCATGTTCTTTGCGAGGTACGAAGAGACCGAATTTCAGGACACCTGGCTCATTCGCGAAGGCATTTTGGGAAACGCCAATCATGACACCGAGTAACTTGAACGGCGGTTAGCTGAAATTTCGGACAGGCTTAGGAATGTGACATTTACCAACCTTATCTCTGGTTGCTGAGTCTACGCATAAAAGGCTCACAAATATGAGGAGCTTCATGTTGGATCAAGGGCAGATTGAACAAATTACATTTGATGCGAGTAATGCGAGTAAGTTCATGAAGGCGATTGCCAGCGGCCAGATAAGGAGAGCAATCACCTTGCGATCGGTGATATCCTATCTGTTCCAGGCTTGGTTGCAGCTTTGTCGCAATACTGTGGTGTGGGAGAAGAGTTCCATTTGGAAAAACGGCTGATGTTGTGAACGATAGGACAGTTTCGCTTTCGCTTTCGCTTCCGGCCGGAAGAAAAGAACTAAAGAAGCACTTCTTTTGCCAACAGCAAAATTACATTGCTGTCATGATGGCAATTTGAAAGATATAGGGACTGGACATTCATCTTACCTCAGTTTCATCTACGCAAGATCGAAGTAAGACTATCATGTGATACTCACGGGTCATACTTCCAAGAATACGGAAACTCAAGATAACCATGAATATTTTTGACACTCGGTCGAGGTCTGCCATCATCAATCGCCTGCAAGCGCAAAGGGCCTTCTTAAAAGCGATAGCGATAACAAACATCACGATTCGATATCCAACATCACTTCACTTCACGAACGAACAGACGCCCGGAGCAATTTCCGATTCATCCCCGTCTCCACCACCAGATCTCCGCTGACACACCTTCCATCTCTCGTCTCTCAAAACACTCACGACACACTCCACTCATCAAACTCTCCTCATAAGACGCGGTGCCGCATAACCGAGTGTTCCATACAGTAATAGCCGCCAAGCTATATCAACCCATACATTTCGGGTCCGCCAAGGGGGTTGTGTACTGCTTTATTCGTTGGATTCTTACCCCCCACTAAGCCAAGGATCCTCGGTGGGGCAATACTCAGCTGCTCAGGGATCCTTTGCAGATGTTACTCATGCGGAAGTAACAGCTACAGCAATAATGAGAGCATTTCCCGATGAACGACAAAGAGAGAGTGAAGTGACGAGATCTCGATACTGGAATGGTAAGGAATGGCCAAGTCGGTGTTCTCCCTTGTGGATACACGTAACATTTGCTTTGGAACAGCTTGAAAGTTTGTGATGAGGGGTATGGAGGGGTAGCAAAACACTCGTCCGACCTGCTTCTGACAACCAGGCTAGCCATAGAGTTGCGGGCCTTCCCGCATATCAAAACCACTGGTCTGTCCCGGAGCCGCTGATCTGTTCAATCCATACCACAGCCACAGCACAGCGCTTGCACATGGTCCCCGTTGCGGTTGTTGCACTCGTTGGATATACCCCTGATGCGTCATTTTGCTTCCTTGCTGCATTTCTGAAACCGTGAATCATATGAAAGCAACAAATCTCGCAAGCTGCAGAGAAACAAAGAACTTTGAGCCAATTCACCTCATCCGGCTAGCATTTGACACGCACTGAGTGCCCAGTCTGTCTTGCATATACCTTGCCCTTGCAATACCCAGAGTATCCCTTGGCATTTATCACCCTCCATTCCCCATTTCTCAAAGTCTTCATATCTGCAATCTGTTCCTCTCTCACCTCAAGTTCTCTCGTATCTTTCACATTTCCGCAACAGCAAACATACACACAAGCCAGCCATCATGTCGTTCTTCAGTAAGATGACCAAGGAGTTTGAGGGGATGATGAAGAAAGATGAGAAGAAAGAAGAACCTCCAGCTCCCACCCATGAAGCCACGAGAGGTAAGTTCGATTTACCCCGCTCCATGCCTGCCTGCCTGCCTGGACGCCACTGACGCCGTGATACCTCTAGGTTATAGTGACCAGCCACAGTACGGAGGATACAATCAAGTACCGCCTCAACAACAAGGTTACGGAGGAGCACCAGCGCCCCCCTTCAACAGCCACCCCTCATACAGTAGTCCTCCTCCAAACCAATACAGCCCAGCTCCAAGCGGCTATGGCGCTCCTCCCCCTCACCAATACGGCAGTCCAGCTCCCCCAAGCCAATACGGCGCTCCTTCTCCAGCTCCCTATGGCAGCCCAGCTCCCCAACAATATGGAACACCTGGCGGAGGACTTCCTCCCACCCCTCAAGTCCCCCAAGGATGGCAGGCACTCTGGGATCCCGTCGGAAACCGCTGGGCATACCTCGAGCAGTGGAACAGTAAAGTAAGCTGGAACGTTCCAACCGGTCCTTCGTACCCTCAGCAGGGTTATGACAGTCATGATGGAAGTCGTGGTATTGGCGGCTACGGTGATCACGGTGCTGGCGGGCACGGGGACCACGGCGCGGGAGGATACGGAGCTCCTGGTGGTTATCAGCAGGGATATGGACAAGGAGGATACCAGGATCCAGCTAAGTCTAAGGATGATGCAAAGAAGAATATGATGATGGGCGCGGCGGCTGGTGTCGCTGTTGGTGCTGTGGGAGGAATTCTGGTGGCGAATGCTCTTGGTATGTTCCTTTTCTCGCAGTACAAATCGCGTGTCTTGAGCTAACGAGGTACCCACAGATGACGATAACAGCCACGGAGGACAGCACCAGCAGTACCAGAGCCAGCCTCCTCCACCTGGAATCGGAGGTGGTGAGCTACCACATGAGGATGCTGATGGAAGTTCTGTCAGCAGTAGTGATAGGGAAGAGGTCGAGGAGGCGAGAAAGGAGTACGAAGAAGCTTATGAGGAAGCTTATGGATCTGATTGATAATGGTTATTGGGAATTGTGGTGTTGTTGTTCGCATTGAGGTTTACTAGAGAGATAGAACTAGCGAAGCGTTGAAATCAAGCGAGAATTTTTATGAATTTAAATTGCGCTGGTTTGGGTGCAGAGAAGAACGTGGTAATTCTTACCCTTCTCCAAAGATAGAGTTGCAACATGTTTGGACTCGCACAGTGAGTTTATAAAGAAGAACTCCAGGAGGACAGATGAGGGGCGCCCGTATAAGTGCAAAGTGCCTTCGCTATAGGAATAAGTCTGGCGATTTGTTTACATCCACGCAGACAGCGCTTCAACTTCCTTCGCACTCTTGGCTTTCTTTGAGTTGAGACTGTTATTCTGGGTGTCTTGAAAGGATCTGAGATCACCACAGGTGACTTTTTTCACATGAACTTCACAGACGAAGAGAGATACCGTTTCCTCAGACGAGTCCGCTAGTGATGTTGTGACAACACCAGTAAGCGAGCCTTGGAGCTATCCCAGCCCAGAGATATCACAGTTCATGCAGATGTGCCTAGACGCCGCCCTTTCCCTCTCGGTACAACCCCAGATCATGGCTATGCGCTTAGTTTCGTGATACGCCGCAGCAGGGTACTTCCCGACGAAGGTTTGGGTATGACGACTGGGCCTGCTGCGGTATGTACTACAACATTTCGTCATCTTGGTCGGATAACTGATTCTTCTGGAGTTCTAGATTCATGGATGGATGGTGTAACTCGACACCGGCTTGGCTTGGCCGGCTCTGTATTGTGCTTCCTGCGACCGGTCAGAGAGCTTGAGATTAGGTACTGCACAGCGGGGGAAGTTGAGGAACCAAGGTTGACAGAGTGACAAAACTTGCTTCCCACGACACTACAGGGGAGCGCAGTACTGAGTGATGATTAAATTGGTGTCAATTTCTCTAAGCAACTGTTGCCTATCAATTTAGTTACAACTGCTTGAGCACATTGTATCCAGGATAGCACCTCATTTTAAGGTTGCACACTGCCATGTTGACCGGTCTGCGTGATATGCACGTGAATATCACGGGACAATCGACCAAAGCTTCCGCCCCCAATCTCAGCCGAGCCGTTCCAGGCTGGCAGCGCAGCAAAAAGCAAACATCGCATCTCTTTCCCAACTCATTCTTTCTTTCTCCTTTTTAATCTTGTGATCGTCTCGCACACAGTCTTACCGGGCGTATCCATGTATTCTGAAGCTCGGAACATTTTTGAAGTCGTTGACGATGCTGTCCCTGCTTCAGACACCGGATGGGATGATTCTGTGGTGAGCACATGAACGTCCTGCTGCCTATTTCTTCGGTTGCACGCCTCCACTTTTGCCCTTGGGCAGGGCTCAGGCTCAGGCTCGGGCTCGGGCGTGGGCAGGCAAGGGCGTCGTCGCACGCCTCACTCCTCACTCCTCACGCAAACCATCCGTCGTGCCTCTCAACTCTCTCCTTTTCCTCGTTTCACACCGCACACAGATGAATAAATCTCTCATACAAATTGTTAGTGCCATGCTGTTCTCGCTCTCGTACTCACACATTTCCTCTTTTCGTCTTTTGATTCGATGACTTGACCGCTGCTCTGCTTGCGCTGCCGCATTGCTCCCCTATCTTCCAATCACAGGGGCGGATCGACCAGGTCAGGCTTTGCCCGAGTTTGCTCACCGAAATCCTGGTCAGCAGTGCAGCCAGCCAGCCCCTCAACCAAGGAGATAATCTGAGGCAACCCATTTTCCCCATTTCTCTCTCAGTCCGCAATATAGCATGGTTTGGAGTCTGCCTTGTCGTCCGTATTCCTGCGAACCAGACTTTTCCTGTATCTCCAGATCCAGCGGGAATAACCACGAGCTTGCTGTCGCCCCGTCTAGTTCGCCCAGGACGTGAAGAGCAGAGACGGCGACGAGGTCCCAGCTTTACGGCTCAATGTTCGCTGCCCGTGGGCAAATAAACAGCTTTTCTTAAGCCCCACTGCTGCAGGAAACTCCACGAGCTTTGCGGTCGTTCGGGAAATACGCCGAATCGTAAATTGATCCATCGTTTGATTGTGGAAAATAGTCTCCTGGTTCGAACTTTCTTGACGATCTCATGTGTTGTCCTAGCTAACGCATTCCAGTCACCATGGGAAGCCAATCGAATTACCAGCGCGGTGGTAATCGCTCAGTACGACAAATCTCCAAGTCTAGTGTGTATTGTTTCTGTTCTGATGAGCATACGTTTAGTTCCCTTCACTGGCTTCCATAAGTTCGATGGACCAAGGACAAATGTACACAAGGGAGATGGGACCTCCCTCATCGGATTTCCCTCCCCAACCCGTGGAGATTGATTTGAATTCGTCCAGGACATTACCGAACCCTTCGGTCCCTGCATCCATGCAGTGGGAATTACTTTCTTCCCCAGGATATGGAGATGTCTCTTCTTATGGAGGATCTAACATTCCCAGAATGTCGACAATGCCAAATGATGTGCAGAGCCGTGGACCATCGGACAATCCGCTGATAAATTGGTACTCAGCTAATGATGGACCCTGGGCACCTTTCCCAAAGGGCCCAGAGTCTGCCACGGATGAACGTCTGTTACTAAAGCAGGCAAATAATCGAAATGTGTCTTACTCAGGTCAGTATCGCCATCAAAATCAATCGGACGCCTCAAATTTCCACTTTGGAGTTCCACATTCGGATTCTGGTTATGGCACTCGCCGCAGTGTTGGAAATACTTCCGTATTCAGTGCAGATGTCCACGATAGAGACCAGGATAGTCATAGTATGGTTGGTCCATCTCAGGACTTCTCATCTTTCGCTCATGGATATCATGAGGTATTGCAACAGCGTGATAGCAGAACGAGTGGTACATGGAGCCCCCCAACTTCCCATTCAGTGGAGTCACCTGGTCTGGTCTGCCCCACGTGCCACAAGCAGGTCAAGACACAATCAGAGTTGAAGTACGATAAACGGAGCAGCAAGACCGATCAAAGCTAATTAGATGCAGGAAACATGATTTGCGGCATCGGAAGCCATATGTGTGCGGAGTTCCTGGTTGTCCTCGTACCCAAGGATTTAGCACCACGAACGACCTAGATAGGCATACGAAGAGCAAGCATCCTTCAGCCATTCCGGAGAATGCACCCACCAAGAAATATCGATGTCTTGTCCCAGGATGCAAATCAAAAGATAAGGCATGGCCGAGACTCGACAATTTTAGGAGTCATTTGAGGCGTGTGCATGAAAACTTTACTAGCTTTGAAGAAAACCTCGATGAGATCATCAGGAGGTATGTGAACTATCGTAAATGCAAGGCTCAACTCTACTGACAAGAGATAGGGCTGAATTTTGGGAGAGAAGTGGCATCATTTCCGAACCAGAGGTGACTAACCATCAACTTCCTATCCCAGAAGAAAGTAGACCAGCACATTCCGGGCATGGAGGTCTTCCAAGACAGACAGGACAATATCCGGATATCATGGATCGGATCCAAGATTACAGCCCACAGCATGGACCACAATCTGCATCTTTTGATAGTACTGCATCCTCACCAGAGGAGAAATCCCCTCAGTCGGAGGAGTCTCTGCCAACAACAGTTCAGCCGGTTGAAGTTTTCCCACCTCCCGCTCAGATCCCTGAGAGGAGGATGACATTGAATGATCTCCTATCCACCAATCTTGACCCTTCTCTAAAGGCATCTGAACAGGCGAGGTCAAGCTTGTCAGCAAAGGTCAGCCCCCAAGGTAAGGCAGCGAGGCAAACAGTCCCAGCCACAGATGCCACTTTGACAAAAGTGATCCAAAAGGCACTAGCTGCAGTCAATGATGCCCCCACGGAGCCCTTTCGGAATCAGGAGTCCGAAAGAACCAGTCTGCCCACCCAGAAAGTAGCCCCCAGAGAATACAGTTCCGCTAATCCAGATGCGGCGACTTTGATTACCAAGGCCAGTCCTATGAAGCTTGCAGACACCCCGTCTGAGGACACTTCCAAGGATGACGAAGCCCAGAAGAAGGCTTCGGAAGTTCTGAAGATCATCCGCAAATTGGGATTTACTGTTTCAAAAGATCCCACACAGGCTCCTAAAGTCCAAAACCCTGGGTCTGTAGCAAGTAACAAGAGCGAGCACCAGGTCACCTGCCCGATCTGTCAAAAGTTCACAGGACGGCCTTGCGAGTTAAAGTATGATATCCCAACGTCTGTCGAACCATTGCTAACGATTCTAGAAAACACATGAAGCGTCACGAGCGGCCCTATGGCTGCACATTCCCAACGTGCAACAAAGACTTCGGCAGCAAGAATGACTGGAAGCGTCACGAGAACTCACAGCACTTTCATTTGGAGATCTGGCGATGTGACACGGAACGACCTGAAGGAGGCACTTGCGCAAAGGTCTGTTACCGGCGCCAGACTTTCCAAGACCATCTCAAGAAGGAACATCAGATCTCCGAGCCTGAGGATGTGAAGAAGAAAATTGATGACTGCCGGATCGGCCGGAATTGTCAATCTAGGTTTTGGTGTGGTTTCTGTAAGAAGCTCGTCGACTTGAAGAAGAAGGGTTTGGATGCTTGGACCGAGAGGTTCGATCATATTGATGACCATTTCATGGGACGGGCCCCGTTCCCTAAGCAAGGGATCCAGGATTGGGTTCCAGTGGATAGTGATAAACCGAAGGGAGATGTTTTGGTGCCATCTCCACTTGGATCTGGAGCTGGATCTCCTCCGAATGGACATGCTGGATCCCCATCTGGTTCTGAAGGCCAATCATCGACCAGTCCGATACATATCCATGAGAATTCTAATACTCTCAAAAGGCGGGCCACAGATGAAGCAGAAGGAGCGAAACCCCCCAAACAAGCCAGTTTTTACAAAGACTACGAGGCGAGAGTGTACTGCGTAAGCTCCCTCCTCACTTATTCACTCACGCCTCTTCTACTTCACCCTAGAATACTGAACTGACAGAAGAGATAGTGCCAATGTCGCGAACCCTACAATCTCAAGTACTACCAGAGCTGCACCACATGCACGGATTGTCACAGTTTCTGCGATAATTGTCCCAAAGAAGCCGTGAAGATTGTTGATAAGATGCCGCCAGCTGCATAATTGGAAGTGATATTTGTGCTCAGTTTACTTACATCTCTATCTTCCTGCTGGTTTGTGCTGCATTGATAGTATTTCTGCTGCTCTTTTTTTGAAGTATCTCTCTTATGATCTACGAAAATATCTGTTTATGTTTATTCTATTTCCTTTTTAACGATTATGTTGATGATACATGTACCAAAAGAAGTTTTTTTTTTCCCTCTTTATTTTCTTAACGGATTTATTCAAGGTTGGATGGAGATGTGAAATATTAGACATGTGCAAGCAAGTTTTCTTGGATGGCGCTGGAGGATGGGAAATGGAATACCACTTCGTCTTGTCGTGTTTTGCTTGGGTAATTGCTGTTTACGAATCTCATGTATTGTACTTTTACGAGGAAGACCTTACGAGGCAGAACCAGAGCGGTGCATCTAATGACTATGATAATGATCAACCTTTTGTTTTCTCTGATATCAAAATTCCACCACTCTGAAGTGATCCAACCAATCGACCGCATCGCAGAATTTTCAAATGAGCAGCGTAGCGTAGTAGAGCATCACAGCTCAAACTTCCAATATTCACAACCCCAGAACCCCAATCCCAAGCCCGAGAAGGTAATCTTGCCCCAACCGGAACTCATCCCATCTCTTCTCATTCACTTCACCTCACATCACATCACACACCTCACACACCTCACACACATCACATCACAGCACAACACAGCAAAACATACCATAGTAATTTACCAGCCCAACTTAAAAGCCGCACTCGCACTCGCACTATCCATCTATCCCCCTTTCAGACACCGAGTCACTCACCCCAGCCCAGCCCCCAGCCCCCAGCCACCCCTGTACGTCCTCTCCTATCCTCTCCTGTCCTGTCCTGTGCGCTGCACCTCCCCGGGCACCGCATCGCGGCTGGGCGGTCCCTGTAACGAAAGCGAATCATCTCTCTACCCCGCACACCATCTCGTCACAACCCGGTGAGCTGGAGTGTGTTAGTTAGATAGGCTCGTAGGCTTTTCTGGGGCTCTGCTGGGCGATATGGGCGATATGGGCGATATGGGTATGGGTATGGGTGAGGGAGGAGGGACAGGAAGGATGGATGGGGGGAGGGACAAGAGGGAGGGATGGTTCGTTCATGCGCCCAAAATCAACAAACTACTAGACGCCAAATAAATAGTACCAGGAGCGAGCGAGATAGATTCCTTCTTTTCCTTCGACGATTTAATATCATACATCCATTCATTCATACACTAGGCATGATTTCTCACACCGGTTACCTAGTGTACCTAGTGTACCTAGTGTACCTAGTGTACCTAGTGTACATACACATCCATCCCATTTCCCCAGCGGATATCTACAGTAGGGAGATAAATGCCGAGCATGCGGGCGTGTGTGCGTGTGTGTGTGTGTGTGTGTGTGTGTGTGTGTGTGTGTGTGTGCCTGTGTTGAAGATCTGGATTCCATTCATTCCTCACTCCCTCCTCCACATCTTCAGACCAAGAAAGAGAAGTTCCTGAAATGGAAGATATGGCTTTCATGGCTTTCATGGCTTTTTCGGCTTTGGATTTTGCCCGCGTTGGTAGGCGCTGTACATACAATTACAGAGGTATGCATACACTTGCTGCATACGGGAGGGAGATGTTGCATAGATGCTGCATATTTGTGGTTTTGTATTTATAGCTTAACAGCGAATAAAACTGGGTGATATATAACTAAATATGATGGAACTCAACCAATAAATAGGAAGGGGAGGCTCTGCTCTGTTTTCTGCTATTATTTGCTCTGGGGGCTGGGTCTGATGCAACACCAGCCAGCCGCTGCGGAGTGGACGTGGATATATTGGGGGCTGAAGATGTTGGTGGTTGGTGATCGTTCCCAAGATGAGACGACTCTTGGACGAGAAAGGGGATGGAGAATGTGGAGTGGGAAAAAGCAAATATGGGATATTGAGGTTGTGGTGGTGGTGGTGGTGGTTGTGGAAGAGGAGGAGAGGTGGAAATAGATTCTGGCTGGACTCGGTTGGGCGGTACAAAGAATCGAATCGATTTGATCCAGGGCGAGCCAGACAGAGAAAGTGAGTGCATATTTCATATTCGAGTATCCATCTCGTCGCTCTGTTTCGGTTCAAGAAAACTCTTGATTACCTACCGAACTGTAGGTTTCATAGTCAGAAAGGACAGTAGGCAGATACGTACCAGCAAAAGCCCCGCCATCAAACGGAGGGAAGTCATCTGAATCAGAGAAGAAAGTCTGCCTGGAACGCCTTGTTCGCCTCGCGGTGTTGTACAAGTTACTAGGTAGTTACAGGGGAGGGAGGACGCTAAAAAGCGGGATGAGAGATCGCTGGAAGGGAGCTACAGTAGAAGCGAAGGGCAGGCAGGGCAGCGCAGGGCAGGGCACTAAGCCCCCAGTCTCAGCGGTCTGACAGTTGGAGGATAGTGACGGGTGGTAGGGAGGAAGTGACAAGTGATGAACAGTTCTTCGACCTTTGACGGTTTCGAACTTTGAGTTTTGGTGGCTTTTGAGTAAAAGGAATGATGATGTGATGTGAGGGGTCTCGGATGTGCTTCTAGAATAAGCCTGATCATGAGAGCGAGACAATGGTTTGGTGTGGGAGGTAGTAGTGAGTAGTGATAGGTACTTATACCTCACCTACCTAGGTAAAAACCTGGTGATGTCCGGATACTGGGAATGGAAAGGAAAGAAAGCACAGTACTCAGTAGCGGCGAAGAGTGAGACCACGACGATCAATCCATGCATCGATCCTTTCCCGAGTACAGTCCTGTATCCATTCAACCCAAACCAAACCCAATCTCAATACGTTCAGCGAACCATAGGTGATTTCCAGATCGAACCTACTTTCCTTCGTTAACCTTAATCATAACTTACTTTGCTACCCTGCGCTGTAAGTTACTGCATCGTGCCGAGTCAAGCTTGATATGCCCTCTGTCCATCTGCCGCTGCCCTTCGACTTCAAATCCACCTGCAGTGGTGCAACCCACCCCCAGAGCGAGCCACAGGGGCGCAGTCCAGCCAGGGCAGAACAACGGAACAGGTAACGAAGTAACTGTTAACACACCACACCACACCTCATTGTGACACTCACACACCCGCCGCACTCACAGCACATCCACCACAAGCAAAATCCACCTGGCCAGGAATGCATACCTAGCATGGCATGGCATGGCCTGGCATCGCATATGCAGCCAGCTAGTAGCTACAGTAGCTACCCCTGACCCCTGACAACGGCGGATATGTATCATGGCCGCATCCTGCATCCTCGCTCGCAGTGGTGATGTTTTGGGTTCTGTTCTGGGTTTCGTTTGTGGGCTGGCGAAAGTGGCCGGGCTTGCATGCTGTACTGGGCTGGCCTGCGCCCTCCTCTCCCTTTCGTGCCCTCCATCCATCCATCCGTCCTCACGCCATTGGCAGCATCCACCACTCGGTCTGGCGTCCTAGGACACGACGTGTGCACTTTTGCATTAGGGTGGACTTGCGGCTCTGCTCTGCTCTGCTCTGCTCTGCTCTGCTCTGCGGAGGACTCACTTCCCGCGCTGGTGTTTCTGTCCTTCGGTATGGGCTTGCACCTGGCACTTGCACTTGCACTTGCACACCGGGAAGGACGAGTGACGACGCCGCCGCCATGGATGATGGGGTGGAGGGGAGGGGAGGGGAGCTCTAAATTCCATTCGACTGGATGGATGGATGGATGGATAGACTGCCCTGATCTACTGCATCGTATTGGATCGATCGGAATGCAGCAAAAGAAAGGGCAGTTCGGAGTTTCTCAGTAGGGTAGAGAGTGGTGTATTTTGTGGAGGATGAGTCGGGAAAATAGTGCAGGGGCTTGGACTGACTGACCGACTGACATACTTACCTACCTACCCAAGTACTTCTCCCCCTTCGTCCCCATCCGATCATTTGTCTACTTTTACCTGGACGTCCTCCTTCTGCTCCATACTTTCCAGCTCTCCTGTTTTATCCTACCAACAGAACACTGCGCCGCTCTGGAAAAATCATCGACTGATTGACTTCGCCTCGTCTGTTTCTCTCGGTCCACCTGTTGACTTCTGGAATTCCAGACCTATTTCTGTATATGCGGAGAAGATTGTGCTGTAAAAAAAACCCTGTTGTGTACAAGATCATTCGATCCGGTGCTTCGGTACAAACAAAGAGGTTGTTTGTTCGAGTCGAGGATTCCGTGCATTGTATGTACCTACTTCTGTTTAGACTCCCTCTGTTTCTCTGTTTTCGTTGGTCTTTCGATATAAATACTTCGCCTCGGCCAATTAAGTGCGGCCCCAACAGCAGATTGCTGATACACAACATAGAACCTCGATATTGGAACAAACACCCACCTTGACCTGGGGATTGCTATTTGTACCGCGTCCTGCCCGGACACAATCCCATAATTCCCCGAGTCTATTTTCCGCTCTGGAAATTCACCTCAACTCCGATTTTCACACATCTTGTCACCTCCTCTGACAGCAAACTTTGGACGACCGATTGATTACCTAGGAGATGACATACAACATGGCACTCCATCATCCCCAGTTCTTTGACAACACGAACTCAGATGATCAGTTTGGTGAAGATCTTACTAGCATGGACTGGAATATGAACATCGACCCGTCCCTCGACAGCTTTTCTTTCCAACAAAATCCTCATTCACAACCTCCGATCTGTTTCCAGGTACAACAACAAGTTCAGCAGCAACTTGCTCCAGAAAAACAACACCCTCAACAGATTCAACATCCTACAATGCAGCGCTTTGTCAATGAACCACAACGCCAGTTCTTTACTGCGCCAAATATACCCCAGGACATTCTCAATCTGCAGCATGCTTCTATGCCTACATCTTCCCTTCCAAGAGCTTCTCACCAGAGAATGGCTTCACCTTCATTTTCACATGATCTCACTTCGAGTAGTGGTAGTGCGAACAGCCCACCTGCTGAACAGGACTTCTACCCTGAGAACGGGCACTACGCAAATGGAACGGACAACCCGTATTACAGACAGTCATTCCCAGATCCCCAAGGTGGACCGGCGAGCTACCAGGCTTATGCTCTTCCGCAACAGCAGGGCTTCTCCTGTGTTAGCATGGACCAAATTCAGGGCTTCGTCGATACAGATGATGGCTATTTTGAACACGAGGAAGACTTAGGAGAGGTAGCTATGAAGTGTGACTACGCAGTTGAGGTTCATAACCACAGCCAAACCAACATGAATACCTCTACTTCATCCCAAGGTTACTGCTACCCCTCAGACGAAGGAATCGGCGACTCCATCCAAGATGAAGCCTCCCCAAAGAACACCATCCACGTCGACGACACCCAGATATCCGACATCGACGCCGAAGCAGACATGTCCGACATCGACGCAGAACCCGAACACATCCCCTCGACTCCCGCCTCCGACACCGAATACACACCCAAATTAACACGAACCCGCAAACGCCGTCCAACATCTCCCAACACCAAGACCCCACCCTCTCAAAGACGTCACCGGATCTCCAAGACCCCCCAGAAGACAAAGGGCCAAATCACATGCAAATCCTGCTCGCACGCGCCCTTCAAAGACACAACCTCTCTACAGCGCCACATCGCATCAGCACACACCCGCGCCTACGTCTGCGTATTCGACTTCGCAGGCTGCAACTCCACGTTCGCGAGCAAGAACGAGTGGAAGCGTCACGTCAGTTCGCAGCATTTGAACCTCACCGCTTGGGTCTGCGAGTTGGGAAGTTGTGGGAGTCATTACTCGAAAGCGGGGATCTCGATGCCTAACTCCAAGTCGAGTAATCACGGAAATGGAAATGGAAATGGAAATGGAGCAGGAACAATCACCCGCGGCAGCGAATTCAACCGCAAAGACCTCTTCACGCAGCACCTCCGTCGCATGCACGTCCCCGTCGCCGTCAAGCGCAAGAAAGTCGGTACAGACGCCGCGTGGGAAGAACATATCAAGCAGCTCCAGCAGACGTGTCTGAAGACTAAACGCCAAGCGCCGAACAGGCTCGCGTGTCCTGTTTGTGGGACTGGCTTTGAGGGGAGTGGATGCTGGGATGATAGGATGGAGCATGTGGGGAAGCATTTGGAGGCGCAGGCGTTGGGGAAGTGTGTTGTTAGGCAGGGGGATGATGCCTTGTTGTTGGAGTGGGCGGTGAGGGAGGGGATTGTGGAGAGCAGGGGGGATGGGAGTGCGAGTGGGAGTGGGGGGTTTAAGCTTGTGCTTGGTGGTGGTGTGGGAGGTGGTGGGCCTGGGAGGAAGGCGACGGGTGAGGTGGTTAAGGATGAAAGGAACGGAGATGAGGAGGAGGGAGATGCAGATGCGGATGCTGATGCGGAGTGTGAGGATGAATGAATAGGTGGTGAAGTTCAACCTTTACGAAATCACGAATCCACGAAACGGCGTTACGGCGAATGGGAGCACAACATGCTCTTCACGCAGGCACATACACATACGATAAAGTCTCGGACATTCAAAGTTCTTTCGGCTTCTCCTTGCTCTTCGGAATCTGGCGCTATCGGCTTGCAAATGACACAGTACATCGGGCGGGGGCGTTACTTTACTTTTCCTTCTCTTTTGCCTTTTTGCTTTCTCTTTCTCTTTCCCTTTCTCTTTCTCTCCTTGGGTTCGTCTTTACTTTGTAGTTTTCTTTTACACTTCCTTCCACGATGGTTTTTACCGCAGCAACAACGAATGATACAATTACGACTTTGAAGGCATAGAAATATTTGATGGATGGGTTCGGACGGGGGCAGGTAATTACAATGCGATGTTTTGCAATGCGATGCGTTGAGATACCACTCTTCCTTTTTCTTTTCCTGTACTGCTTTTTCTTTGCTTGATATCAATATTGCGAATTTGCGAGGATCTATCTGGAGTGGATTACGCAGCGCAGGGCAGGGCAGCGCCGGGCAGGGCGGGGCGGTTTGCGTGAGATGTAGCTACTAATGGAGGGTAGCGATGCTTTACTTTACTTTACTTTACTTTAACTGAAGTTAAGATGGATGGGTGGGTGCTATTAAACTATTAAACCAAATGAAGAATGTAAAAACACATACGATTCTTTTCTTTTCTTTGTTGTGTACTCCTCCTGCGTTGTGCGTGCGTGCAGCGTTATGCAAAATTGTGCATGCATGCATGCTTCTACCCTCTGAATTACCTACACTTTGGAGCTTCATTCACTCTTTCACCCATCCGACTTACAGAAGTCATAACCTCCTAGGCTGCATATACTTCACTTTCCTCATATCACATCACATCAGATCAGATCAGATCAGATCAGATCTGATGTCTTACTCTCATTCTTTTCTTTTCTCATCTCGAAATGTGTCTGTTGTGAAACCACTACGCTACTTACTTGATACTCACTGGCAGCTTTGCTTCATAATTAAGATAAGATCCATGTTTTGTTTGGTACCTAGGTGATTAGAACCATCTACGAGCTCCTCACCCACCCTGATAGGCCCCAAGAACGCACCCTCCCTTGCCTCTTCTCTACTAGAACGGCTAGCTGGCTGCCCATCCCTCAAATCTCGACTCAGCCTAGCTCGTGCACTTATCTAACGCAATACCTTAGAACGAACACACATATATACCACCAGATCCCATCCATCCCTCATAAGTGCCATTCAGCTTCAGCTCGGCTCCCCACCATGTACAGCTTGTATGTATGTATGTATGTGTATCTTTACTTACACATTAAGTTAGCCATCCATAGCATATTCCTGATACTTACTGTGACTCCTCAAATGAGTGAACCCCTTACACGATACATACATACATACATACATATGTCCATATAGCTATCTATCTATCTATCTATCTATCTATCTATCTATCCTGCAGCGACATGGAATATGGATACGGATAGGGAGAAAAGCTGGCAAGGAAGAAGTAAGTGAAGTGAAGTGATGGAATTGCGCTCCCTCATTCGCGAGTTAGTTAGTGGCGGGATGCAATTCCAGAACAAACAAAGTTAGCAAAGTCGGGTGTTTTGGAGGAGGAACTTGACCTGTGGATGGATTGGAGTTAGATTGGATTGGATTAGACGCGCGTTTCCTTCTTTTCTTTTCCTGTTGTTGGAATCCTTCGATTTGAACTGCAGGCCGCTTGAAGTCCAAGGGAATCCTTCTGCGTTGCAATGTTGTGCTGGCCGATTGATTGGCCTCGGGGGCTGCAGATATGGCCGCTGCAATATGTAGTTGTTTCGATTTTGTTCGGGCGGGCGACCTTGAGGCAGGCCACCAACGGCGCGTATCGTAAAGGTAAACAAGCTTATACTTGAATGGTGGAACAGTATGTAGGTAAGCACTAGCGAAGAAGAGCAGCGCAGATTGAAGGAAGGAAGGGAGGATGGGAGGATGGGGTGGAGATTAGAACGGCGCCTGTCCTTGGATATCATTCGTGTTCTCGGATACAGAGTTTGGGTGTGGCGTGGATGTTTCACGTTTGCTGTTTGTTGTATGTTGAGATGGAGTGAGTAGGCAGTAGAAAAGAGGAGGGGGGCCGTACTGTAGAGTTTCTGTAATTGGAATGAAGACATAACTTGTGGACTGTGGAATCAATCTATAAAAAAGTAGTGTCGCTTCGGAGAGTGGCTGGAATGCGGGAGTGAATATGAATCCTTTTGACGGTGGGTTTGCTCTATATCGTCTTGGGCTACGAAGCGCTTTGTGCACCTGGAGTTGGAAATGGAAATTGGAATGTGGAATGATCGAAGAGGTTCAAGTGTTTGTTTGATGGACCTCGCTTACTCTGTTAGACAGGAACTGACTGACAGAGAAAGGAGTTGAGGCACTCAAGAACGCCAGGGTAAAATCCAGAAACTACAAGGACTGGGAAGGTACATGCGTATCTATGTCAAAGAACATAATCCAGCCGCTTCTATTTATAATTCCATAAAGAACCTCAGTCACCAACAACCCAGGGACAAATACCTCATTCTTCATCCCGTCCCCATCGGAGATAAGCCCCGCCTTCCACCAAAGCCCCACCACACCACTAAGCGACCCAATCCTCACACATCGAGAGCCGCACTTTCATTATGCCCTATGGATACTCAAATAAGAACATTTCCAACATCAACCAAGCGGCTTTAGCTCACTTGGGAGAGCGCCAGACTGAAGTCCACTTCAGATCAACTGAAATCTGGAGGCACTGTGTTCGATCCACAGAAGCCGCAACATCTGCGGGTCTCAGACCACTGAGATCATTCGAACATTTCTTTTTGAATTTTTGGGGGCGTTTTGTGCCGAAGTGTGTGGGTGAGAGGCACTGGGGAGGAGCGACAGGATGCAAGAACGTTGCTTTTTGTTGTGTTTTGTTGGGTTCTCTTTGTAGGAATTTTTTGAAATTTTCTTCTGGAATTTCTCTGCCTTCCTTGTTGGTCTTTGTGCGAGCGGGGAAGCAGCTGCGCCCCCCGCCCCGGTAAAATTAGCCGAGACGGCCCCCTTTGTTGACTGAAGCTTGCAAGTAAACCTTCCTCCTCCTTCCTCCTCCTTCCTCTTTTGTTGTTGGTGAGCGAACTAACGACAGATGGAAATAAATCTATAAATAGATTTCGTTTCTTTAGAATTTTACGATGAAGTAGTTTTCGCCTGGAGAATCCAATCATGATGAATGAGGTCTTTCTTTATTCAACGCCGTTGATATTTCTGTGGGACGAAAACAACAAAGCTATCAAATCCAACAGACGTCAGTGGGTTACTGATACAGATATCCTGCCGATTCCTCATGTTTTTTCATTGAATTGGGCCGCGTAGCAGATGAAAGGAAATCCAATAGTAAATTATTGTCTACCAGGTCCAGGTATCGACAATCATTGGCCACCGTAATGATCTTTCAGATCTTCCAACTTATTGATTCTTGAAGTTGAATCTCAATCAAGGAAATGCAAGTATAAGTCAAGCAACTCTGTCATCTATCTTTTCTATCCCAAAATAAACATGTAAGTACACAAACTACCTATATATATCTCAACCAAAAATACTTTCAAGCATCAGAATCACCAACATGCGATTCGCCTCAATCCTCACAATCATCCCGGTAATTGCCCTCCTCGCAGCACCTGTAACCGCAGCAGTAATCCGCGACTTGACAGATTCCATGGTGTCGGCTTGGTTCAGTTCGGAACATCCGGAGGAAACCGTCGAGCCTGTAAACAGCAACCCACTATCGCTCATCGCCTGCACCGACCCCCAGTTCCTCGGCCAATGCTACACCTGGAAATCGAGGGAGGGGCATTGTGGTACGTGATTACCTACCCCCAGGTCGTACCCAGCACTTGAAATCTTCCTCCTCTCCACACTGAAAGACAGTCGTGTACTAATGGCTTTTGTTTCTTGCAGTCGATCTTGACGAGTCGTGGCTGAATAAAATCTCTGCGATTGACACGCAGGTGCCGCCCCAAGGCGGGACTCAAACATGTACGCTCTATTCGTAAGTTTCCTTCTTCTCAGCAGTGACTGATCTTGTGGAATTGCTGTTTATGTACTTCTAGGGAAACTAGCTGTGAAGGCACTGCAAAAGGGTTCACGAATGAAAGGATCGCTGATTTGTATCCGATTGGGTGGGATAACGTGGCGAGGAGCTTTATGTGTGAGGATGCATGGTCTGAACCACCCTCTGGGGAGCGTTAAGGTCTGGGGATGAAGTTGCAGGGGCATTCAGGTAGGGGGAGGAAGGGAAGCGGGTTTACTAATCTGGGGTATTGAACACATTTCCATCGTCATGGATTCCAGATCGTCACAATATTCTCTTCTTGCCATTATATATTACACCTCTTCAGCAGACATGCGCTCTTTTCAATCTATATATATCAAAGCAGTGAAGCTATTTCTCTGACCATGAGGATGATTCTGAAAAATATAGTTCCTTTCTTCATAGGGGAGCCATTTCTCGAGATTTGCTTCAGGGCCCGAAAGCAGAGAGCGACGTTTTCATTTTTTTTTCATTCTCTTTTCTATGGATTCATCGCCAAATATTCACTTTATCGATATCACTCTACCAATCCAAAGCTATTATCCCCATGTAATTGACGGACCAGTAAGCTATAAATGTGGTTCGATGTCTCATCTCCTGGTTCTCTCGAACAGCCACAACGCCACGATGAAAATGTATACAATCGAAAGAGATGTCAGAGATGATTATTCCTGTAGCCTCTAGACCAGAGGTGCTGTTTTACCCCTTACTTTAGGTCGTTCGCAACGACTGTCACCTCGTGGAATTCCACATTTCCGCCTACGTGAAGTAGAAGGGATTTGATGTCAACAAACATGTCACTGCCTAACTTTTTCCTTTCACAACATCATATTCTACGCAAAAGAACATAAAGTGAGCCCCGACACATGTGAGAGACTGAGAATGCTAGCACGGGAATAATCGCCAATGGACAAGACACCTAGATCCAGACAGTCTTGTACCCCTCGTTTCCAAAACCCCAACAACTGCCCGTAGACACACTGGAAATGGTGATAAAACTACTGTATATGCGTGCTCCTCCACCTACCCTGATATTTATGGGTCTAATTTTAAGATCGCCATGCTGATAATACTGGCTCTCGTGGTATTCATTGAAGTGGGCTCGCGAGCCAGCCGAGAAGCGAGTTCAAAACACAACATTAGACTGTAAGCGAGGGGCACATGCATGTATTGAACTTCCACGCCCATTGTATAATCGTTCGTGATTAATGAGTCTTCAGCCTTTCTTTGAAAGTTTGAGTACAACCGCAATCATGGAACCCTCTCCTCTCGCTGAAAGACACGCCGACCGGATGCGGCGTTTCAAACCTTGCCAAACGTCAACAAAGAGCCTGACCCCCAATCACAATGAAAATGGCATATTTCCTCATCCATAACGAAGAATAGTCTCATATTGGGAGCATTGGGATATTAGCTTCTATTAAAACTCGACCCAAAATATTAAATAAAGCCAAATTACTTGGCGACCGCCATTTGCGAGAATGGGGAACGATAATCAATATGAAGATATTGAATGTCATGACGAGACTCATGAAAATGAAGAGGCGAATCTTATCAATATCCAGTATAAGAGACTTCTCAAAAAGAAGAACGGGTTAGAGGAGAGGTTAAAAAAGATCGAAGAGAAGGCGGAGGAGATAAAGAAGGGTAGTAGTAAGAAAGCGAGGAAAGATAAAGCAAAGAAGGGGATTAAGATAGATATGCCTGCTCAAGCAGCTGCTAGACAGGCTGGAAATCTGGCAGCAAATTTCATTCAGACTGGAAAGACAGCGGCGAGCAAGCAGAAGGAAGTCGAGATTTAAACCTTCGATAATGTCGTAGGCGAGAAAAGCCTAGATGACTCGCAAGCTCGTAAGTATCTTAGACCATGACAACCCTTCGAGATGCAGTGCTAATCCAAGTAGGAAGCCGCAACGGCAAACATACCGCACAATTCTTCACCAAACAAGTGCTTCACTGGATGATCTCCTGTGTCAAAAAATGCCTGGCGCATATGGTAGCATCTCGCGCCGTGAATGGAATGACACAAGGTGACGCCCTAGCCGCAGTTTCCGCGGCAGAACGGTGCTATCTACAAGGCCGAGCAAGTCCATGATCCGGATCTGTCAGCTCAAGCATACTTGTGGGCTGCAATAGCAAACTTCTATCACGGCCAGAGCGAAGTAGCACAAGGCTACCTAGATAAAGCTGATGGGCTGAAGAAATACTTGAAGTGTAGTGCTAATCAGAGGGTCCTCGGCCTCTGGGCTCAATATGGTGTATTAACCAGGTCTGCTGACAGGAGGATGGAAGGGTACAACAAGAGATTTCAAACCGGGAAAGTCCATCTTGGGAGGCAGAGAGCATTGTGTACCGAAACGGCAAGCACTACAGGTTCTCAGAAATACAATCTCCTGAAAGTCAAGCCCTCGAACAACGTGAACGATCTCCCTGACATTGATACAGGTATGTACTTCCAGCAAATGAAGATATCAACACTGACGAGTAATAGACGGAGAAGTCATGGGTGAAGAAACCGACTCTGAAACCGATACCGAAACTGATGAAGAAGCAGAAGTTGTTGAGGCATAGAACAATCGAATCGCTGAAATTCTACTGAACGGGTTCAAAGGGTGTATCGAATCGACTTGTAGTCCAAATAACTCGTCAAAAACAAAAATCTAACAGGAAAGCACTTCAGACGTTCTAAAGAATGGCAACAAAACAAGGAACAAAATGTGATAAGAATCTGTGGACAGGGCATACTTATGCCGGTATGATTTGGGAGGCTAGACCTTGGGGAGATTATGTTATTGCTGTTAGTATTTTGATGCAGGTATTCCAGGTAGTAGCTGTAGGATAATGCAAATTCTTGATTATCTTCTGGTTCGAAATAATAGTATGATTTCGTTCTATGCCGATAAAATGCTGCTGAAAGGGACGTCCCAAAACCAGCTCGCCACGCCCATAGCCCCCAAGCTCATCGTAAGAGCCATGAGGAAATTAACCTCATTGTTATCTAGTATACCGACCGTGCCAGCCTCCACGATCCGACTCGGCTTCTCGTCTCCAAAGCTAGATTTCCGCCATTTCATGTTCGCATCATATTTATCCATTCCTCCCATCTTCTCATCTAGTTCCTGCTCGACTTTGGTATTTGTCGTATCCTGGGAGAGTATGGCGTCCTTGCCTTCGCCCTCGTTGAGCAGGTTTGCTCTGACCTCTGCTCGTTTCTTGTAATGCATGCTGTTAGGTCCTCCCGTCGAAATTAGCACTTTCTTTCCTCCATCTCCTTCCACGATTCGTCCTGTACGTGTATCAACCACACTCTGTTGCAGCCAGCCTCCAAGTAAGCTATCCAACACACTACCTAATGCTCCCCATATAGCCATAGCGAACGCGAATCGATTTCTCGCATTTAATCCCCATCCTCCTACCTTTGGCCCGCAAAATGGAATCAAAGCCACAGAAGCAGCAACGATAACTAGGGAACCTAACAATCCAGACGCCAGTCCGTGTAATGTCACACCACCATTTGTTCCTGGGGGCACTTCTCGCAGGTTCCAGGACGTGATAAGACGAGGCTTGCTCTTTGATAATATACCTAGTTCCGAGCTGAATGTGTCTGCTGCCACAGCAGCATAGTTCGCCACGATCCCCACAACAAGTAGATCTCCAGGCCACGAATAGCATGTCGAGCTTCTCAATACAACGCCTTTGTTTCGTGTATACAGTTGGTAGGCATGGAGGAGAGTAAGGACTGATGCGACTCCGGAGTTCGCGAGGACTATCAAAATGGTCAGCAGAAGTCTATATCCAGTAGCATAAAGCAGATCCTACCTTGCACATGTGTCCTTGCGCCTTCACCTCCAGAGCTGCCCGTGGCAGACATCGTTAGCTTTGCCTTAATATCATGCTTGACCTACAACCGTCAGCCGAGTCTCACAAACGAACGTCAGAAGCTGTAAGAACCTTCGTAACTCTCGTTCCAGCTAGGAAGAACACAATCAGAAGTGCGAAAGGCAAGCTCCATGGATGCACGGCGTGGGCAGCAGCTGTCAACACTGCTGCGATAATCCCCGCTGGCGTCAGCGACTTGTGTGAGTAGGCGCGGACCACCATAGCCAGTGTCACCGGCACTGCAATATATGCCTTCATCTTGAAGATTATGATGTGCGCAATAGTGGTGTTGGTGAGGCGTAAGATGGTGATGGTGATGCTGACCCAGCCCAGCCACATGCTTGTCAGAAGCCGGATTCCAGTCAGCCAGTGAGGTCATTTTCGCGACGCGAGTCTTCACAACCGCCACCGTCTCCCCACCCCTCCCCTCCATTGTTTCAGTACAGTACTGTAACCACGGAGCCACGCAACCGGCGGAAGCTTTATCGCTTGTCTCATAGAAGTAAATATTGTTTCGCTTGTTTGTTTACATCTTCCTTGTATAGGATTTCTTCAGCATTGCTCGCTCATCTCTCGCATCAGGGACCTTCAGCCACTTGGTAAGCTTAGTCTTGGCGAGACAAAAGATCCTTTTCCACACCTTCCGGCTTCATCCCAGTCTATGTTCCATACTAGGAAGCCACAGAAGGAAGCAAGTGCTCATACAGCTGTCAAATATCGGTCTGTTATCAGGAACTATTACTCAATGATCAAAGAATCTGCAAGGTGCCCCGCGGCAAACTTTATTAGAGAACTGATAACAGCATCCTGCAGTAGTGGGATGCAGCTATCTTCATGTCAATAGCGGGGAGCTGTCTGGGCATAATACGGACGAAAGCTCCCCTTCCCTCTTTCTCACCTTTCCGTCTCTCATTCCTCCGTTTCCCTGCTCTGGTATACACAGGATGATTTGTCGAGGGGTACTGGTCGCCGTTGGCGTTGCCTTCAATACCATTGGAAGCTCTGCCAGTAGGCATCTGTACAATACCAGTCAGATACTCGAGACACAAACTCTAGAGTCACCATATCCATACGAGTTTCCTGTCCTTCAAGATGGGGCCAATGCGAACAGCGGGCAGTTTCCGATGCCAAAGTGCAATGGCATCACGCTCGAGGAAGCCACTATAGACCAGTTACAGGAAGCGCTCTCGAAAGGAAGATTGTCGTCTGTCCAGATAGTTATGTGCTATATACAGAGGATATGGCAGACAGACGAATACATCAGGTAAGTTAATCGCACTTATTCAAATGCAAGTCTAACGGATCAAAGGTCGGTAATGGAACTCAATCCCGATGTCCTCGAAATTGCAGCTTCACTCGACCTGGAACGGAAGAATGGCCATGTTCGTGGTTCACTTCACGGAATCCCGTTCTTGGTGAAAGACAACATAGCTACAAAAGATAAGATGGAGACGACAGCAGGATCATGGATGTTACTCGGTTCTGTGGTCCCAAGAGATGCACATGTGGTGCGACGATTGAGAGAATCGGGTGCTGTATTGATGGGCCATGCAACGCTCAGCGAGTGGGCAGATATGCGGACAAATGCATACTCTGAAGGATATTCTGCGAGAGGTGGGCAAGCTCGGTCGCCTTACAACCTGACTACGAATCCAGGAGGAAGCAGTTCTGGAAGCGGAGCTGCTGTTGCTGCCAATATTGGGATGTTTGCGCTTGGTACTGAAACAGATGGTTCTGTGATTAGTCCAGCTGAGCGTAACGCGTTGGTCGGAATCAAGCCTACTGTTGGCTTAACATCTCGAGCTGGGTAGGTGACATCCTGGCCATGGACTTCGCAGCTAACAACGCAGCGTCATTCCCGAATCTCACAACCAGGACACAGTGGGATGCCTTGCCAGAACCGTTCGAGATGCAACTTACTGTCTCGATGGAATCTACGGCCAAGATCCTCATGACAACTACACCCTCACTCAACAGGCACCGCCTGGCGGCTATACGCAATTCCTGACCTCCAAATTTTCTCTCAAAGGCGCAGTCTTCGGTCTCCCCTGGCTCACATTCTGGCAATATTCTTCTCCGGAACAGCAAAGCACTCTTCTCTCCCTAATCTCCCTCATCGAATCTCTCGGCGCCACCATAATAAACGGCACCGAACTCCCCTCCCGCGAAAAGATCATCAACCCTGAAGGCTGGGACTGGGACTTTGGCACCACTCGTGGCTACCCAAACGAATCCGAGTACACCGTCGTGAAAGTCGATTTCTACAACGACATCCGCGCATACCTCGCTGAACTCAATAATACCGATATCCGCTCCCTGGAAGACATTATGCAATACAACATCGACAACGTCGGCACCGAAGGCGGTCTCCCCAGCGTCCATCCCGCATTCGCAGGAGGTCAAGATGGTTTCAACGCCTCCCTTCAAAGCGGCGGTATAATGGACGAAACATACTGGCAAGCCCTCTCCTTCATACACCGCGCCACGCGCGAAGACGGCATCGACGCCGCGTTATTCAACTCCGGCAATCCAGTCGATGTGCTTCTCGTGCCTAGCGATCTCGGACAGGTTACGAATGTAGCTGCTCAGGCGGGATATCCGCTGATCACGCTTCCCGCTGGAATTAATAGCGGGACGGGTATGCCGTTTGGGTTGGGGCTAATGGGGACAGCCTGGAGTGAGGGCGTGATGTTGAGGTGGGCGAGTGCGATTGAGGATGCGCAGTTTAGTGAGGGAACGGAGTTGAAGAGGACGTTGCCGAAGTGGTTGGATTACAGGGCAAGGAATGTGCCTGTCAATAATGTTTAGTGTAATGATTATGTAAGTAGAAAAGTAGGTATTTAGGGCAATACCTTTCAAAGTGAATATCAAACGTGCCATGTATTCCTTCTTCTTCTCATTGACTCCAACGCCGGTAACGTGTATTCCACACTGTATGTAGTCCTGGTCTTGGTCTATAAAACTACCTTCATCAGCCTCTGAGCACTCGTCCTCCAGCTCTGATAGTCAAAGACTATCATGAATCCCAATCTGGTGTGGCATGTTGTGATTGTTATACCGTTTTAGGCATGTTGAACTGCTGAAATCGGTCTGTCTTGCAATGCCATGTATCTCCTAAGAATCAGGACATATTTCTGGTCCTCTGAAGACCAGCCAATACCACAAGGATATGGAGCTCGTATTTTGACGGTGGTAGGGTCCTTAGCAACAATCTAGCCTTTGACAACAACACCAGTCATACCATCTTTAACGTAACTATCTCTTTTCTCATGCAATCAATGTAAATAAATCCCAGGGTGAAGAACATGGAGCAGCCAACCTAGAGCCTTTTCTTTCTGAACCCAAACAGCGCGTCCACAATTCTCCATCCTGGCCTTTCTCTTGAGACATTGTGGTGGACGTGAGTAGAAGCTTAATGAGTAATAACTTGGCTGCTTATATTGACATTCAGCGTTGAACTTAGAGCTGTGCCCCGATTTGAGGAATATCTCATGTCCATACATTCACTACAATCTGATCTGTTTCAGTCGAAAATAGAATAAACCCCGAAAAAATACCCTTCTTTAACGTTCGTCTGTCAGTATTTAAGTCCAGAGCCTGATAACAATAACGATCTTATATGGCGGCTCAGCGTCCTTATCAGGATTCTAGTACCGGAGGAGTTGCAGAACGGGTTGGTAGGCGATTTTCTGCTGCTGTGCCAGGCAGCAATTCAATTTTCACCCTGCAAGGTATCTCGCACGGGGTTGTTGTTGCTGGTTCACATGGTATATAATGAAGAGAACAGACTATGTTTAGATATTAGAATCTCCTAGTCGGGTAACAGATACGTGGATTGTCGGGATGCCATTCTCGTTTGAAAAGTGAATCCACGATTCACATTGTGAGGGGAATGAGGTAAGAGGCGGGCTAAATGACGTTCTTGTCTTGTTTCCTTTGTAACAGTTGATATAGCGTATGTAAGACCTTCTTAAAAGGTGAAGATGGTGGCTATTTTATAGACTGAGGATAGGGACAGGAGTTGAGAAGCATGGATGAATAGTTAAAGACATAGTGGAAGAAGGCAGCGTAAAACCTGATAGCCATCTTGGACCGGTATTGGAATGGGATGACGAGGAGCCAGCAGTTAGCCCGGTAAAGCATACCTTGAACGATAGTCATGGACTCAACATTACTACCGGGTAACTCGATCTAACACCGAGAAACAACCAGTTTGGAAGAGTGCGTGCGAGTAATTTGGCAGTACATTGCAGTACGGAGGACGCCTAAAAATGTTTGCTGTCAATTCATGCTTCGTTGTTGATATAGTGACGTGACCACTATCCACAGTTGCCCGCGTCAGCCTGTCGATTGTTTTTCACTTCCTACAGCTGGTCACCAATTTATTCTCAGTATTCCGTAAGTATATTTCTGGACGTTCTACATTGGTAACATAGAAGTTGCCAGCTGCTTCATTCTATATTGGTAGTTGGCAATCGAATGTTCAGTTCCTGGTGAAGGACGTAGTGGCTGCGTGCACTATTAATATGCTTTTGCAAATGCTTTTTGTGCCTTAATTTAATGTTAGGGAATCTGAATTGGAGACAGCACCATTTCACTTGCAAATTGTTGATATCGACTGGCCACCCTCCCACTCGCTCGCTTAACACAAGCACTGCTGCTCGTAGTCAGGGGCTGCGTTTTAGGCAACAATCGCTAAAACCGGGGGCATGTCCAGGCACAATGTCACTAAGACACGCCAAGAGCTCATGCCTGGAATCTCCAACCCAGCTCCCACGGCACAGTATCCCTATATGAAACCAGCGCACCCAACAAATCATTTACGTATCTACATCTCCCATCAAGCACGATCACCTTCCGTAGTATCATCATGGCCATTGAGAAACTCCCCGTAGAGGTGCTACAAGATATTGTATCATACTTGTCCAGTCAGTATACAAACCGGAAGGACCTTCTGAGCTGCAGCCAGACATGTCGGTCGTTCTGGGATGCTGCTACATCAACAGTTTATCGGGACATCAATCTACAATGTTACCATAACATGGAAAGGCTGTCAAAGAAGATTAAAAGGAGGCAGCTCTGTCTCATGAAAACCATTGCTGAGTATTTCCTCCCTTCTTAGAAATTCCTTTATCAAAAAGTCTGAACATGAACAGAAATCCAAATTTGGGCCTCCAGGTCAGGACTTTTCTGAACGATTCGGGTTATATTTCTCCTGGCATGGATGTGACTCGAAGGGGCGAAATAAACAAGCTTTTACTGATTGAGGCTGCAAATAACTTGAGATCTCTCTCCAAAGCCTCCTTCAACCTCAATCCTCTTGCTGTTCAAGTCGTCACAACACTGCCTTCATATCGAGAGCTGTCCGAAGTGACCCTCAATGGTTTCACACCAAGCAAACACATCTGGAAGAATTCCAAAACATCACTAAGAAAACTGCACTGGAAAAAAGCCGCACCACAGTATACATATCGCAGGGGTGGTCTTCAAGATCTACTAATCGAGCTTCGCCTGCTGTTCAAAGTCGTCGAAACTACATGCCCTGAGATGGAAGTCCTTGATTTTCAGCTCGCCCAAAACCATCATTATGAGCCTGAGACAGATACGGCAATTCCCACTGACCTGGTTTCCGAGTACAGTACGCTGCCAAATTCCACAGACGCTAAACTTCCCAAACTCCGGCACTTTGGGCTCAATTTGAAGGGCATCAGTACATATAGAGCAACTGACGATATCAAAACTTTTATTCTAGATATCGTTGGTCGTTATGGACACTCGTTGAATTCCATCACCATTCCAGGAGGGGACTACGGCTGGAGTAGGGAAGGGTTGGACTTTGTCCTGAAAGTGTGCTCCTTGGTACCAGACCTGCGAGAATTGAACTTGCTGGGTACCGACTTGGGTTCGGATTCAAAGACCAAATTGAGAAAATTCGAGGCACTTTGGGAACTGACTACCAGCCCAGCTACAGCCAAGATTGAGAAATTCTCGACCATGAATATCCATAATCACTTTTCCAGGGAAGCTGGTCAACTCTTCCAGAATTGGAAGAGCCTCAAGTTCTTGCAACTAGGAGATAAAGATAACACTGGTGGACCGTTTGGTGACGATGGCAGGCCCGATTTCGAGGCATATAGGCCTGTAAGCCACCTCCTCCAAACCGTGAAGGCATCTCGCACGCTAACATCATCCCAGCATATCCTAGAATTCATCAAAGCCCTACCCCCATCTCTCCAGGAACTCTTCCTGGAAATCAACGGGCACAGAATATGGTGCGACGAGAATGAAGACTTCGATCCTATGTGCCTCTTGAGCCCGGAGATCTTTCACGCCCTCCCTCGCCTCCACACCTGCGATCTCCACGCCTGGATTTCCAATAGAGGTGGTGGAATTGGTCCAACTCCTGAAAAGGGTGTCTTCTATAGACGTCTTCCAGGCGATGCGATGCGTCCCAAACAGCGCACAATCTGGACGTCGCGAATGGATAGTATCTACCAAGATGAGGATATACTGGTCAAGAAATGGTGTTACTTGGTTGAGGACGAAGCATTTGAGGGAGAGGATGCTAAGGAGATTTGGCTTGATGGAGCGACTTTTGCAGACCCGAGGATGGGGACGAGTAGGGGAAGTCCACCAGGGGGAACAGATTGGTCGTGGCCGTTCTGTGCAGATCTTATCCCGAGAAAGATTGGGAATTATGAGATGTTTAGATCGAAGTATTGAAATCGGTGTTGAAGACATGATGTCGGATAGGATTTTGGTCAAGTTTTCCGCACTATTTGGGGCAGCATAGATGAGAATCTCGACCTTAGATATGGTGCTGATGTGCAATTGGCTTCTATTGAGACACCATATAAACCATCAAGAAGGTCACAATCATCCCTTTGCATCCACAATATGAACCTCATCCAACATCCTCGCCTTAACCACCCTCTCCCTACTTAACCGATACGACTCCGGCAAATCCACCTCCTCACTTTTCCTCCCCAAAATCAACTCCACAGCCGCCTTCCCACTCAAACACGTATTCGGCATCCCATGCCCCGTAAATCCCGCACAAACAAACAACCCCTCTCCCCCACCAAGGCCCAACTCCTCCGTAACCTCACCAACCCACGGCCGATCATCCCGCGAGTACCCCATAATCCCACTCCATTCATAAGTAGCCTTCAGCTTCTTTTCTTCGCTCTTAATATCAACTATCACAGTAATCTCTTTCCGGAGATACTCAGCAGCAGGTAGATCAATCGACGAGTCGTCCGAGACGCCCAGTCCCGCATTCGCAGCATACGATCTGCCACCCCCGAACATGAGTTCGCCTCCACCCGCGCTGCTGCTATCCTTATCCTTGGAATACGGACGCTGGATCAGATAGTCGTCTTGATGTCTATTCTGCCTACCGTTCCCGATGAAGCCGTACGAGTACTCCAATGGCGGGTTCTCTTCACTCCCAGGCTTCATGGTAGATGGTGGGATGAGACTGCTCATCTCGCCTCGGACGGGTACGATTAGGTCGCTGAACGAGGGGAGGAGATGAGATGTGTATGCGTTGGTAGTGAGAAGGACTTTCTTGGTAGCTATCATGCCGCGGGACGTGTGGACTATCCAGGATCCGTCGGGTGCTTTTTGGAGATGGGTTACGGCGGTGTTGGTTTGGAGGTTGAAGTTCGGGTTGTCCTTTTCATTGCCGTCGAGTAATCGTTCTAGCATCCAAGAAACGAGTTTATATGGCCATACGCTTGCAGCGTGTTTCTGCAGAAAGGCACCTGCAGCCGTGGGGATCCTCAACTCGGCTAGTGATGGATTGGTGGATTGTGGTGTGATGACGGAGACAAGGTCTGACATTGAGGGATCTTGTTCTAAGAGGTCTTGAAAAATAGATAATGAGTGTTGGAACATCGTTGAGTCCATGTAGGCGTGTGCTACAGAAAGAGTTCGCCAGTCACAGGGAATGTTGTGTGTGGCGATGAAAGATTTGATGTGCTGATAGTTGCGCATCTCGAAAGCGCCGACAGCTGGGGGATTGCCGTAAATGAATGGTTGGCAGTGGCCGCCGTTCTATTGTAATGTTAGCATCTTCGATCAAGTTTGTATTCCTGCTTGAATTCATCTGTGTCCTTTTCTTTGAATGATATCATTGAGTAAAGAGTGCTCACCCGTCCAGTCGCACCCCAACATGCCTCCCTCGCCTCCAACATCACAACCTTCATGGCCTTCCCCACCTCATCTTCACGCACAAAATGAGCAGCACTCGTCCCAGACAATCCACTCCCCACAATCACCAGATCAGCTTCAGTAGGTAACGCCTCGGTTGTTCGATGCCCGAGTAAAATCTTAGAGGGTTGGCTATGCCAGAATGATTTGGTAGAGTTGGGAGTTGGCAGGCTGGCTTGGCCGGGGAGGAGTTTAGTGCCTGTCATTTTTCCTTATGTCAGACGTCTTTGTTTTAGTTTAACCTGTGATCTCTATTTTTAAGATGAGATGAGATGGAATTGAGTCCAGTTCAAGGTATAGAGAGATAAGCTTTCGGTATGAGTCGGCTATGTATGTCACGATCAAGCTTACGGAGCTCAAAGATGGGAGGCTGGTCCGAAGACTCCGAGTTCCGTGACGAACACGTGATGTTTGACCGTAGTGGCAGCTGGGGAGCCAATTGCTTGTAACTGGAAAGCTGAGTGATGGCTTTGAGTAGATGAACAGACGATAGATGTCGGTGTTTGTGGTTTGCGTGCTCGTGCGATCAATTCTTTCCAAGCTCTCAATTCTGTTCCCAGCGATCACTAAGGTTTATGAAACTTTCCCGAAAGGTCACCAGCTATTCTTCTCGCGAGGACATGCACGAAAATACGTCCTTTCATACATATTTACAGTAAGCCTTGCTATCAACTCTCGTCTTACATGCCTTGGAAACTTGTTACAATTCTTGTGGTGTTTCTTGCGGAATACATTCGTGACTTTAAGTCTCTCTGAAGCCTCTCTCTATCTGTACCCAGTCTTCGCTCCTCTCAACTACATGCATCTAATCGCTGAAGACCATCCATTACAAATACACTGTACAGCTCCTATCGATCTTTCGAGCCCTATTCCGTACATCGAATTACTCCACCCAACCCTCAGAATATCCTCTCGCTCAAGCTCGGACTTTTTCTCTTCCCCACTTCTAATCCTCCCACCAATTCCGTCCCAGATCTACCAGTAGTCTGTTCAATCTATTTCTTGAGAGCTTTGATAGCATCCTTAATCTCCGACATATCGCTCATTCTCGCAATCTTGAGCTCCTGCAACAGACTCAGATGCTCCCTTTTCAGAGCTGCGAAGTCATCGTCGAGCTGTTGGTGCCAAGGATACAGCACGAAGACTTGGAAAGCGAGGGCTGAAGACGCGATGAAGAAGTTGGTGATAGAGAAACGGCGCGCTATGATGGCCATTTTGACTGAGATTTGTGCTGTTGATTGAGACGAAATGCTGTTACTCTATGATCACGTGGGCTTATTTTGATTTGGGTGAACTTTTCCTATTGATTTTAGTCACACGAGCTTCTTCTCAGAATGGGAACGGATTAACGTACCGGTACAGGGTATAGGAATGTTTCAGAAAGGGATAGCAAGTCAAATGCCGGTCTTGGGGAAGTGTCTCGAATTGGTATCCTTCGGGATCATTCAAGCCAGCACACCCAAATATAATATTCGAAACCGTTGACGCATGTCCTTTTCAACGTTGGATTAAAGGGGAACAGAAGACGTATGGAGGAAAAAGATTTTGGACGTCTTCAATCACGTTTGAGAAGAGTGGATCTCGGGCATGGTCGGAAGAGTAAAATCAGCTGATGTTCGCAGCCTCGGAGACTCGGGTGGCCGGTCCACTTGTGGACAGGGGTGGCCGTACGTCCTCTCACTTCGATGCGTGTTCTTTGCAGAATCTTATCTTATCTTCAAATCTGTTGTCCTCTTCATAAGTCTGTGATCGATGCCTTCTATCTTCTGTTGTGTGCTGTCTCTTGCTGTATATTTCGAGGATGGCTCTGTATTATTTACCGATTGAACATCTGCAAAATTCACAGCTTTCTCCAGAATCATGACTGTCTTGGACTTTGGCCTTGCATTGTTCAATAGTTTGCAGTCACACTAAGTTTAAAATTTAGATAATTCAAATGGACAGTTCGACGACCGAGCAGCCTGGTAGTTGAAATCCCAGATCAGACTTTCCGAGACGACTCACACGTCCATGATTTATCGATGGCTTCCGACTTTTCCTGAGTTTTAAGACATGCCTCAAGAGTATTCAACGGGTCTCACATGCCGTAGACTGTTCTCATTTCAATAGTGATACCGGCAACATGAGCTGGAAACTCCCCTATCTTGCTCGCTTAATCCCGCTCCGAATCAAAATATTGATGGTGGGCATTGGGATCATGGAAACACCCATGCATCATGTGATAGTAAAATGCGTATGTAGCGTCTAAGATTTCTGACACGGACTGGAAAATAAAGTCTCTGAATCACTGGGTACTAAAGTTTGATTTGAGTAGTAATCACATTCAGAAGAGCACAAGGAGAAACATTCCTGTCTCTTGGTCAGGTTATGCTAGACATAGACAGTCTAAGTTCTCAGAATTTGGAAAATTTAATCGAACAAATCAGGAGAAGGGAAACGAGTCGCCCAAAACGCACAGCGCTGTATCTCGCTTTTCTGCCCAATTTAGGCAGCTGATAGATTACCCCCAAGTATGCCAAGGATGACCCGCATCCTGTGCCGCTCTGTGAAACCATGGTGTCTTAGGGTACGAGTATATGTGGAATCGATTAAACTGTCATAAGGCTATAAGGCATATACGCATATAGTTTCCGACTACCCGACGGCTTAATCCTAAAGGGGAATAGGGGAGGCAGAATAAGTTACCGCTGGTAAAACTCTTTACTGCTACTTGATATTAGTAACGAGCTAATTATATAACTAGTGCTTAAGAATCGTGTACTTAGATAAAATAACTTACTTTTACTTACTATAGATATTATTTAAGCTCTCCTACGTGATATAGAGCACGTGCGTTAAATACTTTTTAATCTGCTTTTATTATTCTCGCTTAGCTAATTAAATTACGAGCTATTCTAGCTTCTTATTAATAACGTTTATTCTCGTCGGAATAAGTCTTTACTAACTCTGAATAAGCTATATATATACTATTAGGTTACGTGTTACTAAGAACGCTAAGCTAATAAAAGGAAAGCAGGAGCTTCCGCTAGCGCTCTAAGCTCTAGCTAATAAGTAGTAACGATAAAGAAGGTAGCGCTTAGTAAAGTAGCTAATTATAGTATTAGCTTCTCGATCTAAGAGTATTAAACTCACGTGGAGTTCTATCTAGCTAATAGTAGGGGCTTAGTAGGAATAGGATTACTTTAGTACTCTTATTTATTAGACGAATCTAATACTAATAAGCGAAATAGGTTACTCTGAGGCCTAGTGTAGCGTGAAGCTATAAAAGGGTATATACCTGTAGCTATTATTAGTGTAATCTCCGGAGGTCCCGGCTAGCTACTAGCTCGCTTATAGCTAGTAGCTGCGGGTAGCGCTTATCTGTTACGCTAAGATATTATTAATAACGGAGTCGTGTAGCGTTTAGTTAATCCGAATTCGCTATAAGCAGCTCTTACGGAGAAAGATAACGTAGTAGCCTAAGCTAAGGCTATATTTAGTAAGCTCGATAAGCTTAAGTAGCTTAGCTTCCCTATCTTTATAATCTTATTAGATAGAACCAAAAGCTACGGAATTATCTTTATATAGCTATAATACCTTAGCTGCCTTAAAATATAGGGCTACCTTTCGCTTATTAATAGTATATATAAAACTAACTAATTAGAATAGAAGCTATTCACGATTATAGTACGAGACTAATAGGGAAGCTAGTATCTTATAGCGCACGCGCTAGTCTCCTACGAGTTCGGCGAATTAATTACTAAATTCCTATTAGTTCTAAAGAAGTAGGTACTAAAGTAGAGGCTACGTTATACCTTAAGTAACGATTTAGGAGCAGAATAGCGGGCCTTTCGCTTAGCTTTCCTAAGGCTAGGGGTAGGCGAGACTAAGGTAAGTTATATTAATAACCTTAATTGATTCTGACTACTTATAGTACGTAGATTAGCTACTTACTTTACTGAGTCTACTATATATATACACTAAAGTGAAAGCTAAGCTCGAAATTAAACGCTAGAGCGCGAGCTATACTCTTAGTAGCGCTTTATAATCGTTAAACTAAGCTAGGAGCAGAGGAATCTATTAAAGAAGCGATATAATTAGCTGCCTCGGATAAAGATTAGGACTATATTTAACGCTACTAGGAGCGGACCTTAGTAATATAGATTAATTACGCACGTGAGCACTCGGCGCTACTACTTTAAGTAATTATAACTAATCTGAATAAGGTATTCTACTACGCGCTAAAGGCTCTAGCTCAGATTACTAAGCTTATAATTTGCTTAAAGTACTCGCTTACAGGTATTATTAATATCATAGTATAATATACTAATCGATATAATATATATACTCTTAAAAGGTATAGCCTACTATATAGTATATTCATAGGGCTAAGTAAGAGAGACTAGATAATAGTAGGTGAGACTATTTATATTAGATAGTAGAGTTAACTATAGTTAACTCCTTTACTTTATTACGAGTTTCTACTTCTAAGAAGTATATCTTTAAAGCTATATAGAACTATCTATAGAAAAAGCTATAGTATATAAAAGGTTAAGTGCCCTTAACTAAGCTATCTTTAGCTTAGTAGTATATGTAATATCTAGCCTAAATCCCTTTATATTCTAATACTTCCCCTTAAGGCAGATCACGCTTATTATAAGTTCTCCTTAATACTTAATCCTAGATTATAGGTCCTTCTTAGCGCGCTTAACTCTAGTAACTTCCTTAGCTAATCCTATCTAACTTTTAAACTATTTAAACATAACTTATTCTAGTAGTTTTATTATACTATTAGTAATTATTTTAGCTATAAGGATATAGTTAACTTTTAGCTTCTCTTATTCCGCGAGATTATAGATATAATAGTATATGATATTAATATACTTAGACTATTTATTTAAGTAAGTGTTCTTTATTAGTATAATAGCTCTTTAGTTATCTCTAAGTATTTATACTAGCTCTAAGTTTCTTCTAATAAGCTTAGAGTAACTTAGGTTATAGAAGACTTAAGTAAACTATTAACTATACTTAGTATAGTTTATAAGTATTATATACTTAGATTTATAGCTTAATATAGCGACTAATTATTACTTCTTATTTAACTAAGATATTAGGCTACTATAAAATATAGTTATACTTCCTAAAGTATTTTTTCTATTAACTTTATTACTTACTTAATCTATATTAGAGTAAAGTATAGTAATACTATACTCTTCCCTTAGTCTGTATTAGATCTATATCTTAATAGTTAACTTTAAGTACTTAAGTAGTAATTTTAAGGTATATCTATAGTACTTAGCTAAGTTACTTATAAATTAGCTAAGTTTTTTAAGGATAAAAGCGATATTAAGCTATATAAAGATTATTATATATATTAGACTTCTAATAGTATACTAGTACTTAGTGATATTAATTCGCTTATTATTATTATTAGTAAGGCGAAGGTGTTCGTATCTAGTAGTAAGAGTTCTTTTTAGCTTAAAGGTTTCCTAAGTGATTCCGAGTTTATTAAGTATACTTATAAGGTATTATATCTAGTTAAGTTTAATAGTCTTATACTTTCTATTATAAGTAACTCTAGCTCTAAGAATCTTACTAATCTCCCTTAGGTTCTTAGTGTTAAACCTTAATAATAGTTTCTTATAAAACTAATCTAGCTCCCCTTTAAACTTAGCTACTATAACTATATTATTAATATATATAAGGAGCTTAATTATCTTATCTTTATATATAAATATATAAGGATTTACTATACTCTATTAGAATCCCTATTTAATAAGTTTATTTTTTATTAAATAGTTCTAATCTCTTACTACTTACTTTAATTTATATAAGCTTTTTAGAGCTTATTATATATAGCTAGTCTTAGCTAGGATATTATCTAAGATCTTTAAGAAAATCTTCTCTTTTAGTTCCGACTTAGTAAAAGTGTTCTTAATATTATATTAATAGTATTTAAGATCTTCTTTTACTATAAGTACTAGGAATAGCTAGAATATATCTATTTAAATAGTTAGAGTAAAGATCTAATTATAATCTTATTCGTATACTTAACTAAATCCCTTAGCTACTAGTTAAGCTTTAAACTACTTAATCTTACTTTTTACTATAATCTTAATTATATATACTTATTTATAAGAGATAAGGTTTATACCTTTAAGTAGAATTACTTTATAGAAAGTACTATTCCTATAAAGAGATAATATTTATTTAGATATTATAGTATACTATTACTTTATATACTTACTATTAATAGCTTACTTATATATCTAAGGAATTATAATACTAGTAATCTCTTTTATAAGTAAAGCTGCTTTATTATAAAGTTTATATAGCTTATTATCTAATATATTTCTTTCTATTAGAATTTATATAATTATTACTTTAATTCTCTTTATACTTTTTTTATCTTCTAGGTCTAATCTAGTTCTCTTTTATAATAATTATATAAAGTAGTATAATGCCTCCTTCTCCTCTAAGTTAATTATAATTAACTTAGGTCTATTATTAGCTTTTAGTTCTATTAATAATTCACTTAGAAGGTTTAATATAATTATATTAACTTATAATCCGGGACTAAGAGTTAAGTCTATATTCTTATTAACCTCTAAGCTAACTTCTGAAGTCGCACTAGTTACTAGTAGCTAGTCTAGTATTACTTCTAATTCCGGTTCTAAGTTATAGTCTAGTATATTAGCTTCTATAAAAGCTAGTATATCTGCTAATAGTGTAAAAGAGGGAATAACTACTATAAGGTTTATTTACTAGTTGTCATGCACCTGACGCACCTGAGGCACTCCATAAGGCGCTCTAGCTAACCAGAGGCTACTTATATAACTAGAACTCCTAAAGCTTCCTCTTATAAGGGAGCTCTAGAATACCTTAATAAATTAAGACTTTCATACTATATAAAGCTCCTCCCTATAGTACACGATAGTTAAGAGCTATATTCGCTCGTTTAAGCTACTATACAAGTATACTACGTAGTATAAGTAGAGTTATAGGTAGTATTAAGAGATACTTACACCGCTACTTAAAGAACTCCTTTAAATACCTCCCTAAACTTCCCGAAATACTCTTAACACTATTAGTTCTATAGAAAGCCTCTTAGATATATTAATATACCTTTAAGATAAGTTAATTAAATATAAGGGCGATACTCTCGATTAAAGAAAGTAGTAGCCCTAGTAGTAGACGACTTTCTAGTACTATACTAAACTTAAAGGAATCTGGAGATTTATTAACCCTAATACTAATAACGTTAGAAATATTATCGAGTAATAACTGAATCTCCTAAGTATTAACGATTTTATATAGAAGGAGATAAATAGTCGCCTTAGTAAGTAGATAGCGTTATTAATATAAGCTAACCTAGATTTACTAGCGAAATAGAACACCGCTACTACTAAAGAAAAAGAGAGTATAATAGAACCGCTAGTATCTATAAGTAAGCCCTTAGAAGTTAAGTTTAAAGATATTAAGGTACTCTAGGAAGCTTAAACAAGGGAGTACTCGAATAAGCTAGCTAAATAAATAGCGCTTAATAACTATATTCAGAACCTCTTTAACTAAGTAAATAGTACTATTAGCTAGTCTATTCTAACTAATACAATTAATAATAATATAGCTAAGAGCGCTGTAGGACTATAAGCACTAGTTAGGTCTATTAAGCGTGATATAGCACCTTTAGACACGGTAGTACTAACCTCTATTATTTCAGACTATACTAATACACTTAGCCTATTAATATATTAAGATAAGAAATCGCGAATTAAACCTCATATATAGTATAAGCTATAATAAAAGAACTTCCGTCTTACGAGAGCATATAATATTCCCGATATATAAGAAGTACGTAGTATACGAGCTTTCCTAAATATAGTATTAGTTTAATTAGAGACTTAAGCTACTTAAGTACTCGCTGATATTATAAGAGATAATACTCTAGGATATTAGTATAGTATAACACTAGAGAAGTATAGTCTAGTATTTATAGCGAATATAAAGAAGTACTACCGGAATAGAGGTAAGAGAGCTAATAGTTTCTACGCCACACTAATACTAGGTAGTTATTCTAATATAAGAGGCTTATAAGACTATTCCGGAAGCTCTCGGAATTACTCTCGTTTAAATCAAGGAGATAGGAAGACTAACTACCCTTATAGAATCAGATACTAGCACCCTTTAATTAAGTACTAGAAGCTCTGTTTCACCTATAATAGCTTTTAAGCTAACAGTATAAGATTCCGTCTAAATAATAAGTAAATTAAGAGGATTTATAAGACTATCTAGGCACCTAAGTACATAGAACTACGCTAAGAGATCTCTAAGGAAGGCTAGACTACTATCTCTATAGCTTAGATTACTAGGAAGAAGCTTAGTAAGAACTAAGAACCGTCGTCTTAGTAAGCTAAAGGGAAGTACCCCGGAAACGTTAATATAGCTATTATTAATTTAAAGCTCTTAGATCTTAAAAAGACACTCGGAATCTACGCCGCGGACTTTATTAATATTCCTTATATACTCTTAGAGAGTACCTTAGTTAATAACTGCGGCGCCTAGCACTTAGTTAATTATAAGAATAAGCTAGTTCCAGGTTCCTTTAAGAGATTAACTAATAATAACTATATAGAAGCTGGAATATAATAAATTCCAATAGTTAGTAGAAGGAAATAAGTGTTTAAGAACTCCTTAACTAAGCTGAACAGTCCAAATACTTAAGACTTATCACTTAATAATATTACTATAGTCCGTGATTTCTATATTAATATTATCTTAGAGGCGTTACTAAAAGACACTAGGCTATAGTACTTAGGGAAAGATACTACTTTATAGTATAAGGAAGTTCAGACAAGCGTAGTTATTAGATAGCTAATTCGAAAGTTCAACTTAACTTTCTTTAAATATAAGCTTTTCAGATACTCTTATCACTCTTATAACCTAGTGACCTTAATACACACGCCTATTATAATATACCCGACTCTAAGTCGTAGCTTAAATAAGTAAGGTTTCTAATTATTAAGTTAATCACTTAAGGAGCGTTCCGTAACTCTGTAACTATAGCACTTACGCACCAGCTATTTAGGAGAGAGTACTCTACAGGCGTTACTTAAAGCAGGGAGAAGCGTATAATTCAACGGAGTATCGAGAATCTAATATAAAGACTATACTATTATATATACCGGAAATATTATATTAAGATAGGAGTTAGAGAATAAGGCAGCTAAGCTATTCTACCGAATCCTCTAAGACTTATTCGATTTTAATATAAGTTATAATAGTACTCATTAGCTACTTATTATCAAGGACGAGTATAGTAGGAAGCTCTTTAGCTACACGTTACTAAGTAAGTTAGCTAGCTATATTATACTAGTCTTAGAGAACTTCAAGCGTTAGACTAAGCGTTAATATAGACTGTTAGTCTGTGTTATTCAGTATAATAATAACACCTTAGTTATAGCTATTCAAGGTATATTAAGGTATAAGGAATAAACTATAAGAGAAGGGATAAAGGTAGAGAATCCCCCGCTATATACTAAAGAACCTATAAGTAGCGTAAAGCGTGTAAGATAAGAGATTATTACTAAATCTATTAAGATACGCGTTTAAGCGAACCTACCGGAGAAGCTTTACCTAGAAGTATATTATATAGTAATCTACTTTTATAATATAAGTCCTCTTACACGCTGAGGGATAAGGAGTCTAAATCAAGTACTCTAGGAATAGTTTTAGAACTATTTTTAGTAGTATGATCCACTAATAGTAAAGAAGCTCTTAACTAACTTAAGACTTAACTAGAGTAGAGTATACACGTATAAGGC
This sequence comes from Cadophora gregata, assembly GCF_030347475.1. Classification (NCBI taxonomy): domain Eukaryota; kingdom Fungi; phylum Ascomycota; class Leotiomycetes; order Helotiales; family Ploettnerulaceae; genus Cadophora; species Cadophora gregata. The sequence continues at coordinate 450,565 of NW_026695935.1, read as the reverse complement.
GCGTATATATCTAGTTATAACTAATAGAGAGGCTAGAAGGAATTATAAAAGCTTTAAAGTTAGCCTTAAGGCGTATGTTAGATACTTAGTTAGTTATATTACTTCTAACTTATATAGGATCTAAGTGCCTTAGCTACGCTATATAGTAATTATACGTAATATCCGGTTTAATAAGATAATATTCTATTCCCCTAAGAAAGAGAGGAAAGTCAGCTAACTTACCTCTACTCTAAGGGAGCTTATTAAGGACTTAGAAGAGAACGTTATCGCTTTAGACGTGAAGTACAGTATTAGTAATATTACTAATATAGTTACAGCGGAATATATAGCTAAACTAAACGAAGCTATATTTAAAGCTAATATTAGTATTAAGACTATTATACTAGTCGCTAAGAAGGTACTAGAACTAATAGATATTACTCTAATAGAGCTTCCACGAAGCTCAGGGGTAGTACTAGAGATATAAGAGCTAATAGAGATCGACTTACTAGAGCTCCCTTAGACCTCTGAATTACCCCCCTATAAGAGTTAGACCTCAGGGGTAGAGAGCAACGATATAATCCTTTATAATAATAACTTCACTAATAGCAGTAGAGATCTGACTCCTTATAAGAGGTTAAGTTAAGGCGCCCTAAGAGATACTAAAGCTACAAAGACTAATTATCTCTTACCTTAGCACCGGAGGGACACTATAAGTAATAATAATACCGGTCTAGGTATTAAGAAGGCATACTAATAAATATACCCTTAAGTCGTATTACCTAGCTAATAGCTATAAGACCTTAAGTAATAGGTCACTAAGCTTCTAGAAGCTCCTCCTAAAGCAATAAAGACTAAGTTTCTATAAGTAGCTAGAAATAACTACTAATAGCAGCGAGTAATAGAGCATAATCGAATCTAAGTAACTTAGGAAGCCTAGAGAGAACATGAAAAGCTTACTATACGCAGCTATTACTTTATAGTAGTAGCTCTAAGATAAGATAGCTACTCGCGCCTTTAAGAGTTTACTATAACCTTCTATAATAAGACTCCGACGTAAGCTAATAGCTATAATACTATTATACTTCATATAGTAGTTTTAAGTACTATATTAGATATCCGAGTAGAGGTAAGAGCTTCTAACTTATAAAACTAATATCAAGGGAAGCTCCTGAAGCTACCTAAGAACTAAAGGGAGCTAGAGAGTCACTTATATAGTAAGTAGTTTAAAGCTAACGCGGAAAAGGAGATATTAAACTTAGAAGCTCGAGACTATTAAAAACTAATTCCTAGGGAAAACGTAGCTACCTTACTAATTCCCTTGAAGTAAGTATTTACTTATAAAGTAGATTCTATAGGATAGCTTAAGTGTTATAAGTCTCGGATTATAGTATAAGGTAATATATAAGACGACTCTATAATATTCTTAATTTATATAGCTATACTTATAGCGAGGTTATTCCAAGTCGTGATAGTACTAGCGGCTTAATTCGACTTAGAAGTAAAGTAGTTTAATGTAATTAATACCTTTATTAATATAAAAAGAGATAAGAGAAGCGCCTTAGTCTTATGTTTCCCTCTAGAAAGCTAGAAAAGACTAGGAATAGTAGTAGAAATTAACCGAGCGCTCTATAGCTTAAGAGACTTACCTATACTCTAGTATAGCGACTTTATAAAGATACTTAGTAAGCTAGACTTATCTCTACTCGCGGAGAAGCTATATATCTTTATAAACTAGCATAGGACTATCTTTATAGTATTCTACGTTAATAATATTCAGGTCTTATATTATATTAGATACACTAAAGAAGGCTAGATAATTATAAATAAACTACACAAGGCGTATAAGCTAATAGTCCTAGGAGATATAGAATAGTTCTTAGGAGTACAAGTAGTACAGAATAGGGAAAAGAAGATAGTATCTCTCCTATATAATATCTATATTAAGAAGATAGCTTAGAAGTTTAATATAGTAGACAGGAAGTGCCCTAGCACGCCTCTCTTATACTATAAGCTAATTAAGAACCTTAGTATAGTAACTTTTAAGTAAATCAAGAAATATTAAGAGAAAGTTAAGTTAGTACTATATATAGCTATTATACTCCGGCTAAACATCGCTTTTATAGCCTCTTAACTATCATACTTCCTTACTAACCTAAGCGCGCTACACTTAGAGGCAGTTAATTAGACTATATAATATCTGTTTAGCTCAAGATTCCTAGCTATTATCTATAGTTAGAAGGATAAAAAGATACACTTTCTTATTACCTTAGATATATCTTTTATAAATAATACTAAATCGCGTTATTCCTCTTAAGGATTCCTGATTATACTATTTAGAAGAGCTATTATTTAGAAAGCCTCCTGATAAGACACTATTACTACTTCGACGACCGAGGCAGAGCTTCTTAGTATAGAATAAACTACTAAGGAGGTAATAGCGCTTCAAAGGTTCTTTAAAGAGCTAAGGCTTAATATAAGAGCTCCGTGGAATATATTCTATAATAATAAATAGATAATTCAGCTAATAGTTAAAGAGAACTAGCGAATCTTAATAAAGCTTTAGTATATTAATATACAGAATATATAGCTATAATAAGAGTATAAAAAGGGGAGTTTTCAAGTGACGTATCTCCTGATAAACGATATACCAGCTAATAGCTTAACTAAAAACCTACTAAGGCAGAAGTTTAAAGTATTTATCACTCTTTTAAACCTTTAAGACTCTCGAGCTAATATCAAGAAGCTTACTTAAGCTATATAATCTATATAGACACTTTCTTTTATTATATTTCCTTTACTTTATATTTATAGTTCTTAAACGCTATTAGAGAGAAAAGAAGAGGTAGAATTATAAGACCTGATCCTAAGCTACTACTTCAGGGTTACAAAGCCGCGCTAAAATAACACGAAGAGTAAAGGACCCGATCCTAAGCTACAACTTCTAGGTTATAAAGCCGCACTAATATATTAGCCCGAACTATAATAACAAAGAGGTAACGTTCCTAAGCTACTACTTAAAGGTTATAAAACTTATACTACTTACTAAGAAAGGAGGAGAAAGTTAATTAACTGCTAAGTAGCGCTAGCTATAATATTAATCTCTGCTAAGGCAGAGGCACGTAAGGCTAAACGCGCTATAAGAGCGATAATAGTAGCTCCTATAGAGCTAGAGCCTATTCCTATAGCGCTAAAAATAAGGCAGGGGAGGGGGAATAGTAGTCTCTCTATAAAGAGTAAAGGCAGGGGTAGGGGTAACAGCTGATATTAACAGTTAGATAACGTCTGAAATCTGCAAGACTACTATTACGACTTATAGATAGTAGCACAGATCTTATCCTTATCCTTATCCTTATTCTCCTTAGCCTCCAAGGCCTTCTGAATAATAGCCCGGCGGACTATAAGAGCTTATATATATTATAAAGTTAGCCTCGCTTAATACTTTAATATTAATACCTTAATACTTCGTTATTCTAATACTATAATATAAGGAAATACTTACACGTATACCCTCTAGGAAAGCCTAAGCTACTAAGTAGCTAGCGAAGAGTTCAGCAGCGCGAGCAAGGGCGGCGATATAACCTGATTTATTATTTTTATAATAATAAAAATAGCGCGAAGCTATCTCTTCGTTATAATAGGGGTCGCCTAGCGCACCCTATAAACTACTACAAATACAGTAGCCGTAAAGTATAGCACAAATAGCCCCTACTATAATAAGGCGGCAGGCAGGAGTTAGTACTAGTACTAGTAGTAGTAATAGTAATAGTAGTAATAGTAGAGTAGTAGCAGCAGGGGAGCTACAGCGGCCACAGGCCTATTTTACAAGTATTAGCGTAGTTCTAACGATTCCTTATAACACTAACTATATCAGAATCTTTAAATTAACAACTTATAGTCTTCTTCTTTACTACATAAGTAGTAGCGAGGTTAAAAGCGCGCGAGGCATAAGTAGCGTAAGAGCTTTTAGCTATATTTACTAATATTATATCAAAGTTATTATTTAAGGAAAGAGTATTCTAGGGGACCTACCTAGTTTATATATTTAGAGTCACTAGGCGCTTAAGACCTAACGCTATCAGTTAGTATTAACTCTTATTATAGTTCAGGTAGTATTATCTATACTATTTATATCGCTTCACTTACTATTATAAAGCTAAGCGAGGGGGTATATTATATACCTGACGCACCTGAGGCACTCCATAAGGCGCTCCAGCCAACCAGAGGCTACTTATATAACTAGAACTCCTAAAGCTTCCTCTTATAAGGGAGCTCTAGAATACCTTAATAAATTAAGACTTTCATACTATATAAAGCTCCTCCCTATAGTACACGATACTAGTCTTTAATTATTAGATCAGTTTCCTCTAGTGCCTTTAGTCTACCTCGAGCTTTCTTATCTAAAGTAATATTCGAGGTTCCTTATAGTCCTATTAGAGAGTTTCGAATCCTTAGGTTAACTATTCCTCTGGAGCTACTTTCTTTAATAATTACTTAGCTAAATAAGATTATTAATCTACGTCCTAGGGAATATACTTAGAAGTACTTTATTATATTTTCCGAATATCCTATTAAGACTCCGATCTTACTAGGATTAATAAGCTTATTATACCGCTTATTTATAAGTATTATCTTCTTATCTATATAGTAGAAGTATTTACTCCTTTACTTATAGATATAGTTAATCGATAGTATTTCTCTTATAAAGGCTTTTATTAAGTAGGTCTTCACGCTATTAGTTATAAGTCTAGTTATAGTCCGGTTTCTTATATATAAGTCGGCTTTAGTAGCTTTATCTTAGAATTCTAGTAGTAGTTAAGTATCTTTAAGTATTATATATATATTAAATTTTATAGTCTAAATTAATCGTTTAGTAGGTCTATTCTAATATAAGGATATAATAGTTGTTAATTATACTAGTACTCTGTCTTTAGTTCTTTAATCGTTAGTAGCTTTAAGTAGCTTAGGTATATTATCTAATCTCACTTACTTAACTTTCTTACTAGATTATAGTTTAATACTAACTTTCTAATCTTAAAGTACTTAATAAGTATCTCTTTTAGTTTTTAATAGAATTACTTAGTCTTAGTAAGAATAGATATTAATAATTAGTAGGAAGTAGTAGTTCCTTCTAATTAATATTAGAAATAGTTTAGTAATATTAAATTATACTAAGTTAAGGATTTTAGTAAGCTATATACTTAGTACTTTTAGAATCCGGTTCTTTATCTTTATAATAGTATATATATTATAGATATTTAGATTCTTAGGAATCTTAATTACCTTTTTTAATATAGTTATATTATATAAGTTCCGAATCTTTTTAAGTCTAAAGTATATAAATCGTTAGTAGTACTTAAGGTATTACTTAAAGTCTTTTATAATAGCTATATTATTATCTGTTAAGTTATCTTTTACTAGTTTAATAGCTAGTAGAGCTCTTAGGGTTTTAAGTTAACTATAGTTAACTTTTCTAATAGTTCTAATTACCTTCTTATTAAATACTTTAAAAATATATTTTATAATATAAAGATTATAAGATTACTTTACTTTCAGAATTCTTTTATTCTTTTTAGTAATCTAAATATTCTTATTATTAAAGGTTCTATAATAGCTACCTTTATATAATTTCTTTATTAAGACTAAATTTATACTTAGCTTAGGAATATAAAGTATATTATCTAAAAAACAGGAAGTTCTATCTATTACTTTAACTAATATAACTCTATATATATATAAGTATAATATCCCTCTCCTAACTTAGATACGAACTTTAGATATAAGTCTTAGTTCCTTAAATAAGTGAAGTTAGTTAGTTATAGATAAACTTATACTTATATTAACTACTTAGTCTTTAGGGATACTCTTATAGATTAACTCTTTAGATAGTATAACTTTTTTAGTAGTATTATCTTTCTTACTAGAAGAAGTATCCTTACTAATATAGTTAGACTTATTAGATATATTATTATCTAAATTATATACTATTATATAACTCTTTCTTTTACGTTTAAAGTAATAAGATAAAGAGCTTTTCTTAATAAGCTTAAAGTAATCTTTTTAGTTAGATTAAGAGTAAAAGGTCTTATTTTTAACTTATAATCTAGGCTTATATATTAGCTTAGCTTATTCTCTCTTCTTTTTCTTTAGCCGGAAGTTTCTAGTGTATTCTCTACTAGTAGCTTAAAACTTATAATTAGTAATAAAATAGTCTTTAGATCTGTAATAGTAGTATTCTAAAGTAACTCCGGTTATACTATAGTCTAATAAACTACTATTTTAGCGAGAGTAGTAGTTAAAGTAATAGTATATTTACTTATATTATTACTAAGTAATATATACTTATTCTTTACTTATACTTTATAGCTTTAGATCTTATATATAAGATTCCTTTTCTTATAAGATCTTAACTTTCTTATTAACTATTAGAGATTATTAAGTTAAGAAACTATTTACTATAATAGTATATTAGCTTTACTTTTAGAAAGCTAAAGTTAGAATTAAGAAAAGTACTTTATTAAGGTATATATTCTTTATTATATCATTTACTATAATAATCTTCTATTAGTACTCCTTTAGCTTACTCTATAATCTATTAATACTAATATTCTTATTAAAAGTGAAGTTTTAAATACTTATTATATATTAGTTAGTAGTTAATAAGCTAGTCTTATTATACTTTAGCTTTAATTATATCTAAATAGTAGAAGTAGTCTTATACTTATTAATAAGTATAGTATTATCTTTATTAAGTTCTTCTAGTATAATTTCTAAGACTTTTATATTATCTTAGTCTTATTTTTTTACTTTATTAAGGTTTTATATTTCTTTAAGTCGCTTAAATCTTATAATAATCTTATTTACTCTTAAGTTAGATAGTATCTTAGAAGTAGTAGCTTTAGCTTTACTTTCTTTTTCTCTTAGGATTTATATATATTTAGTTTTAGTTACTTTAATAATATAGAAGATACTTTTACTTTTAATCCTAACTTTCGTGTAGTAAAACTAGTTCTTATAGTACTTCTTACTTAAAGTTAGTAAGTACTTACTATCTTTTCCTATTTTATATATTTATTAATACGCGGAAATTAATACTTTTCAACTAGATAGTTTTTATATATATATAATTAACGAAAGGTTTTAATATATTATTAACTTAGGGTTATATAGAAACTATACTTAATTTTATAATTATAAGTAGCTTTCTTCGCGTACTACTCGACTTCTTATATTTATATAGAGCTTCCTTTAAAGTCTATAAGTTATATAGTTATTATAAGACTCCCTTTAGAGCTTATAAGTTATTTAGTTAGTTATAAGAGTACTTCTTACTTAGCTTCTCGACTTATTATTATTAGCACTCTTACTTAGCTTCTTAGTTCTTCTTACTTAGACTAGTCTCTTTTCTTACTTTAAAAGGTTTAAATCGATCGCCTTACTTTTATTAATTCACTTATTCTAATTTATCTACTTAAGGCTTATAACCTCTTAAAAGATATAGCTTATTATATAGTATATTTATAGAGCTAGGTAAGAAAGACTAGATAATAATAAGTAAGACTATTTATATTAGATAGTAGAGTTAATTATAATTAACTCCTCTGCTTTATTACGAGTTTCTACCTCTAGGAAGTATATCTCTAGAGCTATATAGAACTATCTATAGAAGAAGCTATAGTATATAAAAGGTTAAATACCCTTAACTAAGCTATCTTTAGCCTAGTAGTACACGTGATATCTGGCCTAAATCCCTTTATATTCTATTATATACTCGAAAAGTAAAATATAATTAGAGTAAGAAGACACTTAGTAATACACTAGAGAACCCTTAGCTTACTTTCTTTCCTTTTCCGGTATAGCGCCTCCTATCAGATGAGATTCGTGCGGCTAAAGCTTTAGCTATATTAGGGGTCGAGTCTAAGCTACTAGAAAATAGTATATATAAGTGCTAATTCGCGTAAGCCTACTAGCTACTATATTATTATATACTATTTACTTTTAACCTTAGTTTTATTAAAGAACCTAATTAGGCAGAGTTTACTTAGTAATATAATAATTATAGCTATAATATATATCTTATATATTAATTAGTTAAAATCGATTATAATATTAGAGAGCTTACACGTGATATTAAAGCTAAGCTAGTTATAAGTAAGGCTCTTAATTCGGTCTATACCTGATTCTTTAAAGTAGCTGAGTTTAGCAAGACGCTACTAGCTGAGGCGTAATCTCAGCTACTAGGCCGATAGGAAGACAAGCTAGCGGCCTTTATATAGCTTTTTATTAGTTAAAGCCTTAGCGAGTAGCTAGAGCGGGAATAGGGGCTAAGGGGGCTATATCGTAGGTAGTCTTACCTAATCGGGAATAGAGTAGGCGGCTATATGCGTGTGTGCCTTATAGCCTCATGATGGTTTAATCGATTCCGTATATGTACTCGACTCCCCCCTCCAATGTTTGTTTTCCTCTTCTCATCTTGCCATTTCCAAAGGATTTGACAACTTCTTGTGTACGAACAAGAGTCGTTGCATCTGCAAATTAGGATAGACTGTAAAGAATTGAAATATCATCGCATCTTGCGAATAAATAAAGTAAAATCAGCAATCGACTTCGCGTCGAGTGCTACGCATGATGAACCAAAGCGAATTCACGGCATCGCTATGCCAGCCATCAAACGACAACGCCTTCGGACCAGTCGTGAAAGGATGTCGTTCAGAATTCGACTTCACGTTGTTGTTCGAGCAGACCATCCTCTCGATTGGTCCCGCAGCATTGCTGCTCCTGTTCGTCCCACCCCGCCTCGTCACGCTTCTACGATCCAGCGCCAAAACTCGACTTTCACGATTTCGATCAATCAAAACAGTAAGAGCACTCGTGTGTATTGCAATACCCAGCTAACTTGCACAGATCTTGTGTCTCTCCCTCATCGGAGTCCAGCTCGGCCTGCTTGTACTCTGGACATCGAACCGCGTGACTCGAGCCACGCTACCGTCCTCAGCTTTGTCATTCGCAGCCGCCATCGCAATCCTCCTTCTCTCTGGTCTTGAAGACAGCCGAGCCATCCAACCATCATTTATACTTAGTATTTATCTCCTGTCAACACTTTTGTTCGATGCCGTCCAAGTCCGGACTTTGTACCTTCGACATGACGATCCCGCAATTCTTGGCCTTTGTACTGTGAGCGTGGCCATCAAAGCTTGTCTGCTCATCGTGGAAAGTCGTAGCAAACGCCAATACCTGAGAGCTCCATACAATGATTACTCCCCAGAGACCACTGGGGGGCTATTCAGCAGAAGCTTCTTCTGGTGGATCAATCCGATCCTTGCAACTGGATTCCGCAGACTTCTTACATTGGACGATCTGTTTCAAACTGATGCCTCGCTTCTGTCTGAACCACTTCGAGATCGCATGCAGAAGTCTTGGGATAAATGTGAGCACTTACATCCTGGACATCGGGGAAATGACGCTGACTCAAGTAATTCTAGACCATGCTCGAGGAAATTCTCGTCTCGCTGTTTCAATCCTTCACTGTTTGAGGTGGCCTTTCCTCTCCGTCATCTTCCCGCGATTGTGTTTAATAGGCTTCAATTATTCTCAGCCATTTCTGATCAGCTCCGCTATCAACTTCGTCTCCAAACCGTCTGCAAGTCGGAACAAGAACGACGGTTATGGATTGACTGGGGCGGCAGCGCTCATATATCTTGGAATCGCAGTGAGCATTCCGTAGTCGATCCAATAATTGTATTTTGTAGATATCTGATGAGTCCAGATATCCACCACGCACTACCAACATGCAGTTAATCGTGTGTTGGTCGGATTCAGAGGAGCGGTGGCGTCCCTCATCTTCTCGAAGACGCTGAAGCAGCACGCCAATGTTCAAGACAAGGATGCATCTTTGACTCATATGAGCAGCGATATCGATCAGCTTGCCTTCAGTCTCGATGCTCTGTGCCAAGTATGGGCGCAAGTCATTGAACTTACGATTGGTCTGTACCTGCTTAGCAGAAATCTTGGATGGGTCTGCGTTGCACCCATTGTCATCGTCGTCAGTGAGTTGCCCAATGCTCATCATTTCGGTAGATTCCTACTTATGAATGTAGTTTCCACTCTTTGTGCTGGCCAGGTGACCAAGTTGATTGGTCCAAGGCAAAGAGACTGGATTGCAGCTGTCCAGACTCGTGTCGGGATGACATCCTCTATGCTCGGCTCAATGAAAAGTGTCAAGATGATGGGATTATCCGATGTTCTGTCGACAACGCTCCAGAAACAGAGAGTCAGAGAATTGAATCTCTCGAAGAAATTCAGGGTCATGGGAATGTGGCGCATGATATTGTGTAGGCTCGCAACTGCTCTCGTTCAAGACCTCGCTGACGACCTCAAGCTTTCCTGCCCACCACAGTCGGACCAATGGTGACCTTCGTGATATTTGCCATCCAAGCAGCAGCCAGAGGATCCGAGAGGTTGTCAACTAGTGAGACGTTCTCCTCGCTGTCAATCATTTCACTCCTTACATCTCCTGCTGAAGAGTTTCTGCAAACACTGCCCATGATTGGAATGGCCACTGGATGCTTGGAAAGGATACAGAAATTCCTTCTCTCCGAATCATGTGAAGATCGGCGTCTCATCCAGGATTCCGGAACTTCTGCAGTCGCACACCAAACCGAGCGTGGGATTGAGCTTCAGAGTTTCGCCAGTAACCCAACGGATATTGTCCTTTCCCTTCGCAATGCCACGATGAAACCATCTCAATCAGCTGCAACGGCTGTTCGGAATCTGAATCTTGATGTCATCAAAGAATCTTTGACGATGGTTGTCGGAGTTGTGGGATCTGGCAAATCCACCTTGCTTAAAGCAATCATCGGCGAGTTGCAGTGCGAAACCGGGTCCATCATCGCGAACTTCAATACATCTGCGTACTGTAGTCAAATACCATGGCTCCAGAATACGACTGTTCGCAAGATTGTAACCGGATATGACAATCATAGCGAGGACGACAGTCAGTGGTACGCCTCGGTTCTTCATGCATGCGCTTTCGATCGCGATGTGCTGGTTCTACCAGACCAGCACGACACAATTATCGGAAGTCGAGGGGTGACTCTTAGTGGTGGACAGAAACAACGATTAGTATGCAACGGCCTTTTGTTAGTGAGGTGGTGTTAATTTGATCAGGCACTTGCACGAGCTGTATACGCAAGAAGAAGCGTCATTGTACTTGATGATGTTCTCAGTGCAATCGATGAAATAACCGAAGCGCTTATTATCGAACGTCTGTTTGGCACCTCTGGTCTAATCAAAAAGCTGGGTTGCACTGTAGTTTTAGCTACACATGCCAGTAAGCTGATCAAAGGATTTCACGATGCGGTCGCTAATTCAAATGCAGTCAAACATCTTCCATTAGCAGACAACATACTCGTTCTGGGAGCTGAAGGCAGTCTGATTGAACAAGGAACTTTCGAAGAGCTACGAGGTCGGAATTCCGAAATGATAAACTCAGTCCTTAACCAGGAGCAACCCCAGTCACCTACCCTCGATGAAGTTGCGGACCAACAGGATGCTCACGAACAAGAACGTCAAGTCACCGCCAAAGCGAAAACAGCCTCGGATAACGAAACAGCAGATTTGACGAGAAGAATTGGTGATATGTCAGTTTATAACTATTACCTGAAATCCATCGGATGGAAAATCGCTTTGGCGAATGTTGTGACTGCCCTAATCTGGACTTTGGGATCAAATTTTCCTCGTGAGTACAGTCAATAGCTACTTCACTCACCAAACTCATCAGAATAATAGCTTTGTGGCTCACCTGGTATGCCGATCACACCGTGCAGGGGATTGGACTGTTCGTGGGTATCTATGTCACGATTGCGGTGGTCGCCCTGCCAGCAGCAACGGGGCTTCTATAGTAAGACGCGGTTTGAGTCTCTGGTCGTCACACAGCACGCTGATGAAGCTAGTAATCTATACATGAAACTCATCCCGAGATCTGGTGCTGGTCTCCACAAGATTCTCCTCACATCCGTCATGGGAGCCCCGCAGTCATTCTTCGACGAGACAGATTCTGGACTGGTGCTGAACCGATTCAGTCAAGACATGACCCTCATCGATGCTAGTCTACCTGGGGCAGCAGCAATGTGTTTCTCAGGTGAATATGAATCCTTGAAGAAAAGAATTCCAAGCTGACCTAGACAGCCTTCCTCCAGTGCCTCGCTCAATTTGGACTCATCGCTACCGGATCGACTTACATGGCACTTGCATGCCCAGCACTCGTACTCTGCGTTTACTTCCTTCAGAGTTTCTACCTTCGAACGTCACGCCAAATGAGATTCCTAGATCTGGAATGCAAGAGCCCATTGTACACACATTTCACAGAGACTATCGAGGGCCTTTCAACAATCCGAGCATTCGGCTGGGAAGAACACTTCTTGAGGGAGAATATCGAATTACTCGACAAATCTCAACGTCCCCACTATCTGATGTACTGTATTCAACGCTGGTTCAACCTCGTTCTGCTCCTCTTGGTTGGGCTTACGGCAGTCATTGTCGTAGCTCTGGCCACTAGTCTCACTAGCACCACCACTGGTGGACGCCTTGGCATTTCTCTGAGCTCTATTGTGAACTTCAACTTCAGCCTCGGCATGTTCATGATGTTTTGGACTCAGATGGAAACTTCCCTAGGCGCGATTGCGAGATTGAAGAGCTTTGAGAAAGAGACAGCATCTGAGCACAAGGAAGAGGAAACGTTCATACCAAGCCACGACTGGCCTACTGCGGGTGCTATTGAGTTCAGAAACGTTTCAGCGTCCTATGGGTATGCTATCTTTCATGGCCAAATGATATTGACTTGCTAACAAAGGTGGCTAGCACATCTTCCGCACTTCGCGATCTTTCTCTGAACATCAAGTCGGGTGAAAAAATCGGCATCTGTGGTCGCACGGGAAGGCAAGTTGACTCGTTTCTATCCCAAAAATCGAGCTAACAAATACCAAAGTGGAAAGAGTACGCTTTTGTCCGTTCTCCTTCGTATTCTCGACACTACATCTGGCAATATTTTCATCGACGGCATTGACCTGAATGTGATTCCTCGCGAAACCATCCGCTCCCGCATTGTCACCATCCCTCAAGAACCGTTCATACTCTCTGGAACCGTTCGTCTCAATGTCGATCCTACATCAGCAGCAACGGACGAGTCCATCGTCGCTGCCCTGACCAAAGTTGGACTTTGGGACATCCTGTCTTCACGCGGCGGTCTTGACGCTGACATGATAGCCAATCCTCTATCTCAAGGCCAACAGCAAATCTTCTGCCTTGCGACAGCAATGCTCAAACCGAATGCTAAGATCTTAGTCCTGGATGAGGCGACCAGCAATGTTGATGCGGAGACTGATAAAGTGATGCAGAGGATTATCAGGGAAGAGTTCAAGGACTTCACGGTCTTGACCGTTGCTCATCGTATGGATACTATCATGGACTCGGATAGAATTGCTATGTTGGATGGGGGACGATTGGTCGAGTTTCGGAAGCCGCAGAAGTGATACTGGGGGATTATCAGCGCAGCTCAAGAAAGGTAGGATGGTCTAATCATCTATCTTATTGCTTATCTACACACTCTTTTGGTGTTTCATTAACTCTCGTACCTACTATTCATCCTGTTGTTTTTCATTCCTATTCAGTTCAAGCAAAGTTGGGACAGTAATGTTGGTGTTTTCTTTCAAGTGCGAAGCGAGGGTCAGCTCAGTTTCAGGAACACGAATCATATTGGACGCAACGTTACACTCGCACTCAATTCCCCCAAAGACAATGGCTCGTGTTTTTACAGTTTAGTCAACATATTATTTTGTATGCACTTGGCATTTGCCCACTTTCGTTCGATCTGCGTGAAGTTACATGGCGTGCTCCGATGCATGAATTTCTCATGAATTCACAGTCACGTGTTGTTGACAACACTTGACAACACTTGACAACAAGTGCTCATTATTGTACTTATAAGCTTGTATTTTAAGCTCCAAGTACTCAGCGAAGGCTTTTGTGAATCTTCTTGGAGTTTGTTTTAACTCGAAAGACGTTTGGGGTAGAGTATAGCAGGAGTTAACAACCTTCCCTCCGAACCAGCTCTTGGCTTCAGCGACCCACCAATTGCAACAACCACAATCACATTCTACCATGACTTCCATAATATCGCCCTTCCAGGGCCATATGATGTAAGTTTCCCCTCGCATGGTGCGATAAGTGGGATATGAACATCTTAGCATCAGCCAAGAGTGTAAAGGCGCTCGTCGTTGGTGCTTGACGTGGAGAAGAACTTGCGACGAGGCGGTTCGTCCCTTCTTAGCAGTGAAGAAGAGGTAACGGTGCCGGACAAAACAATATTGGCAATCCATTGGCGCTGATTTGGCGCTGATTTGGCGTCCAGTCGGAGTATGAAAGGGCTTGGGTTGCAGACGTCGGTGTCCTTGGCTCGCTCCGAGCAGGGACTTTGGACAGATGTTAGGCCTGGAAGTTGATGGAGCAGATCCGCGGAGAAGACATGAACATAATATTGGTGTAGTGCTTTGGCTGAAATTTTCACATCACACCATTACCACTCCCTTGATGCAATCCATCTCAAGGAGGGGTCTCTGCAGAAAAGCATCTCGGATTTGGGACGCCAGCAATATAAGGGTGCAAGCTCATCCCCAAATCAAAATGCGCCATCCCAAAAATCTGCCCTTGATCGAAGTCAGTAGTCACGATGTCTTCCAAGAAGACCATCGAAGATGACACGGATTCTGTCTCCCAGCGCTCAAATGACAAAATTGACGTCGCCGATAAAGTCGGCGGAGCAATCGTCAAAGAAGCTGCTCTAATCACAGCGAAAGGGAATATTGTAACCAAAGATGGCAGGGTGATATCAACACAAGACGACGATGCCAGTCTTTCGACCAACATTTTCGTAGATCCAGAAGTCAAGGCGTATTATGTTGATTTGTATGAGAAGGCACAGTATGAGTGTCGGCATGCGTTTGATGCAGATCTGACGTGGACGAAGGAGGAGGAGAAGAAGTTGGTGAGGAGGTTGGATTGGCATGGTATGTGTTTTTCTCTAGAGTTTGAAGATGGATTGAGTACCGTGCTGATGATGCGGGGTAGTTTGTTTGTGGGCTTGTATAATGTTCTTCAGTCTTCAAATCGATAGAGGGAATATCTCCCAGGCCGTCTCTGGGACTCTTCTGAAAGATCTTCATCTCAACACAAACGGTAAACATTACGCGGTGACTCCGGACAAGATGCAGCTGCTGAAAGTGCGAAGACTTCAATCTCGGTAACACCGTCTTCAAAGTCTCTTTCCTCCTGGCAGAACTTCCATCTCAACTCATATCCAAGAAGATCGGACCAGATCGTTGGATACCTATGCAAATGATAGCTTGGTCTATTGTGGCGATGGCTCAGGCTGCCATGCAGAACAAAGCTGGTTTTTTGGCTTGCAGAGCTTTGATTGGAATGCTTGAGGTTAGTTCCCCACCCCGTATTTGAGAACATCACTAACGATTTCCAGGGAGGTTTCATCCCAGATCTCGTTCTTTGGCTCTCATATTTCTATACGAGCCGAGAATTGCCTACCAGGTTGAGCTTCTTCTGGACGGCGTTGAGTGTGACTAGTGTCATCTCATCACTCGTTGCATTTGGGATTTTCCACCTTGAGGGTCATCGAGGTATTGCTGGATGGAGGTGAGTCATTCCTGTTCATTTGCCTATCATTGTCTCCTAAGGCAGTGCTAAGAATCCACAAGATGGCTCTTTCTACTCGAAGGTCTCGCGACACTTCTCATCGGAGTTGCTTCGTTCTTCTTAATGCCAGCATCAGCAGTACAAACCAAGACTTGGTTTCGCCCGAAAGGATGGTTTACAGATCGGGAGCTGGGAATTGTTGTCAATAGAGTGTTGCGAGACGATCCTAGCAAAGGTAGGTTGACTTCGGCTGACCGGGTGTGATTGGAGAGGTACTGATCGGTGCATGACAGGTGATATGCACAACCGTCAAGCTATTACCCCGAGAAGACTCAGGAGTGCGCTTAAGGATTACGATCTATGGCCGGTACGTACGAATTTTTCGTCGCAATTAAGCTCTTCTAATTATTGGCACAGATTTATGCTCTTGGACTTGTTTGCTTCATTCCCGAGACCCCACCAGGAACATACCTGACTCTCAACCTCCGCCAGTTAGGATTTAGCACAGTGAGTTCCCCTCACACGCCTACTGACTCTCTTACTGACCTGATCCAGTTCAACACGAATCTCCTTACAATTCCCGCTTCAGTCTTCCATATTTTCACTCTCCTCGGCATAACATGGCTAAGCGAGCGACTTAACGAACGCAGTATCGTCGCCTCATTCCAACCACTCTGGACGCTGCCTTGTCTCATAGCTCTGTATACTTGGCCAGGACTGATGAAAGATGTATGGGGTACTTATGCACTAACGATGACGTTATTGAGTTATCCCTACTATCATGCGATCAATGTGTGAGCATCACTACCCCTCTCTTCCCTGAGCTAAGCGACAAAATGGGAACAATTTTGACTGATCTGGGACACAGGGGATGGGCATCGAAGAATTCGAACAATGTCGACTCGCGCAGTGTATCTACAGCTTTGTATAACAGTAGGTCCTTCCTGGACATCTCTCCGAGGTATGATCGCTGACTAGAATGCAGTGTCCGTCCAGCTGGGTGGAATCATCTCTGCAAACATCTATCGCGAAGACGACAAGCCGCTCTACAAACGCGGTAATCGAGTCCTGATCGGGATCGACGTCATAGTTATATTCCTGTTCTTGTTCACAAAGGCGTATTATGTTACGAAGAATAGGATTCGTGATAAGAAGTGGAAGGCTATGACGCGAGAGGTATGCCGCACATTCACTTACAACAGCAGAGACAAGGTACTAGGACTAATGCGAATTGCAGGAACAAATGGATTACAGAAGAAACACTACAGATACCGCGAGTAGACGGCTGGACTTCCGTTTTGCGCATTGAAGTCAGTTGGCGTTAGGGAGATAGATGTTACAAAGTGGAGATAACGGCGAAGAAACGGGCTGCTAGGCTGCGAAGACAGAGCGGGGGATGCGAGTGGAAAGTGACAATTTGGGACAAGAATCTTGGACCGCAAAAGAAACAAAGAATAGAAGACCGGAATCGGAAATTTCGAGTTCCCAAAGAGGTTTCTCTGCAGCAGAGATGTCCAAATAAGAATGGAACAGTTCCTAATCCGGTCTGCAGAGATTCACATTCCTCCCCATTAATCAGCATCCAACAGCCATTATTCCATGAATCGAAACTCTCAATTTCTCCACGTTGAAGCAAAGCAGTGCATTTCATCCATTTTCAGTATCTCTAATTAGCCTCTACATTTCATCTCCCCTGGCACCATGAAATAATTATCATCATTTCATGTCCACCAAAACCCTCGGGCGTTCTAACCGAGCCCTATGCCTTCCCCCTCCCTCTCGCGTGGATCGCCCGTCCCGTGTCCCGTGTCTCTTATCGGCAAGGTTCAGACGGGATGTTTCACAAACACGAAGGTTCAGCACGGTGGCGCTGCGTGGCGCAAAGTGACAGGGCCAGGGATGTGACGGTTGCAGACTTGCTGGTTGCGTTACAGTGGGTCTGTTCGCCGAGGGATTGGAGGAGGACGAGGACGGCGACGGCGTGTAACGAGATGTGAAGATGGAAACGCGAGGTGTCAAAGAAGATTCGTTTATGTGTGCAGGATTGGGTAGAGAGTAAGAAAGAAGGTCCGAGGTTGTCTTGAGACATTTGCTTACTGATGCGACAGGCGAAATCAAAAGCCGTTATTTCTTCACTTAAAAATAGCTCCTTTGATACTGTAAGCTTGTTGTGTGAACTCGTTGCATTTGTACTTTTATCAGATACAAAACGTTTCATTACATTATCAAACTCCAATCCATATCCCCCAATCCACCCTTTTTAACCCGAACCTTCCAAATAACATTCCTCCTAACCGAAGTGAAACAAAACAATGATGCGATCTCTTTACAAGAGCGCAACAGCGATGGCAGCAGCGCCGGCAAGCATCTCAATACCACCGGAAACACGTCCAGCGGCAGCAGTGACGACAAGAGCGGATGAGGTGGATGTCTTAGATGGAACAACAACGGTTCCTGGGGTAGTTGGGGTTGGGGCCGGGGCGGGCACGTATGTGGAATAGGTTGGGACCTCTCCTGGTGGGTAGGTTGGGACGACGATGGTGACAACCCCGGTAGAGGTCGGGTACACGGTCGTTAAGGTGTGGGTGCTGGAGACATGGGTCTCGGTAGTGTAGTAGGTGCAGGTTGATGTGACTGGTTCCTTGGGAGTGTATGTTGGGACCGAAGCGACTGGGCAGACGGTGGTGGTGAGAACGTACGTCTCGGTTGTGACGTGGGGACCGGCTGGGCAGTTGGTCACGGTTGGCTTGCAAGATGTGATGGTGTACTCAGTGATCGCGTAGATAGTTGAGGTGGTGTATACCTCAGAGCTAGAGCTAGTGGTGTAAACTGGGTATTCAGAGCTGGTCGAGGACACCGAGTACTCGGACTTGCTGGTCTCTACTGGTGGGTATGAGGAGCTGCTTGGTGTCGGAGTGGCTTCGTAGGATTTGCTAGACTCGCTTGAAGGTGTGTATTCGGCCGAGGAGCTTGAGGTGGTCTCAGAAGTAGTAACATAGGGAGCACTGGTGGATTCCGAGGTTGATGATGAGACACTGGCGCTTGAAGTGTGAGTGGCTGTGTAGGTGATACAGGAGCATGCAGAGCTGATAGCAGTTGAATCTCCAGCGCAGTTCTGGTAGTCGGATGGGACGTCTTTGATAGAGCCATCGAGGTAACCGAAGCAGAAAGGAGCGACAGTATCAGTGAAGCGAGAGTCAATCATATTTCTGTAACAGTTGTCGGGTTCCTGCAAAAGCCAGTCAGTCGCTGGAATTATCTGGTTTAAAAAGGGCGGAAACTTACACAGTCGGGATAGGTGTTGGCGTTGACAAGCGTGAGAGCAAGAGCTCCCAAAGACATGTATGTGGTACGCATGTTGATAGATGTTTTGATCTCTGTGAATTTAACGATAGAAATGTAGAAGCGAGTGACTTTGTAGAAAACGAATGTATGTGGATGAACAAAGAATGACTTTGGAGCAGCGGAGACAAAGACTTTTGAGGGAAGCGTGAGAGGTGTGGCCCAAGAGGGGAGGATACGAGTTCAAATAATAGTCCTGTTGTTCCGCGCCAAGCTACACATGGGGGAGGTGTGGTCAAGGAACATTGTGCAGGCTGTTTGCAGGGGCGTCGACGATCTGACTGGCAGGATTCCATGAGGGAGGGCCTCTTGTCGATAGTGGAAATTAAAGGCAGCCCCTCGAACGTCCAGCACACGGGAGTTGCGAAAAAGAACCAGCGTTCTGGTCATCGCTCAAAATAGGGGGGAGCCTATGCTGTTTTGGGACACGGGAAGCGAATATTTTGGCTGTCGCGCGCCTAGTAAGAGGAGGATTGTGCGCCATAACGTGTTTATTGGACGAAAATAACACAGAAACTAAACTCCGTTGAGGAGGTCAAAAGCAGTCCGGAATAATCGGTCACACTTGACTTTGCACCAAGAATAATCGATCGACGAGAGGATGAGGGATTGCTCCGGGGTAGGAGCCAATCAGTGCGGGGATATATAGTGGTACAGCAATGCCAACAACAACCTGATTTTAGTTCTCGGAAAACCGGCTCGCTGTGGTAGGGATCGCGAAAACCACGAAGAAAGGTATTTTCGAGTCTAATTGTTCTGACTGGTTGATAGGGAAAAGCCTGTATGCAGCAAGTAAAGTTCTAGAACAGACCTGGTCCAGCACTACCAGACCGTTGCGTACGGGCGTCCGTTGAGTGTTTTTGTGAACGTTCCTGACTTGTACCTGGCTAGCAAGGTCGTTGGAACTGCTTCGATGGAGTCGTGTCCACCGCGCGAGCCATCATCCAATAGTATGGATATCGCGTGTTCGTGACTCCATCGTAAAGCGTGATGTCGGAGATTTCCAGTACGAACCCCGCAAGCCGCAAAGCTTCGATCGGCTCAGGCACCTCACTGGATTATCGTCGTGAGACACAAAAAGTTGACTTTGTACAATCCATGTAGCTGCAGATCGAGCTGAGGTGCTGAAACGCAGGTACCTGGTTGCATGCAGGGATGAACAGCAAAACGTTGGGAAAACGTGAACCGTCCGTCGAAATCTTGAGCGAAACTCTCTGTGAGCATCGGGATGAACGTTCGATGAGTCCGTCTGACCATCTTTGCCTTCCTCGTACAACTTTCTGGATTGCCCTGATTGGCTTGCGACAAGTGCTTATCTGCTCCTTGGAGAGTCTTCGTCGCTTGGTACTCTGAAATGAAGACTCGTATCAAAAATATTTCTTGATTTCGATCCCAGTCTTCGGTCCTGGGCAAGAGCAGAATCTCATTCCTCCATGTCCTACGTCATGCAATCTGACTCGAAAAAGGACCCCGTATTTCGCATTTGAACACCTGGACGGCATTGCATGGCCCTGGCCCTGCATATTGGTCATTCATCCAGAACTCAGTCGCAAGAACACCCGTACATCTTCCTATCACTGGCCATGTCTTATTGCCAAGTTCACAGAATTTTGCCCAAAAACAGAACCTTTCATTCCTGGGTTCGAACTTCGAAGGCTTGAAGAATGATTCAATGTTCAGCTGCAGTTTGGACTGGCGAAATGTAATTTCTGTTGCGCAACCTTGCCAGCTCCTCTACCGAGCTTCTTCTGAAATTTGTTGTTCCCTTGCTCCAATTCTCCGAAGATCTTTCGGGGTGTTATTTTGTTCTTGTCATTCCATGTGGAATTGGTCGTATTATTCAGCTTCTTGCCTTCCTGTCATAGTCACTGCCAAAAATTGCAAGCGTTGTTTGGCGATCTTGGTTCCTAGAATTTGTAAGCTATCAGTCAGAGTATCGAGAATGTGCAAGGTCTGGAAAGTCCTAAACCGCAAGCAATACCGGCGCTCGCATTGCTTGGATCCAAGCTGCATTCTCCATATCCAACTCCTTCTGGAGTGCAGCTGTGATCACCAACATGTTGGTTGAGTACCCTTGCACGACATCTGCAAGGTGCAAAGATCAGTTCAACAGACTACGTGGCAGCAAGTGTCTCTTATTGCATCGCAATTTGTTCCGACCATGGTTACCGTCTTTGGAGACCGGAATCCTTGAAGGATATCTCCTGATCGGGAACTCGACGTTCGCTCCAGTTTCCGAGTCTCTGGCTAGCCGGAATGAGACTATTTTCATTTGGTTCTGTTTGTGGGGAATAAGCCATGTGTTGTTACATTCCGGGCGGCCTACGTTGGATGGAGATCATGGCTTGCATCATCCCCAAGGACACTTATCGCTTCCCAAGTCATTGGGATTGTGGCTTGTGTTGGAGGAATCCCAGACGACAGTAATATTAAAACTGGTTTTGAATTCCGAAATTTTGAGATTATTCAATAAAATGAATGTACAGGGGCTAGGAGTCGTGGTGTTGATCAAGTGATTCCTATCTGGGCCGGCGTACAATTTCCCATCCCAATGCGGGTAGTCAGAGAACATTATCTCCTCCGCATTTCTATGTGCTTTTCTAACTGTCTGTGATTGCGATACAGGCAGGTTAAAAAAATTGGAACTTTTTTAGCTCCCATAGTGAATTACCTTGCTTCTCAACAATGTCATGGTCTCGAGGATTAGGTCCCTGTTTCGATGGCATGGGTCAGCTCACCATCATGGCCGAAGAATGAGCTGATCAACCAGTACGACAACCTGCAGCATGAATTTCTTCTTGGGGAAATATTCGTCACTGAGCGAGGTTTAATTGCAGTCATTGATCGTAGTCCTCTGCCATTTTGACCATGTCCTCCCTCTTCGTTTACTTTTAGTAGCACAAAGAAAGTGCTGAATAGCATGGACGATTCAAAGAGAACTCGAGTTGCGGACAATATCAATAATAGGAAGAAGTTTGTCAATTCTGCTCCTTCCAATGAAATGGTTCTTATCAGTTATCTGAAATGAGTATTGAGGTAATCATCAGCTTCTTCGGAGCCAGTCCCAAAGTAGAAAAGGGAAGGAGCCGGCCAAGGACATCGGCGGTCATGGAGTGAATAGGGTACTGGAATCGCAGACTTTTCAAGAGCGTCTGATTACTGGTAAGTTGTGGATGCGATCACAGACTTGTTCTCGGCGTCACTGATATTCTGATAGTCGTGCTGGGAATGGAAACGACCGCCCAACTTAGTCTAAGCTCTTTGTCAACCTCCAAACAGACATCCAAGCAGATCTATCGTCCCCAGAACCGAGCCATTAAAGTAAGTCTCAAACGCCCAGGCATGACTCTCGTAGCGCTGACATCTCAAGAACTGGGACCGAACCACAGAAAGCTTCAGCCGAATTCAATCTAACCCAAGGTTAGCGTGACCACTAAAGCTGATCATCTCCATCTTCTTCCAAGAAAAAGCTGCTACCCAAAGAGAAAGCGGGTACAAGTTTGCAAGTCGTGCTAACGATATAAACCAGCCTCGTTCTCGACATAATCTCAACATGAAGTACATCGGCATCGAAGTCATGCTCAACTTCCTCATGCTGGCACTCATGGCCATCGCAGCACCAGCCATTTCCACCTCCGAAGAGCCAAACGCCGTCCCCCTCAACCTAATCAGCTACCCCACACCCGACACCTCCACTATCACATCCGTTTCTCCTCAAGGAATTGAGTACATCCAACTGGGCGACAAAGACTTCCAACCCTGCTTCCCCAATTTCGGTCAAGCAATAATGTGCACCATAAACTACATATCACACCCCTCTTGGAACAACGAAGTCCAACCCTTCATGTACGACAACGAGTGCAAGCGGATTGGCGAGAACTACCACGCCCCTCGCTCCATGCTCGCTGCGAAATGGGGCTGGAGAATGACGTCCGAACTGCCAAATTACTTGGTTTCTCTATTGCTGGGGATTGGGAGCCGTCCTCGACTAAAGATAAAAGTGTCAAGTTGGACTATGGGGATGTTCATCTCAATCCTTTTTACAAGAATAACTTGGGGTTTGATTCGTCGTACACGATTAAAGGTTATGTTGGGGAGTACAGGGTTTTCAGAGCTGCGTTCCCAAGGCAAGTTGACCTGATGACATTGTTGCGACTGATAGTAATCTTCTCGACAGATGGTGAACAAAGAGCGTCGTCAGTGATGCTGCTGGGTCAGGAAGTGGCTAAGGTATTCGCTAATGGCTGGTCACATTCAGCGGCAGCTTTGAAGGGATGATTGGTTGCAGTTATGTAATATTGCGAGAGCACATAGCTCAGATGCCAACGTATCATGGCTTAATGAGAACATTGCCATCACGTTGCAATAAAAAGCGAAGCTAAATTCCATGGACTTCCAATCGCATGATTCATGCTAAGCACCCATGTCGAAGTCTGTCAAATTAAAAATCGCTCAATTCCGAGTATCGTTCTCAGAAATAGCCTCCAAACACGGAGCTTAGTGCCAGCTGGCATGAAAGCTATTTCGAAGGTCGAGCTCCACCACCAATCGCCATCAACTCCGTGTAAAATACTACTTATGTCTTAGCGAGCAAAATTTGACCAAGGCAAGTGAACTTACTCAATGTTGAGTTAGCTGGAATTGGTCCAACAGTGTGGTCTCCATAGCCAAATGCAGGTGGCAAAGTCAACTTTCTAGGTCATAATTAGATACTGAACAAAAGCTGGTGCCAGCGAATCGCTTCGATGGGGATTGGAGCGTGAGGATGAGACTGGAACCATACCTTTGGTCACCAATGCACATGTCTAAAAGACCCAACTCCCATCTGGATCATATAGAGTTAGATCATCGAAATCAAAAACCCGGGATGGGAACACACCCTTTAATGACTTCTCCGGCGCCAATCGTGAAGGCGAATGGTTCAGGAGCGCTGCCTGCATAGCCTGTGAAATTGGATCAGCATCCGTCCCAAGTCCGAAAGATATTACAAGCCTCACTTGAATCGAACAAAGTTCCATCTGTGAGCGTCCCGTTATAATTGACCGAAATCAGATCTCCATTCTTGGTCTTCCTGGTACAATAAACAGATCGAATTACCTCAATCGTCAAGCCGTCTTGCGCAACGACAGCACTGGTCGCCGCGAGAGTAAGGAGAACCAAGGAGCTTTTCATTTTATTTCTATATCGACGTCGTGGAGTTCTCGTGGATTTTCTGTGGGAACTTGGGTGTTCTTGTAGATGCCTCCCAATGCAGCCTTCCATTCAGGCTGAACGTGACCATCTGGGATTTATCGCCGGCACTTCGAACAAAGGCGTTCCCAAGGAGACGTCCATATCGGTACCCGAATAACAATTATGTGCGACGGATCCCGGTATCCCATTGGTCAAATTCGTTTGACATGAGAATATCATAGGTGATACAGTGCCACCGTCTGCGGCCTCATCGCGGACCTCTCATATGAGGGGTATTCAACGCCATCGCCATTAGCAGCCCAGAAATCAACCCTGCAACAGGGAGAGTGATGAACCAGCCGATGACGATGAAACCAATTTGTTTCCAATTGATAGCTTTCGGATTAAAGTAGCTCAATCCGACGCCGATTGTTGCTCCTAGTTGACATTGTGTGGTTGACACGGGGATGCCAAATCGTGATGCCACTAGGACTGTCACCGAGGTAGCGATGTTTATTGCGAATCCTCGAGTAGGACTGACGTGTGTGATCTTATTTCCGAGAGAGCGGATGACTTTGTAGCCGCAGAACCAGAACCCTGCACCGATTAAGAGCGCTGCGATACAGATGATCCAGATAGGACTCTTAGCATCTTCACGAGCTGAACCGCTTTTCCAGGCATCGTATGCCCCCGCCCTGTATTACAAATATTGACATTAGCATCCAGTCTTGCGGTAGAGTACCCAGGTATTATTTCCACAGATATCAAGACTCTCACGATTGGAAGTAAGAGAGAAATTGTCTTTTCCTAGAAGTAAAATCGAGAGAAGACTCACCATGGCGCAACCGCATTGGAAACGTCATTCGAACCATGGGAAATCGACATCAAAATTGTAGAAAGAACTAGTTGCGGCTTCCATAGCTCCTCGACTTCCTTATCGTGAGTCTTGGAATGTTTATATGCAGCATTTACATCAGCAGATTCGAACGTGACACAATTCTGGTTCACTCCACGCAGTGTAGTCAATAGTTTTGCCGTTTTTAGCAAAAACGGAACTAACTGAAGTTCGTTTTATAAGGACTTAAACTAACTGTAGTTCGTTATTAGAAGTTAAAACTGAGGTTCGTTTTATTAGTTTTTTAAAAACGGGTTAGTTTATTAAAACGGACTAAATTTATTTTTAATTTTATTTTTAGTTAAATCTCCTTTAAATATATCTATTTTTTTTATATATTTAAAAAAAAAATATATAAATAAGAATAAAATATATAATATAAGACTTAATTACTTAATATATATAAATAGTATTATAGCGGGCCACGACCCGAACACCTACACAATAAGAGAGGTAGCAATTTAAGGCATAAGGAGTACTTTAATACAAAGAAGCGGAACGGCTAAATCTCGAGATATCATATATCTGAAATACAGGATTTGTCAAATAAGGGGCGGAAAAGAGAATAGATTAGATAGAATCTCTATAAAGAGTGTAATTATCGTGATATTTCCAAGTGGTGTGTTAGTAATAATATTATAAAGGAGTGATAGTTCAGAATCTCTAAGTACTATCGCTAGCTGCACTAGTAACGTGACTTCCCCTTACTACACTAAACACTAAAATCAGGTAGCCCCGCTATAGTATCTTAAAAGATTTATTTAATATTTTTTATAGAAGATTATTAATAAAGTGTAATCTTAGCCTTTTATAAGGTAAGTATTATAGAATATATTAATATATTAAATAATCTTATATAAGAAATAATTTAGTATATCTTATAGATTATTTCTTTTCTTTCTATATGCTTTTTAAATACTTTTTATTTTAATTAGAAGTCTAATTAATAGTATATTAATAATTATTTATATTTCTAACTTAAGATACTTAATAAATATTATTTAGATTAAACTATATATAAATAAAAAGTTAATTATAAGATTTTTATTAATTGTACATTTCTTTTATATAATATCTTTAGAAGAATTTTATGAAATTTTCTTATACTATGTGACTACCAGTGCTATAAAGGCAGGACGTCACGTGGAGTACTGCCTCACATGCCAATCAATAGAATATGAAGACAAAGGTCGTCTCTTGAGAATCTAAAGCTACAGAAGAGAGAGAGGCTTGGAGGCTCTCGAAGCTATATACTCTAGAAAAGGGGCTAGCCGAGGCACTTCCCAAAGGGGACAGCTGTAGCTGTAGCCGAGCCAGCCAGGGGCAAAAGGGAGGTCTCCACACTCTATATACTACGCGGCGTCACATACTATATATAGTTCTAAATTTGGTTTTTAAAAACGACCTCGTTTCGTTCGTTTTATACTAATTAAAACGGACTGTAGTTCATTTTTAGCTTATAAAACTAGCGTTAGTTTATAAAGCTGAAAACGGGGTCGTTCAAACGGCCGCAAACTATTGACTACATTGACTCCACGAAGTAGAATGTACTTGATCCATGACCACAGACGAGCTGGCTTGTACAAAGGTAAGTCTTTTGTCGGTTCCAGGTACTTTTCTCGAGGACTCATGACCATTTCCTCCTACAGATCCACTCGCTCTGATGGTGGGTCACCATGGTGTCGAGGTGACATGCGTGTTAGCGGAATAGGACGTGGCTCTTCCTCCTCCGGATCTTTCACGACAGATAACGAAGGAGATCCATCTTGAGAGGTTTGTTGCTGTAACGAACCAGCATGCGAAGTTTCCTCTTTAGATGGAAAGTAATATGGTGGGTTCTCGAGGAGAAGAAGCGGCCCCATGGGCAGGTGGATAAGTCGAAGCCGTGGATCTTGGATAATTAAAGACCGTCGGTGGTAAGGTACGCCAAAAGTATACGACAGTGCAAGGGACGCGAAGAATGTTCCCAGAATTGCGCCGATGATCTTGCTAACGCCGAACTCCTCTGCTGACTTATGTCTAAGTGATTCCACAATGAAAAACACTGGGAAAAGGGTAGCTGTCGAAGCAATGCACCATGGCATAAGATGGAGTGCAATCCTGAACGGGGTTTTCCTGCTCAAAAAGGCGAGTCCCATCACGCCGCTTATGACCAGCGCAAGAACGCATGCACTGGCTGGTGAAATAACCCATGCGGCAGCAATCGTGGACAAGCCCTTTTTCTTCCAACTCCAATTCACAGGCGCACCAGAAGCAAAGCCAACACCAGCAAGAGATCCAACCACAGTCTGAGTAGTTGACACCGGAATTCCAAAACTTGTCGCGATCGTGAGCCATGCAGCGCTACCAAACTCGACACATCCCATGGCAAGGACGAGTGTTTCGGGATTGTCGTTAAAGTACGTGACATTGACGATACCGCTCTTAATGGTCTGTGTGACTTCACCTCCCAAGACAACTGCGCCGGTAAATTCTGTGAATATAGCGAGCGCGCCTGCTTCCTTCATGTCCAGCGTGCTGGAGGCGACTGTGGTGGCATAAGAGTTGGAGACATCGTTTGCGCCGTTGCCGAAGGAGCTCACGCAGAATGCGATGGAGAGGAGGGTTATGATCCAGGTGACATCGTCTAAGACACGTATGATGAGTATTTGCTAGACGTTGGGGCAAAGAGGTAGTTATAAGTATTGAGGAGTGACAGGTGAGGAGTACATTAATCAGAGCGGTTGCTAGGACCCCGGTGCCGGACACAACCCTGCCATGAGGGAAACGACAATGACAGATAATTAATCAATTGGCGGGTGAGATTTGTGGGATGAACGGCTTCATGGTAGCGGTACCTTATAGCTCTAGACCGTCCAGCAAAACTTTGGTAGCGAACGAGGGTAAGTGACTTCGCTTAAGCCACTGTCGTAGTAGGACTGTCACAAACACTTGAACAATATTTGCAGACCACCTCGAATACGGAGTCGATTCTGGCTGTACAAGAACTTTGGGATGTTGAGTTTTAGATATACACGAAGTCGAGACAAGCAGTGGTGGCGAGTCAATATGATATGAACATGCACCCACCGCCAGTTCAACTTCGCCAGACCTGCCGCCATGACAGTATATATGGAACACCTCGAAATGCGGCTGCTGCTTGGTGAATTTATATAATTTGACATTAATGAAGACAACAGATGCGTTGGATAGACTAAATTTGTCTTAGGCATCTGACAGTCAATGGCTTGAGTCTGGAAATGATGAGAGGCTGAATCCAACGTACAGCCCTGTAATGTTTGAGCTCATCAAAAATTCCGTCTCGGTCACCTTGGGCCTAACTCGTCAAGAAATGAGAAAGACTCTCGCATTACTGTATGGGGTCCACGCTGGCGGCAGATCTCCTGAACTCAGT
Source organism: Cadophora gregata (assembly GCF_030347475.1). Lineage (NCBI taxonomy): Eukaryota > Fungi > Ascomycota > Leotiomycetes > Helotiales > Ploettnerulaceae > Cadophora > Cadophora gregata. Next base: position 422,081 of record NW_026695935.1, on the reverse strand, counting down.
TCCGCCGATGCCTCCGCTGCTTTCAAGGTCAGTTCGCAGTCCCTGGCGATGTAATCAAATCCGTTCACCAAACACTCGCCGAACATGGTACAGTTCTCAAGCTGAAATGTTGAGCTTAGACCCTCTCTAACTTTCTGCTTATCCTCTAAATCGACATGTCTCGTAATCTGGTGAACAAGAAATGGAACACGAGCACCTCTCAGATAGACAATGAGGTATTTGCTTTCGTCCAAACTTGCGACTGTACGGCTGGGTACCAAGGCCAGGCCCTCCGATTCAATTTCCCTTCTCGCATCGAAACGTTGATATGCTGCTACTCGTTTAGTCTCCACGATGGAACTCTGGTCTCTAATCACAGCTACTGCTTTGTTGTTGTCGTCATTCCATGCCACACTCTTGCGACCTCGCTTCAATAGGTGATATTCCACCGAGTGTCTCGGAGGGTTGGGTTTGGGACTGAGGAGTCGAGCGATATTGTACAGGGGATTTGGATGCCGTCGTTCTAGCATGTTCCCAAGCTCAAGAGTAAGTTCGCCTTGATTGAGGAGGTTTCGCCATTGTACGATGAGCTCTGCAATCATCCTCGATGGTTCATCATGGTGTCGATCTATTATATCTTGGAAGCGAAGCTCATCATTGCCTACGAGCGCAATACTCGGACCGCGCTCAACGACTTCTCCAATAATGACGCCGACTGCAGCGAGGATTTTGGTACTGGGCCACATGCAGCTCCTCCTTACCATCTCTTTGCGTAGTACTGTCTGAATATCCGTCTCCTGCCCGAGACTACTAAGTACTGTTCGGCCTGTGTAACGGAACTTCGAAGGAGATGGAATGTTCCAATTGCCTCGATCCCAATTAGGAACCCATGAAGGTAGATATTCGACTTTTCTTCCTTGCGGGTCACGCTTCACGACGATGTAATCTCGTGACAGGTGGTCCCCAGGTGACCCGTCAAGCTTAACGGAACTAAACAGTCGAGAATCTTGAGAGTGTCTGATTTCATGACTTTGAACGGTAGAGTAGTCGTCGAGATAACTTAGAATGTCGTAGCTCTTAGTGGTTTCCATGACGTGTTTTGTGAATTCCAGATACACTTGCGAGCACGACTTTCGATAATCCACAGCAATTAGATCACCATCCAAATCGACTCCACTAGATACGCCAAGTAGTGCATATATTTTATCTCTCGGATCAAATGCCTCCAATTGACGTGCTCGTGACAAAGTGTTAAGGATATTAGAGTCTCCACCTTTGTAGTTCTCAACTCTCGCGTGCCAGGAAGGCCTCCGTCTTCCCATCCCATGTGCTTCCTGATAGCTGCACCGAGCGTGAAACATATCGCGAACGACATCAATCTTTCCACTCCTACCGATACTGAAGCCATATCGATCGTGGTATCTGGGGCTTAGAAGGAGTATCCGGCAGAATTCGTCCCAAGCAATTTTTCTGCTGCCGCACTGAATCGTCACATTCTGCGAGACAACCACTTCTTGGAAAACCCAAACTCTCCTGAACCAAGGACGCTCCAAGACGTCTATCTCAACATCGTCAAGATCGCCTCTGAACTCCAGTTTCCGTTCCATTCTAGCTGGGATAGAGTAATCGACGTCGTGGTTCTGGTTCATAGCCCACTTGCTGTTCCTCTCCAAGAAGTTCCATGCCGAGATGCCAGTATTCCCTCCATCTTGATCACCAAGATAGATGATCGTCTCCTCCGCGGCAGAATAGATGGCACGCATGTGCTGAACCTGATGGTTGCGTTCTGTCAAATTGAATTGATTTATACAGATGGCATCTACCCAGAGCCTGATCGGTCGATCACGCCGACGGATCTGACGGAGTGCGGAATGGATGTTCCTTCCTACTGTCAATGGATGCGAGCCGATGGAGATGGTATGGCTGTCTCGTTCGTCGCCCCAGACGTAGGAAATTGCTGCGTAAGAGTGTTCTGGCTCCTTGATTTCGCAAAGTCTTGTACTGATAAGGTCGCATTGCGGTGAGGAGATGAGGTCCGTGGACGGGTGAAGTTGTAACACGCGAATAGAGTCAGATTCGAGTAATGGCTGATATTCGTACTCGACAGGCAATGATTGAGACATGGCTCCCTAAAATTACAAATATTTCGAGGATGAGTACGTGTGGACACAAGGCTATGAGAAAGAAGACAGCTGAAGAACCAGGCTTCAGGCAAGCTGAGTATCACGTGATGGGAGATAAATGATTACTAGGTATGCATGTGACTTGATTGATCATCTGAGAGCGAGGTTGACTACGTAGGTATGCAATCACTGAACAATGTGTCCAAACATTCAGATGAAAGACTTGCTAAGCTGTTTTCATTTCTTGCCCGAGTTAAGAAGCTCTTTCGCCGCCGCTGCCCCATCCTTGATCGCATCCGGCCCAAACAATATCCTGGAGTCGGATCTTCAGTCCCAGCGAGCTTCAAACAAATCTCAGCAATCTTCTCTGGAAGCCAAGGTTCGTTCCAGGAGGACTGTCAGATGATCTTCGGCAAACGCATCTACATTTGGCTCGTACGGCTGATTGGTCTGAGGAATGGCCACGGAAAATCCAGCCCCGTCAGTATTGAAACGTGATGCCGCCAGATTCCATGACGGTGAGCTTGATTTCTAAAGACTTCCCTCGATAGGAAGTTAGAGAAGACATCAACAGCTGCCTTGGCGCTTTGATTTGCTGCGAGGCGTGCTGTACCCATTCGACCGCCAATGGAAGAGATCTGGAAGATATGACGGGATCCATACTTACAAAGGACGGCAAGAACTGCTTTGGAGACATAGACTACACCATACAATTTGGTATCCATTTGAGCCGTGAAGCCCTCGATAGCGGTGTCTTAGATAGCTACTGTGCTGGTGTAGCACTGTTGACAACGACATCGATCCGTCAGAACTTCTCGTGGCCTGCTTTGACATCGATGACGACTTCCTCGTAGTTGGCGACATCTAAAGCTATTGGGAAGACATTGGAGCTGTGCGTTTCGACAAGATAGTCGAGCTGGGATGGCTTACGGCACGTACCCATGATTAGACCTCCACTTTTGAGAACGGCTTCAATGATGACAAAACCGAGACCTCGAGATGAGCCTGTGACCAGCTAAACGCCTACCTTGTTGGAATTTGAAGAAATCGTATGAAGTGAAGGAAGTACAACTGTTGGTTGAAGAAGGCCTGGGAAACGATAGTTGTGAAGCGGAGAGGTTGAAAGTGAATATGAAAATACTTATTTGTTATAAAATTTGACATGATGTGCTCGACCGCTCCAGCTCTTTCAGAGATTGTCGTAACAGGACCATGCGAAATAATACAGTGGGCCACCACGCATTGGGCTCGATTGGACGCGGCTGCGTCTAACCCGACACCCGCAGCCATAGGAATTTAGTCTGGGTGTAAAGGACATGCCATATCCTGGATACCTAGAATTGGAGCAGAGAATCCATTGGATGGAGATGAGTGGGAACGGAGAGAAAAGATCGCTTGAAGATAGAAATAAGGTACGGCACGCTGCCCCACTTCCACTTGACTCGAAGCGGTCGCACAACTGCTTTACGGCTGACAAGGCTGTTGGAACCAGATTGAAAAATCCGAAATCCATCCACCCATGCAGTTGTTTTACCCACATATGAGCTGATATTACCAAGTCTTTGATCATCACGGGCCAATTCGCCTTTCCCTCACGATGACCGTGGATACTCCAATTGAGTTCACAGCCCACTGCCGGCCAGGGGTCACAGAAATTCTTGCCACGTCATTCGACTACTGTATTGGCCGCATCGATCACGAAACAGAAATACTTGCATAAAAAGCAGACTCCCGATATTGAAGCACAAGAGAACCTTGCTATTGAAGCACAGATCTACACCATCCTCGGACATCATCCTCGAATTATCAGCTTCAAGGGCGGCAATGCCTACGATGGCCTCCGTCTTGAATATGCCACGAATGGATCAGTGGCCCAGTATCTCAAGCTTCACGACCCATCCATGCTACAGAAGCTTAGTTGGTCACTGCAAGCTGCTGAGGGTATCGCTCACATTCACTCGTCAAGCGTCCTCCACTGTGATATCAACGTCAACAACTTACTTCTCGATAATGCCCTCAACATTAAAGTTGCCGACTTCCAGGGGAGGTATTTAGCACCTGGCGGAAGAGTGCTTCTTGATGGAAGATCATCGGAGAACGTGAAATCATCTATGCCTCGTTCCGATCCAAATTACGCGGACAAGAAGACGGATATTTTTGCCCTGGGTTCTGCGATCTATTACATTATAGAAGGCCACGAACCATTTCCAGAACTAAACTCCTTGGATGATGACGACGAATTAGAAATCATAAGTCGTTACAGTTCTGGCCGCTTTCCTCCTTTAAGAACTCATTTGCCGAAAGGCGTTGTCCACGGGTGCTGGTCAGGGAGCTTTGAGTCTGCAATGGAGATTATAGAAGACTTGAGAAAGGTTATGGAGACGATTCAACATTTGGAGTAAAGCGAATGAAGCGCGCCTTCAAAGATGACTTATAAATTACTGGGTAGACTAGCTGTTCTCTTCCAGAATAGAAGAGGCGAGAGAGGCAGAACGCCGTGAACTTTGGCAGACATGCGCAGCAAGAACACCATTACTGACGTCCCCGATCCAAACATTCATATCCGAATCTGATCTGTTAGCTAGGTATAAAGCAGATAAATTTGCCAAACTCACCCAAGCCTCAGCATTTAGGACAAATTCCTCCGTTGACAGTGCTTTGAGCCATGTGATTGTCTTTGACACCAGCGCATCGATCCGTTCCTACATCCTCACAGGTCCTGATGACATATTCTGTGATGATATGCTTCGGAGAGTTGGTGCAATTTTAATATTTCTCAGGCTTCGATCAGCGACATTCCAAAAGCTGGACAGGACAGGTACTACGTACGCGGGTATGGATTTGCCGGTTACAGATTGTAGGAAGCCTTATTTCGTTAGAATTAGGATGTACGAGGACAATAAGGGAGTAATTTCTTTGATATACTTGACTGAATGAGGTGATGGAAGGAACGCTAGAAGGCTTGCCGTTGATTGAGACCGTTGTTTTATTTCTTTCTTTTTCTTGCTTGAAGGAGATTTACTCCCACTATATATTCCAACCAGACTTAGATCACATGTCATTCTGTCCGATACTGTTGGTTATCAGAGAGCAAGATAGCAAGCGTGGGGAGTGAAATGCTGCCATTGGATAGACATGACAGAGCTGACCCCGAGTAGGCGGAGAAGCATACAGCATCCTGCCAATTACCATGACCAGTCGGCTCGGCCCTTCTCACAAAACTACAGAAGGAAGAATCGAGGCCAGGGGGGATAGCTTAACAACTTTGATTTCCTAGGCTGCGAATGGAGGTGCAATTGTAATTGTTTATGAGACATAAGTCTTTGGACGCCATCCTTAGTGCCTCCGCTGTCAGTAACACCTGCGGTCTCAGGCCCGGGTTCGATCCGCCTGACGTCTGACTGGGCAACGGATGTAGTATTCCCGTTCTGTTGTCTGATATGTTAGAGCTGCTGTATAGATACCGCCAGCGGAGAACACGGTAGCCTTCAAAGCGGGGACTATACAGCACCCCCAATATTCTTTCTCGACTCTTCCTTTATGTAATAGTGACTGCCACATCAGAAGGTCAGGATGTGTCGGTGTTTATGCCGTTATTCTCGGCCATGTTCCGTTTTGCAAGAGTGCCTAGGTGATGGTCCTTCACTAGTGGGCGTTCATGACGATCCTCGTCATGTCAATCCGAGGCGGGGTCCCCGCATATGATGTTACTAGTGGCTTTCGTCATACTGTATCAAAGTTCAAGAACTCGACGAGTCTTTCTACACCTCCTCCTATATTTCTAAATATTTTGTAACAAATCCAATAACACTTCTCACCCGAAGAAGCACATTAATCAGTGTCGTAGCAGAGTTTCGTCAATCAACATGGCCACCGTCCCGGAGAAAGAAGGCTCCCTCCACGAGGTCGAAGGTACAAAAGGTCATACAGATCCCACTCTTCAAATCTACGTCGAATTCGCATCCAAAGATTTGCAATGGAAAGTCATGCAGAACAAAAAGCTACTTCGCAAAGTCGACGTTCGGCTTCTTCCCTTCTTAATCTTAATGTATCTCCTCAACTTTCTCGATCGTTCGAATCTGGCCCAAGCTCGACTCGGTTCGCTCGAGGCGGATCTGGGTATGACAGGCACAGACTTCAACCTTGCGACAAGTATACTGTTTGTTGTATGTCGAAGTTTTGTTCTGTTGAGTCTGCTCTGGCTGATGAGGTTCAGGGGTATTTAACGATGCAATTGCCGTCCAATCTACTTATTACTCGAGTGCGCCCGTCTATCTATCTAGGACTTGTCATGACGCTTTGGGGCATTGTGTCGGCTGCCCAGGCTGGTACTAAATCGTTTGGGGGCCTGCTGGCTTGTCGAATCATGCTCGGAGTGACTGAGGCGCCATTTTTCCCTGGCGCTATCATGCTCATGAGCTCATGGTACACTCGAGAAGAGTTGGCTCATCGGATATCTTGGTGTAAATTATTCCTGTCCGTTTTTTGGTTCTTGTGCTGATGAAATAGTCTATTCTGGTAATGCGTTAGCGAACATGTTTGGTGGGCTACTTGCTGCTGGGATTTTGGGTAACCTTGATGGAGCGCATGGGATCACTGGATGGAGATGGCTCTTCATCATTGAAGGAGTCATCACTATCGGTGTAGCCTTTACTTCAATGTCAGTCTCCTCTTTCTCATATTTGTACGTCAACTGACCCCTCAGCTTCGTCTTACCCGACTTTCCTGCAACAGCAAAATGGCTGTCTGATGAAGAACAGCATTTTGCACAATGGCGCATGGTCGATGACGCAAAAGAATCCGACGACGCCAAAGCGACAGGCCTCATGTCCGGCCTGAAACTTGCACTCAAAGATTACCGACTCTACATATTCATCATCTTCCAACATCTCTCGCTTCTCTCCCAAACCTTCCAATACTTCTTCCCTACCATCGTCAATACACTCGGCTTCGGCAAAATCGCTACCTTGCTTCTTACGGCTCCAGTATGGTTCGCTACATTCCTCGTCTCGCTCTTCGTGACTTGGACATCTGGCAAGTCCGGTGATCGATCAATTCATATAATGTGCTTAATGATGGTTTCTCTCATCGGAAACATCATCGTCATCAGTGCAACTGGTACTGGTGCTCGCTTCTTCGCTATGTTCCTCATGCCCATGGGTGCAGTTTCTGCTTACCAAATCATCGTGGCATGGGTCGCGAACAGTTTCATCAGGCCAAATGTGAAGCGTTCTGCTTCCATTGCGATCTGTAATATGATTGGCAATACGGCGTCCATATATGGATCGTATATGTATCCCAAGTCTGATGGGCCGAGGTATTTAGCTGGTGGTGCCGCCGTGGCTGGAATTTGTTTTATCGTTGCTGCTTTGGCATTTGTATTAAGATTGGTTCACATCCATGAGAATAAGAAACTGGAGAGGGCTGAGGCGGAAGGGTTGAGTCCCGAACAGGTCAGTGGTGAGGCCCGAGGAATGGGATTCAGATATGTAACCTGACGGTCTGTTGATGAAGGAACATTGTAAAAGGGACGATTGCATTTTGAAATTCGGTCGCATTGCTATGAAGATAGAAATAGCCTTGAGATTCTGCCTTATCAATCTTCTGCCCTTTTGTTCAACTTTAGGGCGGCTTGGGTGGTGTATGATTGGCGAGGTGCCACATCCGCTTCTCGGTGTCTATTTCCAGGGCGGTACGGATGCAAGCCAAGGCAAGCCACATTTCAGCCCCAGAGAACCTTTCATCTTCATTCTATGACTCGAAAGTGTAACTCATACATGCAAGTTGTCATCATGAATATACTTGACATTGATCAATTCTTTTGTGAATATCAGATTCCATCATGTGGCATTATCTCCTCCTCGGTGGAGGTGGCCTGCTCTGTTACATCTCAAGCGTCAGCGTGAGCGATATCGCGAGTGTCGGCTCTGTACCTTGTAAGTACAGTTTGATCGAGCAATGTTTGAATGACGTGCCAGTTATGTCGATATCGTTTGAAAGCAAGATTCTTGTTGCCTTCTACTCCGTTTTGAGGCTGGTTTTTTTGTGAGAAGCAGAGAATGATTTATACTGACTGCGACTGCTGTGATGTAGGGTACGGTCTCGCTAGTGCCGTCCTTTCCATTCGCTACTACCAAGGATTTCTCTTTAGAATCTCCTACATCCTTCTCCTTATCTACTGGTATGCATTTGTATCTGGTGGTGGGTATCTACAATCAGAACAGTACACGCATATTCTGTTCGAGCTTGCACGATCTCGATCTGCAACTTATGGAGAGACCAACGTGGATGGCATACACTGGACACTTAACATTGCATCGTTTTTGATCTACACGGCTATCAATGACCTCGGAGATGCCCTTCTACCGACTTGGTTCTGGAGTAGGCTTGCTTTTAACATGTTGTTAGAGTTCGTGGTCTTTGGTCATCCAGTTTATCAGTTGTTCTTGCAACAACAAATCGCCTGGTTGGTGAGGTGGAATCGGAATTTGTTCAGATGGCGGGACTACGCAATGGAGCTTCTCGTGGCGAAAACTTGTCAAAAGTTTGACAATAAATATACGAGAGCTCTACTGTATATCTGGTGGTGGGCGGGCCACATGATTTATAAATACTTCACTCCAGACCTTATGAGCCGTATTTCGACCAACTTTCTCGTCCTACAGATGACCACATGGGTGTTTGATGCTTGGAAAGAACCGTCTCCTTTTATCAACAAGTCGATCCACTACGCAACGATCTACTTCATTTGGTTCCGGGAACTCTTCCGCTTCAGCAATCCAAATCCTCCCATGTTCAAATACTCGAAGCTTCAAAAGCCTGACCACATCCGCTTGTTGCTCCTCCATCCACGATTTGGCTTCCGCCCTGTTTCGGGAAGCATGGTTGATGGACCATACATGCGACTTCTATTCTACGAAGCAATTTCGTACACGTGGGGAAATCCTGAAAGGACTGAGGAGATCATGGTGGATGGGTGCCGAATGATGGTTACGAAGAGTGTGTATGAAGTTTTGGCAACACTGAGCTCTCAATTTCTCCCACAGCTGCTCTGGATAGACGCAATTTGCATCGATCAAGAAAATGAAGAGGAAAAGGAGCAGCAAGTACCTATCATGGATACGATCTACTCAAACGCACTCTTCACAACTGTATTCCTAGGGCAGTCACCATTACCAGAATCCACTATCGCCGCAAGAAAAGATGGTATCCTCCCCTACCAATTCGACGGCATCGTTCCACCAGATGACCAGACACGCAATCATTTCGAAACCGCTCGCCTCACAATTTCAACGTTCAACGAATTCAACATACTTAAATATCCCCTCCGTAGCAGTGGAAAAACTATGTACGAACTCTACGAAGCCTTCCTCTCGCCCTCCACCAAATCCCGCCAGTGGCAAGCACTCATCACCTTCCTTCAACACCCCTGGTTCGCCCGCGTTTGGGTCGTCCAAGAAGTCGCACTCTCACCACACGTCCAAGTCCGATATGGCGATGAAACCATCGATTGGCGAATCATGGCGTCAGCCGTCACAATGATCCATAACTTGAGGCATTTCCGTCTATGGCTTGAGTGGTTTCATAACGTGCAGATTAGGCATGCAGAGCATTCGAGCTTGTATAATATCATGCGGATAGATAAGCTGAGAGAGAATTTATGGCCGAGTGAGAAGTATGGGTTTGCGAAGGAAGTCACGATTACGCATGTTTTGGCGGAAAGTACGTATTTCAAAGCGACGAATCCGAGGGATCAGGTTTATGGATTAATGTCGTTGTGTGGAAAGAAGAGTGCTTTGACTGTCGATTATCAGGCAAGTGTAGAGAGTGTGTATATGGCTGCTGCGAAGGAACTTATCGACAAGAAATCAATGGGACTGTTGTTTGGGCTAGCGGGAATTGGGAATCGTACGGGTCGGGAAGAGGGAACGCTCGACCTTCCTTCGTGGGTACCGGATTGGACGAATGCACCAAAGTATGATCGTATTAAGCATCCGAGTAAGTCTTTTGATTCAGATGAATTTCCTTTGACGAGTTCCTTAACAAGAATATTTATGCCGGCTACGGGAGGCTGTGTGGTTGGCGAAGGAGAGACAATCGCTGACTTGCTGCAAAGTTGAAGACTCATTTGATTACCGCTGGAAAGTCCAGATGGGCAACAGCGATGAACCAAAATCTGATATTACGATCAGCGATGACAACACGCTCCTGATTACTGGAACCTTCGTCACTACCGTCACAGAAGTTGGACCATCACTGTTCAACACGCCAGTCACCGAAAGCAACGGTGTCGTGGACGAGATGCACCACCTCTATCAGAACTACTCAAACTGCAAAGAATTCCTAAAAACGTCCAACTACACAAGCGATCCATATGCCCACGCCGACTGTCAATCACTCATCGAAGCTTTCCACAATTCATTGAATACCGGCCGCAAAGATAATCTGACTTCCTGGGCCGAACAGTTGGAGAATTTTCGCTTACTACCAGAAACACGAACTGACAAAGAGCGTGATGGTGTGTTTGACATTCTGCAGCAGATGGATAATATGACGCAAAAGATTGAGGGGCATTGTGGGGGGAGAAGAATGTTTGTGGCGGAAGATGGGTGGATAGGATTGTGTCCGCCAGGAGCGAGAATCGGGGACAGGGTGTTTGCTGTGAAGGGGGTGAAAGTTTCGATTGTGTTGAGGGAAACGGATGGTGAGTTGGAGAAACGATATAACTTGGTCGGAGAATGTTATTGTCATGGGTTAGAGCCAGAGAAGCTAGAATTCCCGGAGCTAAAGGTCAAGGTAGTCTGAATCCCGAAGGAGAAAGATCAATAGCTATCCAACAAATCTATTTCTTTGAAAATAAGAAACACATCATCAATTCCACATTTCACAAGATAGCCACACCATTCGGCGGACTAGCAACTCCTCCCGGAACCTGAATGAAGTCAGCACTCTCCTGCATTTTTACAAACGACCAAACTTACATTTAGAGGCACACTACTAAAGAAGAAAGTCCACTTCTTCAACCTGCCACATTCTTCCGCTAACTTCTCCAAATCAAAAAACTCTCCAATCGGCATTCCCCACCCCGCCAAAAGCCACTCATGCATCCAATGTGTCTTACTCTGGAACGGCAGCGCTTCAAAAGCAGGCATGTCGCCCGCCACAGCAGCAAACTCCTTCTCCCAGATCCATTTCAAACTCTCTTCACACGACTTGACGCCGATGGCAGGAGGAGGGTTGATGGCTGCATAAGCGGACGCTTCTTCTTCGGGGAGACGCTCGAGTGATTTCACGAAGCCGCTGTGGATGAACAGTATATCACCAGGCTGGAATGTGACATTTTGAAATGCGGCGATGGCGTCTAGTTCGCTGACGGTGATCTCGGTGGTTGAGAGAAGAGCTGGAGTGATGCCTTGGGATTTTGCCCATGCTGCGTAGTCGAGAAGAATACCGCGTCCCACTACGCCGCCATTTTGGACCCAAACTTAAAGTAAAATATTAATGATCTGTGCATAGAAGGGTTGTGAAGAAGTCCTCACCATGAATTCCATTCCTCTCCGAGTTCATCACTTCCTCTTGCTCACACCCATTGAAATACACCTTATGATCCTGATACCCAAAATGTCTGAAGCCATCCCATTGCGTACTAGACTGTGTATTGAGCGTAAGAATATCGTCGTTGACTGTTCTGGGGACTTTATGGAAGATGTGTTGGTGGAACTTCTGGCGGCCGAAGCAGGGCACTTTGGGCATGTTCATTGGCCAGTCAGTAGCAATTCGAATACCGTGTTCTATTTCTTTTGTTGCTGACAGAGTTGTTTCTGGGGTGAGACGATTGAGCATCCCGAGTTCATCCTTGATGCCAAAGAGTCCCCAGGCATTACCTCGAGGGCCAGACGGCTGGATCGGAAGGGAGGTGAAAGGTGGGGTGGATGGCATCGTGGTTTTGGTTTTGGTTCGTTTAGGGATCGATGATATGCTGTTTGTAATTGCTGGGGAATTTCAAGATATGGTATGTAATGAACGATGTTTAGATTTTTTACGAGTTGAAAGGACTGAGTGGGCTGAAGTCGATCGTTTAAATTGATGAATATGTCGTTGACAAACAAGTGCCGTAGCGGGGTATTTAAGGTTACAAGTAACTTTGTACAGTAACCCCGGGTTCGGCTAAATAGGGGGGCAGCCGGTTTGAGACGATGTTGAATGTTTATAATCATGTTGATTTTTTTTTTCTCTATTATTGTTCGTCTTATAGCTTATAATTACTAGCGATGCGCTTGAGGAGTTCTGCATCAAGTGTGACGGTTGGATGGTGGCTGTAATAGGCTAGCTGTGTAACAAGCAAGCGCATGATTCAGCGGACATGTAATTAAAGGCAGCAACAATCCACTTCCTCCATATCCCTATCACACCACCTCGCCTTGCCTCAGAATTCAGAAACGATATCAAAAACATGCTCTGTAACGCGTGTATTGGCCTGGGTGAATCGATCGATGAACTCTTTGTTGCTGAGCCCTTCTATCACCCCGGAGTAATTGACGTTGATGAGGTTCACAAGTGAGGACGCCCTGTAGCCTTATCCTATACTTGCTGATTTCTTGGTCCTTCAGAAGAGACGGCCCGCAAGCCAAAGGTTACCGTCACCATGTATCAGTCTCCAGCCTGGAACAGGCTGCAAAAACAGGCTGTGAACTATGCCACTTGCTTGTTGGAGAAAAGGGGCTCTCCTTGTGTGGAAACGAGACAACCTTCGAGCTCAATACAGGTCCGATTTATGCACGTGGCCTGGATGGTCGAAATGGTCCCCAGTGCCATGATACCTCGAAGATACTTTTCTATCAGAGTAACCCCGGCTATGCTCCAGGCATACTAAGTTACAGTACCAGCTTGGACATTTACGCCTATCCAGGTATATTGCTCTTCAACATCTCTCCAACGTGGTATATATATTATCGTAAAGGCTAACATGTTCAGATGATCCAGCTTCCAGATCCGGTTTCATTAGAGGAGAGCCAGTGGAGTCTGAGTTGTCATCGAGATCCTACGCCAAGGCCAAAACGTGGATTCAAGACTGCATTGCGTTCCATCCGCGATGTCGTTATTCATCAAAAGTTTTTCCGCCGCGGGTCATTGATGTCGGCGCCACCGATGGATCTGAGGATCCACGACTTATCATCGATGACACTTTGAGAGATCCTTGGGTAGCTTTGTCTCACTGCTGGGGAGGTGGCATCTCTTCAGCCACTCTGCGCTCAAACATTGACATGAGGTTGGAAGGCCTACCCTTGTCTCATCTCCCTGCTAACTTCCGAGACGCGATCACGATTACGAGAGAGCTTGGCTATCGGTACTTGTGGGTAGATGCTCTTTGTATTATCCAGGACTTGGAGTCGGATTGGCGAGGTCACCTTCCGCTCATGGGAAACATTTACCAATTCGCTGCAGTCACAATTGCAGCGGACGTGGCTGCAGACTCTGATACGGGCATCATACTTAGAAGAGAACGGCCGGCTATTAGCGTGCCTGTTCCCTACAAAAGTTTGTCCCGGAGGACAGGAGGAGTGGTGTATTTTAGGCCTGCACTGAATGTATATCCCCGCGGACCCATTCAAGACAGAGGGTGGACACTCCAGGAGGACCTCCTTTCTGCCCGCACTATCTATTTTGCTGCTGATCAGCTTTTGTGGCAATGCCAAACAGAAACAAAAAGTGAAGGTGAGAGAAGTGCACCAAACAATCAAGATGGCCGTGGTTATTATTGGGGTGCCCCTCTAAAGCAATCCTTTCTGCTGCCTCCTGACCAAGCCGCTCGACTGGAGACTGAGAATCTGCCATTAGCAGCCAACCTTGGCTATACTCCGTCTAGAAAAGCTCTAGATCACTGGTATCTGATTGTGAATGAGTATGTCGAGAGGAGTCTCAGTGTGGAGCAAGATAGATTGCCTGCCTTGTTTGGAATTGCTCAGCAAATCGAGAAACGTACTGGATATCATTATATAGCTGGACTGTGGAAAGAATATATCCACGTAGGATTACTGTGGACTTCAAACGGTGTTGGCCAAAAACGCGAGAATATCGAGTGTCCTTCCTGGAGCTGGGCAAGTGTTTTTGTCCCCAGACGCAGCAGAGTCAATCTGCCGTACGATGACTGCACTGGGCCACGCTCAATGACGAAAGGATTAATCACGGCCTCCCCGGCCTCCATCCACAGCAAAGCTTTGATAAAGGCAATCAATCTTGATGGATCGCACGGTGATGTCTACGGATTGGTCAAATCGGGAACAATAACCATCGAAGGAAAGTTTCAAACCGCAACCGATTGGCTTTCTCGGCATTCAAGACCATTCATCTATATGAAGGGTCAGCTGTTCGATCTTAGCGATTTGATAAAAAGGAGACACTACGCAGAACCTATGACGGACTCTCCACATATACTTTGTAAACTTGATTACCATGAGCATTGGCCGGACGACTGGACCAGCAAGAACCAAGGAAAGTTCGAGGAGGACATTTCATTTCTTCAGATATATCGTGTATCGGGATACAAAGACGACGATCTTTACCCCGGGTTTTGGCCTGAATACGAGAAGCTTGCTATCGCATACGCGTTAATTTTGGAATCCACTGGCAACGAAGGAGAATATAGACGACGGGGGATGGCTGAGGTACCTTGTGAAGAGGGGATGGCTGATGATGGATGGGATGATCGATTTGTTAGGATTGTCTAGCAATTTCCTACGTCTAATGACAATGAGTTGTACCCGGCAGAACAAAAATGCTGTGACGTTGAACTGGGTTCTGGCCATCAGCTCGATCGAACGCAAGGCGCCTCCACTCTCGCTAATTTCAGGGGCACATGTAGACGAACTTCTGACTGTAAATAAGCTCAAACGACTTGCAAGACTGCTCTAAAAATTGTTACCCACAGGAAGACCAGCTCCATTTAATATCTCCAACGATCTCACTTCTTGTTTCGAATGGCTACGATATTCCTAGCGAGCATGCAGAATGATGACTATCTGTCCAGTAACACTATCACAGATTATAAGTCAGAGATGTTTGTAGTTCTTATATATTACCTCAATCTTGTCGAGCATTTGAGCATCAGATAAACCTTGACTTTATTGCGGAAATTTTCTTCCTTTAAGAGCGAAACCGCGTGTAAGAAGACCTTTCAACCAGGGGAATTGCGCCAAGCATTGTACATTCCATGGATTATCTGCACAAGAAGCTTTAAATAACGACAAGACTTTGTTGACATGCATGATTCGCTTTCAAGCAACTAGAAAGACATCATGGTTCAGTTTCCTCCAATCTGCGAACAGAGTGTTGATTGCTAAAACGAAGGATCGCCTTGGCAAGTTGGGGCTGTGGACGCCACACAGGGCTACAGTCGCGCTATTGTGTTTTCCAAGACGGGTCATCTCGCAGCCTTCCCTCGCTACTTTTGTCACTGGAAATATAGATAGTAGGCACCGCTCTTGTTGAAATCCCTCTTCTCTGACCTCAGCCTTGGCATGTGATGTTCGCGAATTCGAAGTGAGAGTGAAGGCTACCCAAGGGACATCTGCAGCGCACCCACTCCTCGGTTTCGGCAATTGAACTGCTCAGAAGTAATAAAATCGTCCGACCCAATTGAAGGAACCAATCCAGGATGTACCTCCTCAAAGCTCTGATTCTAATGGCTGCAATCGCGCCAATAGCCAGCACATCCTCAATATGGCGTCGAGCCGATGCAGTGGTGCCAGTATCACCAAGAGCAGGAGACACCATTGTCACAAACACCAATTGGGATATATTATGGACTTCGAATGGAGACCGCAATGTTACAATTACTCTCCAGCAAGGAGAGGCACAGAACCTGACTCTAGCACACATCATTACTGGTAGGAAGCTCATTTCACCGTTACCTTCACCCTTCAGTCTTCGCTCAGTTCAATTTAGTCTCTACTCTGACTCGTCACTAACTCAAATATCTCAACAGCATCCACTCCGAATAATGGCTCCTATTCCTGGCGCGCGAGAGATGACACCTACCTCCGTGCCCTATTCCGCAGCAACGCTCCCACCAGCGGCTGCAACTACACCATCGAGTTCCGCACGAACGGCCAAGCTTTCTACTCCGGTTTCTTCTCCATTTTCAACGAACAAGACGGCGGCCTGACAGCGAACATGTCTTGTGATACAAGCATT
Organism: Cadophora gregata; assembly: GCF_030347475.1. Taxonomy (NCBI): domain Eukaryota; kingdom Fungi; phylum Ascomycota; class Leotiomycetes; order Helotiales; family Ploettnerulaceae; genus Cadophora; species Cadophora gregata. The sequence goes on along the minus strand of NW_026695935.1, from coordinate 405,786 downwards.
CAACCAGGTAAAAGTTCAGGGTCTGGGTCTGGGTCTGGGTCGGCGGCGAAGGCTAGCAGTGGTGGTGGATACTCGACTGGTGCGCTTGCTGGGGGTATTGCTGGCGCGGCGATTGGTATGGCATTGTTGTTGGGAGCGCTCTTTTTTCTGGCACTGAAGAAAGATTGGATTGTGACGGGCAAGGAATGTAGGAGGAGGGTTGAGCAACGTGGCATGGCAGCCGAGGCAGGTCAATTTTTGCCGAAGAAGGAGGATCATGAGCCGCACGTTGCACAAATTGGGGGCGAGCCGGTTTATCAAATGCCGTAGTACCTGTGTAGGGCGATACACGGAAAATTTCACTATTTAACGACCTGCCTGCGTTTCAGGGAAGAAGAGTGATTGAGGTCCAACCTGAGCGATCTCAGCTCAACCGGCGGAAGAGAGCTCTCATTTTCTACTTACGACAAAGTTCCCGATCCAGCTCAAGATTGAACAAGACTCTTCGTCGAGCCAAACCTCGTCAGCCAATCAAACACTTCAATCGCAAACCTTCCAGGCTGATCCAACATAACCAAATGACCTGCATTCGGAATGAACGCCTTCTCCTTAAATCTGCCTCCCAACCTCTCTATCAAATCCTCAACTTTCTCTCGCGGGATCCACTGATCCTGCTCACCCCAAACAACCTTCACATCACATCTCATTCGGCCATACAAATCAGCATCCAGCATCTCCGCCACATCGACATCATTCGCCTGAGCGATTTGTCTCAGAAAGCTCCGCTGTCCTTCACCATCGCCTTCGATCCAAGGTTTTGCGAGGGAATCTTCCCACCCCGCAAGCAAAACTCTGGGATCATGAACCGCACTTCTAGTCACGGCTCGAACGACTGCTTCGAGTATACCTGGCGGTAGCTGCAAGAATGTCTTTGCTTCCGAGCGAGCCAGCTTGTAGAAGCCATCTCCCCAGGGTAAGACACAATTGGCGTCGACGAGCATCATGGTGTCAAAGTCGCAGTCATGCAAGAGATGAGCGCGCAAGACTATTGTTCCAGCTATGTCGTGGGCTATCACTGCTGGTGCTGGATTGCATGATTTGTCGTCTAGCTGTACGTGCTTGAGAAGCTCTGATAGAGCAAGGGCTTGGAACCTCACGGATGTGTCGCCAAGAAAGCTGTTCTCGGAATCGTTGTTAGTATGATTCGAATCGAATTTTTGAGATTGTCCATAGCCTGGGAGGTCATATACGAGGATTTTATATGATTCTCTTGCGAGAAGAACCTCAATGATAGGCTTGAAGACAATCGATGACCAGGGTGTGCCGTGAACGAAGACAACGCATTTTGCTTGGCGAGAGGTTTCGAAGGACTCGTTCGATTCCAGAATGTTGTATCGGATGTCCCAATTCTGGAACCTGAAAGATAAAGGCAGTTCCATGATTTTGAGTGCAGAAGAGGTTGTATTCTGGATTTGTAAAATATCTGCGGTTGCTGTGAGAATTTGTACGTATTTCCAAGAACCAAGCAATTACGTCAGTGATCCACGTCTCGCTTACCAGCAACGCCTTTCCAGTGACAACAATCTCGATGATGAGGGCAAAATCAAGATAATACTCAAAATTATCAATATATCTCATTCATGATTTTTGTGATTATACTACATCTGTTTCACTCACTCCCAAAGCTCCTTCGTCGCCGTTGCCAACCATCGGTTAGACTCACTAGAGAATTCTGGAGGTTCTTGGAAATGCACCTGATCCAGGCTCGTCTCAGCAACCTTGCCAGATAAACTTGAATCGTCCAAAAACATGTCGTATGCTCGAATAAGTGTACTCATTGGCGTTATATGCTCTTTTGGAAATTTTGCAAGCACCTCTTCTGGTGCCAAACCAGTCGGGACAAATGCCGGACAGATGCAATTGACAGTGATGCCTTCGCGATGGAATCGAGCTCCTGTGGCTCGTGTGAAGCCTACGAGCGCATGCTTAGCTGCTGTGTAGAGAGGGTCGGATTCCATTGGACTTTTGAGAACTAATCAGCAAATACTTCAAAACTTTTAAGGGTGAAAAAGATACAAAATTGGATACTCACTACAGTCCTGCCATCGATGAAGTAATGACCACCTTCCCACCCTTCTGCCCCTTATTACTCCTCGCATAATGCTTAAACAGCCAAACACCTTGCACAACAGCATCCAAATCAACCTTCAGCGTCGTCAGGTCCATCTCTTTCGGCACACCAGTCTCATCCAAATTCTCGTTCTGCTGATAAAAGTCCTGAGTTCCCGCGATCCCAGCATTAGCTGCAAAAAAATCTAATCGTCCACCACCCCATTCAAATGCTTTGGAGAACATTTTGGCTTGTTCTGAGTAGATAGAGACGTTTGTTGCCACGAAGAGGACCGAGTTGCCAAGTGAAGATGAGACTTCTGTGCCGAGCTTGCTGTTGATGTCGGCCATTACGACGAGCCAGTCTTTGGCGATGAGGTGTTTGGTTAAGGCGAGGCCGATGCCAGATGCTGCGCCTGTGATGATTGCAACGGGCTTATACATGATGTGTTAAGTTCGAAATGTGCCAGATAGAAATTTAGTGGTGATGGAAATTTGAACTGTCAAAATTGTTCAATTAGGGTATGGGATGTCGATGAGGAGCAACGAAAACGGTGCTCCAGGTTAGTAATCATATGAAAGTAGCAGACCAACAATACAGCCTACTCCATCAGTGAGAAATATGCTGCGAATATTGCATACATCCCCGTCCTCCGTATGCGCCGGACAACCCCCTTTTCTCTTAGCGAGCACTATTTATTGAGGCGGGGTAGCGGGGTAAAGTCCAAATGATTTACCCCACCACCTCCACTGACTTCCTCGCCCCAGCTGTGGGGTAGATAACTTTGAATGCTAAAATCGGCTGCATGTGTCCGATATCCAAACTTGCAAGAGCCAAGACTGATCACAGGTATCCACATCTACTGCTTATGGAGTGTAAATGTTGGCACAACAGTTGTGGGAGATGCTACCACGATTAGTCAACAATTCAATGTCAAATACTGGAGCCAAAGAGTGTAAGTTGCCCAGAAGACCCATGATTTAGGATCCCGTAACCATCCCATTCGCATCAACCTTCGTGTTTCTCAAGTAGAAACCATCCCGCTGAGCCTTCTCCCACTCCTCACGCACAACTCTCGCTCTCTGCTCATCTCTAGGAATGAAGCGCGCCTTGAAAGGTTTTGGCAAAGTATTAGCCCCCAATTCATATGCATCATCCGAAGTATCCACAATTTGCACCGACCCATCAGGATTCATACCCGGCTCAATCTTAAACGCCCAAAGAATCTTCGCCAGTGTAATATAGAGGCTGTTTTCGGCAAGGTGCATACCAGGACAGATTCTCCTACCGCCACCGAAATCAAAATGATCTCGTGCATAAGGATCGGGATGGCTGGCGTATGCTCCTGCTTTGTATGGGTGGTTAAGGTATCGTTCGGGTTTGAAGGCGTATGGATCTTCGTATCGAGAAGCGTCCATGTGAAGCGCGTATTGGTGGATGCTGACTATTGTGCCTTTGGGGATGTAGAAATCTTTGTAGATGACATCAGCTGTAGTGTAGTGTGGAGTTCCGATGTTCGTGACTGGTCGAATTCGTAGAATTTCTTTGACCATTGTGCGGATGTAAGGAAGGTCAGCTTCGTGCTCGAAAGATGGTGAGGACGAAGACTCGACTACTTTGTCAAGTTCGGCGTGGGCTCGCTCTTGGACGTTGGGATTTGCCGCGAGGTACAGTATCGCGGTATTGAGAGAAGATGAAGTAGTCTCTGATCCAGCCTAGTTCGAGTTTTAGAAAGTTGGAAAGTTTCAAGTTCGTCGTTAGAGCATACCTCGATCATTGTTCCAGCCACGAACGCGGCCTGGACTTCACCAATGTCTTGTTTCTTGTAATCCGTCTCCGCAAACTGCTTCACAAAGCACTCGGGAGCCGACTTCGTATCAATTTGTACCATCAAATTATTCCAGAGCTTGGTCCAGATCTTGACTTGTCGCTGCTTGTATTTCAAAGCTCTTGGTCTCCACCATTGAAGAAACACAGGGAGTTTTGCAAGAGGGGGAATCAAGTCGGCTAAGAAAGCTCCTGGTGCAGTGCTATCGGAAAATTCTTTCATAAGACCGTAGATTTCTCTGACATCTTCGCAGTCCTGAATGGTAATCATTAATTCTCGCGTCACAACTTTTGATGTACAAGGTAGGAAATAGGATGCGCACCCATTTTGGAACTCTTCGCCCGTATGTTGACGTCAGGACAACTGAAGTTGAGTACCGTCTGATGTGCATATAAAAGTCCTCCTGATTTGTGTTCTCTGTCAACAAGTCGAACAGCAGTTGCTTTGCTTCGAACTCCTGTGATGGTCTGTACAAATCTGAGACTTTATGCGTGAGAAGCTTATGCACAATTGCTCTGAGTTTTCTCCACGTTGGAGTATATCCCATGAGCAGGAACCGCATGCCACCGCTGATTATGCCGTTTCCAACGGGCATTGGTGCGCGACCAGAAGTGACAGCACTCTGTTTGTCGATGATCTCTTTGACGGCCTCAGGAGAATTCAGGTACACCCAATTCTCCCATCCGATTTGTACCTGCATGATTTCGCCATATTTGTCTGCCCATGCTTTTAATATCTTTTGTGGCTGCGGACCCAATTGAAGTGTGTTTCCGACGAGAGGAAGTCCTCTGGGACCGGGAGGCCGACGGAGACCTTTGGGAACTTGACGGGAACGGATCTGATAGATTATGATTGCGCAGAAACAGGTTAGGAAACCCAGATAGAATGAGAGGCGGAGATCGAGAAGCTGGGATAGGGCCATCGTTGTGATATGTGTTTACTCTAGGGAGGCGACGAGAGCATTGGGTAGTGTTCGAAGTTGTTGGTATCTCGAAGACAGATGCACAGGGACTGTAGAAATGTGGTGGGGTCAAACTGGTCTGTCTTACTGGATTGCTGGAGTTTTATTTCTACAAATCGCTAGGAAGCTACCCTGGAATTGTTTCTGGGTCCACAGCATTCGAGCAGTGGCTTACCAAGGCTCTATTAACCAAACTTGGGGAGTCAAACCTTCTGGAGGATTGCTGTTGGTAGGAAATGATTACCCCAACCCCGCAAAGCTCTGATGGTGGGGTTGGTGCGGGGTAAGTTAATCAACTTTAGCGAGGAAAGGTGGATAATAACCACGGATGTAAACAAAGCAAAAGAAAGCTCGACAGGGAATGATTCCTCAGCGCCTCCAGTAATTTCAAATGCCTGAATAACATTAGAACCCCTGTTCCGCGCACGGTTTCAATATGCTAGATGCAAAGTACGACATGTTCGTCGCGACTCTGTTGCTTCATGGCTGTCCTTGTCCGGCACAGCCTCATTCCTCCCATACCGTTTTCTGCTCAGGTAGATTCGGTATCTCACCGAAGTCAGGTAGGATCATTTTCGGATGGATTTGCAGAAAAGAAAATTCACTAAGTATCCACACGGCTTACAACAAACTGTGAGACGCCCATCCGAAACGTGGCTGAAAGCTGAAAGCTGAAATCTGAACTCAAATCTCTGCAACGCTTTTCCTCGAGGCATGACTTCAACTTCATTTATTACCTCAATACCAAGATTTTCTGCCAAGATAATAGCCGGACTCTTGTCAACAAAGGAACAAATGGCTTCATTTGAGTACAGCAAAACCCCTTTCGACCCAACGAAACAGATTCGGCTCTTGACACTTTTCCCCGCTCCCAGAGTAGCCTTGACTAGCGTGCAAGAGAGTTCCAATCTCGTTCAGACTTCATTGGCATCCTTCAATTGGGACGAGAAACCTCCTTATATTGCTCTTTCCTACACCTGGGCCGATGTCTCTCAGCTCGAAAAGATTATCGTCAACGACAAGACGCTCCAAATTACAGCCAGTTTACACGAAGCACTTCTTCACATTCAGACCGATGAGCCAGTCATGATCTGGATAGACGCCATCTGCATAAACCAGAAAGACAACAATGAGAAGACCGAGCAAGTCAAACGAATGACGGAGATCTATAAAGCTGCTACATCTGTTTTCGCTTGGCTTGGACCAGCTTCAGATGACAGTGATGCCGCAATGACTGGAATGAAGAAAATTGGAGACGAGGCAATGGAAGCTGGTCAGCTGAAGTTGTCTCGAGAGACTATGCTCAAGCTTTGGGATCCAGATCCGGAGGGATTGCTCTCCTCTGTCAGGCAGCCGTTCATAGACCTATCGAAAAGTATCGGGGTAGAGTTCCTGCAATTGGCGATAAAATCATTGGCCGCAAGAAGCTATTTCACTCGCACGTGGATCGTGCAAGAATTCTCGGTGGCGACCGAACTCGTGATTGTTTGTGGAAAGAAGAAGTTGACATTTCCTCAATTTGCTGCAGCGTTTATTTTCCTCGGCTTACACAGAGTTCTGACCGTCGACCGACTTGCTGCCATCCCAGAGGATGTCGATCCAACGGCGAAGGAAAAGCTCAAGGAGTTCATAAAGAACGATGAAAGCGGTGCTCCAAGTCGGCTTATTGGATCACGGAATAGATATCAGAAGCAGAGACCGGACTATCATTCTTCAATGTTGGAGCTTCTTGGCCTTGTCTCGGGATATACATACGCTACAGATCCCAGGGATAGGATTTTTGGCCTGCTAGGTGTCGCGCCTGATGCGAGGTCACTCGGCATAAATGTAGCGTATGATAAAGCCGTTCACGAAGTATTTGAAGACGCAGCTAGAGCATTGTTGAAGAACAATTACACAGATGTCCTCTCCTGGTGTCGATCTCGATCGAAGAGTAATAGAACCCTTCCCACCTGGGTTCCAGACTTCAGCATGCCATTACCTGAACCACTAGGATCATATAAACATCGAGGACAGCCTTGGGAACCACTCTTCAACGCCTCTGGCACAAATGAGGTCAAGATATCTGCATCCAACAAACCGGGACAGTTGACGATGTCAGGAATAATCGTCGACACAATCGAGACCGTAGGAACTCCATGGAAACGCGAAAACTGCCAACAAACAGCTACCCTTCTTGACCTCTCCCTAGACACCCTCCTCGGCGAAATACACGGCGCTTGCCAACTAGCTCGGACGAAATCTCCACCTATCTCAAGCGATTCCAATTTCTGGCAAGAAGCGCTATGGAGGATCCCATGCGCCGATCAGCAATGGCATGATTATACGCGACGACGAGCAGACCCTGCTGCTCAAGCGGGATTGCTGGAGATTATAGATAGGAATTCTGGGGAGCGGTCGGGATATACTGATGAGGGGAAGAAGACGGCTTGGAGGAAGTATCATCTTGCTATGGAGTGCTTGTATGATTTTAGGCCGTTCATATCGAGGAAAGGGTATGTTGGGATGGCGCCTGAGTTTGCGGCTGTTGGGGATCTGGTGTGTATGATTTATGGGGCGATTGTGCCATTTGTGTTGAGGAGGGTGGATGATGGGTTTGAGCTTGTTGGAGAGAGTTATGTGTATGGTATTATGGATGGTCAGGTGATGGAGATGGGACTGGAGCAGGAAGAGTTCTGTCTTGTTTGACAACTATGAATCATGAAAATATTGCCTGTCGCAAATTCATATTTTGAACCGCTGAATGCAGAATTGAAAAGTGTAGATTCAACTATTCTCTTGAGAGAACAGGTTAGCATTGCCCATAACATTTTGTTATCTTTCTTCCCAAGACTAGACCGTACACACCCCAATAGTCTCAAATGTAAAATTACCACATCTAACATCAGCATAATTCCCCAACGATACACCTCCGCAAAACGCCGTATTCGGCGGCCTCCCACAAGTCCCAGGACAGAACTCGAACAAATTCGTCGAAGCCCCATTGCCAGTACAGCTTAGAATATTCGCAGCAGAACGCGTACATTTAAGCACCACACGATTCGATGCCGTAGGATTTGTTTGGAAGAACACTGTTCCCAGATTCGTTGCTTTTTCCATGTCTGCGATGTGCCCGCTGCTGATTAAGGATCCGTCGGCAGTGAGAGTGAACTTTGCGGCTTCAGCGGTGTTGCCGGTGAAGGATGCGATGTATTGATCATCTGCATTGGGGAGGACGGCGTATACGATGTCGGGATTGGTGGCGCCTTGGATCTTGAGGTAGAATGCACTGCAGTCTGTTGTGGGTGTGGACGTGGGGGAGATGGTTGTTTTGGTGACCCCGATGCAGGAGCATGCTGATGTGTATCGAGCTGAGCCGGAACATGCTGAGGCATATGTTGGGACGGCGTGTGAAGTTGTTCTGGGGTAATATTAGTATTTGAAATATTTGGATGTTGAGGATATTTGCCTTGGGGGCGAGTGGCTTACCCTTTGAAGTAGGAGGAGCAGTCTGCCGAAGCTGACGATGGCCCTGGTTTAGCACCACTGGCTATGACGGCTCTCAAACAATTGTCTCGAGCACATGTTGCAATCACATCGGCAGCCACAAGAGTTGCTAATACTGGTAGAAGAATGAACTGTCGCATTTTGGTGGGGCTCTACCGACTCAGCGTGACCATGAGAATTTGCTATCTGGAAGTGTTGACTTAGGTCAAAGAAGTACTTTATTTATGTCCGTTCCTAACTGATGGGGACCAAGCTATCAAGTCATTAGTGTCAATTCAAGCTTTGGATAGACTACCTAGTTAACGGACGGAAGCTTTTTAGTCACGGGAGACAGGATGAACTACGCTCGATAGTCTGCTACCCATGTCGTACATGAGTGGCTGCTCCATCCCATTATCCTGAAATAGCTACAAGCTGCAGGAAAAAACGTCAGCCCCTAAGAAGTAGCGACTTTGGTCCTGCTCAAGATCCAAAGCTAACCTCAAATCGAGTGCTGTGCCTGGGGGAGGAGAAAAGAGATGTCAGAGCTAGAGTGTAAAATTCGACCTCGGTCCTTTGTTTTCAGCCTATCATGTGCAATCTCCCCCTCAGGACCCCACGGAGCAAGCTTCCATTGCCGTTGTTGCCCCACTTGGCGCTTTTATGTCAACATCGCTTAGAGCCGATCAGCCCCTGAATTTTCTCAGAGGCCTCTCCATCTAGTATCAGTCCTGCACTCTGAAAAGCTCTGTGAGATAGTGATTTAGAATTGAAATGTGCCAGGCTAACTTTCGTGGTTAATTAGGATAGACACTGGACTTGCATGTGAAGATCACTGCACGGCTCGTGTTACCAAGATTCACCTTGATCTCCGGCTTGCGCGCGAGAAAGAAATCGGCGATGTGGTTAAATTTACTATAAATTCATCTCCACGGATGAGCTTTGGGAAGAAGCAAGTACTTTGAACCTAGACAAAGTGTTTGGATAGTTCCGAAAGAGCCTGCTAGAAAGAAACCCCTCTCGTACGCCATCTACGGTTTGCTATGTCGAGTCTCACAATTCCTGATAGGATAAGCCGTTTAGAAAATAAACATAGAATTCCAGATATATCCACTATTTGATCAAAAATGCGCGGCTTGACTGTTGCCACGCCCAGATTTGTCGTCATCAAACCATTATCTTTCGAGACTATGGGGAAGGAAAACTATCTAACTTAGGGTCGTATTGCCTTCTAGAATCATGGAAATGCTGACTGAGTAACATGATATTCAGCTTTCATCTTTCTGGAAAATGACTAGCGAAATTTGAGACTCCACTTCCAAATACCCTTCAGAAAAGTATATCGTGCCAGTTTCCATTTTGTAGAGGTGCCACAAGGTCAAATCTCTACACGGTTGTGAGCTCATTTATAGCTAGGTGTTGCCTTGGAACGATTGAAAGCCTGTAAATGCAAGCGTGGACAACTGGACTCACAAGATAATCGACATGTTTCGGATTAATTGAATTCGGTCCAGTAAATGAGCCGGCAAGTGCATATATAAGCTCCTGCCATTCTTCTAGCATAAGATCAGTGTTGTTCAAGCCAAGATGCAGAGACGACCGCGTTATTGGCCCAAGAAAAAAACCTTCGAGGTCCCCATGCTTCCGCGTAAGGAGTGCACACCAAATTTTGGCGGCCTTTTCGCAGAATGGAAGGCGATCTTTCAAATGGGTTTTCGAGAATGAGACCAGAGAGAAAACCAGTAGGCCTGTCAGGTACGAGGGTCTCGCTGCCACCTTTCATTCAACTGTCAATTCTAGCATTGTGTTAGGTATAAAGATATCTGCAACGGCAAATTAGCCATCGACAGTCCGGAGCTCTGCCTCTAGAAACGAAGAATGCGGTTGGAACACAAAAGTCATATCCCTTGGACAGCTACAGAGAATGATGAGCAAAGTACTGGGATCTACCTGGTAGGGTCCCAACCAGTCATGTGGCGATTTACAAAAGGATAGGGGATGAGTATGTGGTTTGATTATGGGCTGAACCTTCCATTTTATAGGGGAGTTTGAAGAGAGAACTCACTGGCAGGTATGCAAAGAGTGTTTCACTGGAATGGTGTTTGGCTGTTGGGAAGTTGGGGTGGGCGAGAAAGTGAATACCGTTGAGTTTGGCGGCATGTGGTGAAATAAGGAGACGGGAGGATAAAAGAGCTATGGAGGGAAGGAATATTAAGCATGCATATTCGGAACAGAAATAGAGAGATTCAGTGGTGGAGAGAAGTGGTGCGTTGCGCGCGGAGAATAATCAAGAAGCCGGCTGAGATGACCTTAGACAGCAGTCCTGGAAGAACTAAACACTGTGGGACTGGAGTAAGTATAGCTTAGGGAGGTTTGAACTGGAGAAAGCTTGTATTATTTTGAAGAGATTCAAGAGAATAAGGTGCTGTCGATCCTTTGGCTATTGTCAACCCCCCATATATCTCACAATAATATACACTAGAGGACTGAACGAAATCCAATCAGCAGTAAGTGAAAATTCCGGACGGATGGAAAATAACGTGAACATCAAATTCACTCTCTACAAACCGCCATAAGTTTCCAGAAGAAGTCTCACTACCTCCGAACACACCATACGTCCAATTTTTTCTCTCCTGAACTCCGAGGACAGAGAGCTGCGATGTGCAATATTGTAGTTATGTACCTAAAAATCTCTCTCAGGCCACCAAAAATATGATTGGCATACGTGCTGGTAATGAATTGTGTAATCACAGGTCGTTAGTGACTCTGAAGACGGGCTGGGGCTTCATTCACTTCTGAATATTGCTGTCGGCAGTGCTAACTGATTGAATTTCAAAGAGTCAATAGCGCGGCACGAACTCATTGAACGCACATACCCATCAAACCACTGGATCCCACGTCCTCCAACCAGTCCATGATATTCTTAGAGCTCATGGATATGCATTAGAAGTGCATCGTGGTGATTTTGAGAAACTTCTCATGTTGATGTCGATGATATGTGGGTATGAGGTAGTAGGGTATTGAAAGATTGATCGGAGTGGGTAGGGATAGAATAGGTGAGTGTAAACATAGATTTTCTCGAGAGATAGGGTGAGCGTATTGCTAGGGCTATGATTACTGTCAGCGATAGGGCTCGCTGTCGATTAATCAGTGGCTGTTGATAGATTGCTGACTATTGCTAGTGATGCGCGGTCAAAGGATTTGTCATGCAAGAAGAAGGTAGAGGAAAGAAATCATGCGTAGAGAAATGCGTATGGAATAGATCCAAGTTTCAAGTAATACGAGAGATTCTGTAAAAACCATGAGTCAAGAAACCGATGACTTTTGCATCTCTTTTGCGTTATCCTCTTTGTTTCAAGAAGTTTTGCTTGAACAGGATATTATATACTATGCCGAAATTAACAATTTGGAAAGATTCCTAATACCGGAGAGACACTCTCCCTCGAAACGATGATCAAAGCAACGGAAGTTTATATCACCTTATCCTCATAATTCACTACTTTATTGCTTTTTTCAAACCCGAATAATGGACTGCAGCAAGAAAATATTGTCACAAATAAACAGAAGGAACAATAGAACAGAAACTTGATTGAAGAAAGACTCCTGCTTCTTCGGCTCGGAAACCTTGCTTCTCCGAATCCCTTCATAAACCCCTCTCTTAAAGATCCACCCCGCGCTGTGACCCCGCATCGCCTGCCCGTATCAGGCTGCACTTCTCGTACCTTTCCCTTCTGAGCCTTTCGAAAGATGCAACTCAATTGGGAAGGTATAGGTCTGGTCGTGTGACATTATCCTGTTTCTTCCCTCTACCTAGGATTTAAGTTCCGCAGAGAAGTTCGTAGTTGTAGTTGGTTTACAAAAGCAGGTGTGTAAAGGAGCACCTTTGATCCCAACGATCAATCAGCAAGAAGCGGCCGCATGATTGAAGCAACACATGCAAAGTCCAGTCACAAGATACCTACCTAGACAAAGAGGCTGACTGAAGTAGATAGCGGAGCCGTCTTAGCCAAATGGAATCGGCTTTCTGGATTTGGATGTTGAAGGGTCCAGTCGAGACCTTCGACTTCATAGTGGCGTCTCGCTCACCGACTTGTGCATGACGGGATCAGCTTACCTACGAGATATACGAAATATTTGATGTAAAAGATGGGATGGATGCACAATTGAAATCCTTCCTTCCAGAATATGCCGTGTATCTGCCGTTCAACTACCAAGTATAAACACATGTATCACCAAACTTTCCGGTGGAAAGTTCATTGTGTTTCCTTGAAAGGCTGAGAGGATTGGTTCGGGAACTTCGGCGCGTTCTGCAATATACCACTCTTACAGTATCTTTCAGACCAGCTAAAATACAGGGTTGACTCCACTTTGGGAACAAGCGGCTGAGGATTAGCGTACTGATAAGAGCCTGACAAGCTGCCAAGACCGCCTATCGGCACTTCCCTGCATGAGGTCAGGACCTGGAATCCTGGATGCATGCAGCTGCAGCTGCAGCTGGGCAAAGTAAGCACACCGGCTTTTTGATCCGTGGTCGGTGGAAGAGAGGACTTTCTGCATATGAAAACATGATGCGATGCTCAAGTCAAGTAGATTAAGAGACGAACAATGTATCCCAAGAGATGTGTTCTTTGAAGCCCAAAAGTGAAAGTAAAACATAACAAAAGAAAACATCAGATATGCCCGTGATACGACTGTGCTAGTGATACAAGTAAACAAGCCCCCGCCACAGGACAAGCGGGGATGCTGGAAACACCACCACGTTTCCAATGACGCCTGTGGCCTCCGATCCCTCCAAACCAGAACCAGCCCTTTCCCTACCCCGGCACTCGCGGACAAGGTCACCTATGACAGCGTATCACGACCAACTATCACCATCAGACAGCCTCACAATTGGTTCAAAGACCCTGACTATGCCGCTTACAGGTACCTAGGTAGGGATTCGCTCCTACACCGGAACATCCGGGGCTCGCGACCTGTTCGTACCACAGCTCTCTGTGCCTTGAGTCGACGACCACCGCTTGACTCGGATTTATCAGCGTCAGCATTACTTATATCCTCTCTGCGAGAGACATGACAACAGGATAGTCAGCCATGTCATAGATTACTTGTAGCCGGGCTACCCTTTCCTCCACCTTTTGCGCTTTCCAACCTGGATTTCCCCGTCGAGTTGCTATTTGCTGCCTTGCCATTTGTTGGTTGGTTGGATCGTTCTATACTCTCAAATCGACTGTGTCGATGCCACGTTCGCTGGACGGTGTGTGAATATTGGTTGTGACTGGGAATCGCATTTGGGATATTCCTGGTTCGAGCTGGATTAGATCTGCTCCTTGACGACACATACAATACCGAATACAACTCTCCGCCGGCGTCGATGAGCATGCTTCCTACATCTTCAAAGAGGAATATACAACCTTGACACTGGGACGCAGAGGGTTGAAGAGGAGGCAGGAAACAACATAGAAATATAAGGAGTAAAGAGAAGCTACAGGACAGACACAACAAACACGGACGGGTCGGTCTTGACTATATACGAGGAGTGAGGGAGGACATATCTGCGGAGAACCAAATCAATACCGAATCGATGAAGAACCTCCGTCGTGGTGGCCTAGCCGTCCTTTTCATAATCCTCTCATGGTTCGGTCTCACCGCCCTCCACAAACACCTCGATCCAAACGAACACGCACCCGACGAGCTACGAGAAGATGCCTTCTGGATCTCGACTTCGAAGAACTGGTTAGACAGACAGGCGTGTCGGTGGATAGGTCTCTGTGGTCTTGCGCACTGGCATCCGGATCCTGCGGTTCGGCCGTGGAATAGAAGGAGGGACAAGAAGAGGCATGGGAGGGATGTGCAGAGTGTGTTGAAGGAGGAGGAGGGGCAGGATGGAGAGGACGACGACCGTGATTTGTGGGAGACGATACCGGGTGACGGAGAGAGGTTACGGCCGGGTGATTGGGATGGAGATACGAGGGTTCTGAAAGAAGTACCGCAATACGTACTGGATCATGCGCCGCTGGTACATCTCTACTCTGGAGAGCAGTTCTGGCCGTCAGATATCAGGGAACATCTCAGACATGTAATGCCATATTCCAACCTGACAGAACTCAACATCACTGGATTTCGTCCTACAGTCGACAACCTCCACCAGTTGAATGAAGGAAGGAAAGGAGCATTCGTCTTCTTGCACAGTAAAGAAGACGTAGAGGAGCGGCCAGATTGGTTAGGAAGCGCATACAATAAACCAATACCCTACGATGATGAGGAGGAAGACCCCGAAGACTCCGATGAGGTGGAAGAACCTCTTCTGGAAGAAATATCCTCTGGTGCTATTCCCTCAGAAGAAGATCTCGAAACATGGTTCGACCCGTACGGTCCCAAGCATAAAGTCGCCGCACCCATCACACCAACCTACCAGTCTGTCCCTCCTAAGAAACAAACCAAGGAAACCTACCGCGACGCCCTTCGAGCCCGATCTCCTGCTCTGCAAAAACCAGGCGGCTATTCCCCTGCACCAGCCATCCTTGTCCTTGTTGACAAAGGATCCGGTATCCTCGATGCTTACTGGTTCTACTTCTATTCCTACAACCTCGGAACCACAGTTCTTAACATCCGCTTTGGGAATCACATCGGCGATTGGGAACACTCTCTCATTCGCTTTCACAATGGCGTTCCGAAGGCAGTGTTCTTCTCGGCTCATTCCGGTGGTCTGGCATATTCATACTCTGCAGTCGAGAAAGGCAAAGGAAAGGGTAGAGAAGGGCGACCGGTTCTGTACAGTGCATTAGGCAGTCACGCAATGTACGCCCAGCCAGGAAGCCATCCTTATATCCTACCCTTCGGCCTCCTAGCCGACGTCACAGACCGCGGACCTCTCTGGGACCCAGCGCAGAATTACCTCGCGTATCATTACAACACATCCATCACTCACGGCGCCGACGCCAAATCCTTCCCTTCCCCTTCTCCCTCTGATCCATCTCCCTCCGACCCATCCACTCCCCTCACAAACTACACCGACATCGACCCCCTCTCCCCCACCGACCCCAACACTCTCAAGCCCTCCCTCGACGCCCGCCTCCGTACCACCAACCTCCCCCTCTCACACATGCGTTCCGCGCTGCAGCCCGCATCCAACACTCCCGACGCGCCCATGGGATGGTGGTGGTTCAGTGGTCACTGGGGTGATAAGTTCTATGCTTTGGGGGATAGGAGGCAGTGGCGGTTTGTGGGACAGTATCATTATGTGAATGGACCGTTTGGGCCTAGGTGGAAGAATCTGGGGAGGAGTAAGGTCTGTCAGAGTCATGGGACTTGTAGGATTGTGGATAGTTTGAGGGAGGGGAAAGGGAGGAGTTGGATTGGGAAGAGGTGATGTGCTGTGGTTGTTGCTGAGGCGGTTAGGGAGGGAGGGAGGAAGGGAATGGGATTTAGGTTTTGATTTTGATTTGTGATTATACTGCTTGGGATTGGCTTGGTGCTTGGTGCTCGGTGTAATTGGGTATAGAATGAGAGTATTGACTATGTTCGCTTGACTTCACTTGGATCGAATTGGATCGGGTTTGATGAATTGGATGACACGATGCGATGCGAGAGGATGGAAAGAGCGAAGAAATGAGAAGGAGGTTGGGATGATATATAGACACAGAGACAGAGACAGAGACAGAGACAGAGAAAGAGACAGAGACAGAGACAGACAGATTTCTTTCTTCTTGGCACCCCCACCTACTGCTTTCGTACCTATCACAGCCAGCCAGTCAGTCAGTCAGTCTTTATACCTTGTACGTCTAGTCAAGAAGAGTCTTTTTACTGCTTTGCGGCGCTTTGCTTTGCTTTTCTTGTGTCTTTCTTCCTTGCAGATAGAATGAATAGGTGGGCGTGGGTGGGTGTGGATGGGTGTGGATGAGTTGGAATAAGAGGAAGAGAGGAGTTGCGTTGGGTTGAGTTGGGTGGAGTTGAGAGGGGTGGGAAGAGGAAGGGGAAGAGGGAGAGGGGAAGGGGAGGTAGAGGGGCAGGGCAAAGGGAGGTAGACAGAAGGACTAACAATATATCATTGAAATGACACTTCCATACCCATTTCATCATCACCATCATCGTCTTTCTTGATATCCTCAATTCCACATCTAAAGTTCCCACCTCCTCTTACACAGTTACAAAAAGGGCTAACCTATTTCGCTCCGTTAAGGTAACCTCCGAGTTGATCGAGCGGTACAACACGTGATAAGCCACAAATAAGGTGGGTGGGTACAAAACATTCCTCTCCCTCCCGTCGTTCATCTTCAAGAACAGACCCTCCCTCAATCATCGCCCTAAAGACACTGGACTCCTTTACTTCACCAATATATAAGAATACTATTTCAAATCCTGCAATACGTAGGTTTGAATTCTGCTCTGCTCTCAACGCCAAATACCAACCAACGACGTAGCAGCAGACTTACCAACATACATCCATTATTTGCCCTCCTTTGAAGAGGGAGGGGCGTAGCGTACAGTTTTAAGGTAGGTAGTTTGTTGTGAGGAGGCAAGCCGCGGGACACGAGGGTTAGAAGTAATCGTTGTTCTGGTTCGACATGCGCCTGGGATGATGGCGTTTAAATCTGTGGCGTACGGTTCATGATTCTACATGTCCCTCCCTCTCTGTGCTGCATCCGATCCGTGGCTTATGGATATGAAGGGGGATAGATAGTAGGCGCGCCTGCCGCGCGCGATGGATGGATGGGATTTTGGAATGAGGGGGGAGGATATGAGTGTGGATTCTACTGGACTGAGGCATCTCACGGTGCAAGAAAATCAGACTGGATCGAAGTTGCGTCGATTGTGGTTGAACTGTCGGAATATTTTGACTTGTAAATGTAAACAAAGAGATAGAGAGGACCTCAGCTACCTAACCAAAGCGACAGGTAGCGCCGGGCTAAGGTAGGTTCGCCTACCGAGCGCGTTGTAGTGTACCTTCGTACCTGCAGAAGCGAATTTCAGGCGCTCACTTAACCTCCACCATTCCTTCCTTCCCTCTCCGTCCCCTACCTACCTTATTTATGGATGCTATACTGTCCTAGACAAGACTAGATATCCAACACCAACAACGACTAAATCAAGAACCCTCTCACCGAATATCAGCTACTTATTGGATATTCCATTTGCATTGCGTCGCAACGCCAGCTCTTCAGCTGACGAGTGCGTCCATGTCACCAACAAACAGAGCCTCCCGCGTGGGCTGTGGAAACAGACTTGAGGGGCCCGCACAAGTGCTGTATGTGCAACGACCCGGTAATGTATCTACGATAAATAAGAAGGACGTGAGTCTGAATTACAGCATCATATGCCGGTACCCGGGAAAATTGAGGTGAGACGAGACTAGATGGCTTTGGATCGGATCTGATGGGATCTATCATACGGAAAATCAAACAAATATACGAATGAAGAAAGAATTGACGGGAAGGCGGGAAGTCCCTAGGTGATTTCTGAGTCACCAAGACGTGTGCTGAAGTCAGCCTTGGGCGTTGGTCATGTTTTCATATGCGAGTGTCAGTTGAGGCTTTGAAGGTCGGATTTTGGCCGACTTCGCCTGCTTGTCCGGCCAAATTTGAGACCGTTGTTTCTTCGTATTATTTTCCTTCTTGGAATTTTACATGATGTTACAAGGGAAAGATACCCAATTGCATTATTTTTCTTTCTTTCATGAACCTGGCTGTCTGTCGGTGAGAAGATGAGAGGAAATCATCATGCGATGTGGCGAGGTGAGTGCCTGTCTTGCAAACAGAACCCCTACAAGAAACCCCGTTGGTATCAAAGAAATCACACTTTATGAGAAGTCAGGACACAATTCTGCGGGAAGCCGTCGCAGTACTGATGTGAATTGACACCAATGCAGTCAGGCTTAGATCCCCTCAAAAGAATATTTTGGAATAATTGGCTAGTGAGCCTAGTGTATACTCATATTTCTTGCAGAAACCTTGTCTGGTATGCCTCGAGGGCCTCCTTGGTGGCCCTTCTTTAGGCTTGCCAGAACTTTCTAGCCTTAGCCACAGGCACATGCACAGGCACAGGCACAGGTGTTCTTCATCTCTCAGCTGGGCAACCAATATCGCTGGGGTTTCAGCGAACTGCTCCTCCCTGAAAGCCATATAAAGTCTCCACAGCCCTCAACTTGACAGCTCTCTTCTCATCGCAAAGGAACACTGCCTGCGAACTTCTTCAATCTGCCACAAACAGTTGAGTGCATCACTTAGCTTTCCACTTTCTGGCCAACAAGAATCAAAAATCTGCAAAATGTCAGAAAGTGCAACTCCCGCAGAAGTCATGACCCCTGACGGCCAAGACGTTGAGATGAGTACGGAAGATGGAGGTATTAGCAATACCTCTTCATTGGAAAATCTGCAAACTGATGAGCAGAGACGCATCCTTGATATGGTGAGGAGCTAATGATACATACCATCCTTGAAGTGATTGCTGATATCTTGGATCAGGTTGTGCAAGTCCGAAAGTGTGGTCTCGATGGCAACTTGTCCTTACCCCAGCTTGTTGTTTGCGGCGATCAATCGGCAGGCAAGAGTTCAGTACTCGAGGCTTTGACCGAAATTCCCTTCCCTCGAAATGATAACCTGTGTACTCGCTTTGCCACAGAGATCAGTCTTCGACGTGCCAATACCGAGTCGCTCACCATCAAGGTCAACCCCGATAACTCGCGACCAGCTCTTGAGAAGGAAGCGATCAAGAAGTTCGAGGAGTCCATCACTGATTTCAGCCAGCTTCCTCGAATCGTTGATCTGGCCATGGCTGTCATGGGTATCTCCAAGGGGGGTGAATGGGATTCCCAACCGCGAGCTTTCGCACGAGATGTTCTCAGCATCGAAATTAGTGGACCCAAGCGGCCACAGCTTACGCTTGTTGACATCCCTGGTCTCATTGCAACATCTACTAAGGGAGTCACCAAAGCCGACGTCGACATGGTTACAGAGATCACAGACTATTACATTGCGCAGCCCCGAACCATCTGCCTTGCTGTGGTGTCTGCGACCAACGATTACGCAAACCAGAAGATCCTCGATAAGGTCAGAGATGTTGATCCAAATGGAGATCGTACTCTTGGTATCATTGCCAAGCCCGATGGACTCGCGCCTGGCTCAGGCTCTGAGCTTGCATACATTGGTCTTGCACAGAATGAGGACATTTTCTTCAAGCTGGGATGGCATGTTCTGAAGAACCGAAAGTTCGAGGAGACTAGCTTCTCCATCGCCGAACGCAACTTGTCTGAACAGGCTTTCTTCCGCAAGTCGAACTTCAAGCAATTGCCTAAGGACACAGTTGGAATCGAGGCGTTGAGACGTCGTCTGAGTCTACTTCTCTTCGAGCATATCAAGCGAGAACTCCCGCAACTTCGCGAGGATCTTGAAGAGCAGCTGCAGACCACCAAGAATGATCTCGCCCAAATGGGCACTCGTCGCTCGACTGCCACCGAGTGCATGGTATACCTGTCCCAAAGCAGTCTGAATTTTCACGAAATCTGCAAGGCGGCTGTTCATGGGCATTATGAAGGTGGGTATTTCCAGAACAACATCGATCCCACATTTTCTCTCGAATCTGCTTCCACAGTTGCCAGAACCAGAGCCGTCGTCCAATCGTTGAACATGACTTTCGCAGAGACAATGCGTTTGAAGGGTCACAAATTCCAAGTCAACATGTCCGACGATGCCGGAGAGGAGGAACTCGATGACGATACTCATCCTACTCCTCCAACAAATTCAAAACCTTCTGGTCCCCGCAAATTGTCGAAGAAGGAAGCTCTTGACTGGGTCGACAAAGCCATGAACAGAACTCGGGGCAGGGAACTTATCGGTAGCTACAACCCCCTGCTCATCGGCGAGCTTTTCTGGGAGCAATCCTCAGCTTGGAACAAACTTGCGCTTGCACACGTCGAGTCTGTAGCAAAACTTTGCAGTCGTTTCCTGAAGCAACTCTTGCGAGACAATTTTCCCAGAGATGTCGAGTCCAGAATTTGGTCTTTTAAGATTGAGGAGGAACTAAAAGTCCGTAATCGCAGGGCCAACGAGGAGCTGCAGAAGCTGGTTGATGATTTGCGGAACTATCCGATCAATTACAACCATTATTACACTGATAGCATTGCAAAGCGCCGGCAGCAGAGGGAGACGGCGCTTTTCGAGCAGAGCGTCAACGCTGCTACATCTGCCGGTACGGACAGACACCACAACAATGTGACAAATATCGATGTGTCACAGGCGATTCGAAATTACACCAAGAAGATTGATCCCAACATGAATAGATTCAGCTGCGAAGAAGCATTGGATTCTTTGTTCGCAATCTACAAGGTAGCTCATTCTCCTAAACCTTCCTGCCAATGGCCATCCTTTGTTACACTTACCCCAAATACTTCGATAGATGTTCTAACAACGCACAGGTCATGCAAAAGACATTCATCGCTAACGTCACCACTCAAGTCATTGAGCGCCACATTGTCCGAGGCCTCGAATTGATCTTCTCACCCGTCGTTGTCAGCAGCCTTGAGCCCGCTCAAATTGAAGCTCTTGCCTCTGAGCCAGCTGCTTCAAAGCATCACCGCGAGCATCTCGAGGAACAGATTAGGAAGTTGGAGGAAGGCCATGAGATCTTCAAGAGCGTCATGTGAGGTTGATACTGTGTGGAAGGGTGTTGAATTTGGCTGGTTTTATTCATGTCGGGCAGTTTTCTTGTTGTCTTTTGCCTCTAGTTTCGAGGCCGGCTTGCTGTAGTCGTGCTTCTATCATTGTTCCTTTCAAGCATCTCATATCTACATTGGCGAGACTAGGTATGGATGAGCATTTGAAGAAGGGTTTCAGCTCGTGCACTGCCAGATGGGCTGAGTTTGGTTTAGTAGGTTCCAGAGCTGTAAGGAATTAGTCTCCCTATCAGTTCCCGCTTTCATGCCTTTTGATAGTTTAAATTCTTTCGAGACTGAATGTCATCTTCTTCGGACCCTTCTCTGACATTGAGCGCCCTTGTTTTAGCAACCAAAATCGTGATAAGTTCTTCTATATTTTCTTCGTGTAAACATTTGCCGAGTCTAGGCAGACACAGCTTGGCAACCACCCCCACCTGGCTCGTAAGCGAACGGCACAGCTAGACTTCTCATAAGCAAATCCCTAACTCTATGTTTCTCCCTTCCATCCTCCCATGAATCGTCGAAATTTCTACCCAATCCTCTAGCTCATATCATCCATGCCCTACCATGGCCCGAACAAAACAAACAGCTCGCAAATCCACAGGCGGCGTTGCTCCCCGAAGGCAACTCGCTGGCCTTCACCGTTCAAACTACCACTCTCTCAAATACCCAAACTTTCTATCCCAGCCATATACCGGGGCTTCAGACCCCATCAATCCTAATCCAGCATCCGCTTCAGGCGCTCAGGAAAAAGTTCTCTCGACTCCAGATCTTCTCATCATCATTCTATCTCAGCTTCCTCACTCATCATTGCTCAAAGCCAAATTGGTCAATAGAACATGGGCTAGTCTTTTCGAGAATGTGGAGATCCAAGCTGCGAGGTTTATGAGTCCGAGACCGAAAGGATCGGCGGAGTATGCGGAGAGGTATTCGGATTTGGTGATGGGTAGATGGGCTGAGTTTTGGTTGAGCGGCGAGGCTTCAAAATATGAGGACGAAGCCGATGAGGAGAACTTTGCCAACGAAGATACGAGCGAAGAGGAATCTGATGAAGATAAAGGAGGATCAAGCAAAGCTGCTTCATCTAAGGCCTCCCTTGTGAAGAGACATCATCCCAGAGAACGCATCGAGAAGGATCGCCGAGGTCGAACAACCATCGAACTCCGTCTCTCAGACTACACCGAGACCCCTCCTCACCCCCAACAGTTGCGGCAGCTCTTCTTTTGCCAACCACCCATATACACCCTAGAGATCGTCCAACAGCTCAGCAGACGTGGCAACTCCACCCTCGAATTCCGCACTACCATCCACCGTCCCAACGGTATCACAATGGGCTTCCTCTACGACGCAGTAAAATACTGGCATGAAGTCGAGTGCAGCTCAGTCCAACTACTCTGGGATAGGAAGACCGGAGATCTGGTGGACAAATGGAATTACTATGTTGATGGGGGAAGTTTTAAGAGCGAGGATAGGGATGGGGCTGGGGATGGAAAAGATACGCCGTGTGTAACGATTGCGGGAAAGACGAGTGTGGGGTGTGGACAGTATGGAGGGCTCACGTATGCGAGTTACTCGTCTCCAATTGGTAATGGTATTGTGAGGAAGTCGAGGAGGAGGTTTATTAGGAGTGGTGATGAGATGGTGGGGTTTGAGATGTCGGAGCCGAAGGTTATTAGTTCTAGTTTGGGCTTTCTTTTGGCTGCGATGGAGGAGGAAGATCGAGATGAGGCCGAGTAGGATCAGCGAATAACGTTAGTGGACCGAAGCAAAGCGTGAAATAAATATTGTTCTAGCAATCACTTCTTTTCTAAGTAGAAGAAAGCTAAAAGACATCATATTTGAAACTGTCTTCTCTTGCGCAAGGTCTTCATACGATCGTACCTAGTTAATACAGGCTGCTCGACGGTCTACATTGGTAAAAAGTGCACCAAATTGGAAGGTAAATTGCCCTGATTTTCCTCCTCGACTCTTCTTCATGCTTCAAAGAAATCGAAAATCTGACTTTGTCAACTATCACAGTATGTCCATTCAACCTAGGTTGCCTGAAAATCATTGGTGATGGTCATGGCGGGGATCCCAAGAGTGGGGTAGAAGCTTCCCCAGTGGACTTTAATCCACTCGCCTCTTCTACATGCTGACAGGATGACGAGTAGCTGCATGCATACCCTGAACTATCATTTGTTGATTCGTGCTGAAACGATCAGAGGCTTAAATCATCACCAACACCTGCTATAAGCAGGCTAGCCCGGAATGCTAGGTCCAGGCACCTGAAGAATGTGGAATTGTTAATGAAGCTTGAACCAACGTCGACAAAACATCTTTTAGCATCATTTTTGGGCGTGAGTTCTATCTGTTAACGATATGTTGGTTCCAATTGTAGCGTTACTGGCTGTGCCAGTCGTACTAGCGAATTTCCCGCCACCGCTGAAGGATGTGAAGACGTTGAAGTCGAAATACCACGAAGGGGTGACAATATCGTATAAGAAGGTATGATTCTGTTATTTGCCCCGATCAGGATTCAATTGACACAGAGATAGCCAGGCTTATGCGAGACAACACCAGGTGTGAAAAGCTACAGCGGTTATGTCCATCTTCCACCCGGGCTGCTGTCAGACATCAATGGAGAATCCCAAGATTATCCAATTAACACGTAGATTTCCTCTTCATTTTCCATATTCAGGATCTGACGTAACATTTTAGATTCTTCTGGTTCTTCGAAGCCCGGAAAGATCCCCATAATGCCCCTCTCTCAATCTGGCTGAACGGTGGTCCTGGAGGTTCATCTCTGATGGGCCTTCTCCAAGAGAACGGACCCTGCTTCATCGGTCCCGACTCCAATTCCACGATTCTGAATCCCTGGTCCTGGAACAACGAAGTCAACATGCTGTATCTCGACCAACCAGCCCAAGTTGGATTTTCCTACGATGTCCCTACAAACGTGACCGTCAACCTCGCCGCCGAATCAGAAGACCAAGTCATCCACGCTGTCAATTTCACTGATGGCGAAATTCCCAGGCAAAACAACACCTTCTTCACGGGTACCATGGGAAGTCAATCACTTACCAAAACAGCAAATTCCACGACTCATGCTGCTCATGCGCTGTGGCATTTTGCGCAGACGTGGTTCACGGAATTCCCTGCTTACAAACCACATGATGACAGGATTAGTCTGTGGACAGAGAGTTATGGCGGGCATTACGGGCCTGGATTCTTCAAGTTCTTCCAAGAACAGAATGAGAAGATTACGAATGGGACGATTAAAGAGAAGGGCACGCATCATCTGCACCTTGATACATTGGGGATTGTGAATGGGTTGTTGGATACTATCGAGCAGTTGCCTGCATATTTTGAGATGGCGTACAATAATGTTTGTTGTCTGGTAGACTCTTGACATGTTGATTGCTGACTTGAGGTAGACGTATGGTCTCGAGCTGATCAATAAGACGACGTATGAAGAGGGTATGCGCGGTTGGTTCAGACCCGGAGGCTGCAGAGAGAGGACATTGAGGTGTCAGAAACTCGCAGTTGAAACCGATCCAGACTGGAGAGGCAATGTGCCTTCGGTAGTGAAGTGTTTCGATGAGGTGGCACAGGATTGTGCCACCATCATGGATGTTGCGAAGGACATCACTGTGAGTTCAATCACGCTGCCAGAGAAACACATGTGCTGATTCAGTTGTAGTGGGGTTGGTACGATATCGCCCATCCTCACGCAGATCCTACTCCAGAGCCATGTAAGTCTCATACCCCTTCAGTATCATTATATCTCAACTGACAATCGACAAGACATGCTCGGCTACCTCACCCAACCCTGGGTCCTCGAAGCCCTCGGTGTCCCAGTAAACTTCTCCTCAGCCTCCCCAGCAGTCTACTTTGCCTTCTTGGGAACACATGACTGGGAGCGTGGCGGCTCAAAGGAAGCAGTTTCCTACCTCCTCGAAAGTGGTGTCAAAGTCCATATGGTCTACGGCGATCGCGATTATGCCTGTAATTGGCTGGGCGGAGAAACTGCTTCGCTCGCTATCCAGTACTCTGGAATCAAAGAGTTCAAGAATGCGGGATATGCGCCGATCTTGGGATCTGAGGGAGTTGGTGGGTTTGTGAGGCAGTATGGGAACTTTTCGTTTTCGAGGGTTTTCCAGGCGGGTCATGAAGGTATGTTCTCTCTCCCTTCTAAGTGCTAGACTTGTCATACGAGAGCTGATCGAAATACTTCAGTGCCGTGGTATCAACCCGAAGTTTCCTACAATATTTTCATGCGCGCCATGTTCAACAAAGACATTGCTACCGGTATCCTTCCTGTTTCAGACGATTTGACAACTATTGGTCCCTCATCAACGTTCCACATCAAGAACGCAGTGCCCACAGCTCCAGAGCCGAAATGCTATATCTTGAATCCGGAGACATGTACGCCTGAGCAGTATGCTGGAGTCAAAGATGGGTCGGCTATCGTGAGGGATTTCTTTGTCGTGGGGAGTGTGAGGGATGGAGGGGTTATACAAGTGGGAGGAGAGAATGTACAAAATATTCTGGAGGATGTCGGACAGTTGGAACTTTAGACTCGGTAAGAGGTTGTAAGGTAAACATCAGGCAATAAGATGTTGCCAATGCTTCGGCGGCTTGAAGAAGCTTTTCCAAATGCTTACCTCCTCGGTATCTTTGAAGCTCCACAATTAGGGGTCCAAAATGATCTCCGATATTCTACGCTTCCGCTTCTTATCACTTTCATGCGCTTTTTCTCAATCCCTTTTCTTCTCGAGTCCACCTCATATGTAACATGTGGTTACATCGCAGGTACAAACCCTCGAATCCACCTATTTCGAGGAAATTGCCTTATCGATGCAGATCAGTTTCGAAACTCAGCCATACGCCTCAAAGGATTCGCTTTTCAGCGATCCACTCCCCTGTCGTGTTAGGCGCGCTTGTGCCCTGAGACCCCTGGAATTATATGCATCAGACCCTGTAAATGGGGCTGTTGCGGCACAACTAGGCACAGATAGGAACGCCAAGCTGCCAGCCAACAGACCAACATCCACTGCGCCTGCCCGCGATGCTCCTCATATTCCGAGTCATCCCATACCACCACACTTTTTCTTGTTCTCTTGGATCGATTCTTGGACTTGTCTGAACTCCGAGTCTTCGCCCAAGTTTTTGGCTTGAGGCTTTTCAACATGGCTTCTCTTTTCCTTGCACGTGGTCTCCACTCTTTGATCGCAGCAAGAGACACCACACTGGGTTCGAACATCCCGTGGAGTGGGATAACGAAGAGAAACGAACCGTCTGCGATTGGGATGGCTGGAGCAATAATTCTATGGCTTTTGATCATCTGTGTCTTGATACCGGCCTTTTTCTTCGTGAGCATCCTCTTCTTCTTTACCGTATTTGTACGGGATGTCAATTCCTGAGCTCGGTAACTAACAGTTCACAGATCGTCTATACTCTCGACAAGCTTGTTTCTACCCTAGCTATCGTCGAAGCTGATAGCCCTCCCGAATATGAACTCGTTGCTGTCAAAGAAGCCAACGGCCCGGAGGTGGAAAAGGTCACTGCGGGTAGCTCTTCGAAAGATGTTACAATCGCAGACACCGTCAGCGAGTCATCTTCATCTTCTTCGCAACTCATGCCGGACGAGACTGCTGGCCTCCCTTCAACTCCCTCAAAGCCAATCACTTCATCCCTCTTCGCTACAATCCGCTTGATTCGCTCATCAGCCAACGGTATGTTGAAAGCATATAGATGGCACTTCGCACACAACTCTATCTGGCTTTTGGCCATCATGTTTATATCGGGAATTCCATATATGCAGGTACTCCCTGCAATGATCATCGCTTCTTTCGCCACAACCAAAATCGAAACAGCCTGGACCCACGCTGTGCTCACTTCTCAGCGCGACGGCGATATGTTCAGAAAGTTGCCCAGTCATTTCACTATCTTCAAAGCAACTGCCATACCCCTGACTGCCAGGGCTGTCCTCACTCAGGTCGTCCATACTATTTCGCTTCTCATCTTCGGCGAGAGAACCGGAAATGTGGATCCCGTGGGAGTTATACCAACATTTGAGAAAGGTGGAAGCATCATGGTGATATCCATGTTTTGTATCACTTATTTTACGCTCAATGCTTGTCTGTTGATTCCCGTGGAAGTTGTGTTGGTTCGAACACGTGCCACCAGTAAGAACCTTTCGTCTTCCGATTATTACTTTCCCACCTCAAAAAAAAATCTGCCCTCTTGGCCTATTCGTGTTCCATAAATGCTAATTCTCTTTGCTACAGTGCTCGCAGAGGATGTCACCACCATGGTCCAACTCGACTCTTCGATCCGATCGCAGACTGTGGAGGACATCGGCTTCATGTCATGGCTGCACGTCTGGCGAACATTTTCTCGTGCTTCGTGGATTCGAATCATCAAAATGAACGCGAAGGTATTAGGGATGACTATTGCAACCGAATCTGTTGCTGTAGGGATCGTCGCTGCCCATATCTTCATCATCAATGCTATGACATAGGCATTAGAGTGGGGTATTGGAGAGGGCAAGCGAGCTCGATGTAAATCGAAGGCTTGGCGAAGGAGGATGCTGAGGAGATGGAGAAAGGATCGTGGCAATTGCGATTCCTCTAATATATATGATGCCTGAGTGGAGGTTGGTCTAGCCTCATCACATAAACTTGAATTAGTCATGTAAGATCACTGTAACCACGCCCTGAAGACTCAATCGCTGCGAAACTTGCTTGTAACCATAGCCTTGCTGACTCGGCACTGCGTTTGTGTCCCACTCGGATCACTTCTCCGCAGGCTCCGCTGTAGTATGCCTGGTTAAAAGTAGACTGCTACTAAAGCGAGCCGTGCCACTGGCGAAAAAACATAGCCACGAGGACCCAATCGTTGCGAATTCTCTTTGTACTGTAGTCCTTACCCTTGCTAACTTGGTACTGTATTGCGTCCCTAGGATCATCACAGTGTGACTGCGCTGCAGGATGCCTAGCTAAAAGTAGACTGCCACTGAAGCGAGCTGTGCCATAGAAGAGGAAACATACCAAAGTCACGAGCACCCAATCGTTGTACACTCTCTTTATAGTCCTCAACCTTGCTAACCTGGTACTGCAGTTGTGCCCACTCAAATCGCTACAGTGTGACTGCACTGCAGTATGCTCGGCTAAATGTACACTGCCACTGAAGCGAGCTCTGCCACAACCGACGAATCATACCAAGGTTGCGAGACCGAAAAAGACACCTGCATATACTCGTTTCTTTGATAAGGGTTTGATTTCTCGTCTGATAACAATGAAATCAGTCCTGGTATCTCTCCTTGATGTTTCATCATACTCAGCGCAACCTATGTCCCGTCAAGGCAGTTTTCAAATAGAATGTCCTTATCATGAGCCGTCACTCTAACTATGACTTCAACTTATAAATGGCACAAAGGAAGTGTTCTCGACAGCTGTCAATCCAGGCATACTTCTTCGTGTTGTGGGTTCAACAACAAGGAAACATCGCTCAGCATACTAAATATACCCACATCCCAAGTTTCGCTCAGGGTACTTGAGGTGACTCGCTCATCATCAACAAAGAGAATGAAGAAATAGCTGCCATGTTTGGCTTTGCCCTTCTGATCCTAGGATTTTGATCCCGACATACGCCTATCCCGATTCTCACATAGCCTCACACAACAAAGACAACTTCAACCAAAATATCCCAAGCACACGCGAGTCAGTACCCTCAAAGAACATGAAAATGGTATAAAAATGCTGCAAAATTCCGAAAGTGAAATATCTACCAAATTCATCAAACTCCTCAAAACTCCTCAGAAATACATTTCATCCGATTAACATCTCTAAATCAATTCAAGGAAGCCAAACTGCACTGGATCGACAAGCTTTTCAGAAACACCAATCATGTGCTCCTGGATCCAGACGAGCTGCACAATCTGTGGCAAAATCGTTTCAATCGTACCCCGCGAATGCATCAACAAGGGCAGTCCCAGCCATCCCTCCGGTAGGGACACCGTCGAAGTAAAGGTTCATGGCTGTGGAATCGATGGCTGTGTAGTTCCTTGAGCGGAGAAAATTGTTTGATGTACGGAACACTGTTAGAAATGGATAGGAAGGGTGAACATAATGCTTTTTTTTTCTTCTTTTCTTAAGAAGTTGTTATTCGAACTTCTTGTTGGGAGGGGTTATTTATAGGGTACAGGATATTATTGGACGGATTGGAACGAAACGCTCATTACGCATAATCTTTAGATCGGGTCATTGCTAGAGGGTTGGAATCGAGGGCGCTGGGGATGCTATTGGAAGTACAAGGAACTTAACGCTCGTTAAACATACTTCATAATTCAAGTTTCTTGACTCCAAATTTTTAATAAGTGATCTAGATCTCCAGGGTGCTTTTCTGGCACGGTAATTGATCTGGTATATGCGTCTTGCTCAGCTATGTCTCATGGTCAAACAGTAAACTCCGGACTGACACGTCATTGTCGTCGGACTGAGCAATAGGCGAGCTCGATTAGGACCTAGGGGTCTCAGGAATGTAGATAAAATGGGGTAGCGGGGTAATTGTTGACGTTTGAAGCGAGTTTGCTCTGTGTTCCGCTTCGACGACCAACAAACCTGTCTTGCGCGTACTTCCTCTCAATTTGTAGCTGTGATCTGGTTTCAATTGATGACAACAGAAACCTGACGGACTCCGAAATATGATTACGCTTGATCTGTGACGCAACACTCACTTCTACAACAGACTTAACTTTGACAATCACATGGACACAGGCACGAGCCCCATATTTAATGCATACATCCGCGCATAGAAAAGGGTCCTCAATTCTGAGCAACATATCAGTTTATACATTACAATGTCTTCCAACTTTCCCTCACACCAATCTTGACTCCCACCTCGCATCTACAAAGGCGGCGCATTCGGATCCTCCAAACACTGATCAACCCTCATCAACTGCTTCCCCGTCTTCCTCGCAATCTCAATAAACTGCGGCAAATAGCTCACAGTACTCTCATACAAGTAATGCATCACCACCAGATTCCCGCCCTTATTCACATCCGCCTGAAAATTCTCCAGCTGCTTCTCAGGCGTATCAGTCGCAGCCCACAACCAATCCTGCACATCCACACTCCAAGCTACGAACTTACTTCCTGGAAGCGTAGCAGCAAGGCGTTGTCGAATCCGAGCACCTTCTGTGCCGAATGGTGGCCGGAAATATTTAGATGTGATGCCGAGGGTTTTGGAAACTGCGGCGATGTCTTGCTTGATTTCCCAGTCGATGGCGGCGAGTGAGGGGAGGCCTTCGAGTGGTGGGTGAGTGTAGCTGTGGTATGCGACTTGATGACCTGCTTTGAGCATGTTTTTGTACACGTTTGTCAAGTTCGTGGAGGCGTCGAGGAGAGGGGCTCCGACGGTGAAGAATGTTACTTTTATGCCAGCGGCTGCAATGGATGAGACGACCCGCTGGGCGTACTCCGGTGAGCCGTCATCGATGGCGAATGCGAAGCTGTTGGGGCGTGTGCATGCGAAGACTAGAGGAATGGTGGGAAGCTTGCTGGGTACGAGGAAACCCAATGGTACGGATTTGACGATCTCGATTTTGGTGATCGTGGTCGTGGTGCTGGTGTAGAAACCTTTGAGAGAGAACCCAATCACGACGGCGCGGTTGATGGAGAAGTGTGAGATTGGAATGTAGATGTCTGTCTTGGCGCTGTTGGAGTACCGAGATGCTTCAACAGAGTCCCAGGTGTAGGGATAGGGATTGATATCTGGGTTGCATGTTGGATTGTGCTGTTGCATGGCAATCGTGAATGCGGGGCTGCCAGTGTACGAAATGTGCACATAGCTCTTGTCATACGAGCGAATATCACTGCATCCGCTGGAGATCTGTGTATAGTAGGAGAGATCCGCATTGCCTTTGGTATTGATCGTGAGTTTGCCTGCAGTTCGCTTGAAGAGAGCTGGGTCATCTCCCCCGTGGTAGAATCCAAGGTTGTTGGTATCGGCAGATGTAAAAATATCAATCACATACGCTGATGGTCCAGTTGTCACAGGGATCGTAGATGTAGGCTCAACAACCGGGACTGTAGTTGGAATGGGATATGCTGATCCAGTTGACCCACAATAGAAGGAGATTGGACCAATTGTGACGGCACCACTCAAGCCCGAGAACAACAAAGAGACCAGGTGGTCCGCATCCAGACCCGGAAACTTTGAGAATGGGATAGTGTAGTATTTCTCAGTTCCATCAAAAGTCCAGCCAAGATCCGTTGATAAGAGATCATTCAGAACTGGATTGTTGCTGGAGCAGTCTCTCGCAGTCTGTAACTCAACACCCATCGTGAAGCCATTTGGTGCCTTGATCGTCATGCCAATTCCTCCGTAGATTCCAGTAGTCTTTGAACAGCCAAGCATAGTATACCAGTAAGAGTTTCCACCAGAAGCTGGAGTGAGGGTAAGACGGTTGTTGGCAACAATCACTGAAGTCCCTGTATCAGCTCGTCCAGATACCGGAGCCATAGATCCATCATCGGATGATGGAAGAAGCATCGCATTGTAGAAGAGGAATGTTAGTCGAGACTGGGAAGCAAAGTCATCAACCAGCATATTTGTGCAAGCTCCTGGTGGAGCTGAAGTTCTGGTTGTGGCTGGTTTACTGGTCGTGGAAGTGCTTGGTGGGAGACTAGTGGGTTTGGTGTTGGCACAAACAAGCTGGATCGTTCCGATCTCCCAAGGACCGTTGATACTGAAGGATTCGAAAAGGATACTCTTGATAGCATTTAGGTTTGCACCAGCAAATGAGCTCAACGGGACAGTATACGTTTGGGTCGCTCCGGTGATGCCTGTCAAAGATTTATAATAGCTCTTGTATGTCGAAGCCGAACATGTCGTCGAGGTCTGCAGCTCGAGCTGGAAACTTGCGCCGGCTGGGCCTTTGATTGGGAAAGTAACGGCATCGTATTGATCGGTGGTAGCTTGCTGGCAACTGAAAGTCGTATAGAAGTAACTATTTGCCTTGCTCGTGAAAGTGATCTTCTTGTTTGCGACATCAGCTTTGATATTCGTTGTTGTTCCATCATCTGGCTCAAAATTAGTGGGGTAATTTGCAGGTCTACAAGAACCCACCACTCGTCCATTGTCCAAGAGAGTTGAGGTGATTTTGATAATTGGCATAATTATCTACCAGAAGGTTTGATGTACAGGCTGAATTCGCAACCCGGGTGAGACCGAGTGTCTTGAGTAGCCATGAGGAAAACAGCATAATTGCAATTGAGCGAGTGTGGGTAAAACGAAAGAACGTCGAGCACGAATGAACGTGTCGTACAATAACTAGAAATGAAACAGCACAAGGGTAGTTCAAGAACTCAGTAGTCATGAACCATGAGAGAGATAGGATGAAAGAGAAGTGAGGAGCCCTGGCTTTAAAGATATGCCAACACCTACCAGCACATCGTCCGATGTCTCTAGCCTGCCGGGAAATTTTATCTTGCCTAAGCTTCCGCACTTGAAGATGTCTGTGTGTTACAAGTGTGCTCGAACATGAACAGCATCATCTTGGGAGGCTTTTGCGATCCCCAAATAGATATGGTGCTGCAAGCCACATCGTGGTAGCTCAGGGGTGCAATAGGCACTGGCCACCTTGGCGGCTCGTCCCCAGGATCGCCACGGTTGATCACCCGAACCTAGCATACAGAAGTTCGCAAGTCGCATGTTGATGCTTACTCGCTCAGTCTCAGTCGAGTCAAATGTGCTTTGCTATCTGGCGTTCTAAGCATATGGAGGACGAAGGGACGATAACTATGTTGGAAATGTCGCGAGTATCGTTTTCTCTGCTTTGCATCGGTTTTGGTGAAGGGCCGAAGGTGCTGTCGAGGTCGGTATTGACTTTGGCTAGAGGAGATTAATGGTCGTTTAGTTATTCTGGGCGATTAAGTAGCCTGCGCCATCCGCCAGCACATGATTTAGGGTAGGGGGTCTCGCTTAGCTCCATAGCCTGAATAATTGAGTCTAAGAAAACCTTCATGCTGGGGCTCTGGTTTGAACGGGCAGTGCTATCTCTGTCCTATCTGATATTCCTTGACGAGTTCCGTCTCTCTGATCTCCGGTGACCCGTGCCTCTTTCCTATGGGTTGCTCGGCGAATGGAACAGCGCCGGTCAGTCTGCTTATTTACGAGTAAACATGGATATGCTACATCGTTGCACCTGTCAAATGACACGACCTCGAATTGGAGATGGCGACATAAATTAGAGCTCACTGGATTACGCGACTTTCCCTCTCCCGCTTCTTTTATATGTCCATAGGTTTGAAGGTCTTTCACCTCAAGCGAGGATCCTCGGCTGAAACTTCCAAACACTCAAATCACTATACTATGCAACGAACTGAGAAACAATAGCTTTCTCCAGCAACATGAAACAGTAAAATGCTTTTAAATAGTAGCATGATTAGTAAGGGATTTTCTGAGATCCAGTGGCGTTCTAACAACAGGATAGTCGCTTGGGGTCTACCTTGAAGCGCTCCCCCCGAGAGGCTGCAAATTCTATACTCGCAAGCGCCATTCAATGTTTCAGTGTTTTTGCTAATCCATATGTTTGATCTCTGTTGTTATATACAGGAAGTCGATGGGGGCTTCAGTTTTGAGTAATTTTTTTTTTTTGGCATCATGGACTCAATGCCCCACCAAGATCTCGAGAAAAACATGACAAGCGAGGTGAGACATTACAACCGCGCATATGGAACTATGCCTTGGCATGATTTAGATCTAATTGGATTAAACAAGTTCCGGTTTTGAAGCTGTAAAACACATCAACTCTACCATCAGTTACCAAGTCATTCAATATCCATCCAATGGAAGTTCTGCCCGAGTTGGGCTTCAAGATTTGGCACTTCACCCAAGAACAGCATTAGCTAATCTTTGACGTCTATTTTCTACCCAGGAGATCAGAAATTTACTTGTCGTTCCCACCTTTGATGCTCGCGTGCTTACCCGTCATTTAGCTCAACAGGGTGCTTGCCACTGACGATCGCTTTTCAATTGGTCGACATTCTCCGCAATCGGACAGCGGTCCTCATCAAGGCTTTTATCTAGAGCCAAGTCCCTCGAAAAGCTTCAATTTCAAGCCAAACCTCACAATGGCCTCAAGAACTGAGAGCATCGCTCTGCGTGCCTCCCAACCAGAGGTTGACGTGCAAGAGTCTCACGTGATAGACACGGAACACGATGCTTCTATGCTCGAGCAAGCAGACTCCAGACAACTGGGATCTAAGAGAAAGCGAGCATCTGTTCTTGTAGGCTCAGCAATACTACAATTTTCGATATGGGGTAAGTATATAATTGCGAGACTTCAGCTCTACTCACACCCACAGGCTTTGCAATGAGCTACGGAGTCTTCCAGGAACATTTCACCAGTAATTGGACATTCAAAGGCAACCAAGGAGCAACTGGTGTCATTGGAACAACAACAAATGGAGTCATGTATCTATCCATGCCCTTCCTCTTCGCACTCTTCACCAAACGATGGGCTCGATACCGCCAAACAGCTGCACTCTGCGGCACCATCCTCACGTCACTGAGCTTCCTACTCTCCTCATTCAGCACACAAACCTGGCACTTGATTGCCACTCAAGGAGTCCTTGCAGCTCTGGGTTGTGCTCTGATTTATAGTCCCACAACGCTATCTCTCGGCGAATGGTTCACGAACAGCAATCGCGCCGTAGCGTATGGCGTCGTTCTCAGCTGCAAGAACATCGTCGGGTCATCTTGTCCCTTCCTCATCCGAAACATGCTCGACACATACGGATTCCGCACCACCATGAAAATCTGGGCCGCGATCGTAGCAGGATCCAGCATCCTAGCTATTTTCCTGATCCCTGCCCATCCCTCTTCACTTTCAGGAAGTACACCTCGTGCAAGGAGAATCCCATGGAGCTTCCTCCGCCATCGAACGATTTACATCTACACTGTAGCCATAGTCCTACAGAGCTCTGGATATGGAATTCCGCAGACATATCTTAACACATACGCACACGAGGTCACGCTCTTGTCTCAGACTTCTGCGACGCTGCTGCTCACGCTCTTCAATATCCCTGGGATTGCATCATCGGCTTTCTTCGGTTATTTAAGCGACAATAAGCATTTCCCGCTTTCTGCTACGACAGTGACATCTATCTCAGCTGTCTGCTCTGCGCTTTCAGCTTTCCTGTTCTGGGGTTTGACATCACAGGGAAGTATGGCGTTGCTGGTCCTCTTCTCAATTACTTTCGGCTTCTTTGCTGGTGGGTATTCGGCTACCTGGGGAGGTGTGATCAATGAGCTAGAAAGCGAAGCTACGAGGAGTAATGAGGCGATTGATACGGGGATGTTGTACGGATTGTTGAATGGTGCGAGAGGTGTTGGGTATGTCAGTGGTGGCCTTGCTAGTGTGGCGCTCCTTAAAAGTGGCGACGAGACCTCGATGGGTGGTTTTGGATACGGCACCATGTATGGGCCATTAATTGTATTTACGGGACTCTCGTCGGTCTTTGCTGGGTGGGGATTGTTGTGGAGGTGGAAGAAGGTGCCGCAATTTCTGAGATGGATTTGAGGAGCTTGCTGATACTTGGCGCGACATTTCCGTGAGAAAAGTATTGGTTACTCCGTTGAGGATTAATTGGAGTCCTTTCTTGGTCAGAATCTCGGTTTTGATCTGATGTTTTCCGGAAGACATCGGATATAGTTGGATTTCGAACTTCATGCTTCCGTCGCGGCATCATGGAAATCAGTTCTTGTGATAGGTTCCGGCGGCTTCTGGCCGTACAACATATGCAGCGGCCTAAACGCACTTGTCAATAACATATAGCGGAGGGACATGGTACTTTAGCATCACTTACATGTAGGAATGAAACGACGAGTCATGCAACGCTTTCCTCACACCCACAAGAAACACCTCAATCTCTGGCACAGTCCAACCAAGTCCTTTCTCCATCGGCCTCTTAGCAACACTCATCAGACCATCAGAGATCGCCGTTCTCCAGTACAGGCCGGCAAGTTTGAGCGTCCTATTCTTCGGCCATGTCCCAATGGGGCAGCGCAAGATTTGTTCTTCGATGTTGATGAACCCAGCCGCTTCCATCGTCGCTCGCAATTTCGTCACGCCATTTAAATCGCTTCCGAAACTCGCAACACCATCACGCACATATTCGAGCCATTCACGCACCGCATATGGTCGATTGAGAGACTCGTCGTCACAGTGTGGGTAGTAGTGGAGTTCTTGGAATTCGACCCACCCCCCGGGCTTGGTATGTCTTTAATCGTCAGCATGGAATTCATGTTCTGCGATTATTGTTGTACTTACTTCATCGCTCGTTCCATTAACGCAGCTGGCTTCCTGATAGAGTGGAGAGTATGCCGAACATGGATATAGTCGAAATGGTTTTCGGGATAGATCCATTCATCTTCAAGGTCGTCAACGAGGAATCGAAGGTTCGGTGGCACCCAAGCAGGTTGAATAGGACTCAGATCAATTCCGACTACTTCTGCTGATGGATATGTATCTGCCACTGTGGAGTATTAGTCGTTGCCAAATTAGACTTTACTTACTCCACCGGGGAACCTTACTTTCGATCGCCCAGATCCCAGTCCCGGTCCCTAAGAGTTGTTAGTGGGGCAGACTTAAAGCCGTCTATTGACCTACCTAGGTCGATGATTCTTTGCGGACTGTCTCCAATAGGCGCAAAATGAAGTCTCTGGCCGCACAGTAGCAAAGTCATTGCATGCTTCATGTCATCCCGATTTTGCTCATTCTCATCGTTTGGAAAGGCGTATTGACCATCATGAAACCTGTGGTATCTAATTCCATCCTCGAAAGTATGGTTTCGGATACTGGAGCTGATTGATGTAGAGCTGTTGCTGACTTGATCATCGTCGTATCCATCGTCCTCCTCTTCCGCCCTTGCTTCTTCAGCTTCGATGGGACTGTCTGTTGTCAGAACATTGATGGGTGATCCTGGCGCCAGAGGAGATGTCGAAGGGTCTGGTTTTGGAGACGGCATTGTTTAAATGGATGTGGCACAATCGAAGCAGTTATGATCACGGCGTTCAATGACTGATAAATTGAATAATGAAGTGGAACAGTGAAGCATCAGGTCAAGAACTGGCGATCTGGACGAATTCAAGGGAAAAAGACATGTCGCAGACAAGTTACCGAGCTGACCTATCATCTACATTGTGTGAAGACATTCCCCACCCCCACGTCCGCAACAGGAATACATGACCGGGGAACTCTCCTATCAGACCCGTCTACCTAATCTCGATTCGACGCTCACCCGCCTAAACCCCTTACCTACATCTCATCGACTCCGAGATCTCACCTCGATCACAAACATTCTACAAACAACCCACAGACATCTCCCCGAGATCTGCTGCACGGTACACGCAGCGTAACCATGTCTTCAACAAATCTTGTCGCTCTTGCAGCTTCGCTGCGCGAAGCCCTCGAGTCACCGCTCGACCTGCAGAGCAAGGCTGAGCGGGAGGCACGACTTGAGATCATTGATATGATCCCTGCGTTGAATCGAAAATTGATTGGGGAGGTGCAGACGATTCGCGATATGGCATGGGAGGTAAGTCTTACGCGATGAGATTTCCCTTACCCTGTCAGCGGGAGCCCGGCTGATTGTGTGATGTTCCACAACATACAGTGGCTGAATGTGCTCAGTCTGAAGGCTGTCTCGCATTGGTCGGTAGCGAAACACGTTCCTCTGGATGAGAAGATCTCATATACAGATCTCTCGACCAAGTGCGGATTGGAATCGACAGCTTTGCGCAGATTGATGCGCCATGCCATCTCTAATGGAATCTTTTATGAGCCTGAAAGAGATTTCATTGCGCACAACTCAATGTCTGAAATTCTCGTGAACGATCCGAGAACTGCAGCATGGGTTGAATTGCAAACTGAGACAATTCTGCTTGGTGGTGCTCATCATTGCGAGGCCCTTGATAAATGGCCTGGTTCTGAGAGTAAGAGAGAGACTGGAGTTTCGATCGGATTTCACAATTCTGGTCAAACCTCCCTCTATGAAGAAGTCAAGAAGATTCCAGAGCGAATTCAGAGATTTGGTCTTGCTATGGAATTGTTCAGTTCAGGGGAGGGCTACGAGCCAAATTCTTTAGTTGAAGGATATGATTGGGGTAAGCTGGGTGGAGGTACTGTCGTTGATGTAAGCTACGAGTGGAGATTTTGTGTTTTGGCTTCGAGGCTGAAAGTATCAGGTTGGCGGTGCGAACGGATTCGCAAGCTCAGCCATCTCAGATGCCTACCCAGATCTCAAGCTCATCGTCCAGGATATCGACGTAACAGATGATATGGAAACCGAGCACAAGCGACCGAACATCCAATTTCAGAAGCACGACTTTTTCACACCTCAAGTGGTAAAGGATGCTGATGTGTACTTCTATCGCTGGATCTTCCATAATTGGGGTGATGATGAATCCGTCAAGATCCTTCAGGCTGCAATCCCCGCGCTGAAGCCAGGTGCGAAGATCTTGATCAATGATGGTTGTTTGCCTGCACCTGGAACGGGACATTTGTTTGAGGAGAAAGCTTCTAGGTAAGTTCTCTACTATTATTGCCATCATCTGGGTGCAGTAGTTGATTACAGGGCAGGAATCTTGACATATGTATGATGGTTGCTATGAATGCAAAGGAGCGCGAAGAAGGAGACTGGGAAGCTCTGTTTCAAAAAGCCGATCCCAGGTTCAAGTATCTCGGAGCTAAGAGACCAGAAGGTTCCCGAATGAGTTTGATCGAGGCAGAGTGGACAGGTCAATAGAACTCCTTCCGAGACCCTCTTCTGTGCCGAGGATGGGGAAAGGTGCAGTGAGCACAATGTCGTATTTAGTAATTGTGATTCAATGACTACCTCCAGCGTGTTTCCCAACCCTTACCAAGACAAAACTACATCCTCCAAATCGTATCTTCCTTGGAGGTCATCATCCCACTTGGAACATCGAATTGCGACTTTTCTGTCCATCATGTTCGTGTCCATTTTTTCAATTCTCAACCGCGAACTTTCTGGCACAAAGCCATCCACCATTTCCTCCTCTTCCAGATTAACGAGCCAGCAAGCTACTTTTGCTGCAGCCGCACTATCCCAAAGGCCTTCTCGGCGGGGATGCTCAACAAGCAATTTAAGTGCCTGTTTCCTGATATCCCGATCCCGACTGCGAATTGCAGTTTGAAACAAGCTCGCCACAAAGCCGTCGTCAAATGAGAACACAGCCTTCCGAGATTTGGTACGAGGGTACATCTCTAGCAACTCACGCGACAACTCAACGAGTAAGCGGTAGTGTGGAGTATATTGATCAAATATCAACTCGGACATCTCTTCTGGCGGCACACACATGGGGATTGAACTGACGTACTGGATCATGAGCATTGATGCTCCAAGGAAGTCCTTGCTGCCGGGGTATTCCCTCGTCGCCTCGAAGACTGGTAGGAAAGCTTGATGCCATTTTGCTCTGGCGCCACTATATTCTTCAAACTCTGCTGCTGCGCGTCGGGCAAACTCTTCGCATTTCACTCTCCGCCTTTCTGGATCATCCACTCCGAAATTCATTAGCTCCGCCGAACTAGCCCATTGAGAGTCAACCGGTTGCCATGCGAGTGCTCTTTTGACATGATAGTCGCAATACATCCTGGCTTCCCTCACAGTATTGAACTGGGTGGGCATGGTGCACTTAAATGGTCTCCGTTGTTGAAGCTGAGAAAGGACCCGCGGGTTTGTAATCCGTCTTCTTTGATTGTCCAAGATAACCACGGCTTCTAGACGATCAAAAGTACTCATCAAATCAATGTCGTCGTACGAGCATTGCCGAATGGCGCCGTGTAAATCGGTTTCAGACTCGCACCACCCTCCAGTGGACTTCTGATACAGCAACTCAATGCCAGCCCGAGCTGCTGCAATCGCCCCGTCGTGGTTGCCCAAGTAATTCTCAAAACAAGTCGTCAGGAGACATGATAGTAGAGCATACTTGGTCCATATCCGACCCTTTTGGCCAGGTATGTCCCGCATCAGTTTCAGTGCTTTTCCATAATGTCGAAGGGCAAATTGATGGTGCTTTTTTCGGATTTCCTCTGAGTTCGGAAAGAGTAGGTTGTCGGCTTGCACCTCTTCCATCGTTTCGCTGAGAGCCCCAAGAGCAATTACTGCATGCCGCGCGAAGTCCTCTTCATGGCATATCTGAAGAATGGTCCGTCCCCAGAAGTCAGTGTCAAAGTATCCAGAGAGCTCCATAGCGGCACGATCGTGAAAGACTTTGAAGTACATATGCTCAGTCTCTGTACTGAAAGTGAGGGCTGGACTTGGCGAAGAAATATGCAGCTTCTGAGGTGCCATTGTTCTCTGGAGGACTTCTATGAGCAAGTCTACTGATATCAAGTTCTCGGGCTACAGGGACTTACAGGGGTATAGTGAACGAACTCTAACGTCTGTGATCCGGCGCCCCTCACCGAGCAAACTGATGCTGGCTTCGGTAGCAAGAACGGGGCTTGTGTCTGCGTATGGACCTGTGAAGCTGATTTTCGTACCACATACCCATCGCAGTCGACCCCGAACTTTTCGCATCGAACACACTGTGCAAATTAGTCCAGTGGCCAGCGGTGTCCGAACCCTCTTCACCATCACTTACTGTCGGCTTTCTTTCATCGCACTTGACGTGGCGGATTCTGACTCAATTAAATTACTTATTCTAAACAGAATTCATCAGCTCTTCAAAGTAACCTACTTGCCTGGAGAGACACGTCAGAACTCAAAATAATAAGCTTGGAGATACCCCACAAAGCTTACATGTAAAACAGCCATTCCTAGTTTTCGGTGCGCTTGTCCTGCGCTTCGGCTGGGGACCTGTCTCCATTCTGCGGTGGAGGCCCTTATAAAACAGTCAATGCCGAAGGTCAGAACATGATTAGATGATGAAGGACGCCATGCCACGAAATATATGCCTGTTGCGAACTTGCGGAGGTGGCAGTTGCTTATGTCAGCATGCTCGTGAAAAGAGCCAATCACTTGCCGCCGGACATCACTTCCCGTGCGACCCTTGTCCTGGCGAAGGCATCGAACTAATATGCACTATATTCTCACCGCAGTTTCGCAGCCCCTAAACATCCACTAGATTTTGATATAAAGTGGTATTTGGAGCTCCTCAGTCATCAAGCGGTCGGTTGTGGATCAAGGGAGTCATAGTGATCAGCATAGAGGTCGATGCGTGTTCTCATGGAGATAGCAAATTTCAGCGAGTCATCGCAAGTCTTTTTCCGCCGGGCGGTTGCTGCTGCTTCTGGTTTCTTTGACTTTGACGACACGGGCTTCTTCTGGTTTGAAATACCGCCTTCTGACACGACCCAATTTCCAACACATGGACTCTACTATCTCAGCGTGCGCTTCTTGCTGGCGCGAGATTTGTGCAACAGCTTTTGCTTTCGTGGCCATCATCTTTTTGTAAACCTCGCCGTCCCTCTCGACTTGGAGTTTCTTTCCAGTTTGCACAGGTTTTGGTGTTGAGTACCATTTCCTATATATCAATTCCACCCGCTGTGCAATCCTCTGAATAAATGTAGTTAAGTCTCCTGAGTACATTGAGGCAGCGTTGGATTCTGACTACACGTAGCTAGGGAAAGTGTGACGCCCGCCCGACCCTTTAAGTTGGAGCCGGGGGTACACTACATTATACAGTGGATGCATTGGCTTGGAGTGGTGTGGAATCTGAAGTCTATATGATTATCCACGAATAGGACATCGAGGTTGGCAGTGGAAACAGCCCTCTCGGCATTGACTACGGGGTGGCTCGCTTGGTGCCGGCCCTGTTTACAGGTAAAGTGACTGTGATGTCTGCATATCCACTTGAGGTATCGTGATATCAATCATCTTGCACACATGACGTTCTTAAATTTATTCTCTTACTCGTGTTGACCCTTCGCTCAACGCCTGCAAGTCTCGAAAGAATGACGACCAGTGCCTAACCGGGACTTATGGGAGAAGCGGTTGAAGTCCATAGAACTGCTCATTTCCATGATATCAGCAAATGAGATTACTGAACTCATGGAGCGCTATGTTTTCGTTATCTGAGTAGCATAAGCTGCAACATTTATCAGCTATAGCATTATATATCTCGACATCTCGAGTTTTGGGGGCAAGGTGAGGTCATTGCCGCCTCTGAGAGACTTTACTGATGATCCTGTAACTATACCGGGTCACCAACTTCGTAAAGAGATTGAAACATAAGTTTCAGGGTCGGTAAGCGATTCTTCCTTTATGCTCAAAGTACTTTCGCGAAAGACAACAATCAATGAATATTTTGTATTGACCTTCGCTTAATCTCGCCTCGAAATTAGGCGCAAACTAAAATTTCTACCCCGCCTCCTCGTCTTGATTAACCTTCGGGCCCGAACTTCTTATATAATCAAAGCCGGACCCGTTCTGTCGCTCAGGAATGAAAATGTCCTGATTTGGCGTCATACGGGTATCGGCCTGTGATAACGTGTTGATTATTCATTACTAATCATTTGCATGACAATGTGGGGTTCTTCGGCACGCCAAAGCTTACATACTCAACCTCCTGACTTCAAATATCGGCTCGTGTCTTGGACAGGAGGGTTCAAGTATGAGCTGTGCTGGTAATAGAGTCTTTATAAGACTGGGAAGTAAATCAGTTCTGGAGACGAAGATTGGAGCAACCAGACGAAGTGCCACCCGACTCGCAGCAGTGCAGGAGCTCCGACCTCGATACTTGAGCATCTCATCTCAGGCGCATCGCTATCATCGTCGCGTCTTAAGTACTCAGTCTCGGAATCACAGTATTTCTTCTTCAACAAGATTTCGAGCTATGTCCCGACGTGTCCCAATTGAGTCGCAACAGGTCGACGCCCCTCTGACCTGCTCAGCAACCTTCCTCGTACTCTCCGCAACTCCAACCCCCGAATCCATCAAAACAATCCGCTCCGTCCTCTCCGGCATCAGCGGCCTCGCCAAAAATGTCGCAATTCGAGATTTGAATGCCTCATTCGCATGCACAGTCGGCATCGGATCCTCAGTCTGGGACACCATCACTGGACTCCCTCGTCCTTCCGAATTGACACCCTTCAAGGAAGTCAAAGGGAAGACGCACACGGCGCCTTCCACTCCTGGCGATTTGCTCTTCCACATCCGGTCTGAGCGGAGGGATCTGAATTTCGAGTTCGAGAGACAGCTTATGGATTTGCTTGGAGACTCCGTGAAAGTCGAAGATGAGACGACCGGCTTCAGGTATTTCGACGTGAGAGATCTTCTAGGCTTTGTAGACGGCACTGCCAACCCAGTTGGTCAAGCTGTCACAGAATCAGTGTTGGTTGCGCAGGAAGATGTGTCTACTGAGAGCGGGACTGCCCAAGTGGGAGGAAGTTACATTGTCGTGCAGAAATACCTGCACAATCTCAAGTCCTGGCGCGGTCTCAAGACAGAGCAACAAGAAGCTGTGATTGGACGTACGAAGCTGGATAACATCGAGCTAGACGATGCACCTGAGGGTCAGCAAATGAGCCATAAGAGCTTGGCCACTGTTGAGGATGCGGAGGGGAATGAGCACGATATCCTGAGGGATAATATGCCGTTTGGGAGTCCTGGGAGTGGAGAGTACGGAACTTATTTCATTGGGTATTCGAGGCGGCTGTGGGTGGTTGAGAAAATGCTGCAGAGAATGTTTATTGGTGTGCCGGAGGGGATGCATGATCGGATTTTGGATTATTCAACTGCTACGACCGGGAATGTGTTCTTTGCGCCGAGTGCAAGTCTTTTGGAGGGTTTAGGGGATGATTGAAGGAAATCATTTTGTTATTGAATAAGACATGAGAAAGGCATGTAGTAGAAAGGTTTTGTTACATTCAAAGACTATTTAAATGGAGAACCAACTGTTTCGCTACAAAACCTCCTTGTAACACTGAACTCATCCAACTGACAGCTATATCAACTTGCTGCAAAGGCACCATAAGTTGCTCAGTCATATTCCATACTTGACGTTGGCGAGCGAGACGACTTTGAACTTTGTACATAGAAGCCTAGAATTCAATCCCAAATGTGAAATGGCACCAGAAAAAGCCACTTCATTTCGCTGCTCACATTCAAATAGACGAGCTGTCTTCTGTTCAAAGCTAAAGCCAAGGGCCAACTTTGTATTCTAATTGTTCAAGAAAATGATCCGTATGGGGTGGTTGGTAGTGATATACATTAAATATTATCTCTAGACAGGTATCATGTCGCCGGTGGCCTCTGGTGAGTTGATCATAAACTAATACAAGCTTCCGCAGGAGCGCCGAGTTGCCCCTCAAGCCCTCAAGAGCCTAGTCCTACCCGCCCGAAACGACGTCCCATCGCCTGAATCGCGGGTTTGACGATGATGTGAAGACTTCGCCTCTGACTTCAGTCCAAGACAAATTTCTTCTCAAGTCATATGCACCTGATCTGAATTTATGTTAGACGGAATCTTCAAATCGAGATAGGACATACCTACGTGCTTCAATACATCGAAGTGTAATCGAGTGTCCATCAGCCCTTCAAATTACTCCACAACATGACTGACTTCCCCCGTCGTCGAACTCAGGACATGGCCGATGAATCCTCCAACTACTGGAGCAGACGTGACGGTATTGTACGCTCGCTTCGTGAGACACGAGAGATCTGAGTCGACGCAGACGAATTTGGGACGTCCGGATGGGGTGTCGACTTTCTTGATATATGGTGTTGGCGCCGA
The DNA here is from genome assembly GCF_030347475.1 of Cadophora gregata. Lineage (NCBI taxonomy): Eukaryota > Fungi > Ascomycota > Leotiomycetes > Helotiales > Ploettnerulaceae > Cadophora > Cadophora gregata. The sequence continues at coordinate 361,046 of NW_026695935.1, read as the reverse complement.
GAGGACTTGTGTAGAGAGTGTGAGGGTCGCGAAGAGGATGGTGATGGTGGAAATCTGCATTGCGGAAGATGTGTTTGTTTTCGTGGGAGAGGATGCAAAAAAAGTGAGATTTGATGAAATTTGGAATGGAAGATTTTTTCCTCTGGGCTGTCCTTGATGGCTATGAATTATGTATTATAGGACAAAATGAATGACTCGGTAGGTTTTTCGTGGATGCAAGACAAAAAAGGCAACTCCATCCCTCGGCTCCATCGAGGGAGTATATAATCCCCCTTTGAGCCCCATGGAATCAGCCCCTCGATCAAATGACGTAGAGAGCAGCAGAAGATCCCAATCCCTCAGCACGCAAAACAGCTCACCGTCAAAGGATAAGCATCGATCAACTGCCTGTCATATCTGCTTTGGTTTCTTGTGGGGAAGAAGGGCCGTGAGATGTGATTGCGATCTTCGGGTGACATGGGTACGGCAGTTGAAACGAACCACAGCACAAGGCGTAGGAGCTTGATACTTCTTGCAGGCACCTGTAATTTTCGGTACAATGCCATAGTTTCCTCAGATAAACTTCAATAGGACCAATTAAGCCTTTGTCGCCTTGCATCGCATATTTTTGAAGTGTCTTTGGAGTGTTGTTTTGGTGATGTTCCCCCTATCGCGGGAACCGTGCACTCTGTTATCTGCATTGGGATGTCTTCTAAGGGATCAACACGTCGATCAGGGCCTTTTCAGCTGAATATCACAATTTTAGGTTGTGGGGAGCTCTCAACCTGAAACGTGTATCCTTGACTCTGTCACTTTTCCGCGGTTGCACAGAACGCATTTGGCCATGTGCAAATAGGGGTCCAAAGACTGGTCAGGAACGCGTCTCGGTAGTGGCGTAGATTTCCCCTCGATAACATGCCTTCCTTCGAGACGATATTGAAACCGTATTGCAGGATAGAAATAATGGCAATTGATTCAATTCCTTTTGTACACACCCTTCGCCTGATTATGGTATTATGTTTCTCGTCGCATTGCTGCACATCCTTCATCCACGTTCCAATAACCTGAAATAATTTCAAGATTCAAATCATTACAGGCCTCGACCTCAATTCGCCCATCACAAAATAACACAGCTTCCATTGTTACCCGAACAATCCGCCGCTCTCGGATCACAACAACAAATCAAGCAATTATCGCATCCACTGGCATGATCAAAGGGCTCCGCCTGGACTCGAATCCTGAATTTCGTTCCCGTCTCCCTTACCATGAAAGCTGAGATGCGCAATCCACTCTTCTGCTCGTAAATATCTTTCCCATCGTACGGGATCTCAACACTCATCATCGTGCTCGCTCCCTCACCAGTGTATGGTGTTCTTCCTGCTTTCCTGCCAAGCGAGCCCATCGCCTCCCAGTTCTGGTCCATGGCCGCTTTGTAGACTGCGTGATCTCGTGTCACGACGCAGAGCCAGGGCCCTTCTTGAGCGGATGTTGCGGTTCCGCAGGCAACGAGACACTCTGATACTTTCTCGCTGGCTCTTCCTCGTGTCCTGAACCAGACACAGCCATTAAAACTCGACAGGCCGTGTGTATTGAATGTAGTCGTGCTGTCGTCCCAAGCCATGTCATGACTAACTCGCATCTTCTCGTAGAACTCCAGCCCCTGCAAATCGAACACGAAGGACTGGTTGTCGCTTCTGGAGAGATGCTCCGTATCGGTATCTGTGTCGTCGGATGAGATGAAAAATTCTTTTCTGGGTTGGAGAGGCCATGAGTTCAGCTCGATAGCCAGACAGGATGGGTTGGTACGTTTGTACTTGTTGAAGCCGATGAGTTGCAATGTGATGCCTTGAATATTATGAGGTCCGTCGGCTTGGTCGTAACAATTCAAGCTGAGGAAGAGATACTTGCTATTGGGGATATTGCGGATCTGTGCGTTGATTTTGACGCCGTTGTTGGTCAATGTGAAATCTGGATTGGCAATGGCGTTCCTCGAGGGTTCGAAATAACCAGCGTTTGCAAACTCCGCGGGGGAGTGAGCGAGAATTCCACGAAACTCGGGGACGACTCCATGTGCTGTCGGGTTTGCAGCCCAGGCGAAGATTGATAAATCGTTGTACTGCGCCATAATCTCTTTCTGTAACCGTATGAAAGCTTTGTTTTCCTCACCATATGTCATGGCCATGTTCACCCCGAAGATTCCAAGAAGCGAATACGCTATATCTTCCGTCCTAGCAGTCTGTCGATTTTTTGCCCAGGACATCTTTTTGGCAATTGTCATTCTGCTCAGCATGCTTGTAACATTCTGTTCACGATGAGTAGTCCCGGTGTTCTCAAAGATCTTTTTGTCGATGCTTGTTATACTCGTCAGAAGATCTCCGAGTTCATTGCGATTTCCGAAATGTATCCAGTGAACGTCATAAAATTCGACTGTTGGTGGAGCTATCAATTCCTGCAAAGTCCATCCTCTGGTAAACCAGCGGCAACCTCTCAGCTCCCTCTTCGCGATGTCCGTCAGTTGAGGACTGGCGTGTATTTGAGGCATCTCGTGACTTTGCCCTTGTCCCGGAGCCCTACTATTATTGATTTGATAGACGGACATCATTGGCGCAGCTAAGAAGTCGGATTCGAAATCTGCGATTTGAGCGTAGCACACAGTGGCCCTCGCATACCATTTGAACATGGAATTGATCGCTTCGCTCAACTCCGGGGTATCGGTCTTGTCGATGCAGCATGTGTCAATCCAGATATATTTCAGTCGTTCACTGCTGTTCAAGGTGATCTCTATCGACCTCTCGACTTTTGCCCAGTTCTTTCGACTCTCTTTGCCTCGCCCAGAGAGAAAGTTCATGTAATCTTGGTACGTGACTTCGGTCTCGCCATCCCAAGTGTGGGACAGGATTGAATATGGCGGTGGCTGGACCGCAAACCACTCAAGCTCTCCCGTTTCACAATTGATGAGTCTCATGATGGCGCTCTGGCAGTGAAGATTTCTGTTATGATTAAAGTGCTGCCCTTCTTTGGCAACGTGAAGTCACACAAGGCTGAGGTCGCGTACGACAGAACCGTAAAGACACATTAACAGGTCAATGTTCTGAGAACTGTTACTGAAATTAGAGAGATTGAAGGTGAACAGCAATATTGAAAGGATGGTAACAGAGGAGAAAGGAAAGAAGAGGATATATACCGAGGGATGCAGGGTGACGTTAGCTACGGACGTAGAACATACCTGGGAGGATTGGGGGCCGGCTCGCTTATTTACGAGGTGGCCAATGGTGAAGCTGCAAAATAGATTTGAGGGGCCGTGGATTGGAGGCGAGGCATCCCATTCCATGATCTGGGAACATGCACGATCTGCGCCGGTCCACAACACATCCGAACATCATAATCCACCACGCGATTTGAATTACCATCATGACTTCTTTAAACTGGCCCGCGTTCTCGAGGTGCAAACTTCCAACCCCTCGACGAACAATTATCATGCCCCAGAAGACCAAGCATAGATGGCGCAGGCTACGTTAGCAGCTAGGATCACAAATTGTGAGTTCGCTTCGCTCTCGCGGTTTCATTCTTTTGTCTCTCCAGATCCGACTGGAACTGGAACTAGACACTGTGAACGCGAGCGACACGGATGGAGCCAACAATGTCTCGGTAAGTATATTCGACACGTTCAGCAGTCATTCTCCACTAATAGCTGTTAGGGGTCCATATCTCCCGGAGAAGACCGTACCTGTTCAAATCGATGGTCAACCCTCTGAAAGCCTTGATGTAACCATCATCAAGGCGTTTGAGCCTTTCACTCTTTCGTGCGCTCTATTCGTTCGACTCAACTGGCATACGTTGCGAGGGGAGTATGTCCTAAAATTATTCGATCGACGCTATGCTACACAACTCCGACGAGACAATCAAGCCAGCGCTTGGACTGTCGATATCGAAGTAGCATATCGCGCCCTTGTGGAAAGCACCGACATGGCTTCCCTTTTCGCGCTGTACGCTCAAAAAGAGACCGACGACGAATGGACCCCAAAGGCGGAGGCGGGTTGGGATTCGGCGCATCGCGAAGCCTATCTTCAATTCTGCTGCCGAAAACATTTCTCGACGGAAACCCTGGTGTACGATCAGCTCCGCGACCTTCAAGGCGAATGTATTCCCCATCTTGCAGCCCGAATCCTGCTCAGATCCCCATCAAGCTCCGGTCCAAGCAATGAATATTTCGACTGCCCAGGTATTTTGTTGGAGTACGTCCAAGGCTTCAGCCTAAACGATCTCGACAAGTTCGCACCCAAAGCTGCCTGGCAACAAATATGCGACGAGGCGATTCGGATTATCAACCTGATTGGCGGGAGAGGTATCCGCAATGAAGATGTCAAGACGAGGAGCTTTATCGTACGTCATCATCCATCGACGAATCATCAGCAGACGAGCCGGCCAAACGTTGTCATGATAGACTTTGGGTCATCCGTTTTACGAACAAAGGATCAAGATGATCGCGATTGGAGAGAATGGAAGGCGATGCAAGACGAAGAAGGTGCAATTGGCATGGTCATGGAGAGGAAGCTCAATGTAGGCTTCACCTATGTACGCACTGCGGAGTCTGAGCGATTGATGGACGAATTCATGAGCGAATAGCAAATGTTGCAAAAATAGCCAACGAGTGAGAAGGTCGAAGCTGCCCTGCGGGCCACTTTCGATGTATCGCCGGTAGCGACGGAGGTCCTCGCTGGCTTTCGCTTCCAGATGTGTTCTTTGGAGGCCCAAGGCTGAAATCACTGAGGCAGATGTAGACCAAGGTCCAAGACGCGTCTTTGCACCGCCCACATTTCCTCAGCGGGTTGCTGGGGGCTAGGTCAGGGGTGGTAAATCAGGGTAGAGGATTTTAGTAAGTGAACTTGGCCGCAGAAAACCGTCATGAAAGCACCTAAAAGGGGAGGCCGAATTGCCATTTGAAAGAGATAACTGGTGTTCTATCAAGAAAGTGACGCTTCCAAATCGGGCATCTGCAGCATTTGACGGCCCCTCGACCTCATCCCTCTTCTGTCCATTCATACACTCGTTTCCTCCCAACCCTCCTCCACACACTTTCTCTATGTCTGGGTCAAGAACCAGGTGCTCAGTCTACGCGCAAAGACTGGTAGTTCATGCCAGAATGGCTTTGCTTGAACCAAGGACTATGGAAATTGGTGGCCTAGTCTTCTAAATAATCAATACCTGATACAGTCTCTGCTGGTTCCCCGTGATGAAATTCTGAAAGGACAATCAGCAAGGCCAACACGGCTGAGGGCCGGGCTCACAAAATGAGTGATTTAATCAACTATGAAATATCAACCGTGCAAGGCAATGATCAACATGAGTGTCAAAGGATGATAACAGTGGAAGCGGTGGTAAGCGAGTCTGGGAGCCGGGCGGCACGAAGACAGTATTGCCGGCACGGGTTTAAGGAGTTAAGCTATGGAAGATTGTGGTCCGAAACTGGCATTACTCAGTCCTTGATACCGTAAACAGATTTGAGGGGTTGGCGTGGCACAGTAGAGTTTCTTTAGCGAATGGGAATCTTCCAGCCCATCTTCCTCTAAATGTCTAATGTTAAATCAGAACGTGTCTTGCTTTTATACAGGTTGTGTATTCGAATTCGCTACTACTGGAGAAGGAAGTGCTACATGTGGAAGGGAGAAAAGCATTGGAAGGCAATGAAATCTAGAGTATTTCGTTGTTGTTTTCAATCCTCGCTAAGAATTAGAGGAGAGCACCAGCGAATGATCAAGACGCCACATCTTGGCAACAGGCACAGGTATGAATGAAGTTGCTTTCAGTGGTTTTATTTACTTAAAAGGCAGTGGTGTGTCATACATGAGTCGAGAATCGAAATCATATCCAACCTCCTTTTTAGAGCTTCTTAATGGTGATGCTCCTCCTCACCCCCAAATCTCTTCTCAACACTCCGTCCAACCCACTGAGTCCCCTTATTTCTCAAAGCCTTAGTCGCCGCTCCCAAATCGACCTTCAATTGCTTCTCAATATAAAGTGGCAGCTGCGTATTGTCCCAATTGCCTGCCATGTTTTGTCTCAAGATCTTGCCTCCCTTATCGCTGCTATATCCATACAGCGTGACATCAACCGCACTATGTCCACCGGTAGACCAGTCAATGCCACCTCTCGAACTCAACATAATGCCCATCTCATTCTGGAATGAACTCTTGCCCTTCAAGGCAACGAGTTTGGCGGTTTCTGCATCAGTGGGGTTGAGTAGGCCGTAGCTGGGGAAAACGACTGTCTTGAGGAAGGTTGAGGGATCGGGGCCAGTGTAGGAGCTGAAGAGAGCGCTGAGGGCTTCTGTTGAAGCGTTGGCAGCTTGGAGGATGAGAGGGTTGTAGCCTTGGAGGGTGAGGCCTCCGGTTTCGTGGTCGGCGGCGGAGAGCATGGTTGTGTCTGGGTGCGAGTCGATCCAGGTGCGGACAAAGTCCATCACTTCGTTGTATTGGATTGTATCGTGTAGATGGCCGATGGGGTCATTAGAGTGCCCGGCGTGATCAATGCGTGAAGCTTCGATCATGATAAAGTAGCCTGGAAAGAGATGTTAGACTGTTATTGAGGCCTAAATAGTGAGATGAGGAGGAAGTAGTGCTTACCTCTCTTGGTGCCCTTGGTTGCCTTTTCGAGTGATGTGAGTGCTGTCTTGGTCATTTCCACAAGCGATGGCTCGACGTTATCTTGGCGATCAATCTCGTAAGACATATGACCTTTGGGATATCAGTACAGTACCTCTCACTACTCGTCGTTTTGTTGCTCAAAATGAGACTTACCTTCAGTAAACAATCCCGCAAACGGCAACTTCGCATCCTCACCACCCTTCAACTTATCAAAGCCGGCACGATCAGTAAAGACATTATAACCTTGCTCCTTGCCAAATTTTAACAAATCAATGTCATCACTCCGGCACGATCCAGCCTGAGACTTTGGCTTGAAGTAGCAGCGTCCGCCCCCGAGCAAGACGTCAACAACTGAACCAAGTGGGTGACCATAACCAATCTCGTGCTCTGCGATCTTAGCTTCAGAGTCACGGTGTATGACGTGAGCAGCGTAGCCTAGGGACTGTGAGTAATTTGGAAGTGGGGGAATTGAAGTACTTACAGGCTGGTGTGGCGTGGGTGATTCTAGAGGTAGCGATCAAGCCTGTCTTGAAACCGTCAAGCTTTGCCGCTTCCAAGATCGAACCTACAGGTTGACGGTCGTCATCGACAGCAATGGCTTTTGTGAGTTAGATTTTGGATAGTCAACTGTGCGGAGAACATGGACATACCAGCGTTGTAAGTCTTGACACCACAGCCAAAGGCAGTTGCGGATGCAGCAGAATCGGTGATCAAGTTATCACTTGATTGAGTTCGCACACTCCCAAGGACCTTCGTTTATGTCAGCCATCATCGTCTTCCCAATTGACGGAAGAAACGTACCATCTCATCAGCGGCCAACTGATATGTCACGGGCCGCTTGATATTCCCACCATTCTTCAAAGCAGAGACATAATCCCTTGCCAAAGTCTGCGATGCAGTTCCAAATCCATCGGGTACGATGTAGATGAAACTCTTCGCAGTTGCACCTTGCCAATCACCCGGTCCAGTCGTCTGAGCCTGCGCGAGGCAGACGAGAAGTGTAACGGGCCAGAGAGTTGAGACGCGCATGTTGACTTCTTATACTTTTCGGACTCGGTATAATAGAAGAGAGAGCGAATGAGGGAGAAGAATGGCTGGCTCACAAGGTGCTCCTTTCTCCAGCTCACATTACCCGTACTTATATACATACATACGTAGGTACATGCCGTACTTTCTCCTCCTCCACCTGCAGATATCTCGGAGGTACATCTCGAGAGGTGCTAGAACAGTCCATAATTCTGCCGTGGCAGAGAAAATCTCAATATAAATGCGAGGCACGTGGGTGCTGCTGCTGGGGGCTGGAGGGGTTAAATACAAGCCAAGGTCAGACGGCATGCCCAGGCCTTGGCTTGAGGAGGATGTCATTTTGGGAAACCAATTAGGCTGTTGAGGGCAGGGACATGTGTTTTTGAGCCAAGAATGGAGAACGCATGTTGCTCCTGTATAGGAAGCTCGTTGAATAATGAGATATGATGGATGTCGTGGTGGTACGAGGAAAAGGATCGGATGGGGAAACTGGAAAGATGGGTTTGAAGGCTTTGTTAAAGCATTCTCATCGTTTGACGATCACTAATTTTTCTGTCTCGACCTCTCAGTAACTTCTCGAGTCATATGAGCGCTTTGCTGGTGGTAAGAACTGCATTGTATGCGCAAGTACATTCGACATAGCAAGAGTACAGTCCCAGCAACATTGTGACGTCACGATTGAATGAAAATTACAACGCTTCAAAGAGAATCCCATGCCCAAGGTCCTGGATTTCAGAATAAGGGGGCAGGCTGGAGAGTGTGGGAAAGAAAGATATGTGCCACATCCACTTGGAATGTGAAAGCACCAGTTCAACATAGCTTCATGTTGCAGCTCAATCTTCTCTCCAAGACGGAGAATCCTCTCCCATGCATCAAGCGTATCCCGAGACCAAATTTGTAGTCGAAAGCCATATCAATTCCTAGTTGCAATGGGACTAGAACCAGATGTCAAAGGACACCATGAAAATCCTGCCATTGCGAATACGCCTTTCATCCTCCCACGAACCAAGCAAATCGACAAATCTCCATTTATGCCTCCTGGAAAGCAGCTGGGAAACGTCGGATATTGTCGGCCAACTTTCCGTGGTTGCTCAAGAATTGAACATAGGCACCATCAACCAAGACCTTTCCTCCAGCCTTCTTCTCCATGTACTCTTCACGGCGGAGAGGGGTGAAGCCCCAGTTCTTGGAAACGATAATCTTTTGGCGACCAGGGAACTTGTATTGGGAGCGACGAAGGGCCTCGAGAGCGGTAGCACGGTCTGTAGGTTGTTAGGTTTGAATTTTGCACACAGGACAAGTTGTACTTACGAGCATCACGGGTGCGGACACTCAAGATAATTTGGCCAATGTTAACACGGGCAACGGTTCCGTTTGGCTTTCCCCAAGCACCACGCATTCCAGTTTGAAGTCTATCGGCACCGGCGCAAGACAACATCTTGTTGATACGGACGACATGGTATGGGTGAGCGCGGACACGGAGATGGAAACCTTCCTTTCCTGCAACCTTGACCAAGTACCTGAACCATATTGTTAGCTTCTGTATAACCATCATCCCAGTATGTCCTCCAGGTGTTCTGTATCAATGTCCAACATCGGATCTTCTGATTTGTAATTCGCCCTTTGACCCAACTACGTCACTTCTTCCTTGGGGTATACTGACTTGTTGGCGCAAATACGGGCAGCTTCCAAAGCCTCGGAGCTCAACTGTTCGTACTCGTTGGAAACCAAGTGAATGCAGAGGGGGAACTCGTCGACGTTTGCGCGCTTTCGGCCGAGATCGAAGATTCTGATCTTGGGGTCCTTTGTGATCCAGTCAGCTGCCATTCTCTAGCATTGAGATTCTTGTGCGAGTATGTGTCGAGGAAGCTTTAAAAGCGTTGGAAGAGGTCGAGATCGCAGAGTCCAAACTTACTGGTACACCACGGTTAAATCTGGATTTTGGGTACGGCTACAGACCTGTCAGTTCACGCTCTTGGAGGCATTTTTGAGCACCTGGAAGATAGAGAAGACGTTGGAGATGCAGCCCACGAAGGGCATCGTCCCTCAAACGCCTCCTCGATCCACCAGCGCGACCAAAGGGCCAGACGCAGCAGACTGACCTTGTTCTTGCAGTAGCGGTAACATCTCGCTGGGCGGCGTGCCATCTCGAATGATTTCAGATGGTTGTCGTTTGGGTGGAGTTGTTGCTGCTGGTCTTCTGGGGAAGTTCGCGGTTTTGAGGCGGTTGACCTCAGAATCGATTTCAAAGCAAAAGACGCTAATGCCTCGCTTACCACAGTCGTTCTGCCCCACTCGCCCCTCGGAGGCACAAAGAGGGCTGGGGCCCTAAGAACTCGGAGGCAAAAGTTAAGAATAAATGCCGGGGGAGTCATTCTTTGAGTGTTATCAGGCCATATTGGGACATTAGATAACGAGTTTCAAGCGACCGGATACATGGCCATAGAAGGAAACAGGAACAGGCAATTTTATTTCGATGACTCGAAATGACTCATATTCTGCTGAGAGATGTCGCAAGCAAAATTTGAGGACTGTGATTTGTCACCTGCCTCGAACCAAGAAGCTTCGAAGGTCCTATTTGTTCACCAGCGCGCAACTGACATCTGTTTGGGCATACCAAAAAGCAGATTTAATCTTGGTGTACCCGTAAGTCCGGCCTCAAATCTAGGTGGCACCATTGCATGTCGCGTATAGTATTCAAGAATCTGCTGAAGCTCCGTGGTCCTGGGGAGATTCGACTCCGCCGCCAGATATGTTCTTCGATTCACAAGCATACAGTCATGATCGCGTATCGCAATCGCAATCGCAATCATATCGATGTTTCGAAATCTTCACTTCTGAATTATTCCTTGAGAACCGGATGGTATCATTCGCTATGCTAGAAGCTCCACAAAAGATACATGCATTGTGCCCAGTCCGTCATCCTTCAATCCGTCACCTCATCTCCATTGGCGACATTTACTCGGCTTGGGAGCTCAAGATATCGGAATCACCTCCATCCAAGATGGCCATGGTCGAGCAACGGTAGAGCTTACCGCAGGCAGTTCCGAGCTCAATCTGTACGAAGAAAAAAGAGTAAGTAAAGGGCCCTCCAAAGTCTGAGAGACTTTATCGTTAGGCAAGTCTCTCGCAGACGTGAAGTCTGGTCGTTGAGGATGAAGCAAGCTTCATAATATGACAAAGAAGATTATGGACGTACGTTGTTTCCGCTGAAGTGGTGGACGTTGGTCTTGGACAACATGGCGTAGCTGGAAATCAATTAGCAGATGTTCACCTTTGCAGCTGAAGTAAACTTACTACTCGAGCTCACTCTTGCGAAGAGGAGGAGTGTTGCCAGCAATGATGACGAGCTTGGCCTTTCCGGAACGGAGAGTCTTGAGGGTTGACTTGTATCCGAGAGTGACCTTTCCTGACTTCATAACAAGCGCCAAGCGCGAGTTGATGGAGTCAGCAGTCTTCTTTGCCTTCTTTGTGGGTGCCATCTTTGCGTTGATTCAAGATTTGGATTGTTCTTGAAATGTGGTAGTTGATGCTCCGGCGTCGTTGTTCGAGAGAAGAAAGTTGAATTTCAGAAAGTTCGCATCCCAAATGTGTATCGCGCCAATTTAGCGTGGAATAAGTGTGTGCGCCTCAGGCCAAAGCTTAGGCCAGCAAGGACAATATCGTGACTTTGAGGCTAACCTGAGCGCGGAATGAAATCTACATATTTAAGGGAATGTTTTATCTCACCTCATAAGTTCATTCTACTACGTTCATAGTTCATCCTCAAATAGATATGCATCATTGATGTGTCGTCATTGGCTCACGATGTACTTCTTATCACGTGTCGTTCCCAACGTGATCACAGAAATCTAAATAAGGTACCTTAGAAGCTCACATCGGACTATTAAGGATTTGTGTACTCGTATTCGAAACACTCATCTGGTAATTGAGTTCTGATAGGGCTCACTAGATGGTCCTGAAGTATTTCAGGTCTGGCAACCATTACTTGAGTAGGATAATCCCTCAATAAGTGATTCAGATATCAGAGCTGGACAGCTTTTGGAACGTGCAACCATTCAACTCAATTCCCCATGAACCAGCATGATCCTGGATAAGCGTTTCAATTTGCATGATACCGGAGATCAAATGTATTTCCCGTTGCCCCCTATCGTTGTCATCTCATAGGTGCCGACGCGAAGATTCATGCGACTGGGATTACAAGCAAATCATTTCGCGAGGACCTTATTATATGGCCATGTCAACAACTCAAGAGGACACATGAATGTTATGATAACAACACGCACAAGTCCACAATCGATAAATCCGTGACATTCTTATCATATATTAATCAGAAACAGTCATCAGGAGTCGTTACCTATAATCCATCACGAGGTCTAAATAAGGTTGCGAACCAAAGGAATTATTGCGTCGTTACGCCAAAACACTCGGGCCTTGATTTCTCCTGACCTGACTGGAACGAACCACAACATTCCTCTCATCACAACAGGAGGACTACATTCCGTCAGTATATACCGCAGTAGAAATGTCTGCAGCTACGAAAAAGCCGCCGGCGAGCTCAACTCCAGGTCGCAGGCCCTCAACAGATCCCACCGCAACGACCGCATCACCGCCACCAAGTCGACCAGCTCGATCCCCAGCTCCAGCATCAGCAACCTCGAATGGAGTCGCGCGCAGTCGATCGGTGCGCGGAGGCACACCTGTATCGGCAAGAGCGTCTATGCAACGACCCGGCGCTGGCGCGTCGCATCTGAGCTCCAGCAGTACGACTCCTGATGCAGATGATGACGCTCGGGCAGAGACCGTCGCGGTATTAGACGATTTGAAGGAGCGCCTACGCAAAATGGAAGCGATGTCCGAGCAATATCAGAAGCAGACCCAGGTTCTACAGTCGAGATTGGACGAAGCTTTACAAGAGCAAGGCAAGCTTGAGGATCGTCTACATGAGAGTGATGAGCGCTTAGAGTCTTTGGAGAATGAGAAGAGAGATGCTCTCAGACAAAAAAGGGAGATGGAGTCGATATACGAGGCAGAGAGGAGTTCAATGACAAAGGAGAGAGAAGAGAATTCTAATCGGGAAGAGGAGATGCAAACCATCATTCAGCGGCTGAAAGATTCTCTGAACTCCAGGTCAAACGTGGACGAGGAAGGCAGGATGTCGAGGCGCTGTGAGTCGAGCTACATTTTTCAAAAGCCGATAACTAATCATAATAGCAAACAACTCCTCTCCAATTGATAGCCAGTTCGCTCCTCCTTCTGGATTGAACCGTAGCGACTCTCGAAACAATTCCAAACTCCTCCTCCAGAAAGATCGCCTTATCGAGTCCCTCCGATTAGAGCTGGCGGAAGCTCAGATCAAGCTGGTGGAATCCGAGAATATGGGAGGTGGACGTATGCAAGAGGTTGAACGCCTATTATTAGAAGCCCGCATGACAAATGCTCGATTGATGGAGGACAACGAGAGCTATCAGTTGCTCCTTTCCGAGAAAACATTGACAGGAGATTTCGCCAAGAGCGATTTCATGGGATCAGCTTCCCACAATGCAGATGCGCTGAGCGCTCTGGAAGGCCGATCCGCGCCAGCAAGCCTGGCAGATGAGTTATCCGAGGCAGGCGAGGGAGAAAGCGAGAACTACAGACGTCTGGAAGCCGAATTGAAATCCGCAAAAGACTCCAACAAGGCTCTAACTTTATATATTAACAAGATTATCGAGCGCCTCCTTCAACACCAAGACTTCGAGGCCATTCTCGACCAGTCTTCCGACTTCAAGCCTGGAGCAAACACGGACAAAGATCTACCTCCTCCCCCGAAAGAACAAGCAACCGGTGCATCAATACTTCAACGTGCCAAATCCGTAGCTATGGGCGGAGCCAGGCGACCACGTCCTCAATCCCAAATGCCAGCCACGCATTCCGCCCTCACAGACCCAGACACCGCACCCAGCATCCCATTCGGCTTGGGCCGCTCATCAAGTTTCCGAACCGGACGCCCCAAGTCAGAGCAATACACCGGCGGCGCCGCGAGTGTAGTCAACCAGATGTACAAAGGCGGGCCCGCCTCACCTCCGCTCCACGGTCCCCAAACACCCCGACACTCCCAGTCTTTCTTCGCTCCTCCACCAGTCTCAGGCACAAACCCCAACGCCGCACACCGCGTCCCCAGCGCTGGACAGGTCCCCACAGCAGGTAACTTCCCAGGCATGAAGAGCGAGAGTAGCAGCACAAGCGACAGCGGCGACGTCTCGACGCCGCCGAGTAACAGTCCTCCACGCGCGGAGAAGGCGACTACCTTTGCAGGGAACAAGCCGAGGCCCTTGAGATTGGTGCAGGATCACCCGGAGAATAGGAAGGTTAGTGGGGATGAGGATAACAAGTCGAAGAGGGCGAGTTGGATGGGGTGGGCGTTTGGGAAGAAGGATGAGGAGAAAGTGGCGGGAGAGAGTATTCAAGAGTAATCCTGACGAATAAAGAGAAAGAGAAACTTTGGAATCGAGATTGGAAAGTGAAAGATAGAGATTAGGAATGGTGGGATTGGACCCAACCATTTTGAAACGATGTGTTTGATGTTATGTAATGTGATGTTGGGAAGTCGGATGATGCACTGCACGTTGGATGGATGGATGAACAGATGGAGTTGGATTCTTTTAGCTGCATACATGAGGTACAGTCGTGCCCCCAAGCGGTAGGAACATATAACATAATCAATCAATCACCAAATCAACAAGGCCAGCCCCCCTTCTCGCTTCCAGTATCAGTTCTCAGAGTCTATTTACCCAGTCAGCCAAGCACACCACGCCCTTTCAAGATCTCTTTCGCTCAAGTGAGCATCTCTTTCTTACCTTATCTCGCGTTCTGTCGTTCGTTGTTTACTTGCTCAGCTCATCATGCCATTCTATTTCTTTGCCTTTGCCTTTACCCTGCATGTTTGCTTCCCTCTCTGTCTCTTTCAGTGCCGCTTTGATCATATCCGCAACCACGCACTTCCTATTCTTTTCAGCGAAGTTAACAGCACTTTGAGTGGGCTCAGCTCCAGCGTTGAGGAGAAGTTGGACCATGTCATGTCTGCCGTGCTCTGCTGCAGCCTCCAGTGCTGTCCTGCCTTCCTTTGGTGAGCCTGGAGTGTTGGGATCTGCCCCCATCTCTAGTAGTTGGAGAGCTATCTTGAGGTGGCCGCATATTGCCGCTTCTTGTAAGGCAGTAACACCATCTTCCATTGCGGCGGGTGCGTTGATGTCAGCACCATGTTCTAGGAGTATCTGGATTACTTCAGAGCTGGGTGACTCCTTGTGGATTGCTGCCTGAAGTGCTGTCCTGCCCCACCTCCGTGCTGGAAGGGCATTGAAATCCGCTCCTCTGTCTAGCAACAACTTGACAATTTCTACTGATCTGGAAGCGGCAGCTGCTTGAAGAGCCGTCATGCCAAGTTCCTGCGCTGGAAGGGCATCGATATCCGCTCCTCTGTCCAGTAACAGCTTGACAATTTCTAATGATCCGGAACTGGCAGCTGCTTGAAGGGTTGTTCTACCACAGTAATATGCTGATGGGCGGGTATCGATATCCGCTCCTCTGTCTAGCAACAGCTTGAAAATTTCTACTGATCCGAAACCGGCAGCTGCTTGAAGGGCTGTTCTACCCGCCAATCCTAACGGGTGGGCATTGATATCCGCTCCTCTATCTAGCAACAGCCTCACACATTCAATCCCTCTGTGGAACACAGCCGCGTAAAGAGCTGTTGTGGTACTGACCATAGCATTGACGTCTGCTCCTTGGTCAAGCAAGAGCTGAATCGAAGAAAGATCGAGTTCTGCGTTCTCAATGGCCATCAGTAAGATGGAGCTCGCGGCTGCAGATTTGTGTAGGCAGGTATCTGCCAACAGCAAGCGTTCAATAATTTTGTGGTCATATCTGGTTGCTGCGATCTCAAGCGGCATTTTCACAGTCCTGCTGTAGGGCGTGTCCACTCTTGCCCCATATCGCACCAAGCTGTCAATTAAATCGAACCTTGAGCCATCCGATTTGAGAAGAGCTTGCTGGAGGAAATGCTTCCCGGTTGATGTCATTCCACTGAAATCTGCTCCGGCATCCCCAAGCTGGTCGATGAGGGTGACATCTCCAAGGTCTATGGCAATCTCCAGAGCGCTAAATTTGGATACTGGTCCCCTGCAATTGACACTCCAGCCACATACAGCTATGAAAATGCAGAGAACATTTCCTACATTACCTCCCGTCTTTTCTAGTATTGCTTGACTTGTGTCAAGGATATGGCTAGCATCAATGCCTAGTGCAAGTATCCTTTGTACTTCTCGCAGGTTATTTCGTACTGCCGCAAATTGGAGGTCGGCGATGAGCTGGTTTCCATCCCTTTGAGAGCTGGCACCTGCCTCCTTTAAGACTGATACTATTTCATGATTGCCGAGTGTTTCTGCCACGGCCAGTACGCTAGTGCCGTAGACGCCAACAGCTGGAGCATCAACGTCAGCACCATGACTTAATAAGCTAGTCACCACATGACTGTGGCCTGCTTCGACTGCCGCCATCAATGCAGTAGACGGTATGAGCTGCATAAGAGTACTGCATTTTGGATCCTCGAGTCCTGATGCCGCGTCGTAGTCTAAACCCTCGTCGTCGTCTGAACCCTCGTCGTCGTCTGAGCCCTCCTCGTAGTCTGAACCCTCGTCGTCAACTTCCATTTCTTGAACAGCTTGGCTTGTGGCGTTGACGTCTGCACCAACCCCAATCAACAACACGACAATGTCCAAATGACCCTGCATAGCTGCATCTCGTAGCGGGCCCCATTTGCATTTGCTAGATTGCAAGACATGCCTTACAGATCTGATGGACAGAAGAGCTTTAACAATTTCAGTATATCCCATGAAGCATGCTTGTTGTATCTCAGTGCGTTGAACGAATTTCTCATCTTCTGTCTGCCAGTACTGTAGAGAAGACACCGAGGACTCTGCGCCTAGTCTCAGAAGTATGTCTACCATTGAGATACTCTCATTCTCTATAGCATGGGCTAGAAAGCTTGTGGTGTCCCACAATACTTCAGTGTCCGTAGGATCAAAGTGTGCTCCTGCGTCGAGAAACAGCTGAAACAAATCCGAGTTGACATCGCGGGCAGCATAGTATATCGGGCTGTACCACTCAGCTTTGAGATTATTGTCCTTTTCCAGCTCTGTACTATCGTGAATCGGGGTGTTGACATGAGAACCAGCGTCAATGAGAATCTTCGCTATTTCAACATTAGAAACTGCGCCAAGAAGTGTGCTTGGAACGAGATCATCGTCTTCAGTGTACCTGTACACTTTGCAGTTGACATTAATCCCTTCGTCGACTAGAGTTTTGACTACGTTACTCAAGTTACGCTCTATTGCCAAGCATAGCAAAATTTCTCGCCGTCCATGATACAACTGTCCACTTTTGTCAGCTCTAATGAGCGCTGTGAATGCTCGTTGGTTTCCGACCCAACTACAATCTCCAATCAAGAGATCCAGGCATGCTTGTATAGTTGGACTTCTCAAATCGATTAGATTTTCCAGGAATGTCTGATTCTGCTCCGAGATCCATTCGAGGATCCTGCTCGGCTGCCCCCACTCAAACTTATTGTTTGATCCGATTTGTGCAACGAAGATCAAGAACTCCTTCAGTGCACTCGCGCTCGATGGCCCAAAGAGTTTGGATATTCGATCTTCGATCTCGCCCTCGTATTTCTCGATTGTCGCATTATGAAATTGCTGAACCATCCTGTCGCGACACTCACACGTTGATGTGGTGGAAGAATTGTAAGGATTCCCCAACATCTTGGCAAAGGAAGTGGCTGGTGTAAATGGGGTGGAAACAAAAGCCCTTGAAGTCGACGAAGAGCGACTTTCGAAGGAAGTATCCTTTAGAGAAGACTGCTGCCATGAGCTAGCTAAACCACACCATAAATAAGCTTCTTACCAGCAGCTCAAGGACGGCACCTTCAACCTACTTTGACTTGCGAACAAACTTCCAAGTCCAAATGATGGAAGATTGTCGATTCGGATAGTTCTCATGTATAATTCAACCATTGCTGGTGGTGGTGTGGCGACCGAAATGCCTTCAGGGGATGGCGCGACTGGATCTATAATATCGTCAGACCTGCACCTGGACCTCCACACACTATATTCACACGAAGAAAAGATACTGTTCAGATCCGACAGAGTATATCTGCTCTCCTCCTTCTTCAATCTTTTCATTGGAATGTCAACACCATGAAGGACCACTCGAGTGTCCTTGTTCGCTTCGTCTCGCTTGCGTTTCTTGCGAAGGACATGTTCCCACTCTGCAGAGGAGAGGTTCTTTCTGAAGTTCCACTCTTTGAACTTCCTCATATATTGATTTTTGCTAGGGAATTCTCGTCAGCTGTGCGCCAAATACAGGTAGGCCACATACGATGCGATAAATCCATGGTTCGACTCCATGTCTTCCATCAATTTTGGGAGTGTCGACTTGAAATAGAGGCCTCGCAACAACTCCTTGCAGGCATTCCATTCGCCTTCTGTAGGGCCTTTGATAGCCTCTCTCCTCTTCTTGGAGGGAATCATGGCCTGTAATGAGCGTTGTCAATCTTTCTTGGATGTTCAGCAGAGAAGTTCGATCGGACATCTGAAGTCCCACTTGAAAAAGAGAGTATTACTGAACAGAATGAAAGAAAATACTAGGAACGTGAAAAAAACGGTATGACAAGTTGGCCAGTGGTCAATTGCCACTCCAGCCTTGTGTTGTCACGGAAGCAGACTGGATACAGACTCTCTGCCATTGGCTTATGCCGGAATCTTGCACGCTCAGCCGCAGCCATACCTTTGCTCTCGCCAGCTCATTAAACCACACGACCACCCTTGCAGTGAAACACTCGCCCAGCTTGTAGGCTCTTTTGCCAGAATCTTACTGGGGCCCCATGCACCAACTCTTGCTTGTACCAAGCCCTGCATCTGGTATCCTGGCGCAGCCCTCTTGTAGTTATTCGCTCGTTCCGAAATCTTAAGCAGGGCAGGGCAGCATGAACGTCTAGCTGATGCGGTGTGTATGTATGCCCATTCCTGGCGCATACTGAGTGATGAGGCGTAAGGCTCGCGACGGGACCCGGCTTTGGCTCTTCATCTGGTGCGTCGTTGCCAAAATCTTAGGACCCGCTCTCTTCAGACAAATTGGCTTTTTCGATAACCTGAAAGCTCAAGTCAACTGATGCAAGACAAACCAGGATCAACCGTATCTGTAACCGAAATGCATGGCAGGTTGCGTTCAAGTTGTCCGTGATTGGTCGACGCCAAAATATTATCAAAACATGGCTGGAAGGACTTGCGAATTGGTCGAAGCCAAAATCTTGCAACACCATTGAGGTGTCGTGACATAATTGTTCTAATTTCAAAATCTTAGCAGGATCGATTATAGGTCAGAAAGGAAGCTTCAACTTCTATATATTCTCGATTCTAGCCGTTGTTTCTCTTCTCCCTTTCAGAACATTTCTCCCACAACTATTGCAGGGTCAATGTCTGCTCTGTCTTCAGTTCACTTTTATAAGCCGTTGTTCTACGAGCCCGATTCACATTGGTGTAATATTGGTTCGACGCCCTGATCTACTATCTACGAATCACAATGCCTCCAGTATTCCTCGAAAGATTGTCCCGTGCGGAAACTATTTGGCTGAAGAAGCTTCGGCGAGCTTTCAAGGATAAGGTAATCTTTCCACATATGCTGTATCGTCTCCCATTGCATACTTAATTTTGAAGGAACCAGGAAATCCCTTCTTGAAAACTGTGAAGCTCTTCAGCTTACGCGGCAACACTCCCTTCGAGTGCAAAATGACCCTCGATACTGGATCTGACCTCAACTGGATCACCGTTTAAACTTTACGCGACACATACATGTTTGATAGCTTGGTTCATCACCATGAGAACATCGGAATCTGTCTAAATGGCAGCCCACTCCCATCAATCGGGACCGTCACGCTCCGTTGGAAAGGAAAACGGTTCCGGAAGATCTTCACCACCACTTTTCACGTCATCGATGGCGAGTCCATACCTTGGCAAGTATTCTCGGCTCACAGACAATCATAGAACATGGCATTGTGAAGTTCGCTGGATTTGGTGGAAAGAGTATCATAGCTTTGCGGAAGGAAACGAAGGGTGGGTTGAAACTGTACCTCGTTGAGCGATCACTGCTAATGGTAGGAGACAGATGAGAAGAAGGGACGTGAAAGCAGACATGACAAACACAAGGAGGAGGTAGCTGCGAATGATGCCGACGTTGAAACAGATATACGGGGGAGGCAAGACGCGTGTGGCCGAGACAGTACTGGAAAGGGAAATTCGGGCTCAGAGACTTCCAGCAGTTCAAGAAGGGGAAGTAACAGGAATGGAAGCTCTTAGCCTGTTGAAAGTTTGAAATCATTGGGACGCAATTAGCACTTTAGATCCTTGTTGAAAGATAGACAAAACAAATTTATTTACAACTACCACTGTCCCACTTACCCTCAATTGATCATCCACAGCATTATAAAGCCATAAGTCTATCTGAATCACATTCTAAACTGTTTCTAGTGATTTACTACTCCAACCGAACCTCCTTCATTTCCAGTCGAGATGAAAACAACCTGAACAGCGGCAAACCTGCAACCAACATCAGCGATTACTTTCTTATGACGAGCATTCCATAACTCACGTCGAAGTCGCAATAAAGATCTCCCCTCTTTTCGCACCAGTGAAGAACGACAGCGCAGCCGCAAACGTGAAAGTGAAGAATGCGACAAGTCCAAGCCGAGCTTTCATCGAGCCTACACAATACAACACAACAATTGACAGAATTGGCAACAACGACGCGACTATCGTCGTAATGTGTGATGTGTATTTATGCAATGTATCTTTTTCGTATGATGCAATTCCTGACTCTGGGTCATCGACCTTCTTCACTCGATGCCAGAACAGCTTGTGAATCCACAGGACGAATCGCTGTATGAACCACGTTGAAAAAGCATCTCTCTTCTCGGATGAAGAAATGGTAAGAAGGTCGTGATGAAGATCTATAAGGTGCTCACTATCTCCCCAGGTCGATCTATCTTTCCCAATAAGGGCGAGATTCCCCATACCTGGTCTTACGAGCCACTCCTGAAGGCACCTCAAGTCCTGATGACCTGGATCTGCCAGATGGCTCATTACTGACTGTTGAATAATTGCATTATCTGTACAAGGAGCTGTCAGCTAGTCTTTGGTGGCGCCTTGGAGACAAACTGTAATCTTTCAACATATGTCGTATGTTGAGAATAATTTCCCACTGATCACTTCCCTCGTCAGTAGCGTAGCTGTTCAACCAATACCAATCCCGCGAGTATTTGCTTCTGTTACCGTCTGGAGACGCAGAATCTTCATTCTCGGCACGCCGAAGCCTTCTCTCTAAATGCACGAGCTCGGCTTGCAAGTAGAGAATATTTTGCGAATTCAGGCTGCCGAATCTGCGGTAGATTGCGCTTTGTTCATACCTGCCCATGTGACAGGCAAGCTTTGGATATCCTTCGACAGGTGAAACTATCTGTTCCGCCATCATGATGACAACGGGAAGTGAGGATGGTTAGAAGGGAAAAGAAAACCATGTGAATTGTAGCCCGACGACACCTGGTCCATGGTGACTTTGGTTCCAGCCTTATTCAATATTCTCCTCTTGAGTCAGCCTCAGGTACCCCGCACCTATCGATTGATCGTAAACCGCAAGAGATGTAGTTGCGCCTCTGAATTTTAATTCATACATGACCGATGAATAAAGGAATGAACCGTTACGATGTGGACAAATATTGAGAAATTGATTAACTGCAGTGCGCATATTTGAATTCTTACATCAACCTCGTTGCGATACTCTACCGGGTGCGACATGTCTTACGTCCCGCCAACAAGTAAATAGGCTGTGATGTTGCTTGGGCTTTCCTGGTAAGTCCGATTTGGCTTGATTTCTTGCATATGCATGCCAGACCAACAGCCTTGTGGTTGGGTCACAGCTAGGTCTAAGTTCTAGACACAGAAGTTATTTCGGTCGCCTCTTCTAGTTTTGAATAGGCGTCTGACAATATATTTTGTTCGGTGACCAGCTCCCTTGGCACAGCACCCACTTCGAAGGGGGCGAGAAGCCAGGTTATGTAAGATTGTAGTATCAGGATATATTTGTCTCATATGTATTCATTAGTCAATAAACTGTTCGGACAGTTGGGCATAAGTCTCAAAACATGCCAAGGCGCCGGCTTTGACTCCTCGCTTATGTTCTTCAATGTCAACACGACTTGCGTTCTGAATGATCTGGTCATTTTGGCAGGACCGTTGCTATAGAGTAATCATTAACAAAGAATAAGGTTCTAATTATAAATTACACACGACTAATGATCATAATTAGGGAATGTCGTATAGAAATCGCGCAAGGTGTGCTATCAGATCGCAACTTGACACATCTCGACATGACATGAAGCCATGATTCTTTCAGAGGCCTAGCTAGACTGCTGTGAATATATCATAACATAAAATAAAGAGACAGACACAAGTAGTTTTGGATCAAAAATAACCCTCCTATTTACCCGCATGCTCCTCTTCATCATCGCCCTTTGCTGGAAGTGCGATATCCAACATACTTATATCCAAGTCATCTGAATCAAGCGCAATACCCGAATCTGCAAATAAAATTTCTGCATCGCTTTCTCTTCTTCCATTACCTCTCGTTTGCCTCTTTCTGTGTTCTTCTGCTGTAGTAGCTTCCCGCTTCACAGCCTCATCCTCGGCGAGTTCCTCTTTCGTGTAGTTGCTCTGGCAGTCAGATCTGATTGATTCTGTGAGAGAATATAGCATTCGCGCTACACCTGCTGGTCCCAGTCTAAACCATGTTAGAAAGCACCAACGTCTAATGCTTCCCGCTTAGTAGGACAACATCCGACAACAATTGATAAGTACAGACTCACCCTACAAGCGAATGTTTATTCAGCGCATCATACTGTTCCTTCCTTGCAGTATGCGTCGAAATCAACTCCACATCAGTATAATTCAATTTCTCAATCAAGTATTCGTTCAAGAGCGCTCTCAGATGTTCGAAATTTATATCCCGGAACTCGCCATATTCTGCGTACATCCTCTGCTGGAAGTGCTCGTCTCTTACTACGTCTCTGAAAGCATCAATCTTTTTCTGTGAGATTGGTGTTTTGCGCCCAATACGAGATTTAGGGGCTAGTGGCCATACGACTGGGAGACGACGAGCTGTGCCGAGGCTGGGAAATTGGGTATAGCTGCTGGAATCAGAATCCGGAAAGTGCTGAGAAAAAAAAAGAACGGAGTAGGTATCTGAAGAGAATTTTCTCCTGATGACAAAACTGTAAGAACTCCCTGAATCCTCTTGGTGTGATCTCAAATCCACAACTTGAAATGTAACGCAAAAAAGTTGGCTCAGGCATTGGAAGGCCATGGTGTTGAGAGCCACTCCCCAGGTGCTTGATTCTCGAACAAGTATTTAGTAATCTCCTGGTATCTTGAACAAGTGTAGGCGCGTCGACTTGGCACATTTGGTGTATCTGGTGGTCCAGGCCCAGGGGTGTCAGGCTTTATCAAAGAGCTCATTCGACTGAGAATCGAGCTGGCCTTAGCTTGCCGGCAATTTTCTGTTTCTCGCGCTGATATTTCGGCTTGGCTCATAGATCTGCTGATAATCATACTATTCAGATCTTGACGTATTCGGATCAATTTGA
The DNA here is from genome assembly GCF_030347475.1 of Cadophora gregata. NCBI lineage: Eukaryota > Fungi > Ascomycota > Leotiomycetes > Helotiales > Ploettnerulaceae > Cadophora > Cadophora gregata. The sequence continues at coordinate 337,667 of NW_026695935.1, read as the reverse complement.
TGCAAGAATGGGACGTGTCTCCAGGTGCATGTTGAGTCACGGTACCGATATAGCATGGCCACATCCTTGTCGTGTCCAGTCCAAACTGATGAACATGAACGTTCCACAGACTCGAAGAACAGAGTAACTTTAACCAAGTTGTTGGGACTGGATCGTAGGTAAACTGGTAATAGGGGTCATCATGTTCTGAGATGTAGTGCGCATTGTCAAGTGCTGGCGCATCGCTGTAATTCTGGTGCTTATCCGTGAACCACTGTCGTTGGCAAGTTAGTCCCCGAGTAAATAAGCGAAGACCGCGTCCTGAGAACTCGTGAATGACATCTACATTGGGTTTCGTGAAGCCTGCATGAGTGAGACCAGGTCCACCAATGCTATATTCGGGGGGTAGTAATTCGAATGGCTCACCGTTCCATAGCTTCGAATGCGATCAGTTTAGTTCTAAAGGGCAAACAGCTGGTACAGGGATGTTAACCTACCTTGTCTTCGAGTGACCATCCCAGCTCAGACAGAACCTCGTCCTCAACGTATGGCTCTGCCGCCAGATCAGCAAGCTCTGGAGTTGTCTCTCGTTTGTGGAGCTACATTGCATGCTGAAGACAATCAGCAAACTTTACGCTACCGGGATCGGATAAGCAGTTTGAGGTGCACTTACAGCAAGCTCATGCACAAGATTGGCCGCAATCTTAAACTGACTTCCAGTTCTTTTGCTCGCTATTAGCTCACATAACTCTGTACCTTCCTCATCTCGAGCGAGTTGACTTACCTCTCTGAACTCGTCAGTGTCAAGTTAAGGAACGGCTGTAACATCTCTACCGAGATGTTGACTCGGATGAAGTACGAGGATGTTTCGATCTCGGTCAGTCCAGCATGCCATATTTTCTTCACCACGAGACCAGAATTTGGATTAGTGTATCCACTTGATAAGCGGAATCGTATTCTTGCCATGGCAAGACGGAATTGTGCTCTAAGTTTCAGCCTTTCTGTAGGCTTCTCACGCTCAGAAGGATTTCGTTGATGAAACCTTTTGTATTTGAGATGTGTGTACAGTGGATCAAGCGGCTCAAGGGCTATGTCACGATATTCACCAAGGAGCGTCCCACCGATTGAATATCAGTTCCAGCTCACAGGGGCCCGACAGTAATCAACATACCATGGGTAAATATGCGCATTGAAGATAAGCTGTGATGCCAGCTTCAATGGCACCTGTAATGCGTTCCATAAAATATCATTTTCTGGCTACTTGCCAGAATCAATCAATAAGTATACAATGCCATCCTAGTAAGACACAGCGAGAGGCGAGACCTACAAGCCAAAATCCCAAAACATTCCCTCCTATAGGCAGGGGACCAATGTGAGCTCCCATCTGTACCGCTGTCTCCCACTGCCTCCTCGCAAATATGGGATGGATCTCACTGTTCAGCGTAACTTCGACTTTGACCACATCCAGTCCAGCGATCGCATCAAGCGAATGCAATTCCTCGGCTATAGACCCACACCATCTCCTCGCCCGGTATCGACGTAATTCGCGTTTGCTTAGAGTTCTTGGCGTGGTGAGAAATGAGAAGGGACTTGAAAATGAAGTGGGAAATCGTGAGGGCGACAATGGTGTGAAGCCAGATTTTCCAGACGTCTTGAGGATGCGGTGGGACTGCTCGTTGACTCTTCGGACGGGGTGGCTATATGATCTCGCGAGTCTCGTGAGGTGGCTGGTTCGGCGTTGGCCTGCAGTGAATTAGCAGAGTGCCATTGTGGACTCAATTGCCTGTATTTTTACCTCAAGGGAGGAGCTGCTGCGTGGGATCGTTGAATGTTGCATCTGACATCATGGATAAGCTCGAACAATCGTTTCTAGCCGCTACATACAGGATCCGAATTTTTATGGAGATGAGACTGGTAACGAAGGGTAACAAGCCAAAACAAGGACTTGTACCATTGATGAATGCCGGTTCCGGTCGCACATATGAGCCATGAGAAGAACCATGAACGGACGAAGAAACATTATCTGTATCGTCTGATCCAAATCGAAATCAAGACACAAAAACTGCCAGAAATACCTAGCAAACTGACAGCTATGTTTTGGACACACTGGAAAACTCGCATGCGGCGAGGCGAACATTGATTTGGCAAGTCGCAGCAAGACAGACAAGTATAAGACAGAGCGACCTTCCTTGGATCACGAGTGGATTGCTCAAGCCGAGTTTCGGGAGTTTAATTCATCGATGGAATTAGACGTTGCAAAGGACCCTCTTTTGATAACTCCCTGCGCCATTCCCTATGTTACAACGCTGCCTCTAGCCCGAGTTACTCCAATTTACCCACAACAAGTTTGAGGATGTCCTCATGGCTCTTCCCAGCGTTCTTGGGATCCTTGGCAACGCTTTGCCAAACTTCTCCATGTCTCGGCTCACTAAGAATCATTTTTGCGATCACATCTGCTCGTTTTTCCTGCGTAGTTTTATCAGTACGGTACCTTGCAAGACGTGTTGGCAAACTTACATCAGTTCCATGCTGCATAAGGAACTTGTAGTACCAAGCCCATGCATCACCAATATCACTGTCCAGTAGAATGGCTTTCTCGAACCAGTTCTGTGCCTTCTCCAATCTTCGCTCTCCCCAGAAAATGCGCGCGATAGTGACGAACAGAATTGGGTCGTTGTCAACTTTCTTGATAGCTTCCAGTGCTCTGGGTTTCCGCTGGGTACGCGCTTCGAGATGCCAGATTGATTCGGTGTACAAGAGTCCACTGGTAGGTACTTGTTGCAAAGCTTGAGCCATGAGATTTTTTGCTTGGCTGACATTGTTTGCTCGTCTTTCCAATCGAACAGACTCAGTCCATAGCTCGGGCGACTTTGGTACAGCCAAGCGAGCCCGGTCAAGAACACCTCGAGCCTTGACCACGTTGCCAACTCTTTCCTCAAGTCGTGAGTAGAGAAGCCAGAGAGGTACTGATTTTGTGCAAGCCTTGGTACCCGTACCGTACGCTTCACGGGCCTGAGGTATCTTGCCATCAGCTTCATATATTTGACCTTTCATCATCCATAACTTGGCTGATCCTGGGAACAGCTGAAGTGCTTGATTAACGAGATCAAGCGCTGCATCAACATCACCGAGCTGTCGCTCAAATGCAACACTCTTCATCCAAACTCGATCAGTAGGTGCTTCTTGGCGGGCTTGTTCCAGAAGCTTTCTGGCCTGCTCAGGTTCCTTATTCTCAGCTTCAAGTTTGACAGCCGCCAACCAAATGTCTTCGTTGTTTGGATTCTGATTGAAAGCTCGGCCAAGAACTCGTCGAGCATTATCAATCTCACCAGCTTGCCACTTCTCTTTTGCCAACATCATCCAGAGGACCTCGCTCTGCGGACATGCTTCTACAGCTTTCTCCAAAGTCTGCCAAAGGGCTTCTTTCGTACCGTGGTTCTTCTCCAAATCGGCAGCAGCCAGCCATAGCTTTCGACTGTTGACAAAGACTCGTAGTGCATATGCATAAATTGCTCGGGCTGTCTCGTATTTTCCTCTGCCAATACTAGCCCGCGCATCTTCCATCCAGATGTCCTTCCGATCATCATCTTCGTCAAGTCCCCATCCAAGCGTTTCGCGAATGATGGCGCCACAAGTCAACACAGCATCCTCTTCTTCGCACTTCTCAGCCTCCGTAATCCACTCTTCTCGCTTCAACATAGCAGACTCCTTGGCCAGTGCCTGAACAGCACGTTTCATGACATTAATCGTCGTATTGCCGATTTGCTCCTGCAGTCTCGCAGCAGCAATCCAAATTTCATGAGATGTAGGGATAGCTTTACGAGCCTTGTTAAGAACTTTCTGGGCATTTTCAGAAGTCTCAAGGCGAGCCAGTGCCAACCATAGTTCGACTGAAAGCGGGATAATCTCAGTTGCTTTGGCGAGTAAGAGGCGGGCATCTGCAGGATCTTCCTCCAAGTTTACTGCCTCTTTCCAGAGCATTACTGACTGCGGAATATGGTCTAGTGCATGGCGAATGACCTTTTTCTTCGCCCTTGCTTCGGATTCTAGCTTCATAGCCTCGATCCAGAGGTTCACTGAGCGGTCGTTGTTCTTGATAGCATTTGCGGCAATGATTTTGGCGTTATGGTTGTCATTCAGTCTGATATTTTCCAGCCAGACGTCTTCGCTTTTTGGACAAAACTCACAAGCCCGCGCAATGACATTTCGCGCCGCAACAGTTTTCCCAGCCAATTCTTCCAATCGAGCAGCAGCAATCCATCCCGGTGCATGCTTGGGATTTGTTCGGATGACCGACTCGAGTAGAACTCGAACTCTCTTGATGTCCGCAACTTGTGCTTCGCCAGAGTTGACTTGTGATTTGGCCAGACTCGTGAGGTATCCTTTGGGGTCAATATTTGTCGCACTTCCAGCAACAGAATCGGTTCCAGAACCCGCTTGATCCAGTCTGACTTGCAGAACCTTGTCTCTTGCTGCTCCAATATCCGCAAAGTTGGTCATCGTGCCACTCTCGTTATCTCCCGACGGACCATCATCTGCGACGGTGGTACCAAGCTCCGAGGAGTCTCGCGCACCGGCAATGACACTATCAGGCACCGCATAGAACTTCTGTCGCAAAGCCTGCTTGTTCCTCCGGTTCTTACCAGTCAAGTCGCCGACCTCTGGTAGATTTGCCCAATCCTCGTCGCTTACTGTCGTCAATGCGCGCTTCAAGTCTGCAAACTGTTGTTGGATCTTGGGGTTATTTCGTTCGTATTCTTCTTGTTCTGCTTTTTCTCGAGCTTCCCTGTAGGTAGAAACGTCGGTAATCTGCTCATCTATTTGCATATATGATAAACCATCTGCACAGAGGGTATTGAAGGGATATTTAAATAATGGGTGAACCAACCTTCTAGCTTTCCGCCGCCTGTCCATCTTCTCGTCTACCTCCTGGTATATGCGATCTGCCTCATCGTCGTCCTTGTCGTATGCGCCACCGGCGAACAAGCCCACCTCGTTTTCGGGATCCTGAAAGCGCTCATCATCGTCGTTTTCCTCCTCCTTCTTCTCTGTTGCGCCATATGCTGTGGGTGCTGCTGCTCCGAGTTGTGCAGCGCGCTTTGCGAGAGCTTCTTTGATCTGGTCTTCGCTGGGGCCTTCTCGCGCTGGACCAAGATCTGAACGTGTTGTAAAACCGGTGGCACCTCGACCAAGACCGGCAACGTAGTTTTCGGGGGCCGGCTGATTGAGGAAGTCTCGTCTTCCAGACATGATTGCGTCGTAAGGGAGCTGTTCCTGGCTGCGAGGGGCAAGAATTCGCTGTTGATAGATTTAAAGTTGAGACGAGGCTAGGTCATGTGATGGTCACTAGCGCGATAGGCTTCCTTGGCTGCTTGGATAGTTACGGAGGGGAGGTATTCCCGGGCCGTCCATCATTAGGTATGCCTGTTTTCTCTTCTCTGTGTCCTCTCCACGGCTGGAGATATGACGAGGAGAGAAAACTCTTGTGGATGCCAATACCCAATGGTAAAATGAAGGCGTCTCTAAGCCTCACAGTTTTATCGGATATGAACCTTGCCACCCATGTCTATTATGTTGAGCAATGCTTTTATTTGTTTTAATCTTTCCTTTATAAGGCCCTGTATCCAGAATCAGCCCGTGCATATCAGTCGACCTCGGTGTTGGCAGGGGTGTGCCTCTCGATGGCGTTCATGGTTGGAAATTCAACCATTCTTTCTTTGTCACTGGGGCCGTATGAAAGGACGGGAGAACGTAAAATGAAAAAGCAATGCTTGCCACTTTTTTGATTTCAGCAAATGCAAAGGATTGTTGTAATAGTGTGGCGGTGGTAGGTATCCGCCTTTGTCCAACCTCACGAGTGGCTCGCCCAGTGGTCCAGCTGCATCGAGTTACAGTACCAAAGCCTGTGGTCGGAATCCCGAGAAGTCTCACACATCTTCAATGATCCACGAATATCGAGAAGACCACAACGGAACATGCCAATTTGTTAACATGGTACTTTGAAAACCTGGAGAGAGACTTCTGCACATGCTACCTTAGATTGAAGTCTTTCATTTGTCTGAGAATGGCGTAGCCTCGATCACAAGGAGGCTGCATCTACTATACTCGGAAGTTTATTTACAGCTTGGATGAGTCGGTCCGCCCTCCGGACCAACCGGTTAATTGCACCTTTACATTTGCCGGCAGGAATTCGTGCACCTTCAAGGGACCTGGTCAGCGCCAGCATCTATCCACAGGACCGCAGGCGTCAGCCTCAAAGGCTTATGCAAAGAATATGCCTTCTTGCACCTTTGGCTTTCTGGCCCGTCTGCCCGGCACTTGTTCATCCCGTGTCCAGATGAAGCTCTACCATGGGCTTGGCGCTCTCGAGTATATATATGTGCCATATTTCGGCGTTCTATCAGCTCAGTAAAACATATCTATTTTCAAATTGATTGTCTAAATTTTAGACTCTCGATGCAAACATCATTGCGCAAAACCTTTCACATAAGATATTACAAGAATGGAATCAAGCAATCGTGAACAGAGCTTTCTAATTGGATCGCAGGGTTCCAAGCGAGGAGGTTTGGAGAGAAGCTCACGATTGTCACAGAATGACAAGAAATGGGAATCTATGAAGGAAGATATTCGCAGATTTTATGTTCTTGAGGGAAATACGTTACCAAACACAATGGAGCTTATACAGGAGAAGCATGGGTTTCGGGCATCGTAAGAAATCCTAGCCCTTTGAGCAGTTCCACATTGATGATTCCTCAGCCCTCGCAAATGGAAAATGAAATTCAAGGAGTGGGGTTATGAAAAGCGTCTGACCGAATGCAACATGAAGATCGTGGCTGCGAAAGCTGAGAGAAGGGCCTATGAAGATGGCAAGAAGACAGAATTTTTCCACAATGGTATTTTCATACAACCGAGCAGGATTGAGAATTTTAAAAGGAGGAAGACTTTCAAAAACTCCGAGGGAGCATCTCCTTCAGCTGGTAAGTATCTTCTGAATGTCACTATAGCGGGTGCTGAGATCGAGCTACAGAAACACCACTGTGTATCACATATTGCACTCCAAGATCAGAGTCTAGTCCTGGACCGGAAAGTATACAGGACACAGCAAAATTCGTCGACACTCCAGATGTCATCGAAGCAGGTAACAACGGCCTTGGTTCCAGAAAGTCCTCTTCATCCACGTCATCCATCAGAGAACGTCTTCAAGTCGATGGGTCGACAGCATCAACCTTAGAAAACCGTGTTTCGAATCAGTCGGCTTCAAGTATCCTGTCACCAGACAGCGGCTTAAACACTACGATTACTGTCGGCAACAGATTTGGAAAGGAAACACTGAGAAAAGCTCCAAATCCACCACTTAACAATTTCGATTCTTCACTTCGCATCAAGAGTTTACAAAGAGTTTATTCGCCCTTGCTCTTTCGACGTCCCAACGAGCTTCTCCATCGGAACCAACAACCTGACGGGCGAGCCATCATGCTTACGCAAACCAAGGCTGAATTCCATGTGCGCCGCCATGAGTATGATGAGGCAGCGGTCTTGTACTGGAAAGTGATAGCCGGATGGCGTTTTCTGGGTAACGATGAGAAGCGGCTGGAGGCACAGCTCACTCTGGGCGGCGTGTTCGAGAAGCAGGATCGCGTCGCCGATGCATTCTCCTTATTCATGTCATCTTTCATCGAATATCTCGACATCGCTCTTTCATTGACACTCGACTCTCCTCAATTTATCTCCCTGCGTAGCTCGGCCATGTACTTGCGCAAAGCACACATACGGGCGAATATTTTCGGGAAATGGAGCGAGGTGAGCGATCGTCTAGGTTATCTAGATGAGGCTGAGACCGAGTCTTTGCTTTCACACCACGAATACCCCGGGCCAACACCAGGATTTATACATGGTCCGGATGTCGTCAAAGCTGCCATCAACTTGGCCATTGCTTACTCTGCTGTTGGCGAATTCGGCATCGCCGAATCTATATTCAAGCTTGTGCTCAGTAGTACTTCGGAATCATCCAGGAAACGATTCAATACACTTACTTTCGAGGACAGAGCGATCGCCAACCGAGACTATGCCATGCACTGCCACCAACGAGGCAACAATCTGGACTGCTTCTCGTACTTGGCTCGGGCTTTGGAGAACTGCTTGGAGGCACATTTCCCTGGCATCGGTACCGAAATCACGAACTCCATCAAACATCTCTTGAAAATGATGAATCGACAACTGGTTGTAGATAAAGAATCTGCTGCCGAGCTGGCAGAGCTGAAACTTCAGCAGGTCAGCGTCGTAATATCAATCATCAGCAAAACGGTGTCATACAAAGAAAGTTGTAGAGATCCGAGCAGCATTACTTATTAATACCGTCAACGTTGAATGATGATCTTTTTTTGAGTATCCGAAACTAGGAGGAAGACATCACGATCCAAAATCCTATCAGGACAAAGGGTTCGATTCAGTCCGCTCTCTGCCGCAGATGGCTACATTATGCATGCTGAATGCGACGCGCAAAGAAGACATCCCGTCGTGCAGATGTAGTGTTTTGGGAGGATAGAACGAATGACCATTCCCAGCGAAGACGGATTCTAGCGAGAGATCGAGTCATTAAACAGTACTTCACCTGTTTCTTGACCAAGTGACGTGACAAATTCCCAGCACTATCCAGTCTGAGCAGTGTCCTCGCCGAGAAAGAAAATTGGTGGATTCGTCGCTGGTCTCTGGCTGGCCTGGCTGGCCTGGGAGGTCTTCGGAGGTCCGAAGTCTGGAGAGGGGCATACGGCGCCCACATAGAGTTGGAAGAATATCAAGAGCGCCAAAGCAGACCCATTACCCACTGTTGGATGGCGCTGATCCTCCTGGTTAAGACCAGCTGGAAAACCAGCTTAGCATTTGGTATATCTTCTACGAGCTTTCTTCCGGTAGTCCTCTCGGCGCGGTAAAGTCAGGACGTCTGTTCATTGGAGGCAGAGTAGTGAGAGCAGAGCTCGTGTGAATATATACACCACTACGCCGTCTCGTCTTGTTGAATGTGCTCCCACCGTTTGCCGTTTTATTGGCTGACAAGGGATTGGATTTGGATGCGACTGTTTGCATAAGAGTTTTGAAATGGACCATAGCGTGACAAGCTGTATGGTCCTTATTCGTCCCTATCGGAGCGAAAAGGAGAATTACCTGGTGCCCATTGCGAGTGGGGAAAGAGTATTTCAGGATTGGGATAGGTGTCGAGGAGGGTGTTATGATGAAGGCTGCAGAAGAGGCAGACACCGAAGAGGTCATCACTTGACTCCGAAGAGCTTGTTTGCCGAAATCGAAGAACTCGAGGTGAAGATGGTTTAATCCTGGACGGAGAGGCATGAAATGTGACTTAGAAATGAATCTGAATGGATGTTGCCCAGCGCGAAATGTAAATCTAACGTTTCCAAAGATATCTCATCTAGGCCGTCCAGATAAAGAAACATTTTACATTTATTGTACATCGGCCCATGTCCTACACGAAGTACAGGTCTAGTACATAGGGCCTGACAACGGCCTGAAGGGTGAGTTTGACTCGTTCCTCTGGTTCCGTAGATGGAGAATCTCAGGGTGATGATGCACACTTGGGTGCATACCCAAACCGATGGCCCTTCGAACAGCCCTTGCAACTCTCCTCTGGTTCACAGGCCGTAACCCTGTCTCCTTTGAATGCTTAATGCGCCCCATAGGTGTCATGTATTCGGATATCAGTGAGAAGTTCTAGTATAACGATTAGCCCACAGCACTCCAAGCGGCGTTGTGGCAGAACATACTCGGTAATGCTCCTCCGGGTTCAAATCCAGTATATCGAACGCATCGTGATGTGGTTGGCCTCTCTTCTTCCACTTCGCCATCTCCACCTCGCTCAAATCATGAGGCGCATAAATATCTCCCGCTCTCCAACGCCGTGAGATCTGCCTGCTCAAATCTTGTGCCAAGTTACGATTCTGCAATTCTTCCGCCGTAGTTGCACCTCGAACTCGTGATTGGTCCCGATTTCTCTTCTCGACGCCTCGTCTTACAAGGCTTACAAGTCTGGCATTACCTGCCCCTATCTCTCGTGGCTGCTTCTGGGCGAAAGTCTGGATGGGGTTGCTGAAAGCTGGTCGAGGCTGGGACTCTGTAGACTTGGGACTCGAGCCCGGTAACAGGTCGAACAGTTCCGAGGTTGTTGAGCGTGAAGGAGGCTCATCTTGACAAGGTTGTTAGTTCGAGCTTGAGTATAAATATCGCAATCGACGTACCAGATCTCGAGGCTCGAGATGTCGAGAAAGCAACCCTACTACTCAATCCATTCTTCGCAATCTGCCTCGTCGCATTGAGGTATTGGAGTCGTGGGGGCGCCATTATGAATGCCACAATGCTACTGTTAAGCTTCAAGATGTTGTCGTCAATTGCTAATAGGAGCTACAAAACTTTGGCCTTCTCGGAGCGGCGAAATATTCTGCCGACCCCAAAATTATTTTGACTTTCCCCCGCGACACTTCAAGAGTCTTCACAATCTCAACGGCAATCCGTTCCCAGCGATAAAGAGACAAGATGGTCAGAAAACTCAAGCATCATGAGCAGAAGCTTCTCCGGAAAGTCGACTTCACCACATACAAGAGCGACAACAACCATCGCGATGCGGCAGTGATTCGACGATACAACATCCAGAAGCCAGCAGACTATGCCAAATACAATCGTATATGCGGTGTATGTGCCTCTTACTCCATAAACATCCTACAGAGTACTAATGATGTATACACAGAGCCTCAAACAGCTTGCACACCGTCTCGCCGCCCTCCCGCCCGATTCTTCGTTCCGGCGCAAACATGAAGAACTCCTCCTTGCCAAACTGCACGATATGGGCATTCTACCCTCGAACGCCGCAAATGCAAAGCTATCCGAAGTAGAGAAGAACGTCACAGTCTCAGCGTTCTGCAGAAGGAGGTTGCCTGTTGTCCTGACCAGATTACGGATGGCAGAGACTGTTCAAGCCGCTACAAAGATCATCGAGCAAGGTCATGTCAGAGTTGGTACGGAAACCATCACCGATACGGCGTTCCTGGTTACAAGAAACATGGAGGATTTCGTGACGTGGGTGGATGGCAGCAAGATCAAGAGGAACATCTTGAAGTACAGGGAGAAGCTGGATGATTTCGACCTACTGTGAATAGGGCTAAAGTGGGAAGGTTTTGGTCATTGACCTTGGAGTTCGGATTATGGATGCATTGCTGGCGTTGGGAAATCCTAAAAGGCCAGCATGGGTAGGAGTTATGTTCGATCAGCGAGCGTTTCGGTATGTACACTTCTAAATCATGGTCCAGAATGAAGATAATTCAAAATCCATTGCATTACTTTTGCCCAGTCAGTGGAAGGCACTATCGCGAAATCTGTCTCTCCAAGATCAATGCCAGGATGTATGGAAGTTGAAAAACGCCGGAGCTCAACGTCTGTATTCTTTTCTGAAACCCGCCGGCCCCAAGGAAACGCCAGCTTCAATATGTGTTCAGAGAAGAAACTAATCTCAGCACCCATGATTCGGGTATCATCAGTTCGCCGGCCGAGGAGTGACCAATGGTGGTGGGCCATGAGTATGCATTGGGTTTGCAGGCGAAGAACTATGCACTGCAGTGACTAATGTCTCGGGACGAGGCGTGACATTCGGTGGTTGGCCATGCGTATGAATTGGATTGGCGATAACCGATCTCGAAGGTCGAGGTGTGAAATTAGGAGGCGGACCGTGGGTATGGAAAGGAGTTGCTGGCAAATTGCTGGACGTTGGAACTGGCGATGAGGCACCAGTATACTCATCTCTCTGTGTAACAGGGCCATGAGTTGGTCGTCTAGGACCACCAGTGCATACATTAACGGTCACCGTCGCAACACCATGAACTGTCCTAGTAGCCTCCCATTTGCGATCCATTGTCCGGGGCTGGTCTGTCACGAGCAAGCATCCTCCACAAACATGATAGTGGGTCACGGTTGCTGTGGAGGTGTACACAGTCTTCAAATTACCCTTCATTGTCGGAGTGGGTTTCTTGACCGTGAGGGTACACGTCGGACTTGGAACCGGCTTGAAAGATGTTGGAATACCAGGTGGGACATTGTCACGTCTGTTCAATCCCCAAGTAACTGGCTTGTCTGTAGGACGAACATGAGTTGGATCCAGTACTGTCTCTGACTTGTGCTTGAAGGAATAACTCTGCCTATCCATCGTGTGAATGTGAGTTTTGGACTTGGCAGATGTCGAAGTTCTCCATGCAAAAGGCATGTCGGTTGGGCGAACGTGGGTTCCAGTGTAGGGATGTGCGCGGCTGGGGGCGAGGAGCCATTCGGATTCAGGTGGGGGAACGCGTCCTGCTAACTGGAGGGTCTCCATGGGCAGAGGCCTATCAGTCTGTCGACCGTGAGTCTTGACATGCGTGGATAGCCATTCTGGGGGAGGAATCTGACTACGAACGTAAGTGTGTTCAGGATGGCTCGGAAGTGTGGTGATGACTGTGAAAGTACCACTTCCCCTAGTGACGGTAAAGGTGCCAGGCGAAACCCAGGACTTTGTCTTCGTCGAACAGGTCTTGTGTGACTTATGAGTCACTGGTCCAGTAATGACTACAACACCACCTGTCTCATGGCCAGTCGAAGCAGATACCGTCAATGTTGTCAGACCCGGCGAGACCAAAGTAGTGAAAGTTGGCTTGTGCTCAACATCACGCTGGGCTTGTTGTCCTGGAAAGTGATTTTCGACACGAAATATTGAAGACTTGGTCTCCTGTGGTGGAATGTTGAGGTTTCGGACTCTCTGGGCAGGCGGACTTGCGCATCCACTCGGTGGAGTCGACGTATTGACTTTGCCACCTGGGGCGATGTAGATGACACAGCCTGAGGTCTGACCATCTCCACCTCCTGGGGGATCAATTCCTGCCTCATTTCTAGCGATGTAAATTGTGCCGACCCCATCAGTCTCTTGAGGATGAGCTGGCTGATGAAGAGCATGCTTGTTGACATGGTCGAGAACGGAAGCTGTAATAGGTGTGGGAGGCAGGCCCGCGATATCAGGGTCTCCGAAACTGTGAGCAACGTTTTGGTGTTGTGTATCGAGAATCTTGCTAGGCTCAAGTACAACTGAGTTCAGGTCTGAAGTTCTGCTCACGGGAGAGCCAGAGACAAGGTAAATCAGGAGTGCAAGCAAGGCAAGTACCAACTGCATGACTTTGCGAGCCATAGTAACAGAGGGTATTACTCTCGCGCCGCTGAGTGGGTGTACTTTTGAAGAGCTGCAAGTAGTAAGGGCCGGAGGTGGATGGTTCAAGTGTTGAGGAAAGGCGATGGGGCTATTGCTTGGAAGACTTGGAAGGTGCTGACTTGAAAGATAAATATACGAAGGTCAGAAACGCGAGTTGATGCGGTTAAACAAAGGATCGATTAGCGTGGTTTCGATATTTATGACAGAGTCGGTGAATGGTAAGTATTGATCGGGCGTGGAAGGAATAGCCTGAGCCCAGGACCGTCCCAATGGGGGTCTCTCAGCCACTTGCGTCGGGGCAGTATGTGTGCGGTGACTTCGCTGCTCCAACCAAAGCATTGTTCCTACCAGGCACAGACGAAAGTTTCTGGCCCTGGTATCTCAATTTCTATGTATGAAGTGCACAGCATGATTGTTACTTTGGGGATCCTCAACATCGTAAACAATGTTAAGCGAGTCACGTGTGGATTCGACTTAGATTGATTTCCAGGGTTTGAGAAGCAAGACGTTTGCTATTGCGGCTCCTGAGGGAACACGGAGAGTATGAACACAACCTCAAAAGCTCTACCTCTTGACAAGAAGCCTGTCATTTCACCCTCGCCCCGCCAACCCCGCTTTTACCGGGTTGGTTGTGGGAATCTTCAAGACTATTTTGAGACTAGCCCAGTCGCTCCCATCCTCCCCAGCTGGCTCCATTCCACCATTTATGCCAAACTGCATCATCGGTTCCTGGCAAGTCAATCAGCATACACATATCTTCAAGTCACATACCGGAGTGAAGTTCGAGGATGCCTAGACATCTGTAGCTCCAAGCTGGGCCAACACTTACCAAGCGCAAAAATATCAAGCCTGTTTGCTCCCCACTATCATTATGAAGTCAGCATCTGCTTGCGGGTGGGTTGGACCTTGAAGGGTATGCATACGCTCACGGCGGTTGGTGCAGAGATGAGTATACCGCCGAGATTCTCCCAAGCTCCAGACCAAGAGCCTCCAGTGAAGTACTTATGATATAGTGCTCCATCCGTCCCAACGCCGCTGATTATCAAGTCAGTGAATTTTATCGAATTGCCGCAATCCGATGTGAAAAGATAAGAGAGGTCTTACAAAACATCGTATCTGCCAGATCCCCAACTAACAATGCTTGGCTCAGATATGAAGATCCCTCCCAGTGATTTCCAGCCACTCCAAGAACGGCCGTCCCACAGATTGTGCCATAATGCACTGTCGGTACCACGTCCAACTACGTCCAATTGATTGACTCCGGATGATGCAACAGCCAAGGGCGAGGTGAATATTCCACCCAAATTTTCCCATCCTGCCCAACGACTTCCATCCCACCTAGACGAGGGCGCGCAAAGTCAGCTTATCTATTGCTAGACCAATGAATACCGAGCCCTGGGCCAATGACAAAGTTTGGAACCTCCAGGTATCTATGAGAGAAATTGTTCCCTCTTGAACTGCATCCCTGACCCATTTGATGACCTTGTCTGAGGAAAGAGACTGACCATTTATGATAGCTGCTAGAGTCTGTCCCGAGGCCAAAGAGGTCAAGGCGGTTCGGGCCCCACGCGACGGAGCTGACGGGAGAAGTGAAGACGCCCGCTTGGTACTCGTGCCCTCCCCACTTCCAAGTTGTCAGCTATTGTCACTGCCCGATCGAAAGTGGATTGTATACCTTGTTTCCATCCCACCAATTATGATAAGCAGCAGAACTCGTTCCCAAGCCGAAGTAATCAAGACGGTTACTGCCCCAGCTTGTGATATCAAGCTTCGAGGTAAAAATTCCGCCCTGACTCTCCCACTTGGACCAAGACTTTCCGTCCCACCCTGGATTTCTATTAGCGGAGAGCTTAAAAGAGTGACAATTGTACTTACATTTATGCCATGCAGCTGCATCGGTGCCTAGAGCGAAGACGTCGAGACGATTGGGTCCCCATGCTGCGACAGTGGGAACGCTGGTCAAGACTCCGCCAAGTGACTCAAAA
Source organism: Cadophora gregata (assembly GCF_030347475.1). Taxonomy (NCBI): domain Eukaryota; kingdom Fungi; phylum Ascomycota; class Leotiomycetes; order Helotiales; family Ploettnerulaceae; genus Cadophora; species Cadophora gregata. The sequence continues at coordinate 322,472 of NW_026695935.1, read as the reverse complement.
CCTCCCCACTTCGAGATATTAGCACTGCTCCAAAGTCGTGGTGTGATGGAGCATTGATCTCGAAGGTAAATTATGACTTGCCTTAGATCCATCCCACCAGTTGTGCTGCAAATCAGAAGCACGATCTCCAGTGCGAAAGATATCAATCCGGTTACTGGCCCAACATACAGCTGCAACTGCAGCTTTGAGGGCGTTTCCGGTAGCTTCTACTTTGACCATGTTAAAGTTTGTTTGGGTTGTGGATGTTGGTTCTTTCTGTGATATGAGGAGTGAAGAGATCTTAACTGAGAGAAGTCTTTGCTCTTATAAGAAATCTTCAGTAGAGAGACCGCTTCCTCGCCGACCTTAGGAAGAACTCATGTTCTGTGAGACGAGAAGTAGCGAGGTTGTAGCAGCACTTCGAGGGACAACATGTTGCGATTGTCGACGAGTCTTGCATCATCATGACATGAAAACTTGGAGTAACTTCTTTAAGTTTTCTCGTACTATAATCCCTTCGGTATTTCCATCTTATATTCGATTAAGTGATACAACCGTGTGATGGGGGAATTTCCAAATCCCTTGATTGAGAGGGGGGACGACAAGCCTCAGTCTATCTCGTGCTCGGAAAGGACTTCCTAGTATTTGTGTCACAACAAAACTGGTTCTAAGATTGGCAGGAGATACAAGGGTGCTTTGTTCCTGGTCAATGACTCTGGAATGGTAAGCGAACTCTGGAAATGGATAGGATGAACCGAAGCACATTGCACCATGTCACCAGGAATCCGAGACTTTACGTAAAGTGGTGGTGCCAGATGCTTTCCTGAGACCTACCCCGCATTAGATTTACACGAAATATAGGAATACGTACGAGCTAGATGTGCCGGAGACTAGCATGGTGGAACCCTTTCTCGTGTAGCACGTTCGAATTCGCTTCGCTTATGCCTTGCCTAGTAAACACATCCAGATTCCGCTTGCACCTCTGGGAAAATATCCTCTATTATCCTATTATCTAATCAGTATCTTGTTACATTCTTCGTCTGACTCCGCTATATTTACTTCAGGTAGCTGAGTTATTTTAAAGTCAAACAAAGTTTGTACCATTCAATATTGGTCACCTTGGTCTAGTGGTGGGAACGCGGGAAGGGAAATCACGAGCGATGAAGAGCATCGCGCAATTGACATGTAATCTTAGGAAATTTTCTATTAGCGCTCCTAAATTCATGAATGCAAACTCCTTCGCAAAATCGTTTCGTTGTAATGCTTCATGTCAGCCAGAACTCAACCAATTCCATCGAGCACAGCATACTCCGGGTTTCATGGTACTCCATGATCACAAAAAAACGAAGAGCCCCAGAAGGCCAATTAGCCCAACTTTATATACGCTTACACCCACTCTACCACAATCGTTCTTGGTGGTCGTACTTTGTCCGGTCACAGCGGCATTACTTCCCGTCGCCGTCGGCCCAGGTGTAATTGTCGGGGAGCTTCCCTTGGCTGTAGAGGCTTGCGAATCCGTTGTAGGGACAGCAGCTGCATCTGTCAAGGTGCCAGAGGATAGAGCAATTGTGCAAGCTGAGAGGCCACTCGAGGCGTCATTGGTCCATGCTATCCAGAATCGGAAAAAATTAGCCGTCCAAGTGTGGAATAATTATGGATACTTCTCCTGGAAGTTGAGAAAGATAGGAATGGGAAACTCACAAGTAAAGTCCATGCAAGCAGCATACGGAGAGAGACAGCTCGCCTGCTCAGCCATGAAGTTGTAAGCGGTACTACAGCATGCTGCGTCCGTGAACCCACAATTTGGGATCTTGGAAGACAGAGATGCACAGTGTTGATCGGCAAGACTGCTGAGATAGGACTAAGACTCATCAGTATGTGAGCGATTCATCATTCAGAGTCTATCGGAAGATCTTACCTCTGCACAGCCGTAGACCAGAGATGAATCCGACATTTTAGGGAAGAATGAGGCAAAACAGAAAACTTAGTATACTTTGTTGCACGACTCAAGCTTCAGATGGTCGCACGAAATTGAATGGAGTCGGGTTGGGCATCTTTATAGACACAATTTACATTCTCCACCACATAGACTCCTACAACCTGTTGACCCAATGGATCAATCCTATGAACAATGTCTAAGATGCACGACCATAAACACGAGAAGTCCCTGAACCCAATTCAAAGACACAATCCTACAGCCAATCCTCGGCCCTCCAGTCCTGGCTAGTGACCTCAGCCCCAAGCCCGGCGGGGAATACCCGCCAAGGCCCACGGATGGTTCCGATAAGGCTTGAATTATTCGGGCTTGAGGTGATGGAGCTGACTGGATGAAGCAGAGGAGATTCTATTGAAAGGATGATTGGCATCAGCCTCAAGGGGGCGTGGCCAAGCCATTCGCCTATGAATAGGACAATGTTGCGGTGGAGGCTGGTCTGTGGCTGAACCAAACTCGCTACGGTCACCCAGGCCCGAGGGCTTGCAGAAAGTAAGGCAGACTTCCACAAGCGGGGAGTTCCTCAGATATGGGATCAGAAACAACTGATTCATTAAGTCAAGGCTGGAGAGATTTGCTGAGACCTGAATTTTTTGGAAAAAAACCCGACATTGGGAGATAGGTCCCTGGAATAGAGATGATGTAACCCAGTTTTTACTTGGATTCTTCCCCTTGTCTTTACGATACATACAATTCATAATAATTATATATGTTGGCATCGTCTTCACTTCATCGCCATCTTCATTCTCAAAGCTCCCCAAAAAGAAAATAGGAAAGTATTCCACCTCCAACAAAACAATCATACAAACAGGTCACCCATAATTGGCAGCCAATGATTTAAACGTGGCCAACAAGGCCAGTCTGAGGGGCGTTATCTGGGTTGATGTTCACACCAGCAAATCCAAGAGCAGCGTTGAAAGCCTCGGCGGTTGAAGCATCACGCGTTCCAAGGGCAACGATCTTGGCTTGGGCAGCAGTGATAGCATCCTTAGCAGCTTGGTTGGCACCGCAAACATTGGTCATCTGGTCGTGGATGCGGTTGGTGATGATAGCTGGGTTGAGAGCCTCTTGTTGACCCTTGTTGCAGAGAGGGTCTTGAGCCTGGAATGTGCCTGCGGTTGCGGAACGACCGTTCAAGCCAAGCTCGAACTTCATGGTAGGAACACAGAGACCGAAGTCAAGACCGGCAATGGTGGAAGCTTGGAAACCGTCGAAAGTTCCGGTGACTGGGTCAGAAACCTTTCCGGCTCCAACAGCTGGCGAAGAGCAGACCATGGTCTGTCCTGAGCCAGTGCATGTTCCTGCGGCGGCACCGCTTGCGGCTCCAGTGGCGGCTGGTGCAGCGTTAAAATCGGCAGGCTTTATGGCTGCGACGCCTCCAGCAGCAGATGGGGTTGCGACGGCGGACTAATGAAGTGTTAGTCTTGATCATAGGGTTGTAACTTAAAAGAGAACTTACGGGCTCAACTGTGACATAAATAACGCGACCGCAATCAGAGCTAGTTGGAGTTGGTGCCCGGGTAACCTGATATGTGTTAGATAGAGCTCATGATATTGGTGAAGGGAGACGTACAGTGGTCATGGTTGTGGATGGAACACAATCGGTGTCTGCTACGGCGGCAGGTGGGCTCGCGACTTCACCTGATGCACCACCTGTGGCTCCTCCACCCAAAGCAGAAGCTGCAACTTTGGTTCCGGCGAGATCTACGGCTGTGAAGTTGGAAAAGCCTTGGGCGATCATCACCTGGGCAACACTGAGTCCAGTGGCATCGAATGGCGTGGTGATGGAAGTCTTGGAGTTGGCGTTCTCAACATCTTGTCCCCCGACGGCAGGATCAATGAGAGGAACAACGCCGCGAAGCTCGGCGGACTTAGGGAGGGTAGGATCACTACAGATTGATGGGATGGACACAACGAAGGGGTTGAAGTTTTGCTCAGCGGCAACCTAGTACTATTAGAATAGTATAAGAACTTCGGCAAGGAATACATACAAGTCCACGTGCAGCTGCAACAGCTTCGGCGGAGTTTCCAAGCTCGGAGATGATGTTGTCAGCTTGAGTAAGCTTTCCACATGGGTTGGCAGCAGCAAGGAGGAATTGAATGGATCCACCAGCGAGAGTGGCAGCCTGTCCAGATTTACCAAGGTTGGTCAAAGCACCAATGGCCGTGATAGCACCATTGCCTTGCTCCTGGCCAAAACGAGCCTCAGCAACAGCCGCGAGAACGGCAACGAGAACGGTTTGAGAGAACATTTTGCTTGTAATTGACTAAAGTCCGAAATTTGTATGTTGGGAAGTTGAAGTGAAGAGTGAAAGGGCCGGCCGGGTTGTTCAAAAGTTAGAATGAGTGTATAAAGAATGTGAAGTTCGCAGAACTGTAAAGAATGTGTAGAGTGAACTGAAAAGAATGAAGATGGGATGAGGAAGGAAAGAAACTGTCGTGGGAAAGAAGAGCTTATATGTGCCATCCGACTGCCTCGTCTCCATTGAGCTTTGTCCAGCGGTCAAGGTGGACAGGCCAACAAACATCCAAGCCCTGCCTCCTAGCAGCCCTGTCACGCATCGATCACCCAAGAAAGTTAGCCAGGGTAACACATCAGACGACGCCCCCTCGCCTGAAAGATCCGTTCAACGGCGCCTCGACTCATCTTGGCGGAGATCTCGTTTGACTTCTCGGTAAGGGTAACCTCAATTTCACGATGATGGCTGTATGATTTACATTTGGAAACTCGATTTGTCGCGACGTGAAGCTAAGCGAGGGTTGTCGCTTACGATTCGCTAGGTCAGGGGTTGTGTCGGCTCCAGCCGAAGGCGCTGATTGATGGAATCAAGCATTTCAAAACTCAAACCCACTTCTCCTTGTCACTGTGCAAGAGAACTCTCAAACAAAATGCCCTGGTCTCGCATCATCCGCATAAGTTTCATCTGATATTTGAGCAGAATACATGGTCCTCCGAAATGATGAGACCTCGGCCGTGCTACTGAATGATCAACAATCGCTAAATGTTGTCCAGAACTGTTACCGAAATCCGATTATAATGGGCCAATAGTGTGGATCGAAATGGACGGTTCTGGAAATACAAAATGGCTGAAAAAGCTTTTTCAGTGGCGGGGGGGGGGGGGGGGGGGGGGGGGGGGGTTGTGTCGTTGCCCTGAGAGGCTGAGACCCTCCTGTTCCATGATACGCGAGGTACTTTCCGTTCCAACAACCCTGTCATCTCAACTCATCTCTTGCGCAAATGCGCTCTCGCAAGATCAAACGAAAGAGGCTGAATGGACTTGGTCGGCAAATGGGCCCTTCAAGGACGCTTGGCCAAGATTCATCTCAAATCTGTTAAAGCTGCTCTTGAAGGCCTTTATTGGAAATCCCGAGGCAAAGATTCGATCGGTGACTTTCTATCTCAATGATGGATATTATCAGATGGGATCAGGGTTATTCCATAAATTTACAGCATCTTGACATTGGCAAAATGAGAAGTCCTCCAACACGTATCCAGCTTTCGCGATCAACTGGGTTAGCCCCGTCAAAGACTTGTGCTGACCGTAAAGTTCCAGCCGAGTCCCTGATCGGCGAAACGGTTTTGGCCCGTTTGAAATCCCAGAAACTCGGCGAACTTGTCATTTATGGTCTGTGATGAACGAGCAAGTCTTGGTACAGTACAGGGCTGGTCTGCTTCTATTAGAGTTTGGCCGACAACGTTCTAGGTCTGGTTGCGAGTTTTTGACTTCGTTGACAGCTCACGGAGGATGTATCGAGCCTCGGATGTTGACTGGAGCAAATAAATTAAACCAGCAACACTTCATGACTAGCTTCATGCAATCAATCAAAACCAGTTGCTTGAGCAAGATACGCTTCTCCCGTTAATTAAAATACATTGATGTTTAATAGATTAAACAGGGATACAAAGGGGCTGTCGGGCCCTCCACCTCAAAGCTCGGCCCTGTCCGAAAGAGGCTGCTCCCCGTGTCTCATGTCTTGGACCACTTGCTCCACACTTCTTTGCGAGAGAAAACGAGTTTCCGGGACCATGGTCACCATCATCAGCATCGAAAAAAAATTGCTCAAGGGTAAGCCAGGTATGCAAGGTGGAGTTCGGGTTTCATCTGATCAATGATCGAAGAGAACAAGTTTTGTATGTGCAGTCATCTGATATGACAGTCCTCTTATGGCATACCGCAAGGTTTTGCCTGTTCTGTGAATTCGTCTCTCAAATGTCCTCTGGAGCTCATGGAATATTTCAACTAACAAGAATTGTTTGTATGGCTGCTTTGCATTTTCTTCAACAAGCCACCACAGGAAACTGTCCCCAACAGTTCGTAGGGAGAGATGTCTTCACTCTTATTTCTCTATTAGTGTCTCTGATACTATCTTTAATGGCATAAATCATTCCGGAATCGAGGTCAACGTTGTTGGCAGGGCATCCTCGTGTCCTCCGGAAAGAAGCATGCGGTACTTTAGTTACAATTTCCAACCACACATTCTCCAGTGAATATATGAATCGTTTGAATATATTTGTTGGCGATAACTTTTGCTAAAACAAGGAAGCCTGTGGGGCAAGCAGGAAGTAGAAAGGTGTTAGTCCAATCGCAGGTCAGGTGACTGGCCACCGCTTCTGGCTGAAGTTTCCCCAGCCAAACCTGGATTATAATCCTTTGTATCCAGCTCTACGCATTAGTCCTTGGAGGTTCTGAGCTTGTAAAAACAGGAGATGCTGAATGTTTGGAAAGAAAGTCTTCTTACATTACCAATTTTACCATGTTGAATGTCCATCGCCGATCGTCTCCTCGCTATCCCGCTAAATTCGTGAAGCTTAGGATTAAGTAAACAAACCAACAGCCTAATTTTCTAACCTGCCTTCTACAGTCTGGAATTTGCATTCGACCCCATATATGTACGAAGAATTTATGGTTATTGACGAGTCTCTTGAATCCTCCCATCCGTGAACCAAGCGATGAAGCTTTAGCTCGCACTGAGTAGGTGAGAGAGGTGTCTAAAACCAGACGATGTGCTACTCTATTGACCTGTACGAACAAAGAAACTTTGTAAATGGACTGTTTGTATACAGATCGTGGCTGTTAGCGTCAGAAAATCAGCAACATGTGATGTCTAGTCTCTAACCCTACAATATTTCATGGCTGGGCAGACAAGTTTGTTCAAAGACAGGTGGACATTAGATATTATAGACATGAATTAACTCAGAGAATACGTGTTCCTAATAGTTGTGTTTTTACTGATTTATGGATTTACGACTCTGTCATTGCCTTGCCAGTTTGTGGGTTGTTCTTGAGGGACTAAGCCCCAGCAAAGCTTTGTCTCGATCAGAACACTCTTGTCAGGATAGCTGTTCTTGGCATGCCAGATCAAAACAACAACAAATGTCACGAAAGTAGAAAAGGACAATTGGAATTTTCAGTAGGCTTCTGAGTCTCACGACACTGGAGTATGTATCGATTTCTAGTAGTCCAGAGATTCCATATATCATACAATTGATGCTCCAAATTCCTAGAATAAATTTCTTTCCCATCAAGTCAACAAGCAATTCTCGCTTAATCCCACTTCCCTTCAACCTCACCTTATTTCTCCCCTCTCGTTCTGCTCCTCAACAACCAAACAGGAAAGCCCGCCCTCTAAGACAAACACAATAAAAATCTAATGCGCTAACCAAATCTAAACAGGAAGACGAATACCTCATTGTAAACACGGACTGGACCGCAGAAGAACACGGCTTCCTCCTCGCGCGCATCATCACACCTGAAATCGAGCGCGAATTGCGTGAATTCTTCGAAAGTGCAGGCCACATCCTACCAGCCGGTGAACTAACTGCCCAAGAGTGGTGTATTGATTGGCTAGAAAGTCTGCATCACGACCAAGAATTCTCGTCTACCAATTTCTCGTCTACAACTTCCGCATCTTCTTCTTCTTCCTCCTCCTCTTCGGCTCCTCCTCCTCCACCTTACACCACCACCGACCCCAACCCCAACACCTGCACTCCGACCAACAAAAATTCCACCACCTAACCCAGCACAATGGATGATCCCGCCAAGCGCGCAGCAATCATGAGTTACGCGCCTTCGGCCTCCTCGTCACGTTCCTCTCTTGCTGGTAAGACTTTGTCGTCACAGTACAACGCGATGACGATGAAGCGAGGGAAGAAAACGTTTCCTAAGGCTTGTGAGGGCCCGCCGAAGTGTAAGAATGTGCTGTGTGAGCATAAGTATGCGCCGATTGCGGGAATGGGGATGGCGAAGACTGTTGCGGCGATGCCGGAGTTGTGAGTGCTGATTTCTTTTTGCTTGACTTTTATGTTTTGGGGATTGTTTGGTGTTTGTTTGAGGATGGGTGTGATTGATAGGAAAGAAGAGGTTGGATTGGGGCGTACTGAGCTATTTACTGACCTTCAGGGAGAGGGGGAATCGAGGGTAGGGACGTCGTTGGATATTCGTGAGGCTCTTTGTTTACTTCCCTCAACCTCCCTCCTGTCCCTCCCTCTATCATCTCCCCCCCTCCCCTCCCAATACTCTCCTCCTTTTATCCTACCCTGCATCCCTCGTTTACAAGGGCTAACATGCTTCCCCCCGCGCAGAAGCGATCCTCTCCTTGACCCCAAGGTCCTCAAGCTCGTTATGACAAAGTCCGAACAAGATGGCTACCTTGTCTCAGAGGCTTACGCGACCAAGATGTTGCAGCAGAATGAGTATAAGCTTCTTCCTGCTATCAAGGAGATCAAGGCGGATATTGATGCGAGTGAGTTTACCCTGTTTCCTTCCGTCTTTACTTTTCTTGTCTGAGAAAATGCGTGATTGGTGACTGGGTTGTGTCTCTGCTTGGTGTGAGTGGAGATGGATAGTGAGGGGTAGGGAAACAGCACAAGACAGAAACAAAGCCGTATTGTAGAAGAGCTGTATTGACATTACTTACAGGAGAAATCGCCCTCCACTCCACGGGCCGCGTCAACATCGCCCTCGAACACTACGTCCAATCAACCTACCCCACCACCCAAACCGACAACCGCAGCTCCTCCTCCTCCACCTGTCAAAACTCCAAACACAGCCACAGCCACTGCCACTGTCAAAACCACATACCATACATCAACGGTCTCCCCAAAACCCGCGACGGCTTCATCTCCACTCTCGAAAGTGAAGACATCAACCTCGCCGAAACACTCACCGCCGGCTGGAAATCCTACTATGGAAAGGTGATCCAAGCTGCCAGATACAAGACCAAGGAGCATAGAGAGGTGGCATTCAAGATCTATCTGGAAGAGGCGAAGTATCGGGAGGCGCGGGCGGAGTTCTGGAAGGAGGTTCAGAGTCAGGGGGTTAGTAGCGATGAGGTGGAGGTGTGTATGGAGAAGTGGGAGGAGGCGAGGAGAGCTGCGAGGGGTGGGAAGGGAGGGGGATGGAGAAAGGAGGTTAGTCTACCTATCTACTTTGATTACTCCCTTTTGGATTAGAGATGTAGAGGGAGGAGAGTAGAAGAGTGCTGACTTGTTTACAGGCTTTTGGGGGAGATAAGGGAAATGCTGCAAGTGGATCATCAACTGCTCCTGCAGCTGCTTCGACTTCAACTGCACAATCTGCTGAGAGCAGCAATGCGACCACTGCAAAGACGAAGGTCTACTCCCACCCTGCCACCACAGCTCCTATTATCAAGGATAACACATACCCTCAGCCTGTTTCCGACGAGGCAGCCGAAGGCAGCGATGGGGATCCTGCTGGAGAAGACGACACAGCACATAGCTGCAAGGCACCTTTTGAGTCCGAAGACAAGTGGGACCGCCGCTTCAACGAGTTCGCACGCCAACAAGAAGCCGATCAAGCTCGTTACAAAGCCCTCATGGACTCTGTCGCCGAAGACGACATCAAGATCGCGACTCTCCGCATGCAAGCCAACCAGCTCCTCCATGAAAATAGAAAGCTTCAGAATGTCAATTGGGAGTTGAAGTTTCGCGCTACTCAGCGTCTACTTGAGGAGATTGATGATCCGCCTGAGCCGCAGAATATCTTTGATCTGGTGGCCAAGATCTCCGATGTGGACTTGAAGTTTAGCTACGCGCTTGACGACGACGATCTCCCGATTCTGTATAGTCTCGAGCTGTACGATCTTCTGGACAAGCTATGCAAAAACATCTATCTGGTCAGCGTACAGACTATCAGTGAAGAGACGAGACCAGCTATCCGGAAGGCATGGGAGGCTATTGATTTCGGCGGCCGCACTTTTTTCCAGGCTATGAAGCTGGCTGTTCCCATCAACAGAGGCTTAATGCAGGAGACGCTGAGTGAGAAGTTGAGCAAGACTATCGAGATGGCTATGCTTCTCGACGAGACGTTCAAGAATCTCGATACTGAGCTTCCGGTCTTGAAGCGCAAGGATAAGCGTAATCGGGTCGAGGATAAGAAGTTGCAGGGTATGATCAAGCAGTGTCTGGAGTTCTCGATGAAAGTCTGCGAATATCCAACGGATCTGTCGTGGCGTGGAATCACAAAGCTTCGTTATGAAGTCGGCGATGGAGTTACGCTGCAGAAACAGATGGAGAGCAAGTATATCTGCTTGGCATCCTGTGATCCTCCTACCGAGACGATGAACAAGAAGAATGCGGCGATGTACCTCGAAATCATCAAGAAGGCTCGCGATATCGACGACCTCCTCAAGGCTAAGGCTGATGATCCTGTCGCTAAGTACAAGCAGATGTTGAGTGTTTGGTATGTTGACAAGGTTCACCCAGCCAGCATCCTACCTGGCTGGAAGATCCTGATCAAGGACCAGGAGATGCACAATATGATTGCTTTGCTCATGTTGATTGCCGCGGACGAGGAAGATAATAAATTCGGCCAAGTCATCCAGCTGTTCCGAGAGGCTATACACGAGGAGTTGCTTGCTCTGCACAAGATCGTCAAGAATAACCCCAAGGATTTCTGCGCTAAGACCAATTACAAGTTCCTCGTTGAGATCATTGGTGATCCCGGACAATTGCATTTTGATGATCTCACGGATCAGCAGATCTGGGACTGGGTTCTAGGCTTTGAGATTGCAAAGACGAGACTTGGTGGTGATGTGAAGGAGGTTTTGGGATGGGCTGCAAAGTTTGACGGCCAGAAGGCTTTCAAGGTGGATAAGGGGCCAGCAATTGTTAAGCATATGGTTCAGTTCTCTGGTAATCAGCGACGCATTGCTACACCCCGTCGTACCCAGGTTTCGCTTCACAAGGCTTTGAGCAAGGATACGATTGAGGCCAAGGTCGGCGAGAACGAGACTTTGGAACATGCAGTTGAGCGGTTGAGTATCGACAAGACGACTGCTGATTCTGTTGACACAAGTACCAGTCAACCAGTCCCGACTTGCACAAGCAATGCTGCTAGCAGCTCCACCACAACAGCCGTTACAGACTCTTCCCAAGATCCCCACGGACGAGATTCTTGCTGCTCTTGATGACGACACTCTCGAGAACATGAAGTCTCTTGGACTAGATCCCCGCGGCCCCGAAATGGCAAAGCTTCTCGACCACATGGACAAGCGTGGCTTGGCTGCTGCAGAAGCTGATGCTGAGAAGGAGGTTGTTACTTCCGAGCCCGTTGTCTCTAAGAAGGCGGAAGGGAAAGCAGCCTGCTAGGGATTGAGCGGATGAGTTCCTGCTTCTAATTTCTTGTCTGCTACTGCGATTCGGCGATAATACAAAAATGTTTTGTGTTTCAGTTACTCGAATGGGAGCTTTTGCGTTGTGGCATTGAGGAGTAGTGGTGGCATGGTCCGAACTTTGGTGTGGCTGTAGATATGCTTTGACCTGTTATGGACTTCTGATATCGTACAAGGCTCTGAATAAATGCCCTTGTTATTATCTCTTGTGCCATGTACCCTTGCGTGATATGAACATGGAGTTGTGGAAGCGTGATTATTGGACAGCCTTACGCTACCGGTTCGGCATGTTTTGTGGTTAGTTGCCACACCTCATTCTTAGTTTGCTAGGCAGCCAGTTACCAAGTACTCGGTGTCGGTAGATTGCACAAGTGTGTAGGCTAGGACTTCTGGAATGCCCTGCACTCGCCCTTCAACCTTCACTTTTGTTGATTGGTGCATTTGGTGTCGGATGAGGCTCTGTGGTGACCGAGGTATTGGGGCGTCGGATGGGAGGGCCGGAGAGACCTGGCCCGGAGTTTGGCTGTTTGTCTCTTGACTCCACAGGGCAGGGCATACGGTGGTTCTGTCCGAGTAGATGTTTGCAGCAAGGGAAATGCCTTTCGATGCAGAGGTTCAATATCTCTCCTCTTTATTCAATGGTTAAGCAGTGTTTCTCAGACCACCTCGACCTACTTACAAGCCTCACTACCTGATCGTTCGATAAATCGATATCATTTCCTCGACATCTGTAATATTAGGCATCTCTTTCAGCTCTCGATAACGTAGATCCGAAAACTCGAACAATATTTGCTGTATCCAGCGCCTCCATGAGGGGGTAGAGCTGAAATGTACCTTGCGAGACAGCCTTACCATTATCGAGTGCTGCAGCTCTAGAGTTTCATAGTCCTACACTGCATGTGCAGGCAAATGCACGGGAGATCAGGCAACCACTTACCAGGGCGTCGCCTTCCTTACCTAGGTCCTGTAGTAGCTAACTTCACAGCCTCGACTGCTTCTAGCTTGATTCCAGTGATTCCAGACGTACATGACTGGCTAGCAAACCCAATTGGAAATCCGAAACCTCGCAGCATGAAATACATGCATGTCATAGTATAGTATGCATGAGGCTGTGGTCTGGCCCTCACTCGCAAAAATGTTGGCCAGGCAGGCATCCAGATCAAGTCCAGCGCAAGTCATCGAGAGAGACTTCTGATGTGGAGGCTGAGCTGATCCATTTCCATGTCGTCGGTCTCGCTTCTCCAACCTCCGGCGGCCGCATCCGAGCTTCTGCCACCGAGCGATTGGCTGCGTCATCTTCTTGTCCTTCCCGTCACACCTTCCTCAACCACAGCGCATCCAGCTCCAGTCGGGCGCAGTTGACTGACTAGAAGAGTCATTTGATGGTTCTGGTGGCGCAGCCTTATATATGTGTTTACATATTATCATCTCATATCATATTGTTACATGCGGCTCTAAGGAAAAGCAGAGCTATCGTCGCTGTGGAATGGAGTTGAGTGAAAATACGTCATTGTACAGCAGCGTTTAGTGACAAATGAAGCCTTGGGGATGGTGGCTAGGATGCCCTGCTTGGGCCGGAAGTTGGGGCAGGGAAAGAATACAGGTGGCTGGGATTGGGAGGGAAGCGAGGGATTTGGGCCACCAGGCCAAGTATTTTGAGATATATCGCAACTAGTATGCCACGACGAACTTATAAAACAGGACTTATCAAAGAACTATACGACACTACCTAGTGATGTTCTCATACAGAGCCCGGCACTTCAAATGAAGCTTTCTTTTCATGGAGTTATGATGGGGTGGTGTCCACTGGCCCCATAAATACCTCCAACACCACGAAACTGTGGTGCAGGATATCCAAGTTCCAGAAACGATAATTGGGCACATATATATCCATCAGGACTAGCTTGAACCTTCATTCTTGTTGCTCTTCCAACTTTTTACGACCAGTACATCAAAACGATACATTCTCAGTGTGAGGGTAATTCCTCTGTAAGTTAGGAGCAGAAAGTCTTGCTGGGAGTGACCTTGTCACATTTGATACCGAGAGCGAACAATTGGCATCATTCATCACATACCATTTCAGACCGAGTTGATGATCACTTGCCTCTGTATCAAACTCTATCTCAAAACCAATCGCCCCTTTCATGGGCGCTCCTGAGGCTGTATGTAATGTACAAATCTGCGGGTTCACAGCAAGCTAAATGAACCAAGCTTCAACCTCCTCTATCCTTTCCCTCGTCGGTCGTCACCAAGTGCCACAATAAATATGAACTCTGCTCACAGCCCTTCTGTTCCTAACCTGCGAGTTCCCGACCACGAGGTATCGCCGTCTGACGCAACTTACCATCCATTCCCTATTCCGAGCTGCATCTCATCACCTGCAGCACTGCACCGCACACCAAAACATCCGAGTCCGGGTCTTCCCCTCCAATGAACAGTCTCACATCGAAGCGAAACATTATCCAATTGCTTGCTGCTTTGTCACCGCCATAGTTCAACGTCTCTGACTTGGCATTGGGACTTGCGTAAGGCTGGGGAAGACAAGAGATCAGGAAGGCAATTCGATTTCTTTGCATAGCTGGCTGGGTTGAAACTATTCTGCCCGCTTTCATAGCTGGCTAGGTTACTTGGGGCATTTAAATTACAGGGGGTAATTCAGACTTGTACGCCCCTGGCGAGGCCTGCCCAGCACCAATCTTACTCTCCCTCCCAGTACAAAGCAGCCTTCGACCCCACCAACATCCAGCCCAACCTCGCTGTCACCTTTGCACTCTTCTCTTCTCTTCACATCCACACCACATCGCATCGCTCAAGTCTACAAGTACAAAGCCTACGGGCATCTCCCGTCCTCTTTATCACTACCAAATAATAATAACCACAAACGTCACTATGCCAGAAGTCACTCGAGTTACACGCGGCTATCGCGATGGCTACGATTCCGACGACGACCACTCCTCAACAATCAGCCGCTCGAGGGTTGCTGACGGCTCATATCGTACCGTTCAACGGTACCGCGTCACACCTAGCAGAACAGAAGACATCGAGATCGATCGCCGCTCAACAACGAGACTCGACATCCCACGAGCAGAGCGCATCGAAATAGACCGTCGCACTGAGCGCTTTGTCGAGCCCGAACGACCGCGCAGCGCCATCGACATTCGACCACCACGATCCTCCTTCACCAGCGAGCGATACGTTGAGCGTGAACCCATTCGCGAACCCGAGCGCGAGCGTGAGCGAACAAGAACGGTAGTCTACGAACGGGACCGGCGCGAGCCAGAACGGGGTCCTTGGGACCGCGGTCCTTCTAGGCCGTGGGAGTCGGAACGGGACGTTCGGGAGACGGATATCGTTAGAGTTGAGAAGCGGACGACAGAACGCAGAGATGAACCATATGAGCTTGAGAGATACCAGCGAGAAACTGAGTACTACGATCGTCCGGAACCACCTCCGCAGCCAATTATTATTCGTCAACGAGCGCCAGAGCCTCAGCAGATCATCGTCCAGGAAGCACCACCTCCGCCTCCGATTGTCCTTCCGCCTCGCGAACAAGAAATTCAAGTCGTTCGACAGACAGAGGTGTCACAAGAAGTTGCACGACCGGAGCCGAGAAGGGCAGAAGATGAATACTACTACAGGAAAGATGTGCGTGAGGTTGGCCCTGTGAGAAGAAGCGACGAGGAAATCGTTGCGTACGATCGTAGAGAGATTCGGCCCCGAGACTCCGTCAGCGACAGAGAGTATAGTGATGGCGAGAACTATGTTGTGAAGAGAAAGGTCATCCGACGAGAGCGAAGTAGAAGCTCGAGTCCACACCACAGAAGACATCTCGCAGAAGGTGCTTTGGCTGGTGCGGGAGCAGCTGCTCTGCTTGCAAATCATAGAAACAAGCAAGGAGATGGAGATGGGCACCGAGGACGAAAGGTTGTTGGAGGAGCCGCCCTCGGAGCCATTGGTGCTGAAGTACTCACACGAGCACGAAGTCGATACCGCGAGAGTCATGGAAGTCGATCTCGTTCAAGGTCAAGATCAAGCAGTAGAAACTCGCATCGCAAGATCAAGACCGCATTAGGCCTCGCAGCTGCTGGTCTAGCCGCGGCCGCCGCTGCCAAATACGTCTCTAATCGCAAAGCCAACAGAGAAGAGATGGGCAGAGGACGTAGTCGAACTCGAAGTGTTTCGAGACGTCGTAGGAGTTATTCTTACGACTCCTATGACGATGATCGTGCAAGAAGTCGAAGCCGAAGCAAACATGCCGACCCCAAACATCGCGCAGCGACGATCGCAAAAGCTGGAGCTGCTACGGCCGCGGTTGCAGGTGTTGTTGAACATTTCCGAAGCAAGTCACGTAAACGAAGCGGATCAAGATCCAAGTCTCGCATCAGGACTGGTGCCGAAATCGCGGGAGCTGGTCTGGCAGGAGCGGCAGTTGCAGGATTATATGAGAATCGCAAGGCAAAGGAAGATCGTGAATTGGAAGTTGAAGAAGAACATAGGAGAGAGCGGAGGAGAAGCAGGTCGAGAGCCAGATCTATAGGCGCATATTCTGATCCTGGTGTTGACCCCGAGTTAGGAATGGTGCAATACGGTACTGAACCCGTATACACCCACCAACAAACCACTACCTACCAACGAGGGTACGACTATGACCCTGCTCTTGCCGCGGGCGGAGCTGGTGCCGCGTATGGCGCCACCAGATCTCGAAGTCGATCGCACCGTCGTCGTCATTCCTCGAGTTCAGACGATCGAAGAAGGTCAAGAAGTCGTAGTAGAAGTCGAGTTAGGAACATTGCAGGAGCTGCCGCGGGCACTGCTGCAGCGGCGATTGGAATCAACCAATACAAGAAGCGAAAGGAGAAAAAGGAGATGGATAGGGAGAGGGAACGCAGACGTGAGGTCCCCCAGCACTCAAGATCTCGTTCTCGGTCCGCATCATCTATTAGAAGCAGATTGACAAGACGCTTGTCGAACCTGATTCCGAAATGATGTGGATTCTCCTTATATCATGTTTCAGTCACGGCATCATGTATCTTCCTGCAAGACTAACATTCCCGCGGCAGGCTATGAAGAAGAACCTGCTCCAGAAAATTACTACGCTCGCGATTATCAAGATGATTATTCTCCCTCTCCTCCACACGCTTCAGGTGGCTCATATTATCCTGAGAATAATGCATTCCCACCACCTCCTCAACCACAACCGGGATTCACAACGCATACCACAACCTCCACAACACAAGTACACCAGGAGGGTATCCCTCCATACAATCCAGCGGACTATGCAAACCAACCACCGCACCCGGACCCTTTCGGCTACCCACCTCAAACAGGTCACAATGTGAGTGCAAAAGACAATACATCTCATCAGCCTCCTTTTGTTGCTCCTGTGCCTATGCCTACCGCAAGTGGCGCAACGCCATATTTCCCTCCGCCCCCTGTCGCTCCTGTCCAAGACGAGCAGTTTACTCGCGACCCATTTCATGCAGAGGAGGGTGCGTCTGTATTTCGTCAACCCAGCGTCCCATAAGAAGATAAGCTAATGCTTTTGCTAGCCCGTGTAAACACGCCTCGCGCCCCCTCCACCGTATCAACTCTCTCGCCTAACACCTCGCCACCACTTTCTCCCACCCGCCCACACAACAAATCCGTCAACTTCGCACCCCTCTCCCCAACATCTTCTCGTCGCCTAGCACATATTCACGAGAACGCCGCGTCATCAAACTCCAATACGCATAATCACGACGTCGCACACCCAGACCGCACACCTTCTCCTACAGACTCCGATAACCCTGGTCCTTCAGCTCTGGTTCGCACTTCTCAACCTCAGTCTCGAGATCGAGATCGAGATATCGACCACGTCTACGACCGCGGCGAAGACCCCTCTCGACGTCGGCGACGCCGTCGTAGGAGTTCAGACCCATCTTCTGACCGACCCATCCAACCCTCTAGACACCGCCGTAGACATCAGCAGCATTCTCGCTCGCCATCCCCTACCTTATCAGACGAAATCGAAGTCCTACCCGATCGATTCGATCGTGATGGACGGCCACTAGATAGATTCGGCAATGCGTATCGGAATCCTAGAGCGAGTGCTAGGGATAGACAGAGGGGTGCTGGTGGAGGAGGAAGTGGGGGATTGGGCGGATTACTTGGTAGCGAGGGTGGACAGAAGGAGATGGTTGAAAAGCTGGCGGGGGACTTTGGTGATGTTATGGAGGGGAGGAAGACGTGGAAGGATCTGTTGAGGGGGTTTGTGGAGGAGGCGGGTGGTGCTGGTGCGGCGGGGAGTTCGAGTGGTTCTGATAGGGGATCGTCGAGTAGGAGGAGGAGGAGGGAGAGGTGATTGGTTTTGGTGGGTTGGGAGGAATACGGGTAATGAGTGAACGGGACAATCACGAATATTTAAGTTTTGTTGCTGGCATTGCGGGGAGAGGATGAGAAGCACATATGAACGGATGGATGGTTGGAGCATGGATGCAATTGCCTTTTTTTTGTTTCATCTTTTTTTTTTCACGAGATCTTTTTTGAAGGCAGGCGGGTACAGCGCATTTCACGACTAACGAGCAAGAGAAGAGCAACGAAACGATACTTGATGAACGACTAAATGACGAAATTATGATGACCTTTGCTTTCCGTTACTATTCTTTACTTTTTTTTTCGCGGTGGGAAGAGACTTCGTTGAATAATACTACATAGCTACAGATACAGATGCGGATACATGGAAATCAAAGGAATCAAAGTTAAGAAAAAAGAGTACTGAAAGTTGAAAGTCGATGTGAAGTAAAGTAATGCAATCCACTCCGATGCGGTGAAGTGAAGTGACGTGTATTGAGGTGTGGTGAAGAGGGGTTTTGAGGTAGAGTGAAGATAACTAAGCTAACTTGAGCGCAAGAAAGTCGATGTCGATGTTGAAGTGCCCGGAGGTTGGGTGTAAGCGTCTAGGTATATATGTATAAATGTGTAGACACGCCCGATGCGAGGTTAAAGTGCGCAGATCTTGATGGCGGTATCAGTGTCGATGTCGATGTCCATGTCGGTGTGGGTGATGGTGACGGCGGACGGATTAAATGGCGGCAGGTGTGTAGTGGTAGGTACGTAAGGAGCGAAAGGCTGCTAGAGCGGTGAGTGGAGGAGAACACGATGGAAATGGTAATGTAGTGTACTGTAGTGGGAATGGAAACTGGAAGTGGCAAGGTAAGGTAAGCGAGCCCCTTTTAGTCACGTGGTAACGTCACATACTTCGGATTGTCGCTTCACGACTCACTTCTCCATTCTGATTAGGTGAATAGAAGATGGAGTTTTCTTCTTTTGGTGATGATGTCTATATTTTCATACTCATTCGGTGTTCGTGGCGAAGGGGAAGGGGGTGGGCTTTGGAAGAGCTGGTTTGATGGCCAGCCATGTAAGGTGTTCGCTTATTACAAGGAATCAAAACAATGGAATGGAAGGGCTATCTAGCGAGTGGAGTAAAAAAAGCCGCAAATACAAAATCCAATATCACATTTTAAGAATACACGCTATATCGAACCTATGAACACTAAAAGATGATCTGGGGAGAAAGTGCCGTACCAGAAGGAGTGTATTATTAAAGGTACTTGCTATAAAAACCATACCGAACAACCTTATACCGAAATACCAATAGCAACGCGAGATATTAATAGAAGAGAAGGAAAAGAAGGCAGAGTTGGGGAGTGACTTTGTTGAGGAGGAAAATTCTTCGAAGGATTATTGTCGTGGCGGGTAGGGGGGGTATGCATTGGGATCATACGGATTGCCTTGTTGAAAACTCGGGCCGTACTGTGCTTGTCGATTGTCGTGAGGGTTGTTGTACGAACTGCGTGATGGAGCACTCGGTTCCCCTGGGGCTATTTGGGTATAGCCGGGATTTTCGAATTGGCGGTGGAAAGCAACAGGAATAATCGGCCGTTGCCAGAGGTACGGATCGTCCAAAGGTGATAAACTATTTTGCAAGTCAGCGATGTCCAGTGGAGGCGATCAGCAGTCTTCCCGCTATCCTGAAATCTCAGCTGACGAAAACAGTATACTGACCCTTCAACGACACCCTCAGCTTTCAGAAAGGCCAGGTCTTTATCCCAGCCGCCATTCCTTAATAGATCTATCATAAAAACTTCGGTGAATCTAGGATAACGAGGCCATTTTCGCGTTTGTGCAATCTAGGTCATCTCTTGGACTAGATTCTGCCTCTTATTTCGTGGATGATCCTCAGAGTTAATCTGCAAACGTCCGTGTCCTTCCAAAAGTCGCACCAAAGCGTCCAGCACGTGTCTTGGCAATTGATCTGACTGGTTTCCACCGGCAGAGATGGGAATCGTATCATACCCTGTAGTATGAGCATAAGGGTCGAAAAGCACAAGCTCCGTCCCTCCAGTCACTATTTCCGCCGGCACTCCAACTCTACAGTAGTACTCTGGGTCCGAGGTGATCTGCTCGATTACAAACTTGTCATCGAGGAAGAAGCCTCCAGAGTCAGGGAGCCCGAATTTCATGTTCAGAGTATCGGCGATAGTTCGATATGTGATACGGTCTACTCCGATATACCAGTCTCTGTCATTTTTCTTGCAGGTTTCTAGGATGGCGGGTCTGGCGATTGCTAAAAATTCCTTGATGTAGTTTTGTGGGGGACCGCTCATCTTGATTTGAATGACTCTTGTGGATTCTTTCCCTTGATATTTAGTGTTTGGAAGTGGTTGAATTTGATCCGTAGTTCTGATGAATTTGAGACTGAATCAATTTCGGGATCGCTCGTTGGTATTTATACAGTTTAACAAAAGAGATACACTGAATCAGGGAGAGGTACAAGCAATACCCCATGAAATAACTTTGCTTTCATCCTTGAAGAATGGCTCCATGTTCTAAATCAGTCTACCCTAAGATCATCAATCTTGAGAGCGCCTGGTTACACGAACAGGACAGGAGTGCCGTTATCAACAAAGAGTCTTTGGAATACGACTCCCAAATAAACTATTCACGAGACTTAGATCATATCCATAGGACGGAGAGCCTTCTTTGTTACAAAGTCGTCGATTCAGTACGACCGCAGGCAAGGGTCACCGTTGTAGAATAACAAAGTCACGGGACCCAAGAGGCAATATCACAAAGCCAGAGCCTTGTTCCAAGACTTCAAAATCTGCTTATGCTTTCATAAAGATCATGCGATATTAAAGACGCTGATTTTAGTATAGATCTAGTTGGGCTCTCTATAAATAGTACTGTGGCAGAGCCCCCTGATTTCGATCTTGCTCGTTGTTCCTGGTGATATTAATCACGTGATAGCTTCTGGGAGTTAGTTAGGGCTGGCATTCTTTCATTCTTTATCTAGCAATAACTACGCGTAATGTTAAAAAGCTGATCTAATATATTCTTCTCCGTACTTTTTTGGACAAATCTTGCCCTCCAGATAGCGAATATCTTGCATTTTGTTTGAACCGATATTTTGGATCGAAAGTAACCCTACGCCTTGAGTGCAGCCTGTCTTCTCATGGTCCACGCCATTGCAGTCACTCAAGAATTTTGAGCGAGGCATCCCACGACTATTGCTGTTGAGTATATTCACAAGTAATGAAATCGATGCTACGAATTGGGATAGCAGCTGACGATTGTTTACAGTCCAAGCGTATAGCCAAATACGGCCATTTGCGAATGAATATCGAAACCGGTCCATTGGCGCCTACTAAATAAACTCGATGCCTCTATTATTGCATTACCACATGTCTGATTTATTTCCTCAAGCCAGGCACGGAGGTTCACTTCCCAAGTAGTAGGAATGGTGGTCTCACGATGAAGTGTGGGTGACAGAAATGTTCTCAGTAGAAAGGCCATCGTTCTGCCAAATCTGGGAGGTATTGGCATCTGCTGCATCGTTTAAGACTGGTAGCAATCTCACTGGATAATTCCAACGTCGAATACACTCGATTTTTCGTAATAGTCGTGACGGAGCCTTGGACAAGGAATGTGAGCTTCTGGGAGTTGCAATCATCCAAGCGACAGAGGTCCAGCTCCGTATATATTTTGAGAAAGGGGCGTCGTCAAATCGAGGATCGAGACTGAGAAGAGGAAGGTATTGTTTCTTGACAGTTCATGTCTGAGGGGCGTACGATATGTGGCTTCCGCGTGCCAGAAATATTGGAGTTATACGAGGCTGTTCAAGTATTCGAGGCATTGCAGGCCGCAACTGCTGCAAAGCTGGAATATGAATCAAAGTAAACCACGGGACTTGCAGTACGGTATTGGCTCTTTGACTAGATATCGACATCTCTCGAACTGGCTACATCGGACAGCGAAGACTTGTATTTAATGTACTCCGATATCTCTGGGAAAGCTATCAGTAAGACATTCAGCCACGGCTTAGTATTGTACAGATATCTGCGCTCGGCAACAGCAGATGCTCTTCAGCACATATTCTCTTCTTGAGATTCTCGATTCTCTCATTTCCGTTCTTCAGCCCTCGAAGTATAGCTCAGCTGTCTTTCTTTGAAACCCTCGCCTCCATACTTCACGACAAGGATCTGCCTGTCCAGCACTGACTGGTTCGTGTCTCCATTCTTTGAGCATTATCTTCCATCATCGCTTGGAAGCCATGAGTACGTACTCTGCTCCATCAGATTCATTCTGGCAGAAACAGTATTTTGATTGGTGATATAAACCTGCAACATCTCTTTTCCCAGACTCTCCCATCTATTATCAGCTCGACGCTCACTCAAGTTAGACATCTGACTTCAGAGACTCTATGTCAATAAATCTGCGAGAAGACGCTCCGGGTTTGTGGATGACAAAGCACAAGTGGGAAAGCGGATTGGAGAGCAGGCTTGGACATGGTTGAAGAAAAACCAAAAACTTGGAAGAGATCAGTGTCCACCGATGCCATTTGGCAAGACAGCTGACGTCGTTTGCGTTGCACAGCCTCATCACCATGGGCCAGCATATGGAACGTTTCGGCAACAGGAAAAAGCTGTAAGAGCCTGTTCAATGTGTACAAATTTGTGCACCGCCACGGAGGCCAAGACGAAGCAGTGAAAACTAGGAATTGGAGAACATTTTCTGTTTCGTCTGAATCTCAAGTAAATGCAGGAGAAATGAGTATAAAGCGTAGCCACCTAGTATCACTGAGTCCTGAGTATGGGTCGAGTAGCTCGTGTCGGAGTGTGGCCAAGCATCGGGGTATCATTGAACAACTATAGAAGGAAATCGTTTCCTTATCTCTCTAAATGGATCATGCCATTTGCAGGCTAGAGATTGTTAGTGTTGAAGGTCAAAATATGATGCGAGATACGTACTGGTATGAACTGCCGAAGCCGGACGCCAGCTTGCTTGAAGACATCTGCTGTCTCTCCATCCATGCTGTATCCCTGACTGTATACAACCTCGCTGATGCCCACCTGCGCAATTTTGATGCTGCATGTCAAGCAGGGACAAGTATCGCAGTAAAGGATAGTGCCTTTCCGTATTCTCCCTCTCCCAGCTTCTAGCAGTGCATTTTCCTCTGCATGTAGGCACAAACATGTTCCGAGTCCTACCCCAGAGCCTTGCCCCTCGTTGCATCGTGGGCATCCTCCATCTGCGCAATTTTTCAAACCTCTCGGCGTACCATTATAACCTGTACTGATCACCCGCTTGTCCTCGACTATGACACAACCTACCCGTCTTTTCATGCAATTACTCCTCTGTGCCCCAAGGGACGCCAATTGCATGAAATATTGGTCCCACGTAGGCCGAAGTCTGTCATTGTTCAGCAAATTCACTCCAGAGAGCCGCGCATAAAAATGAGCCAAATCCGACGATGTGTTCAGAAGTTTGATAGTAGCTCGAGAAATTAATGGTAGAAGGCCCCCGTCGGGGCTATACAGATGTTCGTCGGACTGTAGCACGAATTCTTCGAGGCTCGGGATATCTTTTGATGTGGCCTGCAATCGTTCCTGGAATCTTCTCCACCGTACGTGAATAGGCGCATCCACGCTGACCAAGATGAAGAAAGGTCTTCGGTCCAGCTTATCTAGTATCTCCTCCGAGTGTACGTCGGTCGTGACATAGAAGCCCTGCCATTTCTTTGTGACAAAGTCTAGTAGGTCGTCTGCTGTGTCAAAGGTAAACGTGCCCCCCGACTTCGAATTCGTGCCATTGACCAGAGCTTTCCTTTCCAGACTGTTGCTCTTGGCTCCATTACTCTCCGCGGAGATATCCAAAGTCTTTAAAGAGTTCCCATTCGTGAGCTCTTGTCGAAGATGGAGTTGCGTAAAGGCATGGTGCAGGACAAGGTAGTCTGCAATGGTTTGCTTCCCAGAGCAGATACCTGGCAAAGTTAGCTTTCATATGTTGTAACCAAGAACGATATATACCTCCGCACAGTCCGATCAACATTGTCTCTCTTCAATCAGATTCCCGGAATGTACTGCACTAGAAGCAAATGTTGACCTTCCACACACTGAACGCGCTCCAAGCCAGATCGCGTCTCGGGCCGATATTTCTCCGAGAACTACCTAAATGCATCTCACGTGCGCTGCGCACTTGATACAACCCAACCCATGATCATTGCCTGGACCATCTGACTCTTGACGCCAGATTCTCATATCCCTGGCCATTTCCTACTTTAACATCATTTCTGCCTGGATCTTTGGCCGGAAAAAGGTGGTCAGAACCTCACGTCGGAAATACAAATCAGAAAGTAGCATCGCCAGACTCGCTCCGTCGACCCCTCGCCTCACCCCGCCTCCAGCAGTTGGAGATACCTGCTGAGAATGACCCTCAAATTCGCTCCATTTGGTTCTGAGATTGAACTCCCTTTCTACACGGCTCTATCCCAGTTCAAGATCGATTTTGATAAGCTCGATGACTCTGCGCGACCAGTCCTTGGCTTATATGAGCCTCGTGTGACCTCGTCCCCCGAAGAAAGTTGCCGTATGCAAGTGCTTGGGAATGCCCTCACAAGTGATGAGTGAGTCCTGATATCATGGCCTTTTACACCGATTGATGTTGACAAGTGCAGCGTTCCGGCCGGCTACATTCGGGCTGAGGGGAAAATAAAAAATGTGAATACGATCGAAGACTTCAAAAACACGGACAAAGCAGCCATGCTGCAAACGGCAGCAAAACAGGTGTGTAGAAATGGAGTGAAATTTTTCAGGTTTCCAAGCTTATACGACTAGATCTGGGATGCCATAAATGATGGGACCATATACTCCATCCCCTCTCTTCTCTCGTCTTTTACAATCCTCTCCTTTGCAAATCTCAAGAAATACACTTTCACTTACTGGTTTGCATTTCCGGCTCTCCATTCTGAGCCAGTTTGGAAGCAAGTTGAAGCTACCCCTCCGAGTCAGCTGACTGGAGAGGAGACCACGGCACTTGCTGACGAGGTGGGTACTTGGAGGTATGCGACTGACAAGAGGGAGCATGGGTTCTTCCTAGCCAAGAAGGTCCCCGTTCCATCCTCTGAATCAACCCGGCCTGCTACTCCTGGCCCGACGGGAGATGATCTGGACTACAAATGGGTTGTTGGATCGTTGAGAAAGTTTGAAAGTGGATTCTTCGACGGCATTCCTCTTGAAAACCAATTCGTTGCATTTGTAGATCCCTCGACGTATCCTGAGAACCCAGGATGGATGCTCCGAAATCTCTTGGTGTTGATCAAGCGGAGATTCAAGCTCAACAAAGTCCAAATACTGTGCTACCGAGACATCCACTCAAGAAGGCATGAAGCTAGAAGTCGTATCATTGTTCTGGAGACGGAGGGACAAGCCGCTGAGACCGATACTATGCCAAAAGTGACTGGGTGGGAGCGTAACAGCAACCAAAAGTTGTCGCCAAAGACCACTAATCTGGCACAATACATGGACCCTTCGCGCCTCGCAGATCAAGCAGTCGATCTAAACTTGAAGCTTATGAAGTGGCGAATCGCTCCTGATTTGAATCTCAACAAGATCAAGGATACCAAATGCCTCCTCCTTGGCGCAGGTACTCTTGGTACATACGTTAGTCGACTTCTAATGGGATGGGGAGTCAGGAAAATCACGTTTATCGACAATGCCTCGGTTTCATTTTCAAATCCAGTCCGGCAGCCATTGTTCGACTTCAAAGATTGCATCGATGGTGGCGCCAAGAAAGCCTACAGAGCAGCCGAAGCGCTTCAGGAAATTTACCCTGGAGTGGACAGTACCGGCTTTGTGATGTCGGTCCCTATGCTAGGCCATCCAATTACCGACGAACATAATACTCGCCTCGACTTTGAGACGTTAGAAAAGCTGATGGAAGATCACGATGCCATATTTCTACTCATGGATACACGCGAAAGCCGATGGCTCCCAACTGTGATGGGAAAGGCAAAGAATAAGCTTGTCTTGAATGCCGCTCTTGGATTTGATACATGGGTGGTCATGAGACATGGTGTGTTTGCAGAAGACGGAGGACAGGCGGCTTTAGGGTGTTATTTCTGCAATGATGTTGTAGCGCCAGCAGATGTAAGCCACTCACATTATTTCTTGGAATGCCACTAATATGAGCTCTCAGTCTGTCAAGGATCAAACTTTGGATCAACAGTGCACAGTCACCCGTCCAGGAATCGCCCCCACGGCATCCGCTCAATTAGTCGAGCTGATGGTGTCGGCCCTGCAACATCCAGATGGCGCTCGAGCTCCTGCTCCCAAGGTCTCCGCCAATCAATCATCAAATGGGAGAATTGAATATGATCGCGATCCTCTCAATCATCCGCTCGGTCTTATTCCGCATCAAATTCGTGGATTTGAGGCCACTTTCCAGAACATTTTGATTAGCGGACAATCATACGATTGTTGCTCAGCCTGCTCTCCAAAGATTGTTGAGGAGTACAAACGATCGGGGTGGGAATTCATCAAGCGAGCGTTGACTGAGAAGGATTACATTACTGAGCTCAGTGGACTAGCTGAGGTTCAGCGCCAAGCAGAAGCGGCTGCAGGTGATATTGATTGGGATAGCGAGCCAAATGGTGTGGATGACGATGAAGAAGGAGAGCTATTGTGATAATAAATTATTCCTTTCCAACGACGTATATGATATGAGATGGTTTACGGTTATGGCGTGTGGAGCTGAGGCAGAGTGGCCGCGTGCGTGATCTTTGATAATTTCTACCAGAAATCTTCTTGTTTCTATTATCCTGCCTCCGTAATATGACGCCTGCCTAAAGTCAAACATCAAGTTGGCGAATATCGCATGAAAGGATGGCTAGGAAAGTATTCAGATCACGTGGTCATGCTCATATTCTCGGACTAGCGCCTAGTGGGGAGCTGCTAAATCAAGCTTCAAGAAATACGCCAAAAGTATCAACAGCTTCACATTCAGTCAATAGCGTTCCCCATCATGGTTTTGTACGTATCCCACATATCTGCGGAGCTTCATTGCCATCTACTTATTTGAGAAATTACAGTTTCTGTACATAATACTTCGTTTGGCAGCCATGCGATCCCAATTGACACGGAGCGTATTTCGTCGCCTCCTGTCAAACGAAGGCCTCATATTCCACTGTCCCTCTCGAACCGCTTTGCTTTCTCGGCATTCCCACCGCCATGCCTCTCCGTATGTTATTCGACCTTCAGCTCGGAGGACACTCTTTGGCTTCTCGCAGAAGCCGCCCCGGCAGCAAAAAGAACCGTCTCTTGCCCCAGGGTTAAAACCTATGCTGGATTTGAGCTTGATGGATAAGATACAGGCTAGACCTCCGCCAGCAAAAGATCTGGTCAAAGCATGGAGAACATTTTTTGGACATAAATCGTCAAAACCGGAGGGTTTCAATAGCATTCAAGCTCAGCATGTATTGAGAGTCTTCAAGCATCTGCAGAAGCTTGATAGCCAGGACGAAGATTGCAGATTGAATGTAGAGGATCTTAGATTGCCTATTCGAGCTCTTTACAAGCTACCAGAGGATAATGGGGATATGCATGCGGAACTTGCGAAGCTTTTACATACAGAGTGGCTCAAACACCCGGTAGAGGACGAGTCTCGGCGCCAATCGGATTTCCGGCTTTTGATTAGTGTTTTGACAGGGACCGGTCATACAAGGGAGGCTAAAGAGCTTATTGAAGCCCACACGTTTGGTCCGGAATGGCACAGACACGAAAAGGTGACCACTCGATGGTGTTGGGATCTCGTACTGAGAGGATATGCGAAGGAGAACAACGAAGCAGAATTGCTTGAAATTCTCGAGTATATTCAAAAACGCGGGCTCTCTGTGTACTCCTTCAAGACACAGCTTATCATGACGAAGTTCTACGCGGCGAGGGACGATGTCGAAGCTACCAAAATGTGGTACTCAAAGCCAGTGGTCTACAGCACAGATGTGAAAGGGAGCATTAGTCCTGAACCCGAGACACTCGCTATTGTGCTGCAATTTTGTATCCGCAATAATGAATTGGATTGGTGCAGGACCATTTTTCGAGATGTTCTTGAGACAGATCCAAACAAAGCTACGTGGGATATCGTTTTGCAGTGGGCCGCTGGGGTCATGGGAAAGGGTGTCGAGGATGTCGAACGAATGATGAAGGTCATGATTCGACGAAGTGCTTCTGTCAATGGCAAGGACTCAGTTGAACCTGATATAGTTACGATCAATGGTTTGGTGGAACTTGCCATGTCCTTGAATGACTCTTATCTCGCCGAGAGATACATTGCACTGGGAGAAAAATTTGGGATCAAGCCGAACGCCAATACGTTCATCCTACAGATGAGGTACCGCGCTGATGCGAATGACTTGCGAGGCGCTCAAGAGGCCTACGACTTGTTACAAGCAGAAGAAGTTCAGAACGACGAAGACCTTCCAGCAATCAACAAATTCCTTCGCGCTCTCTGCGCTTCGAAGAATGACAATTATACACGCATTACCTCCATCATATGCGATCTGGAAGAACGGAATAAGAGGCTGGAGGCTGATACAGTTTGTGCACTGACAAACATGTACCTCCATCGGGATGAGCTGGAGGAGATGATTGACGTTCTCCAAACTCAATCTTACCATTACACAGTTGAGGAACGAAGTCGAATCATCAACATCATGTTACAATTCGCCACTAATCCTCAAATAAACACAGTAAGAGCTTGGGAGTCGTATAGCATCATGCGCCAGGTCTTCGACGAGACGCCCACGGAGCAGCGTACTCAGATGATGAACGAATTCTTCTCCCGCAATCGCTGCGACATGGCCTGCCACGTCTTTGGCCACATGCGCCAACATTCAGTCTTGGCCCGTCGTCCAATATTGGAAACATATGTTCAATGTTTCGAAGGCATCGCAAAGTGCGAGGACCGGGAGAGCTTGGATATGGTGCACAACATGCTCAAGATGGATAGCTCAATCGAGCCTAACACGAAGCTCTACAATTCCCTTATGCTGGCATACACAGCTTGCGACGATGCAGACCGTGCTCTTGACTTCTGGGATGACATCACCAACACAGATGAAGGGCCCAGCTACAAGTCTCTAGAAATTGTTTTCTGGGCTTGTGGCCGCAAGCCGTTCGGCGATCGTAAGGCACGGGACATCTGGAACAAGATGCGCAGAATGGAGATTGAGGTCACAGGCAAGGTTTTTGCTGCGTACATTGGTGCCCTGTCTGGTCAAGCCAAGTTCGAAGAGGCGAGGGACATGCTGGAGGTTATGGAGAAGGATCTTTCACTCAAGTTGGATGTGTTGACGTATGTTATCCCGCACTTTTCATTCCAAGATGGCATTACTGACTCGATTCAATAGCTTAGGAACATTCTACAATTCCATCCCGAGTCAGCACAGGAAAGATCTGGTGGAGGAGTGGGCGAAGGGTCTCTATCCTGATGTATGGAAGGAGTTGTGTAAGTTAGGCCAGACGACGCAGAAGGAGGGTCACAGGCTGTTCAATATGAAGAGGGAGATTAAGGCTTGAGACAGTTACATAGATGTATATTATGTAGCGACCTATCTGCAGCCGTACATTGTATTCAAGTGAATTTCATCAAGCTTGGAAGTACCAAGTTCTGTGCTATCGAGTCGACAGATTTGCCAAGTGCAGCTAGAACTCTTTTGCTGTGTGTGCTGTTAGTAGTTGCAGGTGATTATTGATTGTCACGGGCTTGCCTAAGATTTTCGTGTCTGACGCTGGATTAAGCAGGCCAAGGCGATGGACTTCCAGTCTTGGACTTCTGGACTTCTCGCTCGAACATGTATCACTTTGTTTGTTCTTCCCAATAACTGTTCTGGGGCTTTGAGCTTGTTGGTGTCTGGGTTATTTGTCTCGCTCATGTTGTTGGTGTGGTTCATCTCACTCTCTTGTTTGTTTACGCTGGGTAGCCAGTTCACCAGGTGATTGTTGAAGTTGCTAGATGGCGCCAGCCCAGTCTCAGTCACAAGCAGAGTCTTAGCACATTAGCACCCTTGCTAAGCAATAATTGCAAGATTTTCTCGTGCCCATGTGGGACAGCTGCTTGTAATGCAAAAACATACTGACTCTCTGGGGTAATAGTTCCTCGATAATCGAGGCATGGCATGACCTGCTTCTATTATGATTTCAGCAAGTTTGAATGCATTGACAAAACAAGCACAGTAAAATGGCAGAGAGATTTGTCTATTGATCTATCCCATTTCGGCCGCTGGAGAGAGCTGTCCGGATCTCGAATCCGCACTATGTTCAGAGGAGTATGAGTGCCATGAGCGAAAACTTGTAGAGCTGCCTGCGTGATCGAGGGGTACAATTGCTGGAGGGAATTATGTCAAGATGCTTTGGCCAGTACTTGAAAACATATCCCCATAAGCGGTACATTGGGCCTTCGCCCATCTTTATTTTCACCATTTCCAGCCCAGAGCAATTTCATATATTTGGCTCAAAGCTGGAGAGACGTGGAATTCTGATGCGAATTATTGCTTCGCATCTGTCAGGTTATCGATTGATTTACACGATAGTGATTGTCCTCTTTTTGACCTTCGATTTTCCCACCTCCTCATGTGCCTCATTCTCCAGTATCAATCCCTCATACGAGTCCGGAGCCATTTCTTGCTTATCTGGTGTGGGATTATTCCTTACACTAACAGTCCCAATACGTCTGTATTCGTCCTCCCTACTACCAGTCGACTCCAAGATCAAGAAGTCAGATCCGGGAAGCCCACTGCCAGGTGCTCCTTTCCATTGTACGATCTCAAATGCTCCATAGCTTTGACCAAGGTGCGATTTGTGATTCTGATACCGCTCATAGATGTGTGCATCGACAAGTCTTACTTCGTTATAGACTTTTCGTTCAAACGAAGACATGTTTGGGAGATCAGGTGGTTCTTCGGGGAATTGGTTGTCAAGTGACCAAACGGGGGCCAAGACTTTGATCGGGAAGAGCCGACCACGCATCTTCAATTGCCCGCCAATAACCTGGCTAAAAGGATCGTCTCCTTTAGTGACCGTGTGGACATCAATTATTTCAGCCACTTTCAGGGCCGAAGTTGCCAAGGCCTCTCGAGTCTTCCATGTCGTAGCCGTGGCAGACAAATTTCCGATGATGCTAGCCCAGCTCCATGACGTCGCAAGATATTCTGAGGGAATTGTTGGGTCGAATCGAGAAGAATTGTCAGCAGGATATCGTGGGGTTCTGCTCCACATCAGACTGGGCATAAGGTCTTTCTTCCAGTGGCCAGCAAGATATCGGTCCTTCAAGACTGGCTCAAATGCTCGAGCGAGCCCTGAGAGCGCTGGCAGTACGTCGAAATCCTTGGTAAGGAACCGTGTCATGTATTGTTCTACAATTTCCCACCACCGATCATATGGACTCTCAATCGCAAGTGGCTTCCGCCATTCTTCAGTTCTGGATGTCCGAATGTGGAGTCTCTCGAGGAAAGTCGGCTCTGGATTGGCATTTTTCTGACGCCCTACCCGAAGCATTTGCTGGATGAACGCCTTGGACCTATACTCCTGCGTGGGCTGCGTGATCCTTCCTCCTTCATCTGCTTGGTGCTCAAGGTATTCCCACATCATTTGTTGTTGTCCAAAAGACAGTGTTCGTGGAGCCAGTAAGCCTTCCTGGAGCGTCCAACCTCGTGTCTGAAGTGCGCTAGTCTGCAAAGAATGATCCCAGAGCTCTGATCCTGATCTAAGATACACATTCCCGGATTTTTCCTCGGATTTCCAAATGGATCCAACTCTGGAAATACCAAGTTTTCGTGTCGAGAATATACCACTGTGAGTCGAAGGCGAGTTTGCAGCAGAGATTGTAACAATGGCTCCGCTGTACACTTCTCGCATTTTCGCAGCTTCTGCTGCCCAGTCTTCTCGAGAATCTTGCTTGATGCATAAAGCATCTATCCAAATGTATCTCACCCCGAGGGCGCGAGTGGTGATAACGGCATCTCGCATTGTCTTAGGATAGTTCTGCAAAGGAATACCTGCCTTGAGATCCGCAACAGTGGAATCATTGTGAATGAAAACAGAGTCTCCACCCCAGCAATAGCTCAGTGCAATCCATGTCCCAAGCCTCCCCCCTGTATCAATCAGCTTAGGTGGGGTGATTTCATCTCCAACGTCGATTACTCTGGTCGGAAGCGGTTTCTGAGTGTCTGCCAGCGTGCTGCACTTCTCGTGCTCATCCAGGCAGTCCGCAAGCCAGGCTGCGGCGACAGCTAAGCATCCCTTTGAGGCCGGATCCTTATAAATTGATCGCCCCAAGAGATTCAGTCCGTCGCTAGGTAATTCATCCGGGGCATGTCAACTTCGTGTCGACCACATGGGGAGCAAAACATACCTCGATCCGCAAAGGGCTCAAAAGATGCCAGTGTACGAGCTGTTCCATTGACGGTCTTCTGTGCCAGGGTTAAATATGGTGAGCCTTGCCTAGATACAATCCATCCGCTACATCCCAAGTACACCTCTCCTTGGAATGTCTTTTCAAGCCAGTCTTCAGTCATATCCGGCTTGTGCACGGTCTTGACCCACGTAACCCAAAGCAAAGCACACGTTTCACATCCCTGCTCTCCTGATCTCTTCAGCTCGACGATACTGTCATATAATGTGTGGAAGAATGGGATGGGCGGTCTGTAGTCATTGGTGTCGGAGTAGAGTCGGCCAGTGAGTCCTGTTGGTTAAGCATCTTGACCAGCTGACTCTAACAGCAAAGACCGAATGTCAAATTCTTGACACGATTTGCAGGAAGGCATTTTGGCTAATTTGATCTTTGCTCAAGCCATATAAAGAAGATGAATATGTACAGACCACAAGTTTGAAATCCTCTCTCTGGCTGACGCGGCTCTGCACTTCGACCGGCATGGACTCAACTTGTCACGTGGTGTGGGGAACGTGATATCGTTCGTCAACCTTCTTCCTGAGTTCGAGTGAAGTGATTGGTTCCGTGGAAATGGCAAATACTCAAATTTCGGACAAGTAAACTTTTCTTGGTATCATAAGCTTGGAGAGTTGTCTGTGACCAAGGGTAACATTTGTAGCACTTCGCTAGCCACTTCAGCTAGAAATAAAACCCAATCGCATACTTAAGAGAGGAAATTAGAGATCGGTGGAACAGCTCTTCTTATCCGAACACTGATTGGTGGAATTATGTACCCTAGAAGTTAGCAAACAATTTTGTTGCGAGTTCTCATGTGATCTCGGGTCAACCGGGTTTGTTTACTTTCAGGTCACACCCTACACCTACTCAATTAACACAGGATTGGTGTATGAGACATGGCCTCCATGCGATACAGATGGGGACATTCGTACTCTCAGCCAAGCACGCTCTCCAAAGATTTTAATTGGGGGTCCATATCCTTCTCGCGTGTACATTCATGTGTTTTTTATTCCACGTATCTCGATTCCTTGAAAGCTTCATTTATCTGTAGAATAGGACTCGAGAGTGTGGACAGTTGTATTGTAGCAGAACACAGTTGACCGGCAACACAGCTTCGTGGAGCAATCATCAATTGCCAAATGGAACACTTACATGTTCTTGCATCGCACAGTCCTCAAATTAAGAGCGAATCAGCACTGAGAATGGTTACTCCGCCAGATCATGCCACTGAGACATGTGTGACCGGGCAACTCGCTTGCATCCTGGTGATACATCAGTACCAAAATTCCTGGTCGGCCGACACGCAACGGTCGATGGAAGTATCTATAAATTCCCGGCGGGGTTAAGTTTACTTCAGCTCTTAATTCGATTGAAATGATTAGTAATTGCTCAAAGCTTCGGCACAACATATTTGACGGCGAGGTTCCTGGCAAAGTTGGGAGGACGAGAACGGAAGCATTATGTGGTGGTGCCGCTCGGCGGTTTGTATCACCCTGGGTCTGTTCTATGGAGCCTTTTAATGCTGATCTTCACGGCGTACGACTGCAGTCATCTTGAAATTGAGGTATGCTCTAAGGAACGTTGAATAGGATGGGCAAGTCGTTGTCGATTCCACCGCGTCGACAGGTCAGGGTGCATCATGCATGGCTGCGTGTTTCTCCCAGTCCTGGAAAAAAAAGTCTATATGTGGCAGCCTCCTATTACTTGCTGAAACGTCTTATCTGCCAGTCTATAGACTATTTTCATACACCTTCTTGAAAACAGCCCAGGCGGTCACTTCGACATGTCGAGAAAATTTCAATCGATTGTGGACGAAATGCACATTGAAAACATACCCATGGTTTCTCCCATTGTTACCATCTCTCCGGTCTCTGAAAGCTCCAAGTATTATGAAAAGCATGGGTTGAGAATTGAGGGTGATGGGCAGGATCATACCCAATACAATACCGTGAGCAATCTGTTGCCTCGCTAGCTTTTTTGACGTCCTGTAACTCTGATCCAACCTGGATAGGGAGCTATTGCTTTTAAAATGACGATACTGGGTTGCGCATTTGCTTTGGCCGGCAGCGCAATGGTACCTCTCATGTACCTGACGCTTGGGAGTCTCATAGCCCTCGAGCTCAACGCCGTCGAACTTACGATCTGGATGTTCACCTGCATTCTTGTGTCCCAAGGTGCACTCGCTCCCTTCATTGGCCCTCTGGCAGACCTCTGTGGACGAAAGCCCATCTTTCTCACTGGCTTAGTTGTGTCTATGATTGGTGGGATAGCCTGTGCATCAACGCCAAACGCTGCTGGCTTCATCGGTGGTCAAGTCCTGCTCGGAATTGGCATAATCGTCCAAGAGCTCTTAGCCATTGCAATTGTTGGAGAGAGTGTTCCTACGGCCAAACGTAGCTTGTATGCGGCAATCATACTTTGCGCACTTGTTCCCTGGTCCCCAGGGTCGCTCTACGCTAGCTTCATCGCCGACACTTCTTGGAGATGGGTCGGGTTCGTGGCCGTAATTTGGAACTTGTTGACTTTCCTAATTATTGCTATCTTCTACCACCCTCCACCACGAGTCAACTCTCTAGGATTAACTAAACGAGAAATGGTCCGCCGGATTGATTTTGTCGGAGGCCTGCTGATCACTGTAGGGCTTCTTCTCTTCCTAATCGGAATCAATGGAGGCCAAGATCACGGATGGACTTCAGCATATGTCTTGACATTTATTACACTGGGTTTGTTTATGGTTCTCGGTTTCGCGGTATGGGAGATGTTCGCTCCATATCCACTTTTTCCTAGGCGAATTGTGCATGCTCCACGACCATTCTTCTGTATGCTCTATGTCATCTTCGCCGCAGGCGTCAACTTCGTTCCTCTTGTTGCTTTCTGGCCAATACAATCAATCGCAGTGTTCCAGTCAGATCGGCACCAGACTGGTATTGATTGCCTGCCGATTGGGATGTCCATTCTTACTGGCGCCATTCTGTCAGCACTCCTCCTGTCGATTATCAAGAGATGGGTGACTTACATTATGGCCTTTTTCTGTATAGTGCAGACAGTTGGTGGGTTTAAACGGGACCTTTCTTGAGCAGTCTCACCTTTGGCTAACATCACTGTAGGGTGCGCGTGTCTTGTTCTGATTAATGGAAACGACATACGAACAGCATTCGCCCCTATCGTTCTGGCCTTGATTGGTGTTGGCGGAGTCTGGTCCCCAACCAGGTAATCATCACAGTCATCACACCAGATGATCTGATCGCCTCAGTCGCAGCGCTCACCGTCGGACTTCGTGCTCAAGCCCAGGTGATTGGGCTTGCTCTCTTCTACAACCGGTTCGTATCTGAAGTCACCGAGAACGCCTACGACACCATTGTTCCAGCAGTTGTAGAGCTCGGCGTTTTCAACGTCAAGAAGATTGAGGAATTTGTGCGCGGTCTTACAGCGCAACCCATTCGGGAGTGGACTTCCCTAGTTCCAGCGCTCTCAGACCCGTTGAATATTGAACTTATCCGGCAAGCCTCCGTCGCATGTTTTATGAAGTCTTTGAATAGTCTTTATCTAATCACGATAGCTTTCGGAGTTACTGCTTGCATTGCTTCCTTGTGCATTGGAAGCGTCGTAGAATACTTGGACAATCATGTCGCTGTTGTTCTATAAATCCTAAGAGCGAAATATTGTGGATGGTAGGACGTCGAATGAGATTCGTGGCGAAAATTGTATAAGTTTGATGTTAGAGGATGGCTGTCGGTTTCGCTTCCGCGACGGACGATACAGAATCTTGGACAAGTTAAATCAAGGGAAATTGAGAACACGATTCATATTTTACTTGAGTCTATCTACTATTGTCTGGTATATGCAAATTTCTCCCCGGGCATGGACTAAGATCAATCACGATCGCCGTGACTCTTGTTTCAAAAGCTGCCGGAGAAGGCCAGCAGAGGTGGGAAAGGTCAAACTTCCTGTCAATCATGCCACTGACTTAGGGCGGAGAGGCTTGAGGTTCTGGCCATTTTGAATATGAGTTTAAAGCAAAGTTGAAATACATATCATGATATAAGTAGACAACGAGGCCAAAGTTCGCCGCGTGATACACCAACTGTTTTTGGTAATTTGAGTGCTAAGCGAGAAGTAACATTCCAAGGCAGAGCACGAAGGACTACCGATGGGATACTCGATTGGGAACGAGAATAACAGCCCTTTCTCCTTATGATCAGTCCTATGTTGGGCCAACACCGTTGCCTTTTAACTTGTGGATGCGCGATATCTAGCGATTTAGCAGCACTCAATTGTTTCAATAGGACTTTTAAGGGACAGGCACGACCTCAACGGCGAGCCACCCGCTGCGCTTTGGACTTGATAATTTGATCAACTAAGCCAAGGTTTTTCTGGATTCTTTGACAAGCACACGGCTAAGACACTAGTACATATTTTTAGAGCGATTCTACTTCGACAAGTTGGCGTCAGGTCGCCGTGGATTGGTAGTGCAGAGGATTTCTCGCTAGGCACTCAGTCCGGTAAACAAGCGAATGTCTTATGATTTAGTTCGCATATTCGAGTGCCATTTGATGGAGCGAAGATAATATATAAACGAATCTACGGCTTTGATAGAACCTTGACTGATGGACGATCTGTGAAATCGAGCGTATGAAGAAACATGTATTCGCCATCTCTCGGAATTATATACACTATTACAATATTGACAAAGTACCAAGGCTTCTACCTCGCGTAATCTATCCCTTGAGCCATCCCATAAGTGCTTCATGATATCGATCAGGTGCCTGGATCTGAGGTGCGTGTCCAAGATCAGGAAACATGATTAACGTGGAGCCAGGAATTGCAGCGGCAGTCTGTGGACCGAGGACATCGTAATGTCCGAGCTTTGCCTGAACATCGGGAGGGGACCACTGCTTCCCAATTGCGGTGTTGTCTTTTGCACCGATCAACAGCAGCGTCTTCACCTTGAGAAGAGAGAATTCGTAAACGATTGGCTGAGTCAGAACCATGTCCACAATCAAAGCCTGGTTCCATGTAAACTTGTCGGCCTTGCTTCCTCTGTAGATGTTCACTAACATGTTGACCCAGATATCATAGCTGTCATCCCAAGTACCAACGTAATATGTAGCTTGTTCATACCCACGAATGGAATCGTAAGTGCTTGATTTCTCTTGGATCCACGTGATGTCTGTGTCGATATAGGGCACACCCAGTGCCTTCCAGTCTTCCAACCCAATAGGATTGGTCAGGATGAGTTCAGTAACATTAGCTGGGTACATGAGAGAGAACCTCGCAGCCAACATCCCTCCCATCGAATGGCCGATGACAGTGACTTTCGATATCCCAAGTTTTGCAATGAGTCGATACGTGTTTGCGGCAAGCTGCTGAAGACTGAATTGGTAGCGATCGGGC
Organism: Cadophora gregata; assembly: GCF_030347475.1. NCBI lineage: Eukaryota > Fungi > Ascomycota > Leotiomycetes > Helotiales > Ploettnerulaceae > Cadophora > Cadophora gregata. Next base: position 284,710 of record NW_026695935.1, on the reverse strand, counting down.
TTTTGAGATTTACAGAATCCAATTTGGTCAGGCAGAATGACTCGATAGCCAGCCTTAGCAAGAACGATAGCTGTAGCTGACCACGTCGGACCGCAGAAGTTTTTCCCATGGAGAAGGATTGCCGTTTTGCCATTCGCGGGGCCGATTGGCGCGACATCCATGAAGGCCATTTCTAGAGTCTGAGCCTTTTGGGTGCTGAACTGGAACAGTTTGACCGGCCATGGGTAGGTGAAGTTGGACCCATTGAGATCGTCGGGAATATGATGTTCCTTAATGAAATCTGGCGAAGTGCAAAAAACGCATTGTAGGAGCCAGAAGCTCGAAATAAGCAAAAATAAGAAAAACTTCATAGCTGCAACCAATTGAAGAATAACAGTAATCTGCACAGGTTAGATCCATGATATCAGCTCGAAGAAAGTTCAAATTACATAATGTCCTCGACTTTAGCCAGCCGATCAAATATCGGAAAATAGGCACGGGTATTGATAGCCGAAGAAACCACCCGAACAAAAGCACCAGAGTATGTAAAAATTGCCCGCCAGACCCTCCTTCTAGCCGATAACTTTTATGAGCTGGATAAGAACAGTAGTAAACAGTCAAAAGAAATAGGCCTACAAAATGAAACGAAGATGATGAGTCGTATTTATTTTGCACCTTGCCATTTGCATGCGGGGCATATCATCATATTGATGCAAGGATATTCCATACCACTGCAGCCAAGCTCACAGTCACCAATAAGAAGCACAACCGCATATTGAACGCGGGAGGACCTGGATTAGTACGATTTGTCCATCCGGAAAAGAAGGCAGCGTAAGCGAACTCAGAGCGAGAGTACTTAGAAGAGGCTATTGAACCAAAATTACAGCCCTCTGTGGAACATCATTCCGAACACCAACCAGTCGTATTTAACAGCACATTCACACCTACGTTGTGTATACTGGACATGGCAGTGTGTCCATTTGGGTTCCCTACTTGAATTCGAGCAACGGATATTCTCACAGTATGCTGTTTCACAGTTCAGAATACTACTGGTTCAGATCCCATGGCTTCCATTCTGCCCTACGCATCCAAGTGTGTCCAATTCGGCCATCTTAATCGCCTTGAGCCAAGTGTATGTAAGATGCAGGAGGCCGCACTTTGGGAAAGTGGCCGAAAGTGATGTCTGGGCTTGATATGCAAGTATTTACCCATAGGCCGAACCACCCGACCTTCCCTTGGCGGGCGGGCTGGGGCAGGGACGCACCCCTTGGAAATCCATCACCTCACGGAGATGGACCTCAGCTCAAAATAAATCGTCAGCTGTCAATTTCAGCATAGTGATACACTTGATATTAGACATGGCTGTCAAAAGAGCTATCATGGCGAACTCTGCAAGTGATCAGGGAGACAGGATTGTCATATTTCATGTCAACTGACACGTTATTTGTTTTGAAGATCTGCGGCAGCGATAGCTGTCACAACTTAGGTCTGTCATTTTTCCGTCCCACAGTGGCTAAGTTGGATTCTCTGGCAGAGGCAACTTTACAAGGCGAGCAAGGGAAGGACTTGTTCCGACTCTGCATAAAACGTCTCTGTTGATCGGCCTTGTTACGTAGTGGTGTCGTACAAAGAAGATGGTTGGTGCGGCCCTGTGCTCGAAGAGAATTACTGAGTACTGCTTCATATACAGTCACGCCTGCAGTCGAGTTTCTCCCTGTGGGGCTGTTCTCGCTTCTTACCATTTTCTGGCACTCGACATTCTTCGTGAATTCCCATCTCAAGGCTAGGGGGCAAACATCATGCCAAGGGGTGGCAACATCCCAGGAGACAGCAATGCTCCCCAAGTTCAGATTCCATGCATCGTGTTTTTTGGTATTACACCGATTTTCGTAGCTATCAGAGTATGGTCTCGGATACAGATGCGAGCTGGCCTGAAATACGATGACTGGACCATTATTGTCTCTTTCGTGAGTTCAGCATTTCAACTATACAAGCCAAGGGACTTACTCGGATAGCTCTTCTCCATGACAGTCTCGATCCTGATTATGGTTTCTTGTCACTATGGGTTCGGCCAGCATATTAAGAATCTGACTCCAGCCAATAGAAAAATCACTCTGATGGTACGTCTGTTTCCTTTCTTGAGTGTTTCAAGCTGATAAATGCAGACTTTCTGGATAGCTCAAGGCTTCTACAAACTTACCATAAACCTGACGAAATCCTCCATCCTGCTCCTATATCTCCGCATCTTTGTGCAGAGACCATTCCGCATCATTTGCTACGCCATGCTAGGGCTTGTTCTAAGTTACATGATCGCTACTTGGTTCGCAACTATCTTCCAATGCACACCTATACCTCGAGCATGGGATAAAAGTATCCCTGGGACATGTATTGACATTACGGTGAATTGGTACGCAAATGCAGGCTTCTCGATTGCCACAGATGTGATAATCCTGGTTCTGCCAATGCCAATATTGCACAAGTCTCGGCTGCCTTCAAATCAAAAGCGAGCCTTGATGTTTGTGTTTGCTCTCGGAGCTTTGTGGGTGTCTTCTTTCCTGCCCTTACATATGGACGGTCGCTAATAACTAGTGAAGTGTTGTCGTGACGAGCATATTCAGGATGCAAACATTAGACTTCTCAACCAAGACTCCAGATGTGACTTGTGAGTAGCAACGCGACTCGGTCGAGGGAACTGTACTAATTCCAATCACAGACGATATTCTTTCTTCCCTTTGGACTATGATTGAGCCCAACGTCGGCATCATCTGTGCCTGTCTACCCATGTGCCGTCTTCCACTCACAATCCTCCTTCCAGCATATTTCCCTCCTAAGACCATCGACGGAACATCCTACACCTCAGATCCTCGCTCGAACAATGGTACCTATGGGTACGCCGGCACAGGAAAGAATGAATGGATTCCATCCCGAGGAGGTGAGAACGATGATCGGGTGATCAATTTGGACAGCATCTCCAGAGATCTAGATGATAACACGGACGAGGAGCTTACAGAGTCCGTCCCAAAGATACGGAGATAAACCAGGGTGATGCTAACATAATCTACAAAAGTACAAACTACATGGCGACTGACCCTGAGGACGATACGAAGTCGACTGGCACAACAGGTGTAACATAATATAATATTTCAATGTTCACATTTAGCGGAGATTCCTGCAGTTGCTATTGAATGCTGACAAGAATGTATAACAAGTTGGTTTTCCAGACTTAGGCCCATGTTTTGACATTCTCTTCCCACCGCCATTGTGCTCCTGGTAGTGTCTCTGAGTGCCTACTGACTAAGCTTGCATGTAGAACAGCCCGCCGCTAACGTTTCAGCTGGCCCATGTCGACGTACCTCCATTTTCACCGTTTTCTGCTTTTCCTTCCCAGAAAATCGGCTGCCAGCCTTCAAGCTCTAAACATTTCTGTGAATTGTGACATAAAATCATGGAAATCTCGGTGTGTTCTCTAGCAGAAAAGCAAGAGAGCTATCAAGAAGCAGCTATTCGGAAACTGTACGACTCGCTCAAGGCTGAGCTTTCGAAGTCGTACACAGCTGTTCGAGATGCCTACACAGTTTCATCGCCTGGTGAGCCTGATCGTGTCCCTAACATGCTGGCTGATCTTTTCGAAAAAGTCTCTGATCCAGCACGATTGCATCGAATGGCTGCCTTCGGAGCCGAAAGACAATATCTCAACGAGGTGCATGAGCAATATTTCAAAGATCAAGACGGTATAAGCTCGAATGTTCAACATGTAGCTGCATTCTCTTCGAAGCTTGCTCGGCGGAAAGATCTATGCGGTGTGTGTCTGCACGTCGCCAAGCAGATATCGAGTATCTTGCTTCTTTTCAACAGCGGGTTAGATTGGAAGTCTTACGTGAATGAATACTGGCCACCACGCCCTATGCCAAGCGATATGACTCGAGAACAATATATCGTTGGCAATAGGTTTATCCCACCCGAAGATATTAATCCCGGTTTTATGCTCCCGTACAACGTCGTTCAACACCACCAATCAGCTCGCGAGCTTGTCAAGTCTGCTGAAACCTGTCCTCTATGTGAACTGCTACGCGTGGCCTGTATCATGGACTCATTTAGAGAGCGAGGAGAAGAAAAAGCTTACGATCACTCGAGAGAACCACTATCCCAAATTCTTGGCAGCGTGAACAGAGGAAAGGGGAGCGCTTTATTCGATCGAATCAATAATCAAATTGCCCAAAGTGATGAGCCAATCTTTTTGATGTTATGGAATCAATCTAATCCAAGACAGAGATATTCTACTGGTGGATACAAATTGGATTACATTCGGCTGTTGTGGAAGAGACTACCAGAGGAGGTGCTTCAGATAGAGCGAAAGACAGTCTTCACGAGGCTTCAGGTATTCAACTCAAAAGGTTTGTTCTTATAAGGTAACAATGGAACTCCGAAGCTCATCTTCCAATAGATAACTCCACTCCATATCCAAAACTGACGCCTTATGTATCATCACGCGAGCCATTGTACGATTCTGGCTCCACCCAGGCACTCGATCTCATCAGAGAGTGGGTCAATAGATGCCAAAAGGATCATCCTAATTGCGTGAAGGCAATATCCGGCGAAAATATGAATACTTCGGATCTTCACCAGCTTCCTACTCGCCTGGTTGACCTGGGCCCACTCGAGTCAAATCTCGAGCCACGACTAGTAAATACAAAGGGCTATCCGGAAGGGCAATGGGTAGCACTAAGCCACTGTTGGGGCAAGCCAGAGAACCACCCACCTAAAACAACGCGATATAATTTCGAGCAGAGACTTAACCAAATCCCGTTATCTTTGATGCCCAAGACCTTTCTTGATGCTATGGCAGTGACTAAAGCGCTAGGTGTTCAATATATCTGGATCGACTCCTTGTGTATCATCCAAGACGACGAGGAAGACTGGCTTGCCGAATCCAAACTTATGGGAAGTGTATACGAGAAAGCATTCTTCACCATCGCAGCTTCATCTGCCCCAGACTCAAGAGGAGGGCTATTTATCCCCAGACCGTACGGCGATCTTAAAGTCCCTACTGTTTCAATCCCCTTTGAAGACCCGGTGACAAACGCTTCCGAGCATTTTGACAAATACTCCATCGGACTTGAATGGAGGCAAGAGCCTTTCATGCAAGAACTAGACCCCATGGACACGGCACTCTCGAAGCGCGGTTGGGCAACCCAGGAATGGATCCTATCACGACGTACGATTCACTTCCTCGACCGCGGGCTGGTATGGGTCTGTAAGACTACTGCTGAAGCAGAAACAGGGTATTTCGTGGTCGGCCGCGGTATCCCCATTCAAGAATACAGCAACGCATGGGGACAGATTGTGCAAGAGCATTCTGCTCGGCTGTTCACATATCAGCGAGACCGTCTTGTGTCGCTAGAAGGACTGGCGAGTAAGTTTAGGCATTTCAAGCCGAAGGATGACTGGTACGCTGCTGGAATCTGGGGCAGCGACATGCCGCTGCACCTACTATGGAGCCCAAAAATGCTTGCTTGGGATAGAGACGGAAGGCCGTCTTGGAGTTGGGTGAGTTGTCCAAGTGAGATCTGGTTTAGAATCCGAGAGACGGCTACAAGACGCGACTGCGAGTCTTTTACGTCACGCTGTCATGTTGAAGGGGCCGATATGGAGACCGGGGTACTGAAACTCAGGGCCAGGAAACGGGAAATTGAAGCGCACATGTTGCAAGAATTCGACCTGGAGGATGGACATCGTTTTATCCGAGGAAGAGCAAACCATCACTTAGGTCACTATATTAAGATCGTGGATACCGACGAGGAGCCCTCTGGCTGGGCAGTCTTTGATGATGCGAAGCGCGGTGAATCGGTTTTCAAGAATCAGGAAGATAAACGTGTGTTCTTCCTCTACTTGAGCGATGTCACATTCTCCACTGCTCCTCATTTCGAGGCTTACGGGCTATTACTAGCCAAATCTTCAATTGAAGAAGAAAAACATGTCAGAATTGGCATTGCAGCTTTCTCAGATAGTGCATTGATCAAGGATGAGTCCGAGGAGGATATCGAGATAAAGTAGATGCTGTGTTGACTTCGCCTCAACAACCGAAGAAATTTGCGGGTCCAGGTTCGTGGAAAAAATGCATAGGAAACCTTTGCATGGGCAACGGATAGTGATCTGCAAGCATGCAGGAGAACTGGGGGAAATAATTGTCACCCGAGAAGCTCAGGGTGGTGCCATTTGTTTCGTTTGTCAACAAATGCGCTTAGCCGAGGCCCACTCACCTTTCCAATGTCAAATTTAGTGAGGTGGGAATGGTTTAGGGTCTGTTCATTTATCCTAGCCAACTAAAGCAAGCCTTCATATGGAACCCTCTATTCTGCGTATTCGGCAGCCCTACGCTGCTTGCCCGAAATCAGATAAATCGCAGCTCTCATCTCCAAAAGTGGGTCGTCGGATGGTCCAACACCCTCCACACGCGGAATAGGATCGAAGATAATGTACTTCTGTTCCTTCAGATTCTCCGGAACAACAGCGTCGAGTGTGAACTTTCCAAGTTCAACGATAGGCCTGTCGGCAGGCCAGTGAACAGTCGCATCGTCTGTCACATCCCCTTCGGTTGCAACCTGCGCAACGAGCTTGAATCCAATAGGTGCACTGGCAACACGAGCCTCAACCTCCTCTTGAAGATAGTTTGGACCTTTTTCCTTCACGGCCTCGGCATCCAGACTCTGCACACCCGCGTCCGGAACAAACTGGTAGCGAATGAAAGTCTCTTTTCCAGCAGCATCGATGAGCTTGAAAGCTGTAACACTGAAGTATTTCAGTGTAGCGAAGCTGACTGGGGGTGGCTTTGGAGCCTGCACGAATGCCATAGCAGGTGGGTGAGAGCCGAGAAATTCTCCGGCAGTGCCTCCCATCAGAGCCTGCAGGAACTCGAGGAACTCAGCGCCGGTACGAGTTGGGAAGAAGTCTACTGAGTGACTGATAACATCTGTGTGTTTGCGGTCTCCGAGATGGAAACGGATTGCGATTCCTCGTGGGTCGCCATTGGGATCTGTGTCGGGAATGTTGGGGATTCCGGTGGAGTTGGAAAAGCGTACCCAAACTGGCGTGCTTGGTTTGTTGAAGTGTGGTGCTATGCTCAGTTTCTTAGCTTCCTCAGATGGCGTGAATATTCCACTGAAGATCTTTCCTTTGGCATGAGCTAGAACAATTGTTAGATCTGTGATGACGAGTAAGTTTTGGACAATGCTTACCTGGTCGGTAACCAGCGTGTTTTCCAAACACAGATTGAAATCCAGCCACTATATCGGCAGCTGTCTTCATCAAAACTTCATCACTTGGGAAAGGCATTTTTGCTTGGAAACTTTTGTGTTGGGGTTCGATGCGCGACTCTCTGTTGGCATGTAGTCGCTGGAGAGGTTCCTTTCCTCGGGCTTTATAGGAGTCGAACCTGTATCCTCGTCGTTATAGCTCAAATACTGACTACGCAGGAAACATGGCGGCTGATTTTGGTCATCCTATCTGGTTCGTTGTGATTACTTTCTCAAATAGATCCAATTATCATTGGTCAGCGTTTGTTACTACAAGAGCATTAATAATCTCGCCTGCATAGTCGGGACAATTGCTAAGCTCACTAGCCAATTGCATCACCATGAACTGGAATGACCCCTCATTCGCATGTGAGCATCCTTATTTGAGTCGAATCATGAGAGCCGGATCAACTTTGGTATGTAGGGCCCACATGAAAATCTGTGGTACAGTAGGGGTTCAAACTCCTAAAGAGGCAAGTTTGGATGGTGCATACGGGTGGGCCAACGAGCTGGCCAACTCCCCCGGATATAGATGCTGGCTGCATGGCGGCGATGGAGGCATGGAAGATGCGATTCGAAAGTCGTCGGTCTAGAAACCCATGGGTTGATTTAAAATGAGATTGACTGACCAGAAACTCGACCTACAACGCTATTTGATGTGGCAAGCCCATGGAGCTCGAGGTTCTCTGGTCTTACCAGCCGGCACAGCTTGATTTCAAGGCTCCCAAAGGACCCCATCGCCGGAGATAAAGCTCACTGCACCTTTGGAAAGGGTGCCTACCCCGGGATTGCTCATTCTTAGGTGCTAGCTACACTCCGGCGAGCTCCGGATTTAAATCTCGGCGCCCTCGCCTCCTTCTTAATCGCTCTCTCAAAAGCCATTTTTACTTGTGTTCACCTTGAAAACCGCGGTATGAATTCTTGGATGGAAGACATACGCAAGGTCCGAGATCTAAAATCCGAACTTACTTGTCTGACCGAGGACCTGAAATCACATGAGAGCTTGGCTACAACGGCCTGTTCCCAAATGTCTCCTCTTCACTTGCTAGGATCATTACATGCGTTTAAACTCTCATTCTCATGCTCGCAACATGCATTTGTTGAATGAAGCAATATTTTGGTCGGAAATTTTTCCATAGAGAGTCGATCTTATGAAGCTTGATGGAATATTGTCATACAGCCGGGATCATACCTCCGTTGCTTTCTCCAAAGATCATTCTTCACATGAGAGGGACAATCAAGCAGGCTGCAGCCAGCTTTTGCTTTATCTTTGGCTTATGTAGTCAACCAGGATATTCACCACTATTGATGGAAACATAAGTCTCAGTTAGATTCTAAATTAAGTCTAAGGAACATGGCCAAAAATTGTTCTTGGTGGGAGAATAGCGGGGTAAAATACCCCGCAACTTCGTTACAATTTCAGTTTGGCGATGTAACCACTCACGAAGCTGGAAGCATACCTAGGTATTATCATGAATTGTGCCATGGTGTTGCTGATGATGGTATTGAAGTATTGATTGGTCTTACAGAACCCTGAACAGTCAAACCCTATCGAGGCAAGATCGAAGTCTTGACCGAATCATCTGTACTACTTGACTACCGAATTGGGGAAGTTCCGTGTCACAACCTTCGGCGATTTAAATTCGTCTCCCCGCTTCCTCATCTTCTTCACTTATGAATCTCCCCTTCTTCGTTTCAGAGATCAGTGTCGATACTAGTCATAGTATAACCTTCATATTCCAAATTCCAGATTCACCAGAACAATGGCCGATCGCGAAATCCTCTCTAACGGTCTCCCAGACGTCTGATAACAACCCATAACTCCTCTGGAAAAGCGATTTTTTCCAAAGACATCCCTTCGGAATCATCCTTCCGTGAGATTGGCCTTGGTGCCAATTTCTTCCTTGGATACACTACGAAAGGATTTCCAGTGGATTTGAATGCGGAGAGTGCAGATGCTGTGCCGAAGGATGTGCAGAGCTATGAGAAGGATCTAAACTCCCCGCCTCAAGGGTTGAGTCTCACGAATGGTCTATTTATCTCTCTTCGATTCAGTCAGAGCAAGCTCAGGTGAGATTGATGTTGATGTTTCTGTAACAGGAACGGTGCTCCGCTACGTCGATTTCGCGCCATCCAAAGATCCTTACATGCATCGTACCGAGTCCATTGACTATGGCGTCGTCTTGGAAGGTGTCCTAGAACTCATCCTCGACTCGGGGGAGACACGGATCATGAAGAGGGGAGATGTATGCGTCCAGAGGGGTACGATGCATGCTTGGAAGAACATCACGGAGAATGACGGATGGGCTAGGATGTTGTTTACCCTTATCTCTGCGGAGAAGGTTGTTGTTGGGGGGCAAGGATTGGGTGAGGATTTGCCCGCCATGACTGGTGATAAAGAGCCCGGAAATAATTGACGACCAATGAAGTAGCCTTGCAGAGCAGAGGGGAGTGGAAGAGACCTTTTGGCATGCTTCTAGGATTGAAGATATTTTACATAAATGAATTTTGGAGTCTTGGCTGAGATTATGAGACCTCGCACCCCATACTCCGCCCATTCCGGTCAATCTGGGAAGAGAGCAAAATTCGATTAGTAGCATGTTACCTGCGATAGAATGGATATTGTCACAGCGACAATTGGCCGTCTTCAATTTAACAGACATAATTGGACCAGTTGACTGTTCCTGTGATTGGAACAGTCTGCCTCGCCAGGCTACGCTGTGGCGTACAGGGTTCCCTAATCTGTCACCGAGTAAAGGTTTCAGGTGGGGAAGACAGCCTTAAGCGAGGCGTCACCCCTGAACAATACGCATATTTCAGCTTCACAGCCCCAAGTGTTGGTCTCATTTACTTTTCCTTTTCTTCATATCATATTCTTTTCATCCCAAAGTTCTGTTCAAATCGTATTTTGAGCTACTTCCTGGAACCTATCTTCCGCTCTCGATGTCGCAAAATCTCCCCAAAGCTGAATACAGTAGCCAGACCTCATCCAACGGTGATGATTGCCGCCATGAAATCGCAGCGCAGAGCTACATTAGCAGCGCGAACTCTACACCTCCTCCCACATTCTCAGACCTCGATCGCTGGCGATATCATATCGACTTTCAGAAGTTCAGTAGTGATCTTCAAGCCGCAGCAAACGCCGTTTTTCCTAATGACACCAAATCGCGATACACCAAGGTTTCGGTGTTGATGCTGAGCTGGGAGAACGAAGATCCCAATTTACCTGTTTCGCAGGAGATCGACAAGCTTTACAACGTTTTCCGGAACTTATACCAGTATGAGACGGATCGCTGGACGATTCCGGACGATAATTGCCATTATAAGTTGACGGAGAAGATTATGGATTATGTCAAGCCTGCGGAGGATAGCAAGACACATCTGAAGATTGTGTATTATGCTGGACATGCAAGACTTACTGAGACAAGATTGCTGGTATGGACTAGGTATGATCTTTAATATACACTAGGACCTTGAAAGGGTCTCGACTAAAGTGTCTGCTGCCAGCGTGAGAAACTACACAAAGCCAAAATGCCCGATTGTGAAGTGGGGTGGCATCCAGACGATTTTGGAAGAAGCACCAAATGATGTCCTTATCTTGCTAGACTGTTGTGCTTCCGGGACCGCAAATGCCAGTGAAGGAAATGGGGTAAACGAGCTTATTTCGGCTTGCGCTTTCAACGAAACAGCAAATGGTGTGGGGCCATTCTCGTTCACCAGCGCTCTCGTGACCGAACTTCGACTCCTGGGCAACAGACCATCGTTCAGTGTCGGAGAATTGTACAAGAAGATATTCTTTCGTACCCAGTGCAGAATGCCAGAAGAGCTCTATGCGGATGGAACTGAGAGAGAAAGACACCCCGCGCCGATTCATCTAGTATTGACACAGGGTGGTCCAGTACCCAGAAGCATTCAGCTGCCTGCAAAAGTTGGACCACAGAGGCAGGTACTGACAACAAGTTCATGGCAACCTCCTCTTTCTTGGGGCTACAATGGCTCCAATTTCGGATCTTTCGACTCAGGTACATCAGTTTCAGCCAACAGCAGGCACTCCTCTGTTTCGGGTCCCTCAATAAACCAAGATAGTGTCTCTACAATGGGAACGTCGGTCACAACAGATCCAATACAGGGCATATCGGAAGCGCTGAAACACCAACGAGGGCCAAGACTACTGTTCGCTGTTCGAATGAGAGATACCTTTCAGCCTGGAGAGGATATGGTCGAGCTGTTCGCTGAGTGGATGCGCTGCATACCAACTATCGCAGATGAAGTCAATGTTGAAGCATCGTTTGACAGCTACTCGACAATTGTCATCATATCACTGCCAGTCTCCGTAGCAGCATACCTCCCACAAGATCCCTCCATAATATCTCTTGGACCGATAACCTCTGAGAATCGAGTGCTGCTACCAGAAAAACATCAGGTCCTGCGCTCCGCCATTCCATATTCCATCCATCAGCGAAACAATTCGGAACCCGGACCAAGGCGAAAGAGCAATACCATCGAGCACCCGGGTAACTTCATTGGGGACTTCGTACCATCTGCACAGTCGTCTTTATCCGCGATCCTCGATCTCTTGCCAAAGATCAAAACTTCGGATCTCCAAATCATCCTCGATTCCGTTGAGACCATTAAACGTTCCTCAGGGATCTACAACTCAAAGTCGGAGCCAGAACCCATCAACATCAACGAGGTACGCGGAGGGCCGAGATTTACAAAGCTAGGGATCGGGTATCGGTCCACCAAGAATATCCCACGATCCATTCCAAAGACACCGACCAGTATATCGCAACGCTCGCGGAAGTTAGAGGAGGAAGCAGATTTCGATACAATCACACCATCCCCAGCGTGGGACTCGAGTTTGCGTTCAACATCTGGAACCTGTTATTCGATCGGTGAAAACCGTGACTCTTTCCAATCTATGAGTTCACTGGGCTCGTTTGAAACGGACTCAAGTTTGAAGAGTCAACGATCTTCTACATCCACTATCGCCACTCGCTTCAGTCACCTCTCGGATTTCAATCCTCAAAACACGGTAAGACATTCAGCAGCATCTCATAGACTAATAGAAGAGACTTGCCCGCCATCACCGGGTTCCCAAGGTGTAGACTTGCCGAATAACACTATCCATTGCACTGCCCCTCACTGCAGTTACACATTCTCCGATGACGCCTCTCGAGAACGCCACGAGCAAACAGCCCACGAATACAAAGGCAACTTCACCTGCCTCCTCGACGCCTGCACTTCAGCCTGCAGTTTCCCCTGCTTCCAAATCTGCCATTTCAAGCCTTTCCAAACCCAACGTTGGGATCTCCTCAAAGCACATCTGCAGAAAGAACATCTTGATGTCAAATTCACGTTGGAGACGCTGCCGGATTCGTGGACTGGGAACTATGAGCATACGGGCAGTGGGTGGAATTGCGGGGATTGTGGAAGATTTCTGGGGAGTTGGAAGGATAATCCGAGTGCGATCAATAGGCATTTCGAGAATTGTCCGGTGAGGATAGAAAGGTTGAAGGAGAAGCTGAAGTCCCGAAATGAGGGGAAATCCGAGGGAGGGTTTTCGATCAATCGTTGAATTAGACATAACATCTAGAGGAACACTGTCGTATCTAGATGTATGAATTGAGCATTCACGCTTGGGTCAAACACTCTCCTCCTAGACAGCTTTCTTCCTGTGGCTCCGGTCCATCTGGTGTCATGTGACTTCTGTCCGTTAAAGTGGAGTCGGAAAGAAAGAAGCACCTACCTGCTATGGTGGAAAAGAGAATTTTTCATCGACCCCTCTGAAATAAAATAGTGCTTTCTCTCACTTGCTTTCCATATCCGTATATCATCAATTGAACCACGCACCATGTGACCGTTCAGTAGGCAGAGAATTGGCCAATAGTCGTTTGTGAAACTCGCCAAACCAAAACAGTGGAGCAAACTCAACTTCGACTTCAAGCTGTTCGGTTCATCCAGGAATGGGGCGAATCACATCTATGGTAAAATCATGGAGTCAACAACATGTTGGAGGTCAGAGTAGTCCCCCAATTTCAGCGGATCTATTTTCCTCACATACCTGGTCTGTACGGATCTAATCGTGGGCAATCCTGCTCGAGATCTCGCAAAGTGGATCCATGACATCGCGACCTGCGACTTCCCACAATCAACAACTAGGCCATCAGCGGCCAGCAACTTTGAGGACGTACGAGGATCACATGCACTACACGCCTTGGTTGTTCCTTCTCCACGAGAAAGCACAATGGCGCCCTTCGATTACGCAGCGATGGCCGTCAATGTGGGCATTGAAACCATCTTCCCAGATGCGCAAGCCGCAAAGTCACTCGTTATCACAATATTTATTTATTCCTTACCTCGTGTCAATCATTACAACATTCTTATCACCCCAGATATCATCGACAACATCTCCATCATTTTCGTGTTGGCGAGATACACCATGCGACGCCCGAACAACAGCATCCTTTGCCGGCCCCTGGGATGCATACAACTACTCTCCATCATCACGCACCGTATCACCAATCAGCATATTTACCGAAGATTTCACATTACTGAGCTTTCATCCGACGATAGCAAACCTATCCTCTAATGTTTTGATCTACGATTTTGGAAAGGAGGTTGGTGGCATCGTGACTGTTCAGTACAAGGCAGTTGGTTCTGGAGAATTGGGCTTGGCGTTCTCTGAGGCGAGGAATTGGACGGGCAGGGCATCCGATGGGTCCAATGGACGATATGTTCCGAGAGCAGATGGAGCACTATTTACACCTATTTCGACTACGACCAATGGGACATACACTATGCCAGACGCCAGCATGAGAGGTGGATTTCGATACCTGTCAATCTTCACCCAAACGGATCACATGATCAGTATCGAAGTCACAAAAGTCTCGCTGGAGCTCTCATTCCAGCCAACTTGGTCTAATCTAAGAGCTTATAGTGGGTATTTTCATTCTAGTGACGATTTGTTAAATCGTATCTGGTATGCTGGGGCGTATACACTGCAGACGAGTGCGATTCCACCCAACACTGGCAGGGTGTACCCATTGATTGGCCAGGGATGGAGAAATGATGCTTGGCTGGGAACAAAAGGGCATTCTATTCTAGTCGACGGAAGCAAGCGAGATCGAGCTACATGGGCAGGAGACTTGGGTATTGCCTTGCCAAGCGCGTTTGTCAGCACTGGGGATTTCGAAAGTGCACGCAATGCATTGCAATTGCAATATGACCTTCAGGTAAGTTTATGGACACTCTTCCATAGTATGACCTGACAATTTGTAGTCCAGGGAAGGTCAGCTTCCAATGGCTGGACCTCCCCTCAACTTCTACGGGTCCGATACATATCATATGTCTTCCCTTATCGGCACATATGAGTATCTCCTGTACAGTGGCGACTTGGACTTCCTCACCACCAACTGGAACAAGATCAAACGTGCAATAAATTTTGTGGAGAGAAAGCTAGACGAAAGATCCGGGCTTCTTTATGTCACGGGAGTCAATGACTGGGGACGATCCTCTCAAGGCGGGTTCAATACGGCAGCAAATGCATTGATGTTCAGGACATTGATTACTGGAAGTCTGATGGCTGCTTGGGCTCAAGATGAGATCTCATCACGATGGGAGCTGCAAGCCTATGTTCTGAAAGCCGCCATGAACTCTGCTGTATACAACTGGGATCCAAATGTGGGGTAAGCGCTGGGCGGTAGATCACAAATGGACACTTGCTGATATTATGTAGAGCTTTTAAAGACAGCAACGTCGACTCATCAATCTATCCAGAAGACGGAAATAGTCTTGCCCTTTACTATGGAATGGCATCTTCCGTCCACCAGAAGAGCATTAGCGACAGACTAATCACCAATTGGGGACCGATTGGAGCAAAATGTCCCGAATTGAAATACAACATCGTTCCTTTTATCGAGAGCATGGAGATCAAAGGTCATTTCGCCATTGGACGTACAAACCGAGCGTTGGAACTCATTCGCCGTAGCTGGGGCTGGTACCTCAACAACCCTTACGGCACAGAAAGCACTTTCATCGAAGGGTACCTGGAGGATGGATCGTTTGGCTACCGAGCATTTTCTGGATACGAGAAAGACTATTCGTATACTTCTCATGCACATGGTTGGAGTACAGGACCGACTCACGCGCTTACGAATTACGTTCTTGGACTTCAGCTCATCTCCCCTGGCGGTGCGGACTGGATCCTCGCCCCTCAATTTGGTAATCTGACGTTCGTTGAGGGAGGCTTTACTACGCCACTTGGAAAGTTCTCTGCCAAATGGACTTTGATACCCGGAGGATACGAGCTCTCGTATGATGTTCCTATTGGAACGAATGGAACGCTTGTACTGCCCGCACTCAAGACTGGCAGGTCAACAGTCACTTCGGATGGGAAGCAGTTGGATGTTGATGATTACGATGCATCTACTGGCCATGCTACGATATCTGGGGTGCCAGGAGGAAACACAGCGATCACCGTATGGTACTAGATAGCGTTGGATATTTTCTTTTCGTCCTGCATGAGCGATATGTAAGAAAGAATCGATAGAATAGAGAGGAAGCGTGAAATAGAAAGCTTTCACGTGATTTGACACATTTGAAGCATCGGCTAAATCTACCATTAATGACATTCCTACGAAAAAGTCTTTACTTCTAAACTCTTATTCGCTTCTCAAATAAGCTCTCATCGGAATACCATCCTTCGGCTTCGCACTCATATTCAACTCCTGGTACGCTCTCCCACCCCACCCGGGCACACTCCACCCATGCTCTCCAAACACCGCCTCAAAATCAAAATACCTCACCGTCAACACAGCCATAACCCTAACCTCCAGCGTAGCCATCTGCTGACCAATACAATCCCTCTTCCCCTTCTCAAACGGAATCCACGCCTCCATCGAATGCGTCTCAGGACTCAAAAACCTATCCGGATCAAACTCCGCCGGCCTCTCCCAAATCTCCGGATCGCGATGCATAGCCGAGGCCAGCACGCAGATAACATGATTATCCATGGGGTAGGACCTCCCTTCAAACGTCACCGTTGTTCCTGGGGCGGCTTTGCGGACTGTGAAGCCTACGGGGTGCAGACGGAGGACTTCTTTGATGAGGGCGCTGGTGAGGGGGAGTTTGTTGAGGAGGTGAGGCTGGGAGGTTAGGGTTGAGATGGTGGTTGAGAGGGAGGGGCCGAACACGGTGGTGTGTTCTGTGCGGATGCGGGAGAGGAAGGTGGGGTTGATGGAGAGGTAGTAGAAGAGGTAGGTCATGAGGGAGGCGGTGGTGTCGTGGCCGCCTACGAAGAAGGTTTTGGCGCTGGTTGAGATATTGTTAGTCGAGGTCCAAAATTGGTGTTTTAGAAAGGGTATGGAGACTTACTTGTCTAGTGCAATTTTCATGAAATCGGGATCAAGATCTGGTCGTACGGCTTCGGCTCCTCCGGACTTGCCTGTATCCTTCAAGTATCCTTTCAGCGCCAAGTCCAAGATACTTTTCTCAACACCATCATCTCTCCCAACTCTATACTTCTCCTTGATAACCTCGCCAAGCATCCCGTCTAGTTTCCTCGTATACCAATCCATCATCAACGGACTCAGCACTTTCTTCCACATCGGATCAGTCTGTCCTGCCGTCCAGCTCAACGCCTTAGCAAAACTGTCCTGGATAGGACTATACTGCGTCTGAGACTTCAAATGGATATCCCCAACCGTGCGTCCAATGAAATCAATCGCCAATTTCATAGTCGCGTCATTCATCGAGAACACCTCCCCCGAAACAGCAAACTTCGTCAACTTCTCCTTAAACACCAAACTCTCCTCAATCATCCCCGGCACCAACTTCAACAGATGCGCCAGCGAGAACGCCGGCGCAAACCACGATCGCTGACGAGACCACTCTGCGCCGTTAGTGGAGAAGATGCTTTTCGTGCCTACGACGCCCCGGAGGAACGAGTTGACGAATGGGTGTCGGAAGAAGTTTGGTGAGGTTTGCGCTTGGTTGGCGACGCTGGGGTCGGTGATGAATACCATGGGTTCCGAGAACGGGTAGAGGTCGACGTAGAAGATGCCGCGGAGGTTGTTCTCCTGTCCCATTTCGGTGAACATGGGTTGGGGGTGGATGTCGGGTGGGTAGCGCTTCATGGCTTCGCCGACAACTTTGAGGTTACCGAGGATCATGGAGTGCGGTGGTGTGGGCTTTTGTTTGTTAGCTATTTCATTGAGAGCTGGGAGATTGGTGCAATGAGACTGAGGATGGACACGTACCAAGTTTTTGTAGAATCTTCGATGGTTGATGAATTTCACGATGAAGTAGATGAGGTAGAGACCTGCAGTGCTGACGCCCATCCAAACCCAATTCTTGGGCAGGTCTGCTGTTGACAACATCTTGGCAATTCGACAGAATCAGGACAAATATACAACTGTCTGATATACAGCACCTTCCTACGTCTAAGAGAATTCTGGATCGTATAGGCAGAAGATTTTGGACGATGAAGTGAGATGAAGTGAAGTGATGTTAAGGCATTTCCTAGTGCTGACGTTGGTGGAGCCGCTTGCTGACGAGCTACAAAGCCAGATCAACTTCAGGGATACACCCTGTTGATCCACCATCTCGAGATCTTCAAGAAGCAGCAATTGATAGAGTCAGTAGATATTTCTCGGCTCCTTAGAACCTAACTCATTAAAGCTCACAACGTTGATCGACCAAGAACTTTCAATATCTTTCTTTCAACATTTAAGGTTGACAACAGAGGATGTGGGGCTCAACAAGCGAGAAGCACATAAGGGGGGGTCGACGCCATCGCCCTAGTGGCATTGTAAGATCTCACTATTCCTGCCTTGTCCTCAGGTGATCTAAAATCAACTTGGAATCCACTTGCACTTGGCGGGAATCTGATAAAATGGCCAGGTTGAATTGTCTATCGCTGTTGACGATACACTGGGGAAGTCTTGCACTAGCCCACCACAAGGCCAGACGAATATATCTCCAATTTCGCTTCTGGAAAGATGTACTGGTCATGCAACCACGATCAATCAAGAGATACTTCTAGGTAGCTGCCATTAATCGGTTCTTGAATCCGGTATGTAAACCTAGCATACATGTGAGGATATGAGTGAGTCTCCTGCCGTCGAACAGGTGATAGGTGGGTAAAGGAACCTTCTTATTGAAGTTAGAGAGCGACCAGGGCTTTATACAAGCATCTGAAACAAAGTCGACATCTATTAAACTGAGCAAGCAGTATAATGTTGTTTACTTTGTTAGCACACAGCATTCAAAGGTAGACAGCTGCCCTCGTTTAAAAGGGGTCTTGGAGACGAAGTGCGGGGTAACCAGAACAGGAACAAGACCCTGGAGCGAGGTCCCCGTGGCGACGTCACCCGACAGTCATCTCTAACACTTGCATGAAGAGTTTTATCAGGTGGACGGAGCATATTGTTTACATTGTCTTCATAGACTAGATCAAGACGCAATTGTGTTTTGTTATATCTGCATCCTCATTCTTCGTATCTTGTTCAGCTCTGCTCTTTCCCCGCGTTTCATTCGTGTTTGAAACGCAAGAAACGTCACGACGCCGAGGCGCAAAGTTTATTTTTTCAGATAAAAGAGCTTGCACGGCATCCAATCTACGTACATGTTACACCAACAGCATCTAGGGTCACAATGGTACTCTACGCTTTAACGACGGTCATTTTCGGCCTCCTATCAACAGCCTCCGCAGCCAATATCGGTATCCAGAAACCCATACAAGAAGAGGACCCGGCATCCTCATCCGCTCTCAAAATAACAATCAACTGGGACGTCCCGATCATAACCTCCAAAACAACCAACACCCTCCAAGTAGTAGTCAACCCACCCCTCCTCCGCAACAGCAGCATCCACGACAAAGCCTACAAATCCCTCTCCACCATCTCCGCCGACTACGTCCGTTTCGTGCCCTGGTTTCCCTATCCCTTGCTCTCCGTCCCTGAAATCGAAGCCCCCGTCATCCTCCCCCCAACAACATGCATCACCAGCTGGAACTTTACCTACGCCGACGAGCTCATGGCCGACTTCTACGCCGCAACACCCAACGTCTCGCACATGATCAACTTCAGCACCACGCCCGGCTGGATGTGGCTGATCCCGGAGGACCAGACATACGATTACCCACGTGACATCAACGAGATTGATTTCGGGTACAACAAAGGCACGGAACTGCGCGATGCGTCGTTGCGAGAAGTCGCGGATTATTATGAGAGGTTGGTGAGTTGGTATGTCAAAGGTGGGTTCACGGATGAGTGTGGTGTGTATCATTATTCTGGCCATAGCTATACGATCGAGTACTGGGAGGTGCTGAATGAGATTGAGGCCGAGCATAGCATGTCTGCTGCGTTTTACAGCCAGGTATACGATGTTATTGTTGAGGCGGTGCATAAAGTGTCTCCTGAGACGAAATTCGTTGGTTTGGCGCTGGGAGATAATTCGAGGGATATGAGTTACTTCGAGACGTTTTTGGATCCGGCGAACCATAAGCCGGGGATTCCGATTGATTTTGTCAGCTATCATTTTTATGGCATGCCGAGTGTTTCGACTTCTGATGGGGAGGCGGCTCAGGCGTTTGCGCAGACGGATCAGTTTATTATGGATGTTCAGAGTATTGAGGAGATTCGCAAGCGGTTGTCACCGAATACTCGGAGCACGCTGAATGAGATCGGGACGTTCGACCCGCAAGGCGCAACGATCATCTACCCGGGATACGAAGTCCCGCCTGAGTATTTCGTCTGGAGCGGTGGTATCTTCGCGTATATTTTCGCGAAGGTCGTCACCATGGGTATTGATGTCGTAGGCGAGAGCCAACTTGTCGGCTATCCAGGACAATTCCCCAGCGTCAGTCTCGTCGACTACTGGAGCGGAGAACTCAACGCCAGAGGACGAGTCTTGCATCTCATGCAGAAGAGTTTTGGGGCGGGTGATACGGTTGTCGAGACGCTTTTCAAGGGCAAGGATCTTGGTGCTAGTGTGCATGCGCAAGCATTTGTGACGAAGGAGGGGAAGAGGAAGGTGTTGCTGGTGAATAAGTTGAATGAGACGGCTCAAGTGAATATTAAGGAGTTTGGGAGCGGATTGTCGGAGGTGGTGGATTTGAGTACGGGGGGCAAGATGTGGAGGACCACGACGGTGGAGGGGGGGATCTACAGTTTGACGGGCTGGGCGACGGCTGTTTTGACTGAGGCATAGCGAGCGAGCGAACATAGTTCAGATGCATAGAGTGGTTTGGTTTGATTTGAACTCTTTGTCGATGCTTGAAGTCACCAAGTTTAGTTTAATCTTTCCGCAAAAGCTATTTAAAGGCGTGAGTGGCTGAGGTGCTATCCTTTCTGCAAAATCACATTGACCAAGTGTGAACTTGCCTGTTTTGGCCTTTTGAGTGCGTATATCATATTTGAGCATCTGCTCTCATGACTTGATTACTCTTTCAAATCAATGTCAATCCTGAATGCGGAGTACATCTCACAGTTCTACAGCTTTGACTTCTCTCTCTCATCTTCCTCCTTCCCCTCATCCCCTCCATCCCCTTTCCCCCTCTCCCTCGCCCCCCACTCCAACAACCTCCTCTTCCTCATCTCCACCCCCGCCCTCGGACTCCTCCCATCCACATACCCCATAAAATCATGCGTACTAAAGCCCATCAACTGCAACAACCTCTTTGGCAACGCATCCAAATCCTCCCATCCCTGCGCCACCGTGAAATTCTCAAACGTGCGGATCCACGGCTGGCAGTACTGGACTGTCATGCTCCGGCGGGGGGAAGGTGATGTGTTGGCTCCGCCGGAGTGCCACAGTGTGTTGAGGAAGTAGACCATGGAGCCGGAGGGCATGATGGCGGGGATCATCTCGGAGCGGGTTGGGCGACGGGTGTCGGGCCAGAGGTGGGAGCCTGGGATGAGGGTTGTGGCGCCGTTGGTGGGGGTGAAATCGTCGAGGGCGATCATTGTTCCCTTAGGCAAGCTTGATTTAGCACTTAATGTACATCTCAAACCGATCAGGGTATGCTGTACGAAAGGTTCTACTCACAATCCCCATCAACGGCCTCGGCCTCGGCAACGCAATCAGTCCATCATCTGTATGAATCTCCTGTTGCTTCTCCCCCGACTCAATAACCACCGTGTGAAAACTTGTCAACAGATATGCCGGCTGGAGGAAATAATCATTGAGTTTCAACACCGTCTCATGGATCGGGAAACAGTCGAAGGCGCGGCTCTTGTCGCATAGTGAATATATTCGCTTGGTGCTGAATCCTTCGAAGGAATTACGGCCGCCGGCTGAAGCTGGACCAGATGGGATGGAGGAGAGACGAGCGAGTTCTGAGTTGGCGAGGGAGACTTGTTGGGGTGTGAAGATTCGGGGGAGGATTACGTAGCCGTGTTCGAGGACGTGGGTTATTAGGTGGTCGATGGACTGAGGGAATTAAATTGGAACATGGCAGGGTCTTTGAAAGATGTTCATAGAATAGAAGGAGATCTGACTTAGGACAGGGGAAATACGAGAATATGGAAGTTTAAACGCACTGGATCTTTGGTGCCAGGAAGGAAAGTCGTTCCTTCTCCTAGCTGGACGCGCTTGTGTATTGTGCTTGCACGAATGTACGCTCCACCTTCTTGATCTCCGGACTGCATCTTTCGTCAGCAAGGAATACGTTAGAGTATGTATCGACAAATGATTGGACGAAAGGTAGGATTAAATTAACGAGCAGAGAGAACGAAACTCACCATGATGAATACTAGGCCTCTTGGAACTAAAACGCATTCAACTATCGGATGAAACCATCTTAATCAAACACCACATGATAACAAGTTTTGAAAGGCAAAGAAATAGGATTTAAGAAATGTCGTGATGCTCGTAAAGCTGGAGCTCCCGGAGTAATCGTTAGCCTATGCGGGGTACCTAGGTAAGTGCGGGAGTGGCGTCGGGATTGTTGCCACTAGTCAAAGTGAAGTTGTGTAGCATGACGATCCGACAAGCTAAGCGAGTGTTGAGGTCGAATCACAACAATCATAACAGCAATGTGAGCAGGCAATCCTCATTCTCTAAATCTATCTTTTTGAGACAAGTGCAATGGTGTATCTTGTCATCTTTTACGAAACGTGATGATTAGGATCATAGATGTGCCGAGTAATGCTTTGCCCGTTTGAACCTGCCCTGAATTTCATACCCTTGTTTTTGAAGATAATCAAAGGTATATCAAGATTGCTGAAAGGTAGCGCCAGATTCTCAGACATGATCAATGCTGTCGAAAATTCTTAGGTATGCACAACTGCGAATATCTAGTTTTGCTCTCACCACCATTGAACCTTCGATAGTCTTGCTGGTCACGTGAACTACGTCTTAAGTCGTTGAAATCCGAAGCTCGCAGCTCTCTTCTTGCTAAGCATACGAGCAAATACATAATTTCAGCATTTATCCGAGAGGCGTAATAGATTCCCGCCGCGGACACGCCTGTTCCGAATGTCCGAATCCTTCGATGAGACGACGACGATACTTACGCAAAAAATCTCGCTTCCACTGCCCAAAAAGGGTTTACATGACGTCAATGACTTTTTCCTTTTACAGTACATGTAATTTCGTGCCTTTCCTCCTTGCATGGCCTTCTTTCAGTTCGCCAAGATATCTATTTCGCAGTAATTTTTCCCTTGCGCTGAGCGACTTTGTCTTTGTTTACTGCTGCTCGCTTCACAGCCTTCCCCTGGCATCCACCAACCGGCCTCACAACCATGAATGTCCTGATCTCTGCCTCGGAAGTGCAGCAAGCGCTTCTTTTTCAACTGAAACTTGTGACGACGAGTAGTGTTCTGACTTCTGCGTTTGCGGCATTCTATGTGCTGTCGATTGCGAAATTCCATGTTTCTTTGAAAGCATGAGCCCAAGTCCAGGCAATGTTCCTGGGATGCTAAGAAGACACATCAACAACTCCCTATCACATGATATTTCACGACTCTCACGCCCGGAAGCTGATGGATGGAACTGTTTACCACGCATTGTTGCAGTTGTCTAGTCATCAGCATCATCATTGTTCTGTGTGCATGAATACGTACTTCCACCCCGGCATGAGCGCAATCTCAAATCAAGAAACTTGTGCAAAATAAACGACACGGATCACCGGTGTTTCTCTTAAGTCGTCTTGCTATTGATCTAGCACTCCCAGCTCACCATCCGACTCCCAACAAGGCGTCACCTCACATGCGTATGCTGAAGCCATATCACCAGGGGCCATCATCGTCAGTGACGCATACGATTGCCTAATTGGTCACGCAGCTTCGTTCCAGTTGGCCCAGGTTTTGAGATACCGTTACTTCAGGTCAGCATATGACCAAATGCCATGAGCTCTGGATGTTGCATCTTCCAGGCTAGGCTAGGTGTATGATGTTCCGGAAAGAGGCGGATGTTGTGTTCAATATCAAGGAAATGAAGGAGGAGCTGTTTCAAGAAGATGTAACAACTATCGAGATAAACTCTGGAATAGCGCTTGTCATGAGGAAGTTTGAGAACATGTGGTTGTCGCGAGAAATAGTGGTTGTTCCCCGGAGTAACCTTTCCAAGACGACCTACAAGGAAGAGATATTTGCAGAAGATCTCTGGCTGAATATGTACACATTCTTGGGATGAACCTGACCGAGTGATTGACGGGAGGACTCAAACCCAAGGGGACTTGACAGAGGAATGGGTATGATAGAACGATATTTAGGTCGCAGAGTACTTGAAGAAGTCCTTCACAAACTGTCCTCCTTCCGCCAAAAGGTCCATGAAACCATCATCCTCACACAGCAGCGTCTTGTTCATACCCAAATACTGGCACACCAATTTCCTCAGCCCACTTATACTTTCTCTCAATCCAGCACCTTCTTCCAAGTAAGCACATCTCACAAGGTTGACCACAGCCCCGACATTATCACTGTTGAGCTGAAATGCGCACAAGGTTTTGTGAAGCTTGTAGAGTGCAAGAGTTTTCAAAGATGCGACATGCCGATAGTTCCCCAGCGTCCAGAGCGATGCGTGACAGATGAACAACACTGAATAGTCCATCCACGGCTCGAATGTACTGGACGGCTCATATTCCCCTCGAGATTCATTACGCGGAGGAGTGGGGGCTGACAGTGCCAAGCCCTTCATTTCTCGTATCAGCTGCTTCTTCGACTTTTTACCTACGCTTTTCTTGAACGGGAACCCGCCCCAATCAGGATCATCCATAGTTGCAAACTCGTTACTAGAAGCTAATTCCTCTACCCGGAAATCCTCACGTTCGTGTACCGCATCAACAGGCAGGTCAGGCTCGGGCGCGGGCGCGGGCGAGGGCGTAACCAAGAAAGGCACGGAATAATCCCCAGTATATGCAAACTGTGCAAAGCGCACAAATGTGTCCTTGCTTATATCCTCCCAAGTCGCATTTCCAGCCTCTGACTCGGACAAACCCGATCTCATCAGTGTGTGGAGAGGTTGCGAGAGCGCTGCCATGGCTTCTTCGTGAACGGAGAATGTTGTAGCGACGCCATCGACTTTCTGACCAACTGTGAATTTGAAGATACGAGAGCTGAGGATTCTGTCGAGAACAAAGTTTTAGTTGCTTCGGAACCTAAGAATAGCAATACTTGATATCTGCGGAGAAATTGAGCTTACTCTTCGAAAGAGGCTGGCATCTTGATTCAGGTTTTCTTCAAAGCCAATGGTGAAAGTATGTCCAATTTTCACTTGGTGAGCTCAGAGTTTTGTCGCAATATCCTCAAATGTGTCGCTATCCTTAATATCGATCATTGGGGAAGAATGATGGAGGTCTGTTTGTCCGCGATGTCTCTCGATGTTGGTGTTTGCTGGCACTGCAGCTGCAGCTACCCGCCAATGACATGCCCGGCGCTAATACAGCTGCGCTGCGCTGCTTTGAGGATGTTTCGTAAACTAACCTTTGGCAGTAGCCAAGCCCATAAAGTTTGTATCGATTGGCATAGGTCTGTTGGTCTTAATCACGATTTCAATAATCCTCTTTCGTAGCGCTTTCAATCTTGTTTGCTACATTCTGCGCCGGTCAACAATGTAAGCGAGCCCCTGAGATGAATCTAGCCTCCACGTTCCCGCACCATCGTATGGCAAGCATTAGTTTATGTCAAGCACAGGTTATTTCTAGATAGTTGGAGATCGTGATCAGTTCACCACTTCACCTCACAATTGTCGAAACAAGAGAATTTACCAGGTGTTGAATAGTCCCAGCGGCACCCTCGTTCATTTACATGGACTACATCATCGTCTCGTTCTAATCACATTAAGTCGTACTCGCAGAGGCGTAAACGTATCATTGAAAGTCATAGATCAATCGAGAAAAATCAACAGTACCAAGGTATAGCCTTCCAGCAGTCGCTCAGTGTGGTGATTTGGACCGATACAGGTGAGATAGGGCAACAGCGGGGTAAAAATTACCCCGCTCTTACCTGAACTGCCTGTTATTACAGCGTTCGTCGCTAAATTATGGAGTCAACATCATCACTGTCATAGCCTTTCAACAGTGTTGTCAACATCTGATTAACCTGCAATCCAAATTTTCGCCTTCCCGAGAAGAGAAATAATCATCGGCTATTTTCGCCTCTATGCGATTATATCATGCTCTACAAATTTTCTCTTATCAATATGGTATAAAAGGCCATCCGTACACCAAAACATTGCAATTTGTGCATCCTAGGAATATTTGTGTTCCTTTAGGTCGACGGACCGTTGGTCATAGGGACTGAGATGCTGGATAGTTTTCCGTGACTTGAAGCTGAAATGCACCTGAAGCGTGGCGGTGGCTGAACGATAATTTCGTGATACAGCTGGCAGCTGCGGAAAATCGCCAAGATAATCCGAAGCTCTTCTTCAGCTACTTCACCATCTTGATTGAGCAACGTGCCAACGTCCTTTTTCCAACTTGGCCTAAACATCACCTTTCCAGATGGAGTACCAGTACTCCCGACTCAGCACGAATGAATTTCGTCTCCTCACCCTCCACCCTCGATTCTCTGTTCCACAAGATGCCTCACGAGAAGAACAGCCTGTCTCCTGCACTTTGAGATCTTATCGTCGAGATCAGAGCCCTCCTTACAAAGCTCTATCATACACTTGGGGTGATGCTTCCGTCAAAGTTCCCATCTTAGTAAATGACAGTACGCTACACGTTACATCAAACCTATTCACAGCTCTGGAACATATTCGTGCAGAAGATTCACCAGTCACATTATGGATCGATGCGATCTGTATCAATCAAGAAGACGACGAGGAAAAGTCCTCACAAGTGAAGATGATGAGGGAGATCTATAATACCGCTGAGCACACAAGATCATGGTTGGGTCCAGCTGGCGATGGATCCGACGGCGCCATGGCGGAGCTCAATCGCATCGGTTCCTTACTCATTGAGAAAGAGCTCATTGAACCAATGAAGGAGTTCTTCAGGCTCGATCCAGCCGAAGTGGAGCGATATATGGTGTTGGAAAGCAAGATCAAAGATGGAGTGGCTCCATTGGTCATTCAGGCGGTCGAGAACACGTCCCAGACACTGACCTTCGTTCAAAATGCTTGTAGCATTCTTTCGCGAGACTATTGGAAGCGTGTGTGGATCCTACAGGAACTTATCGTTTCGCCTCACGTCGTTTTTCAGTGTGGGAAGTCTACCAGCGACTTCCCGACAATATATGCGAGCTTGTGCTACCTGCATCTACTCGGCACTCAGATCATCACACGCGAGCTGGGAAGAATAGGAGGGATAGAGAACCTTGACGAGGAATCGACAGCCACCTTCAACTTTGCCATTTCTCTGAGCACACAAACTGATCGTATTTCGAATTCCACCAAACTCTTTGGTGCCAGACTGAGGTACCAAGGTGACGCCGCTAAGGATTTGGAAGTGTCTCAATATTCGAAGTTAGGTAGCAGCATGTTTGAATTGTTAGCTAGAATTCATGTCTCAGGTGCCAACAAAACCTTTTGTGGAGCCACAAACCCCAGGGATAGAATCTTTGCTCTCCTCGGCATAGCAAACGACAGGGCTCGACTTGGTATCCAGCCAGATTATACCCAGTCTAGGACATGCTCTGATATCTACACAGAGGTAGCTCGTGCTATCATCCAGTCCGGCCACGTCGATCTCCTATCCCTTTCTCAACCTCAAGGTAGAGATGAGGACATGCCTTCATGGGCTCCTGACTGGCGTGCAGAATGGATTCTAACACCTTCTGGACAGCTGCCATGGGACTCGGCATTCAAAGCATTCTCCTTAGCAACAGAATCAATTGATCTCAGTACTCTCACCGTGAGCGAAGAGATCTCACCCAATCAGCTGCGACTCCGGGGGTATGCAATTGATGTCCTTGAAGAAGTGGGCAAAACATGGACTCCACCCTACCTTGAAGGCTATTCCGGAGAATCAAGCCTTCCTCTAATTTCCGCTTACCTGACCGACATCACCAACTTCTGCACCAAATCCGAAGAGAAGATTGCCAAATGTCAGAAATCCATCTACGTCAATGACTCCGACCGCGTATTAGCCCGTAAGCGCGTCCCTGTTGCGGATCAGGAGGAATACGGCACTGGCTTCATCAGAAGAGCAGGCCTGGATGCTGATACTGGGTACGATCATGTCACCCAGCACTGCGATATCGTCATGCGAGGTAATTCTGCTGAGATTACGCCAGAGCAAGCGCAGCATTTCACTCATCCTCTCAGAGCTTCTTACAGCAATATGATGAACTGGCAGCGTGATCGACGACCTTACCTCTCCGAAAAGGGGTATGTAGGACTGGCACCACTTCATGCACTAGCGGGCGATGTGATTGTTCTCTTTGAGAAAGCGAAGTTTCCTTATGTCTTGAGAGATAATGGTAATGGTACCTATATTTTCGTTGGTGAGGCATATGTTCATGGGATCATGTATGGGGAGTACGTCGAGGGCTCGTCCGCTGGTGATTTGACTACTTTTATTCTGGTCTAGTCCTAAGGCTGTCGAAATAAAACTGAGACGAATTTTCACGGTGACCCATCCACTCGAAATCTCTTTTCTATGCTCTCATTGCTAATCCAGCAGACACATTCCAGTCTGGCATAGCAACTTCACTTTCTCTTGGCGTGCTGGCCCCTTCATCCGCAGCAGCACTTTCCGAAACGAAGCTTCTTGTACTAGCTACCCAAGTAACACAGCTTCTGGCATCAACTGGAGCTTGGGATGTTCCAGCTGCTGGATGGTTGGATTAAAGGAGTGTTTCCGTTCGGATCGCTCTTCAACTTGCGAGAGCTGAGGGGTCGGCGCCAACATCTGTCTGACGCGGGCTCCGATGGCTTCTAGGTCATCGTAACAGCTCTTACTCCCGATCGTGCTGGATGGCTTCGATACACGAGTGTTGATGTCTCACGTGTCTAAGCCTGAAATGTTAGCTATGTGAGAGCCACTAGGCCCAAGTCGACTCTTCGTACCTTTCAAGCTTTCGCTCCCTCCAGCTCCCGGATCCGGGGTTGAACCGTCTCTGGCAACAGACCACTGTACCTTCTTCACAATTATTCCCTGTTGACTTTCGCTTGTCTCCAAACTTCCTCTTCTGGTATTGCCACTCCTGCCTGTAGCTGTAGTCTCATTCAATCCCTCGCCACTAGGTCTGAAGAAGTTGAACTCCCCAGCAGACGGCATACCCATGCCCATGCGACTTCTCCTCTTGCTGTTGCTGCTCAAAGAGTTCAATGGATAGCTGTTCGATCGTGATGGCCCCATCTCCTTGGCGAATGGCTTGAGGAAGGCTCCCAAGAGGGAGAAAGTACACGCCATGATACTGAAGTCGAGCTCTGCTTGGGCCCATACAGAGCTGTACACGCCATTCAAAGTTGGATCGGCTGACCGTAGAACATAAAGTACAGAAGCGAGGCGGACGGCCGAGAAGGCTATCGTGCTATTTGGAAAGGGTGTAAGCGAGGAACAACGAGAAGGTCAGTGCAGTGCTTACGGTAGGCGAATCGCAAATGCGAGAATAACAATACATTTCAAAAGCCTCGACATTCGAACACCATAGACGAGAGATATACAACTAGCAAATATGGTCACTTCAGTGAAGATGTCGATTGCGCAGATGGCTTTTGCTCGTGCCGACTATGAAGTGTCAGATTGTGGTCCAAAAGCTACAATTCAGAATATCGGATTCAACTTACGATATTGTAACATTTAGATGGGAGGTCAATTAATGCGTGCCCTGGTTTGCACCCGATTGTTACAAGAAGTATTGCCATCACTGCCCACACAGCTGACAAGCCCAGCACCATCCAGAGTAATTTTGCATGCTTCGCATTCGGCGTGAGACGCTTGCAAAGGAATACAACTGCTGCTTTGGAGAAGAACAGGCCGACAATATAGAGTATGGTACTTCTGAACACAGTCTGGCATGTGTTAGTGTTCTGCGTGGGAGTATGTTAAGAGAGAATTGGTCTGTACCTGTCCGATTTCGTCAAAATTGTCCTGACCAAGGAGAGTCGCAGATTTGCCGTATCCATCTCCGACACCTGTATAGACAAAGGCAGATCTTGTGATCGAGAGAACCTAATATTTTGTAGCTTGTCAGTAATGTGCACTCCAAGAAGCATCTTTGCCTTGATTGCTGGAGTGAGTCGATCATACCGTCGCAACAGTGACACACCAATCATCCCATTTCCAAGGTCCGTTGATTGTGAATCGAATGTAGATGCGCACAAGAAAACAGAGGATAATCGATGCCAGGAGAAAAGTGGTCACAACAACCACCAAGCCAGCCTTATCCGTGTCCGTGATCACATATGCAGGGGGAATGATCGTGAGGTTCGCCATTGCGAATGCAAATTCGATGGCCGGATTGAGCGAAATGTGAGGATAGCATCAAAAGTCAATTATTTTACAATGAACACTTCACACAATACTCTTCGAAGCTTCTTGTAACAGACAGCTATGAGCAGAGTTCCCCTTTCAGATGCAGGAACAGTTTTCCAAGATGCACAGAAGATAGCGGAAACCACCCCCTCGATCGTGCTTCAAGCTTCGGAAGCTACACTATCAATTCAAGCAGCCATTCCATGATGCCCCTCGCCCAAAGGTTAAACTGCACCTACGCCATACCCAAGAAGCTAATAGTCTCGTCTGTTTTTGCTACTTTCTTAAGATTCGCGGCTCGGCGTGCTTGTCTAGATTCCACAGTCGTGCCTAGCGTACACCATCAGTGCACCGGATCAAGGCATTCATTCCCCCCGCGGATGAGGAATGCTGGGATCGCCATAGGCTCTGCGCTCCAATGCGGGAGATCCTCCTTGATTTTATGCGAGCGAATAATATTCAATCGCGGTTGATGTCTCCCTTATTTATTGAAACCGGCAGTCGTGCAAAAGCGGACCCCTAGAACTGTTCTTCATACAAGCTTCAGCGCAGAGTCTCAACTACATCCGAAATCTACTTGGAAAGAAGCAATTCCATGTGGACTCTGCTCTTGTTCAACAGCGAATAATGAAGCCACCCACGTCTTGCCGACCAAAGCCAAGGTTCAGCTCGGCACGTATCCCAAAGTCTGGACCACTAATGTAGTGTATTCTTTAGCCAAACCCGCCATTCCCTCAAAACAAACTCTAAAAAAGCAACCGCTGTTCTTGAGTGCAAGCGAGCCAGAAAAACCTTGCATCTCTCGGCAAAAACGCACAGCCAACCGTGAAGGCTGCTTCCGTTCCGCAGCAGCAGGACATTCCGTGTCGTCGAGCCTTCATCATACCAATGCAGAGCGGGGAAGTCATTAGTCTTGCGAGCATCTCAAGTTTCTTGAGCGGTATTTTTTCAGCCACAAAAGACTCGGGATCGATCAGCCAATGGCCATGCAGGGAATCTAAGCGCGGGGGTATCTACGGGCAGGCCTGTCGACACTTGGAAAGAAAGCAGCTTTAGAACAGAGACGGAAGGTGTCAGGACCGATCAGGTATCGTATCGTTCTAAGAAGGATTGAAGAACTTGGGACCCCTTGCCCTTGCATTGGACGACATTAGTTTCCCGTGGCATGAGAAAGCCTTACCTCACAAAATCACCAAAGGTTTGGATTTAGCTTGCCCCTCGTCAATATCGTTGTGACCTCGACCTCCGATACTTTCGAACGTCTTCGTTTGAAGCACATCATTCCCTCGCATATCGAACTACCTTACAAACTATATTTTTTCTTTTGTCTCTATCAGTCTGAAGGAATCTGTACAAACTCGCAACAATGAACGAGCCAATGGATCGATTTTCCCCTGAAGAACACTCCCTGGAAGTGACCCCCAAACAGGAGACCTTCCCAGGGAACGTCCACACAGAAGCCTTTTCAGAAGAAGAAGATCACTATCATGGACACCTTGGGTCCACGAGGTACGATAGATCTGACATGGAGAGAATGGGGAAGATTCAAGAGCTAAGGGTAAGTTGCATTCCACTTTGCCATCATTTCATGATCTGAATCACTACTGACTCGCCTGTAGAGGAATTTTCGTCCACTGTCCGCTTTGAGTTTTGTGGTGATTCTACAAGGAACGTGGGAGGTTCTCCTCACGTAAGTATTGTCAACAAACTAACAACGGTACTCGGAAGTTGACAAATCGTCAGCGCAACGACTCAAGGACTTGTCGATGGCGGTACAGCGGGTTTAATCTGGTCCTATGTATGGACGTTCTTCGGAATGGGCCTTGTCAACGTTTCCCTGGCAGAAATGGCTTCCATGGCACCGACCTCTGGAGGTCAGTACCACTGGGTCTCAGAGTTCGCACCACCGCGTTATCAACAATTTCTCAGTCACTCCATGGGTTGGATGTCTACGCTCTCATGGCAAGCTGGTACAGCATCTGGCCCTTTCCTTGTCGGCACGCTCATCCAGTCTCTCATATCTGTCAACTATCCTGATTATGAAGCGACGAACTGGCAGGGGACATTATTTGTGTTTGCTGTCACACTGGTCGTATGGCTAATGAATGTCTGGGGATCGCGAGCCATGCCGTTACTTCAGAACTTGATGTTGATTGTGCATATTGGTGGATTTCTGGCGATTCTTATCATCTTCTGGGTTCTGGCTCCACATAATACGGCTGAGGTTGTGTTTACAAATTTTACAAACGACGGCGGTTGGAGTACGATGGGGTTGAGTTTGATGGTGGGACAGATTTCTGCGCTTTATGGGTTGATCTGTGAGTTCGGCTTTGGGACTTCCATGACATTCGCTAATAGGAAGCAGGTTCCGATGCAGCTGCACACATGTCGGAAGAGATCAAAGATGCAGGAGCAACTGTACCTCGAGCCATGCTCAGCTCTTACCTTCTGAACGCAGGACTAGGCTTCGTCTTCTTGATATCCTTCATGTTCTGCATGACCAACATTACCGACGCCCTAAACGACGCAACCGGCTACCCATTCATCTGGGTATTCCGCCAAACCGTCTCGACATCCGGTCTTAACGGTCTCTCATCCATTGTCATTCTCCTCATCTTCGCTGGTACCCTCTCATTCAACTTATCCACCTCTCGACAGACATGGGCATTTGCTCGAGACGGAGGACTGCCATTCTCGCGATGGATCGCGAGGGTCAACCCAAAGCTGCAGATCCCTGCTAATGCGGTCTCCGTCACCTGCCTCATCTCTGTTTTGCTCTCGTTGATCAATATTGGTTCTAATGCGGCTTTCAACGCCATCATCTCTCTCAATTTGACATCTCTGATGATCACGTATGTCGTGTCTATTGGATGTGTCCTGTATCGACGTTGGACGCATCCAGAACTTTTACCTAGAGCGAGATGGAGCCTCGGGAGATGGGGTGTCCCGATCAACCTTGGAGCATTCTTGTATTCATGCTTTATGTTTTTCTGGTGTTTCTGGCCAAACTCAACGCCTGTTGATTTAGAATCTTTCAATTGGAGTGTCGTCATGTTTGTTGGTGTTGCGGTTATCAGCTTGTTGGATTTTATATTCAGAGCAAGGAAAGCCTTTAAGGGTCCTGTGACTATTGTGCAAGGATGGAGAGTGGATTGAGATTGTATATCATTGGGAGGGAGGAATTGAATGGGTTTTGTGATAATCTTGTCCAGATACAGCATTGCTAGGGATTGAAAATATCAAAAGCAAACCTTGAGACACAACACATGTCCACTCTATTGTAATCTCATTCTTACGATTCATGCCGTTGACCAAAACATCATTGATCAAAATCCAAGCCGAACGATTGACCAACACCTTATTGACTTGTTTCAGCAAACCTCTTCCCACTAAACGAATCTCTAAGCGAAACTCTCTTCTCAACATCAATACCCTCAACCCCCTCTCCCACT
Source organism: Cadophora gregata (assembly GCF_030347475.1). Lineage (NCBI taxonomy): Eukaryota > Fungi > Ascomycota > Leotiomycetes > Helotiales > Ploettnerulaceae > Cadophora > Cadophora gregata. Next base: position 251,120 of record NW_026695935.1, on the reverse strand, counting down.
ACAAAGTCCTCTCTAACCCACACATAACACCCTTCCCCTTCTCCTTCCCCTCAGCAAAACCACAGCCCTATACCTCCTCACCTCAATTCTCCAAATCCGCCTGCAACTCCCTCTCCAGAAACTCCACACTCCACACCTCCCGCCTAACCTCCTCACTACGGTGGCAATGGCCCCATTGGCATGGAAAGAGTCTCCATTGGCATGGAGATTCTTTCCATCCCTATAGAACTTACTAGTCTTACTTTCTCTTTATTAAAGCGTGTTTCGCGTGAGAGTACTTAAACTTTAATCTTTCCATATGATCCCCCTTCTACCCTCTCTCTTCTTCCTCTCCCTATCTCTCTACGGTAGGTCTCTCTAATCTCTCCACACTAAGTCTCTCTAATCTCTTCACAGTAAGTCTCTTCAGTCTCTCCACGGTAAGTCTCTTCACGGTAAGTCTCTTCAATCTCTCCACGGTAAGTCTCTTCAATCTCTCCACGGTAAGTCTCTCCAATCTCTCCTCAGTAGGCCTCTTTCGATAGATCTTTCTACGGTAGATCGGTAAGTCTCTCCACAGTAGGTAAAGAGGTAAAGAGGTGGGAAGGTGGGGAAGTAAGGAGCAGGAAACCGTAAATATTATCTATAGAACTGAATATATAAAATAGAGGAAAATCAACTCGAGTATAAAATATTTCCATTAGAATGGAGAGCCGTTGCCACAGGTAGTGCCTTCCCTGTAACAATATCCGCCACCTCTCCATACGTGACTGTATCCCCTGCAACATGTAGAAAAGAACTTGATTGTATAGTCTCGGCTCAGCAAAAACAATCATAGCTATTACCCGGCCAATTTCTTCCGGCGTTGTGGCTGTAAGTCGATTTTCCTTCCAAGCCTACCTAGCTTCCAAGTGCGTGGACAGTGATGCTCTGCTCATGCTTATGCCTAGCCTCACTTCCATTTCCATTCCTCTCGTTCTCGAACTCTCAAAACCGATACCGATATCGAGATCAAGATCAACATCCACAACCCCAACAAACGACTCAAACAAAAAACCTCATAAAAATATCCTATACCACCAAAACCCACTACTCCTCCTCCTCCTCCTTATCCCCCTCCTCATCCTCCTCTTCCAACCCGATCAACAACTCCACTCCCCACCTTACCATCAGGCCGCTCACCACAACCACACCTCCCCGTCACAACATCATAATCCGCTCTGAACTACCAGGGAATACATACATAAATATACCACTTGCCTTGACTTGACTTGACTTTAGCGTCTAGAACAGCTTCGCTTGTGTGGGTTTTTATCTGTGAGGCTGAGCCTGTACAGGAGATGATGATATGAGGTCCATTAGTTTTATGCGAAGAGCCTGGTGAGTTCGCTATGGAGGAGGCAGATTTTAAGGATCTTGGAGAGGTGGGTGGGTTTTGTAGGGGATGGGATGGGATGAGTTGGAAATGAGTTGAAATGATGGATTGTGGGGAGGGCATGGGAGGGGAGGGGAGGAGGATAGAGATTTCGGTGGTGGGTAGAGAGGTTTGGGAGAGGTTGGTTATGGGTGGGGAGATGTTGGTTCGGATTGTGTTGTGAAGCGTGCTGAGTTTCGGAGCCGGCTCCAAGGACGAGGACGAGGACGAGGATGAGGATGAGGATGGTGTTTGTTATAGTGATGTGTTTGTCGTGCGTGGTGAAAGTGAAGGGAGGCAGGCTGCCGAGGTGAGTTGAGTTGAGTTGAGTTGAGTGTCTGAGGACTCGCACAAGGGAGAAGGAGAGTTCTTCTTCATCTTCATCTAAGAACTACTTCCTTGATAATAGGTGAGGGAAGGAGAGCAGTTCTATAACCAAACAAAACATAAGAGAGAGAGAGAGGACTTGTATGTAATTCCCACAGATCATCCGAAAAAGTCTTGAGGATTCAGAGATAGGTAGGTAGGTAGGTAGTTCAAATGACGAGAAAAGTCTTCGCGGTGGTGAGGTAGGGTAGCTTGAAACGGGGATGGGAAATACGAAATACCACAAATACAACACTTGGTAGAAAGGGGTATTTATTGGAAGGGAGCATGTTCTCAATGAAACGTAATTTGAGATGTACAATACTGTGTATGTCTGTCTGTGTATATATTTCTATGCACCAATCTCCAAAATCTTCACACAAAAAAAGAGCAACGCTCCACGATCATAGCAATCGCAATCGCAATTATGCCCCATCAATGCACCTGAAACCATTTTTTAATATTATGATACAGCCAGTCAGTCATTCGTTCAAGGGGGTCCGTCTACCGTCTATATGTCCTACTAGCATAAAATAACCAGCTTGCTTGCTTGTATATTCCCCACGGATTGATTATCGGTATCCTTGACCCGCGATGTCTATGCGAAAGCAATCAAAGCAGCGGCAGCACCGACGAGTCCCACGTATGAGGCGGCCTTCATCTGGCCGGCTGCGTTTGTGGTGATGGGGGCGGTGGAAATTGGACCTGTAGGGGAGGGGGAGTCAGTTTGGGATGCCTGGGTGGTGATGGTGGTGGTAGTGGGAGTAGGCTCGGGTCCTGCTGGAGAGGATGAAGAGTCTGAAGGACTACTTGATGTGGATTGGGGAGTGGATGATGGGCTTGATGTAGGGGAGGGGGAGGAGGAGTCCGAACCTGTGGATGTACCAGTTCCTGAGGCAGCGCCATAGCCAGAGCCAGATCCGGATCCGGATCCAGTTCCGCTTGGAGAGGCGGCGCCGGGAGTTCTGACTGGGGCGAGAGTGGTGCCGGTAGCAGAGCTAGCTGAACCAGGGACTGAGCCGCTTACTGAGCCGGTGGCGGAACCGCTGGGACCGGAAGAGGTAGCAGTCTTGGATGCTGCGGAGGATGTGGACTTTGGTGCGTCGCACTTCAAGTCGAAGAGAGAATTGCGGGAGACGGTTGTGCCGACAACACCGAATTGAGGTTGGCTGTTAACGGCGGTGTTGGCATCGACGAGAGTGTACCAGTAGGTATCGATCTTTCCGAAGAGAGTGTTGCATCCAACAGCCTCGTAGTAGGATCGTGCGTTTTCAGTGGAAGGGTGGCCAGACTTGGCGTCCTTTCCGGCAACAGGCCATCCAGTCTCAGTGATGATGAGTGGCTTTCCCTTAGCAGCAGCTGTGGTGATCTCGAAAGCGGCGTTGAAGAGCGTAGGAGCGTTCTCGATGGAGTTATCCTCAGTGATCTGGAAGTATGGGAAGGTGTTCATTCCGAGGAAGTCAATCTCGTCAATAACGGGATTGTTGGTGGCGTTTCTCCAGACATCCCAGGTGTCGACGTGTCCGACTGCAACATCTGCCAAAGCAGTACCTTCGAGAGCCTTCCTGACTTGCTGGATGTACTTGACGAGCTGCTCAGGCCGGGCTCCGACTCCGGTAGGATCGTTCTTGAGACCGGTAGGCGAGATACGGTACAGATCCTCTGATCCAACAGAGATGCCGTTGACACGGCTTGTGAACTCCTCTCCGTACTTCTCGATGGCAGTTGTAAGGGCGGCAATCTCGTTGTCGATCATTGTCTGGCCTGCTGAAGCCCACATACCGAGGAAGAGCTTGGTGTCTGTGGCGATGGCGGCGGGGATGGCAGTAATGGGGTCTCGGTCGGTGCCAGACTGGATCATGGTGTAGAGTCTGGCGCTGGAGAAAGCACCATCTGTGTTGGCAAGGCCCTTTGCGGCCTGGAACTCGGCGGTGAAAGCGGCCTCGTTCTTCATTTGTCCCTCACGGGTGACAGCACCATAGTTGAATCCTCTGGTGACGGCGGAAGCGACCGAAAGGGATGCCGCGAGGGCGATGAGGGAGGCGTGCATGATTAGAACAGAAGATTTTATTTTAGAAAATAGACAAAAGGTGCAAGTAGGAAAGTAGCGAATGTGATGTTCTGCTGATATTAGAGATGAGATCAAGACAGAAACGAAAAAGAGTCGTCGTTGGAAGAAACGAGAGGGAAAAAGGGCGGTGGTTGTCGTGAACAATGTTGTTGGAATAGAAACAATCTGGGGTTGGGGTACCGCGTTCTTTTAAACGGCCACCTATTTTTGGCTGGGGCTTGCTGGGGCGTGCTGGGCGTGCTGGGCTCGCCCAAATTTCCGCCGGTCCACATGGGGCTTGGCGCGCTTGCGATCAAAATGATCTCATGGGATACGAGTTCCTGCTTTAGCTCCAGATGCCAGCCAATCGATGGACTACTTGGCACGTAAACGAGACAGAAATATGGGTCAGCTCAGCCCCCCGGAGGTTTCTTGGCGAGAAAAGATGGTGAGGATGGCGAAAATGGTTGGCCTTAAAGTTCACTCATGTCCCAAAGTGGAAGAAGTGGGAATATCGCCCCTGGGCACGGACCAGCGCACTCAGGGGCGAAGTCAATATTATGATTATTTGATCATGGAACTTCCCACCGAGGATTCTTGCAGTGCGAGAGTGCTCATACTGTCCGTAAATTACCAACTTGATCTTGAATAACTCACTCTTCCCAGTCATTCATTCTTCATGCCTTGAAGTTTTTACATTCCCCCGGCAGGATGTCTTAGACAATATGTGACTTACCTAGGGTCGAGCCGATACCGCTAATACAATATAGGGCAAGGCAAGTTTGCTGGCCATTATTCAACAGCGCTGGAATGACAAGCAGGGAAAACCAAAAGTATATCTAAGCATTGTCCAGCTACTCGTACGTAGCTACCACCGAAAAAGTTTTTCTTCGAGATGAAATGAAAATCAAAGTATATGAAGTCACATTAGGAACACTAACGAACATTAATAAATCAAACTACGGATTACCGAATGCCGAAACACCGCTTTCAAATTTGATCCATCAATCATTTCCAGCCAACCCACCACACCACGAAAACCTTCTCTCACAAATCTACCTATCTACGAAACAGTAATTCTCGCCAAATCAACCTCAATCCCCTCCCCAACCTTCTGCTCCTTCCCAACATTGCCATTGCCATTGCCATTATTGCCCTTAACGTTCACCCCACTCGCCACGCCCGCCCCCGCCCCCGCCGCCGTGGTCCGCTTATACGGAATCCCCCTCGCCAGCTCCAACGTACTCATACACATCCTCAAAAACAGCGGCCCCAGCTCGACCTTATGCAACGGAATCAGACTAAACAGCAGACTAGCCGTGATCCTCAACAGCGTCTTCTTATGCACCGTCACCGCATACTTCTCCTCCAAGAACCGCCAAAACACCTCCTGCAGCCCCATCAAGATCCTCTCATCCGCCTCCTCGAGAAGCGGCTGACTAGCTGAAGGCAGCGCGTCCAGGTCCATGAACAGGATGTGGTCGTAGCCCACGAGGGATTGCAGGATTTTCGCCAGGTCGTAGTGGATGTCGCCCTGCATCGTGAGCGTGTCTTCGAGCTGGCAGCGCACGTCGATGAAGGAGACGGATTTGTCGTCTTGGCTCAGGATGGCGTTGCTGAAGACCGGGTCGCCGTGGATGATGGGCACATGCACGCCTTTGTCTTCCGCCTCGTACGTGTCCAGGAACTCGCTGAGGCGGGAGAAACATTCTGCGGAGTTGGGGCCTAGCGCCGCGTACCGAGCGGTGTTGTTGTAGTACCGCGAGCGCAGCTTCATCCCGTAGTTGGCGTAGATGTTGACCCCGCTGGACCGCTCGATGCTATGCTGGGAGAACTTGCTTGCGAGGGCGGGGGAGATGGGCAGCCGCGGGGAGAGAGTGCTGGTTGTGGTGTGGATGCTGTGGAGCGCGGTGAGGAGGGTGAGAAGGCGGCCGGAGGTGATGGAGCGGCCGACGAGGAGGTGGCTGTAGGTGAGTCCCTGGCGGTATTCCATCTCGATGGTATAGTTGCCTGTCTCTGGGAGGAAATCCACCGCGAATCCTGTGGGGAAGACTGGGAGGAGATCGGTCGGCATGTGTGCGTAGAAGTACAATTCGCCGAGGATGGCGTCTGATTTGGAGGATTTGATGACCTTGTCGCCTACGATTTGGATGGTGTTGAAGTCACGGGCTGCCACCATTGCTTTGGTTGTTTGATTGGGACGAGGCGTTAGGGGTCTCGACATTGTGCCCTCAGCTTCAGGTTCTAAGAGAGAAGATGGATCTGCTTCATCGAGCAGCCAGCCAATCTCTTTCATGGTGTCAAGATTGGCATTGACAGCGAGGTCATCGACATAGACATCAGCCCAAGGTTTGCCGAAATGGATATCTGAAAATCAGCACGGTTCGGTATATGTGCGGAAACTTCCTCACCATGGAACGGAATCTCATATCTTGCCAGCTGTTGGAAAGTGATCACTCCAACATCCTTGAGAATCGCACCCACATTCCCATTATGAGTCCTCATCCTTCTCGCAGTTTGCTAAAATCTGTCAGTCAACATTCCACAAACGTACCAAATATCAACATACAATAATAATATAATGCCCAGCCTTATGCAACTGCTGCACCAACCTAATATTCTTCCAGATCGGCGGACACGTCGAGTAATCCCCCGACACCGCCGGCACACCCACAAGCGTCATATCCAAATCAAAGCAAAACCTCCTCTTCTTGACCTGATTCGGCCTCTTCCCATCCTTCATCTGCATCAGCAGATCCTCCAGCTGCTCGGGCGTCCCCACACAGCTGAAGTCCTTCTTCGACAGCGGCAAGCCCAGGAACGGCAGTTGCGCATCGTGGATCATCGTCCCGATCATCTGGGAAGTGTAGTACTCGCCTATGTCGGAGCCCTTGGGCCGCAGCGCGTGCGAGTCGATGTTCTTCGCTGCCCAGGTGTGCATTAGTGAGGCGGTGGCGAAGACGTAGGCCCCTGTGTTGGCTTTGTTACTGATGGCTTTCTTCTCGCGGATGTCGGTTATGAGGGGCATTTTGTCGGTGCCTTCTTCGGTTTTGATGTACGAGTAGATGGGGTTGATGCCGTCGTCGGGGAAGTAAAATACTGCGCCGTATTGGACGGGCATGTTTCGTACGTCTTGGAGGATATCGGCCCAGTAGATGGTATCGCCTGGAGTGGTTAGTGTTTGTTTGGAGTTGATCGGGGTAAGCGAATTTACAGTCAAGTGACACTGTTCGTCTTGCCATGTGTTCGGCTCCCATACTTTGGGCGGTCATATACAGCTTCAGATAAGTCAGCATTCAATCCTACAGCATTGTCCAAACACAATCGAGATTCAGTAGAAACTCACCGTCTCTGAAGCACCCTTCGTCTGATGCTTCAACCTCAACAAGCGAAAATCCACTCTGGGAAATGTCTTCATAACCAACTGTCCAATACGGAACTCATCATCAACCTCCATATTAACCGCCATCCAGAGCGTATCCTCTGGCCTCAAAGACAAGTTATCAATGATTCTTAGAATCATAGGTCGACCAATGATGTTGATCAAAGGCTTAGGATATCTGTACCCGACTTTCGAGAAACGGCTCCCAATCCCTCCGATCGGGATAATGATGTTGAGAGCCTGGCTATTAGCACTACTGCCATTATTGCTACTTTTCGGCGCTTCCACTCGCACGTCGATATTGGTGAGCCCTGGCATATTTAGTAGCTGTTGTGGGGTTTTCCTTTCAATTTTGATTGTGGGGGAGTGTGGAGAGGATCCTGGTGTTGCCTGGGAAGTGGAGCGAAGTTACATGGAGAGTGGGAATGAAGCTGATGATATGGCCAGCAATAACCTCCTCACTCACTCCTCCTCGCCACCATGGGCCTTTTTCCCTCCTCACTCATGTCTCCAATCCATCCCTCCCTGGCGACATTCTCCGCGCAGCAATAAGACACACAAACCAGACGGCCTCCCATCCAATTCGTCCACCCCATCACAAAACCACTTCTCCTCCTCCCTCCCTCCCTCCCTTTGGCAGAAACTCTATCGCGTTCAACGCGTCTGAAACTCGCCACGCTGTATGATAATTGCAGTCGATTGGAGAGGTTCAATAAAAAGCAGCAGGATTTGGGCGTTCGACCTGATGCAAGGTACAGGATATGTTATGTTCGCGACGGGGGTGAGACATTCGAGGAGTTCGCGTCGATCATCACAACGCCACAAAGACAAGAAATGTGATTACTTCAGAACACAACAGCAAGGGGTGACAACCACCGCCGCCGATTTGGAGGAAATCGTAATAGCCACCCAGCCAGCCAGCCATCTTGCTATCCATTTGATCGACAATCTGTCCTTTGGACGGCAGTAGGACTTCCTTTCAGTTTGTAACTTGGCTTCAGCTCTGGTCGACCTCGCTGGTGATAACAATCCCACGCTCATCTTCATCTGCTCCAGACTTCAACTGGAGTGATAACAAACGACTTTTCTTTCTGGAGAACAACTCAAGGATAACTCACAATCACCCCCCAAAAAAAATGCATCTCCTCACCACCCTCTCCACCCTCCGCTCCTACAACGCCGCCTACCTCTCCGCCCTCTCCCTGGTCATCATCCAAGTCGGCATAGGATGCATCATGCGATCCTCGCAAACGAGCGGGAAATACACCTTCTCCACATCCAGCTCGGTGACCATCTCGGAGTTCTTTAAATTCCTCATTTCGTCCGCGTTGATTGTCAGGTCGGCTGTGAGGGCGAGGAGGGATTCGCCGGGGAGGCTTGAGTTGGTGGTGGTGAGTGGTGAGGATGGGGTTGGTGATGAGGTGGGGGAGAAGGTGAGGGTGGGTGATGGGGATGGGGATGGGGATGGGGATGGGGATGAGGATGCTGGTGCGGGTGCTGGGGTGGGGTTTGAGGATGAAAGGTTGATTCCTGGGGGTGGAGTTGGAGTTGGAGTGGGTAGGAGGAGGGGCAATTTGGTGGGAGATTATGTGAGGAGTTTGGGGATGGTGAGGGTGGAGAATAGGTATGGGTTTGCGAAGTTGGCGTTGTTGTATGCGCTGATCAACAATACGGTAACATCAAGTCCTACTAAATGAAAAACGAACTTAGGTACTAACAGGAGATAAATAGATCTTCGTGGCATATAAACTTGCCGATCCAGGAACAATCGCTCTCGTTCGTTCGGGAGTTATTTTCATCACGGCACTCATCATGGTATTTGCTCTCGGAGCGGACGTCTCAAAAGTCCAATGGACAGCCATCATAATCCAAGTACGCTCCTCTCCTCCTCAAATCTCAAATCTCAAATCTCAAACTCCACACCTACACAATAAACAAAGCACAAAAATCTAACTAACAAACCCCCAGCTCTGCGGTCTCGTAACAACACAATACACCCCAGAAACAGGTACATCCTACCCACTATCCACCTACATGGTTCTCCTCTTCCAAGTATTCGTCAGCTCGGTAGCAGGCGTGTACAATCAATCGCTCCTCAAAAGCGATCAGGCATCTCTGCATGCGCAGAATGCTGTGCTGTATGGTTGTGGTGTGGTTATTAATGGGTTGGTGCATGTCACGCTGAGCTATGTGACGGAGGATGAGCCGGGTTTCTTTGTGGGGTATAATAACTCGGCGGCGTATTTGGTGATTGTGAGTAATGTGTTTATTGGGCTGGCGATCACGGCGGTGTATAAATGTGAGTTGTGCCTTTACATGTTTTGGAATTTGTTACTTCCATCTCACTTGTGATACTCTTGGGGATGAGATGTACTGATCGGACGGCTTAGATGCCAATGCTGTCATCAAATGTCTCGCTACTGCAGTTGCGACAGGCATTCTGTTGTATATCTCGCCAATTTTGTTCGGAACCACGATGGCACCGCTCATTATTCCCGGCGGCTTGATCGTCTTCATTACTTCGTGGCTGTACATGGAATCACCTGCTCCAAAACGACCAGCTTCATTCGCGGATGAGCACGATGCTCCACGCAATCGGCTATTCAGTTTCATCCCCTCAGGACCCGTACGTACTCCCCAAGACGGTCCACCACTTATAACTAAACTAAGCTGACCCCCTCACAGAAATACAACAACCCCATACTCCTCATCTCCACCCTCCTCTCAATAACCATAATCACCTTCTGCGAAACCATGTCCCTCCCGGACCTCACCTCCCCCTCGGACCTCACCCCCGACCTCCCAATCCTCACCTCCCCCTTCAACAACACGCTCGCCTTCGTGCGCTGGAACGGACACCGCCCCGAACGCGTGCCTCTTATAGAAAAATACGCGCCGTTCTTCCATACCCTGCATTTCAGTATGCCGGCTATGGTGGATGCCCCGTTGAAGACGGAGTATCAGAATCTGACGCATGATAATTGGGGGGATGGGTTGGTGACGTATGTCCAGATTGCGAGGACGATGGAGTGGATTTTGAAGATGCAGAGGAATGAGAGTGAGAGGGAGATTGAGGGGTTGTTGCAGTTTCATTTGTGAGTTTGATTTTGGTTTTCTTGGACTTCGCTTCGCTTCTTTTTGTTTGTTTTGGTTTTCTCGCTTGGAAAGCCACAGCTGTTTGGGTTCTGTTTCTACGCAGTGTCGTTGGCTGAAAATAATGGACACTGACTAACACCGTACCTTCCCAGCGACGCTTGGGTCGACCCCATGGACTTCGCCGAAGAAGACTTCAACAAGATGTGGATAGCCGTCAGCCGACACAACGATGGCGCCGGCGGAGGCCCAACCTTCCTTTGCATGACCAAACGCGAGCGCTTCTCCAGCTGGGTCGGCATGTCCCCCAACCACAACTGGCAATACCCACTCCTCGAAGCGCTCGCCTCCCTCACCGCCGCAAACACCGACTACGTCTTCGACCCGGACGAGTGGTGCACCGGCTGGTCAGACATCTACTACGTGCCGCGCCACCTCTGGGTCGACTACATCTACCTCGCCTACACCTTCGCCGCGCACTCCGTCTTCCACGAGATGGCCGTGCCCACCATCCTCCACATCATAGACCAGACTCGACGCCAGAGAGAGCTCTCCAGTATCATCAGTTTCATCGGGGATTGCTACGGTGGATGTTGTGCCCCTGGGGCTGGAATGGAAGATCTCCTCTCCCACCGCTGCGGCCACAAACTCGACTACCAAGGCCGCGTCCAAGAAGCACACTACGAACGACTCGACTACGCCGCCAGCGTCCTGGGCACACCCATCGAGCGCCCCTCCTGGCTCAGCCCCGAAGCCCAAGCCAACAGAGTCAACTGGACCGCCTTTGAAAGCAGTCTCAGCCCCGAAGCGCGCAAGAAGCTCGACGAGGCAAGGTTCAATACCCGCCTGGGCAAGACGATGGGGCATAATATGCCGGAGAACTTCGTCTTTAACGCGACGGGGGTGGAGCCGCCGCCGAGTCCGGCGGAGTTGAGGAAGGTGGAGCAAGAGAGGAAGAAGAAGGTGGAGGAGGAGAGGAAGAAGGTTGAGGAGGAGAGGAAGAGGGTTGAGGCGGAGAGGGAGAGGGAGAGGAAGAAGGAGGCGGAGAGGAAGGCGGAGGTGCAGAGGTTGAAGGATTTGGAGGGGCAGAGGGTGAAGGCGAAGGTGGAGGAGGAGCAGGCGAAGAAAGGGAGTGGAAATGGGAATGCGAATGCGAATGCGAATGCGAATGGGAATGGGAATGGTGGTGCGGCTCCGGCGGTGGCGAATGAGACGTGATGGACTGGAGAAGAGGTATGCAGGCTGATGAATACACAAGGGTTGACGAATAAAGAAAAGAAGAAATTGATAGACCTGGCGTTCGTGGATATAAATAGACAGCGATTTTGCCTTGCGGGACTGTATAATAGTCAAATGGAATTTGTCCTTTGTTGAATCGGTGCCGATTTGGTTGTGATTTCGGGACTGCCTCGCGAATTCTTCAGACTCGCAGGACCAGGACCGAATCAACTCCCCACGATTGCTTCAAGGAAAAGGACGGACACGCAGCTGTGCTTTATTTAACCCAAGACTTCTGATACTGAGCGCGTTGATTTTCAACGGTCGCAGGTTTGTAGACATGTATGGATGAACATCTCATTCCATGGATAGAGGTCTATCTATCTGAGGAAGGCCAAAAATCTCAAGACTCAAAGAGAAAGACGAACGAGCAGGCCATGACGTCAGAAATCGACTTCACTGATTCTCGATTGAACCTCTCAACTGCAAACGAACAAGTTGGGAATTCAATATCGGGAGAGGAGAGATTCTGCAAAAAGAAAAAAAGAGAGGAATATCCCAATTCGCACCACACGACTTTGCGTATAACTTGCTATTCCGTTCTGCATAGCACCTAAAAATAAAGATAAAGATAAAACGATCTTCAGATAAAGGACGAAGACTCCCTTGAAAAGGCTGAAAGGGGGTTGCGTTAACACTAATGGAAGGGTACGTATGATCAAGACCCTCTGAAGAAGTCAGTGAAAGTGAAGGCAGGCAGGCCCAGAATGGGCTTCATTCAAGGGAAAAATTGAGTTTTGATAAAGGAATTTGTTGTAATTGGATTTGCATCGCATCGCGTTGTATCTTTACATTACATTGTATATCATACAATTTCCCCTCTCCTCTCCTCCCCTCTACTCTCCTCTACTCGGTCCGGTCCGGTCTCAATTTCAAAATCAGATTTACACATTGTCCCCAACCCGTAACGCCTTCCCTTCCCTTCCCTTCCAATCGAAATCATTGAATTGCATATCATATCCCCCATCCCTCCATCCACCACCCACCCCTCTGCTTTCTCTCTCCCATCCCTTATTTAACATACGCATTCTGCGGCTGCGCAACCCCATTCTGCTGCCCATAATAATCATTATTATACCCTGCATTCCCGTATTGAGGCGGCGGCGCACCAGCCGGAGGCGCGTACTGCTGGCTCGGGTTGTATCCGCCGTTGTTGTAGCCTGCGTTGTAGCCGGCGGAGTTGTTGTTGTAGGGTCCGCCGTGGCCTGCTGGGGGTGGAGCAGTCATGGGTGTTGCGCGGAGGGCGGCGCGGCGCTTGCGGCGCTTGGAACAGCATCTGTGGGGGCAGAGGGAGGTTAGTTGGGTTGTTAGATGGGAGGGAGGGGGAGGTGAAGGGGGAGGGGGAGGGTAAAGGGTGTAACTTACAGGACGAGGAAGAGAAGTAGAATGCCCATGAAGATGAGGATTCCAGCTAGGACCCATCGTCCCCAACGGCTGAATGATGTGCGGCGGCAGTTTTGATACGCTGGGTTGCTGTTGATTGATATTGTTAGTTTGCGTGGATAGTATAGGTAGAGAAATGGGAAAGGTGAGGCAATGAATTGAGTGAGAGGAAAGAGGGATGTTTGATTGAGAGTCAGTGATCTTACCATCGACGACCATAATTAATCTGACGAGCGACGAGGTTGAGAGCGTCTTCTGCTCTGGGGAGCTGTACGCCTCTTGGGAGAATCATGATTATTTTTTGTTGTAGCTGCTTCTGATGTCGATGCTTCTGATAGAGCTGTTGTTGCTAATACCCAAATATCTTTTCTGAAGCACAGAACAAATTGAGTTTTGGATTTTCAGTTTTGGGTTTGAAAGATGCAGATGCAGGTTCAAGTTTCAGGTCGAGAAAAAAATCCAATGTCAAGTACGACTATGTAGGTGCAAACAAAGAGACGTCGGACGAGGTGGAGGTGGGGTGGGGATATGACCTTGTTTTGTATCTATGGAATGACGAGCTGCGAAATTCCACCCCCAGCCTAGCAGTGAGCAGTGCCCAGTGCCGGCTAAGCTCTCCCGAGCGGAGCATCGCATACGGAGGGGGACACAACAGCCTGGTTACCACATCACGTTGACGACACTGCCTCCCAAAACGGCGGGGCGGCCAATGCTTGGCAATGCTTGGGGGTGAACTTGGAAGCTGATTCTGCTTGGCGGGGTAGGTAGGTAGCGAAACCGACCCTGTAAACTGTGGTGCGAAGCTGCGATTGTGGCTGAGAGCTATCCACTTTTTTGATATCAAATACGACGCCGTCATAACTAGATGCGACGGACTGCATTGGCGAATTGTTTATCTCCAGAGTTTGACGGGCATCGCAGCCAGTTAGCAGGGCTGGATTTTAGAATACTACTGTACAGTAGAGCAGATGGTGGCGTTGGGCTTGGGCGGTAACCTTATTCCATTGGCATGACGGGGATGTTCCTCGGCTGACATCATGATATGGGCATGACTGACTGACTGCCGGTGATGGTGATGGCGATGGCGATGGCGATGACCCGTCTGGTGTGGCTGAGGACCTTGGACGATTGATTTGTTTTTGATGGGAGGGGAGAGTGTTTGTTGACCACGTGGTGATATTTGGAATAACGCGAATGAATTGAGGCTCAGTCTTTTGGTGTTACAATGCGGTTGAATTGAATTGCGGAATACAGTGCGTGTGTTTGTGTGTGATGAAAAAGGGTATTGTTGACCGCATTCGTAATTTCGGCTACCTACCTCAAAAGGCGAAATCGGATTCCTTCAATTACCATCGTGTGTTGCTCAACTTCCAGAACTTGACTGTCTACCTACTTGAGGGAGGAACAGTGAGACGCTCGTCCTTGGATAATCCAAAGACGATTCCTTCTGCATTGAAAGGATTATGGAATTTTTGGGCGAGCAACGTACCTTGCCTACGATAGATCAGATTCGGTTCTCCTGGAAGGTATGTAGGTATGCCACGAAGAAATAGAAGATACCTAGGTAGGTAGGTATTTGAGTCTGGGAAACGTGACTTTATCTGTTCCGTCAACATTCTTCTACCTACATTCTGTGTTCTCTTTATCTCCGCTCCTTCACTTCCACAATATACTCACCAACCATACAATATCAGCCATCCAGTAAGACAACTAAACTTCTCTCTACATCATGATGAGTAGGAGACCCCATACCGCTCACCGTTGCTACACCGAGCGTCCGAAAGCCGCGTAAGCAGACTTTGAAAATCCGTCCTGTGATATCGCGATATCGCGATATCTCAGTGGCTGATGTCAGAAAAACTCCCCGGTGGATCCGATGAGAGTTTACTCATACTCTTACAGACTTGAAAGTCGTCGGAGTGCTGTTTTTTTTTTTCTTTTTTTTTCTTTCTGTTTTGTAATGCGCTTTTTTTTTTTTTTTTTTTTTTTCCTGACATGACAGCAGGCTGTTTCTTGTTTGCGATATTTTGATTTTATCGAGATAGGCAGGCAGGCTGCCAGTGTCAGTGTATCAAAACCAGATCAAACAAGATCTGGCTGACTTCAAATTACCTATCAACTGACAAATACTACCACCACCACTCTGGGATTCACCAAAATGCCCGATTTCAGCACCGAAGACTTCCACGCCGCCAACCAACTCGTCTCCAACATCCTCACCGGCACGCGCACTGCCCCAAAGAAATACCTCGACTTACAAGCAAACCTACAATTTCTCAGCCAGCTCCTCAATGAGCTTGAAAAACAAGCCAAGAATCCCTTCTCTATCCTTAGACAGCGATGTCACGACCGCAGGAGAGAATGGCTGGGGATTGTTGACAGCTTGGGAAACACGCTTTGTGATATTCAGGATAGCATGAAGCGGTCCTGCATGTCAGCCTGGACGCGCTGGTTCCGCTATAGCCGCAAACGCACCTCATTCAAAACACTTAAGCGAGACCTCAAGCTCGCTGTAAGCGATATCAAGATGTTCGTTGAGAGTCTAGGACTTTCGCCATTAGGGAGACAGGAGCCTGTGTTAGGGATGGTGGAGAGGCTGTTGGTGGAGGAGGTGAGGGGGGAGAGGGCGGGTGAGAGGAGGAGTTTGGCTGTTTTGGCGGCGCATGAGACGAATGATCCGGTTGTTTGGGAGGAGGTGAGGAGGATTCTGGTGGGGAGGGGGGTGGATGAGGGGGAGTTGGGGAGGAGGTGTGATGGTGGGAGGTTGAGGCAGGTGGTTCATTGGGTGGTGAAGAATGAGCCGGATATTACGGCGGTGATGGAGATGCAGGATGGGGAGTTGGAGTTGGAGAGGAAGGATCTGCGGCGTGGGTATGGTTTGAAAGCGTAGGAGTTGATTTCAGGAGTTGATTCTGGACGGTAGAGTCAGAAAGCATAGGAGTTGACTTCAGGAGTTGACTCGAAGGCGGCATGGCGGCGAGAGGTCGTGTTGGCAGTTGGTCGGAGCCTAGTTTCTGTATGTTTGTTCTGATACTTCGTGGCAATCGGTGTCCGGTCATTGATTTGAAGGATGAGGCAGACAAAATGGTATTTCTTTTGCGCTCTTTTGGTCAGACATCTCCACAGACTGTAAGATTTTGCAGCAACTAGGAAGCGGGCGTTTAGCGAAGGCCTTTTTTTCTCTCACACATGCTTTCTTCGGGTTGAATTGAAACGCGTTCCAAGAGCTCTCTTCTCTTCTTTGTCAGAGTAATCGAATAATCTGGCCACTCTGTGTCCGCGATGGAGCAGCTGACGTGGAGTTTTCGGACTCCAAGATGTCGTGCCAAGAAAATCCCAGGCTGCGCAAGCGAGCCCCTGAGAGGTTCCAAGAAACTCGTGTAAAGTTGACTTCCAGCATCAAGCACCGCCAACCAGGTCTACTTATCTCCAATTTGTAACTGAAGCCTGCTAATAATATCAGTTTATGAACTTCTACCTTCAAGGTGTTCACTCAGTCCATCGCAATCCGGGCTCGAAAGACCTCCGAGAAACCGGAATCTCCAAGCCTTCACACGCATTGGCAGAAAAGTTAATCTGGACCAATCCCTTGGCAACAGTCGATATCATGTCATGTCAATCGAATCCAAGGTGTCAAATAGCTAGGCATCACAACATATGAAACGTCTTGGTACTTGTCGAATCCTCACTTTCTCTCCGAAAACAAAGAACAAGAGCACGAAAAAACTGTTCTGTCGTTATGAAGATATACTCCTAAAATTAGCAGACTTCCAGCTGCGCAGAAAGAGTTATTTAAAGTTGTCTCGAACCGACTTTGGATGGCTCGCTCGTGTTGTTTAAGAATTGTGTGAAGATCGGACCATGAAACCTGGAGAGAGAAGGAAATGTGTGGGGGACACACTAACCCCGGTTACAGATTGGCGCTAGTGTCTTGGTATGGTACGAGGAGGAAGGGCGACTTGACCTTAATACTTCCTGCCCTCCCTCATCTATTTCTGTCCTTCCTCGTACATACCTAGTTGACGTCCATCACGTCCCTCTCCTCGATATTTAAACTCACTCTCTGCTTTGAATCCATCAACAC
Organism: Cadophora gregata; assembly: GCF_030347475.1. Classification (NCBI taxonomy): domain Eukaryota; kingdom Fungi; phylum Ascomycota; class Leotiomycetes; order Helotiales; family Ploettnerulaceae; genus Cadophora; species Cadophora gregata. The sequence continues at coordinate 234,091 of NW_026695935.1, read as the reverse complement.
TACTACCACGGAATCCATGTACGAGCAAGGACGCGACATTCGGTTCCACGATGGAGTCGAGACACCACAGCGCGTTGGCTAGCTCTGCGGCGCTGACCCTACTCATGGATGAGTATCCCTTGGCCACCAGGCTCTATGGAGATACTTCTCTCGGACTATCTCTCTTCAACTACTTACGCGTCTATACCGACCACAAGACTGATCAAGCATGAAGACAGGTCACACTGTTCCAAGCCTTGACCCGGTTGATCCCACGAAATCATATACATCTGTCATTTGTCTTGGAAGCAAGTTCTAACGATGCGGATTACAAAGGCTCATCACCTCCCTTGCAGGTGGCGAGCGGCAATGCAGGATAATAGGTACCACGCATGCTGGTATCAAAAGAAGCAAAAACTTCAGTCGCTCCGCTCACGTGATTTCTCGACATCACTTCGGATTTTGCGCAGATAAGTCTCGACAAGACAGTGACAGCACACTTGCCCATTGGCTGGTTCGAATGTCTTCCAGGTATGACCGCTCCATTCGTACATGCTTCATAAGTCGATGGAGGCGGGAGCCGGATTATGGGACGATTTTCTGTTTTGTCCGCGGGGAAAACATTCAGGCCGAACGCCACCAATCCCGAGCCTGGACAAGAGGGAACTATATAACAGACAATTAACTCATTGAATCATCGAGGAAAGCCACATTCAACACATCACCTCGACAAGTTCTCACAAGTTTTACCTTCAAGTTCAACCTCAACCCAATCATTAGAAATGGCAATCCTACTCACGGGCGGCAAGGGCAAGACCTCCATCCGAATGGCTCGTATCCTCAAAGATGCAAAGATCCCTTTCATCATGACGTCTCGTAAGGGCGACACCGGATTTCAGACGCTCTGCCAGTCGCCAAGTTGTACGTATCACGTGCATGGTGGAAAGACTTCTCTGGCCCCTTGACTAACTCCTCCCCAGTGACTGGCTCGACGAATCGACATATGAGAATCCATTTCAGCATCCATCTATCAAGGGAGAAGAGGTAACGGCACTCTATATTGTCATCCCGGAGAATGAGGATCCAGCTACACCAGCCAACGCCTTCGTTGATTATGCCGTACGGAAACACGGTGTCAAGAGATTCGTTCTGTTTGCAGGGACCACTGCTGAGAAAGGAAGTCCAGTATTTGGCAAGATCTGGGAACACTTGGATCAGATCGGTGTTGAATATTGCGTGCTCCGATCCACTTGGCTTATGGGTAAAGCCAATTATTTATAGCATAGTTTCTTGAGGTTGACAGACTTGCAGAGAACTTTTCTGAGTGGCAGTACCCCGCCACGATCAAGGACGAAGGCAAAATCTACACTGCCTGCGGGGACGGAAAGATATCCTTCGTCAGTGCTGAGGATTTTGCCGCCGTGGCAGTTCATGCGCTCACCTCTGCGAAAGTGCCTGGCGAGACAGTCAGGGTTTTAGGACCAGAACTATTGACCTATGATGAGGTGCGCATCTGCACTTTAGTCAAATCTGTCAGATCATACTGACGTCCCTGCAGGCTGCAGCCAAATTCAGCAAAGCTCTTGGACGAGAAATCGTGCATGTTCGACTCGATCAGGATCAGAACGTCCAGCACTACATAAAGATTGGGTTTCCGCCAGCAGCAGCCGGGTTCATGACCTGGCTCGAATCTAAAACTGCCGGTGGAAGCGAGGCGATGACAAACGACGTTGTGGAGCAACTCACGGGCCGACCCCCCAAGAACCTTGATACCTTTATCCAGGAGAACAAGAACACTTGGCTGTGATTCTTGATGAGGCACTTCCAAGCATCGGCATATTCTTATCTTGAACTGCAGTCGTTTTGTCTTTTGGTTTGACGCTGAGACAGTTGAAGATGGAGGAATTTGAAGATGAGTTCTATGAGGTTGCAGAAGGAAATTGCCATGCCAGTGGTATGAGCTTATTGATTCTGCCCGAGATCTCGGGGTTTTAAGAGCACAGGCAGGATTGTTCTTCCTTGCATTTTTTCAATAATGATTTAAAAAAATGGAAGTTAGGTTGGAATTTGGTCTTTATCTACGTTTCTGTCCGTGCAGCGCTCGACTGTCAGATCCCATCTGTCTGCGTGGGTCCTCGTGGGTCCGCGTACTCCCGAGCGAGATTTCCGATCATTCTCAGTGGAAAGGGGGTCAGTTGATGCCCGATTGTGTCTTGAAGAACGGAAAGTCTCATTTTTTGCGAGTGCAAGAGATGAGGAGTGGTATTTGTTTTATGACGATAGATTACGACGACATTGCGTCTTCCTTGCGATCGAGTTGTGGAACCCTAGGAGCTTCATTGCGAGATGCTCAAACTCGCTGTCGAGACCGTTACCACCTCTGGGCGGTTAGGCAATGAAACAAACATGCTGCGGCTGCTTGTTATCTTTGTTCTTGGCCACAACATGAGAATTCGAAGCGGTTGGCGGAAGCGAAGTGCTATTTTGGAACAGCAAGCACGACCTCGATCTCTTGTCAGCTTCACAGTGCTGGGCGATCTCTTTGCCTGCCTTACTGAGGAAGATCTGCCAGATCTATGGAACAATCCCCTGGCTATACGTGCCTTTGTAATTATACATCTAGACTCAAGTGGGTCGGGCCTTGCCCAATATGTCTTATCAGTCCTCGACGGCGACGGTGCGAGCCATGAAGAGATCCACTGGTGTTCAACTCCAAACCAGTTGCATGTGAGTATATCTCTTGGCCCGATGACAGGTGGGGGACAGCAGAGTCTGAGAGAGTCGGAGAGAGTCGGATTGAGGTGGTTTTGGTGATGGCCAAGGAAGACCCACGCATACGACACACGCTACCCGCGAGTACCGGTCGATCAACGCCCCCACGAACATATGCCCAGGGCTTGGTATACAAAGCCTTCGAAGCTGGCTCCACCGTCCTCTGCCACTTTGCGGCTCCAATCGATACTTCCCACAGGCTGTGGCAGGGTGCTGCTGTTCAGTGACATCCACAGTGCATGGGTATTGACCGTCGCTTGACTGCCCAGCCTTGGCCGAGAGCTTCGCAGCCTCGCGCACGCCCCTTCGAGTGGATACTGGTCCTATTTCGAGCACTGCAAAAGCCAATTTCTCTAACGGGAGCAAACGAGAGAAACACTCCTTGCGCATCTTGGCAGCACTGTCGCCACTCAGAAGGCCAATAGGAAGTCTGCCACAAGACCTTGCGTACATCGACCCATGTCCGTTATCTTTGAGCTTCCATTTTAGGGCTCGATCTTGAGGCTCTTCAGCGTTTGCATCCTAACTTGGCTGTTATATGTCATTCAAAACAGACCCACTAAGTGCTCAGAACCATGAGTATCCCTCTGACATTGTTTTGAGTGTGATTCATCAGACTGCGTGATGGCCGTGAGGTGGACAGGTCGGTTGCTATTGATATCTAATGGGTCCATTCCTGCCACTCCCAACGACGTCTTAATCATGCGATGATTCCCCTCTTATAATTTTCTGCCCAGCGGTGCTCATTTTTTCACTATGTCTTATCAGGCCGGCCCTAATCCCATCGACGACCTCGTTCAATACAAGAAGGCTGTGCTCCGCGACGACAGGAGGGATACCAGAATTCGCGGTAGCATCGAAGCCACTCTTGAGTACTTCAAAACAAAGACTTCTGCTCCTCCTCTTCCTCCTCCACCACCTTTCGCCAGCCGGTCTGCATCTCCAACTCATGGACCATCAGGACTTTCCAACACTATGTCATATCCTCAGATCTCCCGCCCAATGGTGGGACAGCAACCTGGCTCATTCAACAATGAATACAACGATATGGAAAAGGACCCCAATCGCTTCAACGACTACAAGGGCGAGAAGATTGACATCGAGGCCAAGCCAGCCGACAACCACCACGATGACCATCACGGCATATCCGCCGGGCCTCATACACTGAAGGAACGTCTGAAGCATTTCACATTCGGGTGGTATGCTTTCACGATGGCGACTGGAGGAACTGCTTTGACTCTTTCTGTTGTTCCAAATCGTTTCTCTGGACTTACTGGACTCGGCACTTTCATGTTTCTTCTGAATATCTTCTTCTTTACTTGCGTTACCACTGCTATGGTCGCTCGCTTCATAATCTATCCCGAAATCTTCACGAGGGCCTTCACCAACTTCCACGAGGGTGTCTTCAGCGCCACTTTCTGGCTCTCATGTGCCACCATGATAACAAACACCGTCGCTTACGGTATTCCCAACACAGGTCCATGGCTGATCGAAGCTCTACGCATTGCTTTCTGGATTTACACCATCTGTGCAACACTTCATGTCATCATTTACTATCAGATCATTTTCGTCAACCAACAACTCAAGATCACCAATGTTCTACCCGGTTGGGTCCTTCCCATGTTCCCTGCCATGCTGGTCGGAACTCTCGCAGGTGCAATCGCAAGGACACAACCACCTGAGCACGCCTACCCAATGCTCGTCGCCGGCCTTTCATATCAAGGCTTCGGTTTCTTCATGGCAATCTTCATGTACCCTCTCTACTTTGGACGTCTCCTCACATCCGGCATTCCAGCCTACCTCTCCCGTCCAGCAATGTTCATCGCCGTCGGTCCACCCGCTTTCACTTCTCTCGCTTTCATCAACATGGCTCAAGACTTACAAGTCACCAAGATCTTCGATGGCTACACAAAGCTTCAGGGCGTTGCCAACCAAGCTCTCATCTCAGACCTGTTCTCCATCATGGCACTCACCATGGCCATCTTCCTCTGGGTTCTTGCATTCTGGTTCTTCGTCATGGCTTTCATCGCCATGATCGACGGTATCCCACACAACGACTTCCATCTCAACTGGTACGCCAAAGTCTTCCCTAACGTCGGTTTCACCATCGCCACCATCAAGATCGGCGAGAGGCTCGACAGTCCCGCCATCCTACTCGTCGGAACGGGTATGGCGGCCGTGCTCTTTTTCTCCTGGCTCTTGGTCTTCTTCTGCCATATCAAGGCCTTCTTCGGTCATATGATCTGCTGGCCTGGACGTGATGAAGATGCCCATTAAATCTGTCATCGGCATAGACAATAGACGGGAGGTTGGAACATGGGACAATGGGATGGGAAGGAAAAGGATGGGATGGGAAGAGACGGAATTAGATTGGATCGGATAGGACACTGGGCACACGGATTGGCACTGGTATTGGGACGGGGACTGGGACGAGCGAAGGGAAAGGGAGGCAGCGCAGGCCACCACGTGGGGGTCTTCCTGTCGCTACCGAAACACAACACCCTCGATAATTCATACAGTACGTACGAGCGCAGGAACGCTGCACACAATTCATTTTTGTTTTTGATTCTAGACAGGTGGGCTTGGGAACGAGCAGGAGAAGGATGAAGAGAGAGAGGGGGAAGAGTATATCTATCTAGCTAAAGACCAGACAGACAAGAAAAAAAACCGTAGAGTCCCCAAGACTACAGTACATGTAGCTACAGTAGCTTACTCACGCAACAAAAGAATAGACTAGATGGGACAGACATTAGACTTAGACTTAGACATGATACCCACATAGAATTGGATTCAAAGTAATAGCATATAGATTCGGGGCATGAAGGGAAGCATTTAGCAGTCAGTTATAGAGAGATTAATAACATGGGAATGGAATATCAATATGAGATCATATACAGTTCTTCGCGGCGTTTTGATATAATTATGCTTAAATCTCATTCTTCGAAGTGTGCATGATATATAATAATTGTTTATGTACCCTGAAAACCAACTTTCTCGAACAAGCAATTGTTTCACGCAACATCCAACAAACCGCATCCACTCATCCCTTTCCACAGTGAAGCTTTCTCCTTCCCAATCCTCCACATTCACAAACATCAAGCATCAGTATCCAACACCAGCATCGGGATTTCAAAATCTCCCCTCCCCAAAATCGCAGTTCACTCCACTCCACTCCACTCCCAAAACAAACAAACACACTCGCCACTGTCGGTCGCTCGCTTCCTCTTTCCTTCCTCTTCAACTGTAACAAAGTCGTCTGTCTGTGTCGTCTGTCTCGCTTCAAACTTCCAAGCCTCAACGCCACACACTCGACGATTCAAACAGGCTGAATGTGAAACACCTCGCCGTTTCGGGGCTAGCACTCACTACACAACACGCAGCGATGCGTGCGAGGCGTGCACCAACTAGATTCGAATTTCAGATTTTAAAACATTGCTCTTACTGTAGGTAGACTAGGATTTGAGGATCTGTTTGGCTGTTTGGCTGGTTGGCTGGTTGGCTGAGTGGCTTGTTTCTTTGATGTTTCTGGAAAAAGGTGGGACTGTGGGTGGGCGTACGATTGGTTGGTTGGAGGTTTGAAGGGATTTTGTTTCGATTGGACTTAGAATGCAGAATGCTGGCTGCACGGTTCCAGAAAATGGGCTGGAAATAGATTGAGTGTCGTACTGTAGCAGTTATTCTGGAACGTTCTTGACTTTTTCAATGGCGGGTCAGCTTTGCTCTGGTATGTCGCCGAACTTTCTGGTCTCGCGAACATGGGTTTTTCGAATTCTGGCATGTTCATAAAACTGCTACTGTCTGTTTAGTTTTGGGTGAACTACAGTAATACATGCAATAGTTCTAAAGATTTACATTCCAGCAACTAAGACATGACCATTCGGATCTTGTGTCCCTTCGCTTCCGTATCCAGAAATCGTTTGGCATGTGCAGTCTAGCATTCTTGGGAGGAATGTGCATTGCTCGATTCGTCCTTGGCATGTATATCTGGTGCAGCTCGAGTCGCATACAAGACTACTTAAGCTGGTGATCGACCTCGACGCGTTGCATTCGGCGCGTCACATGACTCTTGTGGAGGTTGAATGATATTTGAATTGCGCTGCAGGTGGCTCTTAGATTGACACTTATTTTCTGTTTGGTACTTTTGTCTGTTGATTATATTAGTTTCGGACTTGTATCTTTGCCTTTGCCTTTATCTTTGTCCGCCCCTGTCAAGGGAGAGCATCCATCGCTCGTTTGACAGTAACACCTCCAGCATAACAAACTTTCCTTCATCTGAACTTTATCTGAACTCTCTCCTCCGGGCTTTCTATTAAGAATTTTCTCACACCGAGACTGAACATCCATCGAATTTAAAAAAGAAATATTCAGTAATTCCTACGACACACGATGTTACGCCTCAACACATTCCAGATCTTCCTCTCCTCCAGCGCGGCCTTCTTCCTCATCGTGCTTCTCACGCATTTCAGCGCTCCCGATGGATTGGCTGGCGTTTCCTCGAATATCTCGGGTGCGCTTACGAGGGGGAGTGTGAAGAGTATTATGGCGAAGAGTGAGGTGCTGTGGATGAAGACGGTGAGGCAGAGGCATGAGGTTAGAGAGAAGTTTGGGGAGATGGGATTGTGAGTTTTGCATTACCACTACACTACTTTCCCATGTATTCCACAAAAAGATGGATTTTGCTGCGCAATTGGAACGAAATGGGCTGATTCGAGTGCTCCCAATGTAGCTTCCCAGCAAAAGACTCAGTAACGTATTTCAGCTTTCCATATTCGGTATGGGATCTTGTCCCCGCATCGTGGAACTGTCCATATGAAGTGGAGAGGATCGGGCGAATGGGTGATGGTGGGAAATGGGTGTGTGGAATGAGTCGGTACGAGAAGAAATCGCGGCCTTGCATTGTGTACTCGTTTGGTGTGCAGAATGAGTCGAGTTTTGGTAGATATCCCTCTTCCTCAAGAGTTCTGTTTCATTCCCACAGATCGAATGGGGAGCTAATTTGTGATAAATTGTAGAGCAGGAAATGCTAGAACGTACAAACTGCGAGATCTGGGGATACGATTTCTCGGTCGAGGCATTCGGCCCAGCCATCACGGATGAGTATGCTAGTCGGACACATTTCATGAAAGCTGGAATTGCAGGAACGACGGATAAATCCGCTACACCCCCATTCTACACGGTACAAGATCTGATGGTGAAGAATGGACATACCTATATGTAAGCACTCACGTCTCCTCCCCTCATTTACTTGAGCTAAACAGTGTCCTCTAATTAGCGATATCCTCAAAATCGACGTCGAGTTCGCCGAGTTCGCAACGATGACCTCCCTCATCAAACACACTGCTTCGCTGACGCAAGCTTTTCCGATCGGGCAGATGCTCATGGAAATCCACCTATTCGGCAACGCATTTCAGAGGACGGAGCCGTATACGCTGGGTCAATTTCTGGATTGGTGGGAGGCGATGGAGGAGAGGGGTATTAGGCCTGCTTGGACGGAACCTAATTTGTTGGCCGTTACGTTGGGGCTTTCTGATGGGATGCCGAGGTTGGCAGAGGTGAGTTTCTTATTCTTTTTTTGTTTGTTGAGAAGGGAGAGGAGGGTTGAGAGGTTGATGGATGGTGCTGACTATTGTTACAGTATACCTTTGTCAATACTAAGGATCCGAAGAGTCTATTGTGGTGAGTATAGAGTTATGGCGAGACTGTCTCCTGGGTAAAGGGAAGAATGGGCACTGGACCATTGGAGTACGGACGGCGTTATGGCTTGTATCACTGCATGGTCTTTTTCAGTATATTCACTGTAGAGTCTAGATACCAATTGGAACTACCTCAATTATGGATGCATGCATCTTTTTGGATTCCCTGTCAGTCGCAAGTGACGACTGCCGCGATTTCGTTTGTTGACTTGGTACCACATCGGGTAGTTTAGCGACTTCCCATTTTCCGTATTCACTCAAGTTTTATCACAAAAGAGCTATGCATTACTAGAAATATGATCAAAGTTGTTCAATACAAGGTTGAAGGGTGCTTCAGAATGTGTGAGATGCCAGAGATCCATATTTGCGACTTTGACATTTCTCACGTCTCTGGTGATTTCGCTACAGCTTCTCTCTTCATACTCCTGAACACCGCCTTTCCCTCTCCGCCCCAAGGTTCTACGTCGATACCAAATCTTTCGACCTCTTCAATTTCCGCTTTCTTGTACAGTCCTGCGCCCATCTCTGTGGCAACCAAGAAGATGCCCGCCCCCAACTTATCGGCTTCACTGAGCCCGATATCAAGTAAATGTCTCCCAAGACCGAGACGTTGATACGCTGGAAGTACAGCGAGGTAATTCATGACTTGTTATAATCAGTGAGTAAAGAAAAAAGGTATCCTCGGAATGCAAACAGAGGTGGCAACAACAACAGAGAGAGAGTACGATGCCCGAAATAATGGAGTGAGGGAGACATACAAAATCCATTTTCACGATCAATACACTTGGTCTCTACCTCTTCAAGCTTGTCAAACCACTCCTTTAACAGTGCTACATTTGCTCCTGCAGGTATATCGTCGAAATAATCTGGATCCATCTTTCCTCTCTCCTCCTCTTTCAAAGTGCGGGGAAAGTGCCAGCGAGACCAGGCTACGATTTGCCTGGTCCCCAGATCAGCTCAACATCGATTTCCTGACTATCCCCCACATTAATTTTCATTGTCCAAACAGTATGCTTCTGGCAGTGGATTGATGGAGGACTCGCAAGGCTGGCAAGGCTGGCAATACGCACCCAGTTTCCACCTCGACCATCTTGTGGTATTTCACCCCTGGGTGCTTTAGGAATACTTTCTTTGGGCCACCGGACTCGAAACTACGTTTTTCTTGGTAAGCTAGGTCATTGTAGAGGAATGGGGAGAGAGGATGTGAGGCCGAGGCTTCGATGTAGATGTCGAAGAGGGTGTCAAGGTCAGCGTATAACGCTGGCTCGGTGCGGAAGGTCATGGCTTAGATGGAGGCAGTGATATCGTGGTGACTTGTTTCCTTAGTGTGAGTTTATGGGAGGTGGTTTGAATTCTGCAATTGTTGAGGTTTGAATGTTGACGGTGAAGTGCTGTGGCTGAACGTGATTGTGTGTTGTTTTGATTGGTTGTTAGTTCCCACGCTAGATGAGCTGCTGATCATCGAGATTGACAGATTGCGTAGCTTTTGACTTCACTCCCCTACTCACGCTTTACATGGAAAGATGTCTTTCACTATTTAAGAGTAAAAAGGGTATCGGGCACTACTTGTGCTGAGAGACTCATTCGAGTATGGATGTCCAGACTCCGCATCACTTCGCTGGCCAGGGAACCCGTGGTTGGAGGAGAGCATTTCTGATCTGTAACTTTTCTCTAGGCTTTGAGATTTTAGATTGTAACAATATTAACACCTAAATTCAGGCATGGGAGACAGGTCAATCTAGGAATCTTCTCAAAGTGGATGGTAAACGTGAAACAAGTCGTCTCTCCAATTGATTGATTCTGCTGATTTGAAAAGATGACCTAGTCAGGTATGTCAATTCAATACTAACTGCAGAGACTAATGCAGCGCCAGTATTTGCGGCGCTGCAGATCAGAGTTGAATGGCATTGTTATTATTTGAGAAAAAGGGAAAGTGAGATAAGATGACATGGGGAGGTAGCGGATCATGATCCGATGCTATCACAAGAACATCGAAGAGATTAGGACAAGGGAGCTGGTCATGAAGCTGCGATTTTCCAGCAGGTACAATCTAGCAGTCTACAAATGCTCTTCGAGGTATCCAGGCAGATAAAGCCAGAAATTCACCCGCCGTGGGAACTGCATTATCAGGCAACCCCGTTCTTGCTTGTACCTGGATTCCAGCTGCTGTCTAATTTAATGCCCACTAGTGATATATAGTTTTGAAACCTATAATCTGGAAGGAACAGCGGCTTTTCGACTCATATTTTCGAGTCTCATCGAATGGTTGCCCATTTGGAAATGGCCGAACATCGACACTTCGCGAAACCACATCCAGATCTAATTGGATCAAATGTCTGAAGTATGTGCAGCTGATATCATATGCAAGCTGTATACATACAATGGAAAGATGCTATCGCTGAGATTTTCTTAAATTCTGACAGTGTCCTAAGTAGCACAGGGAGTGTTCTGATGAAGAGGGCAAGATCCAATTGTAGACCACACCTCGGACCATCAAGCTGTCAGAGGCGAAGAATCCTTGAATTGACAATGCGCTATTATATTTCCAGACACTAAAGTGAACTGATACTCATTGTACCATGAACTAAAGCATCTTCGTTTGGCATGCCGTCGAGTAATTTCGTGCTGGCTTGAACGCATCCATGAAGGAATTAACCGAGAGAATCACATAAATGTCAACACTTGCTGCTAGCTCGTCCGAAAGGCTCGTGTTATCAATGCAGAGTGTCGTGTTGCTGTAGGAAACTTTTTATTTGCTGGATTAGAAGACTTTCAAGATTTGCTTTACAGGTACTTTACTTGCAAGACGTCGATAGTCTGCCGACAATGAACGATAAGTGAGAAAATAGCAATGAAAAGTACTAGAGCGGTTTGTGGAACGTTGATGAGATTAAAAGTTCCTGAGTTTGATAAGGAGCAGTATCGACTACTCTGCCACTATCCTTCAGACACACACTCAGATTGAGACATCGAGGTTAAACAAGTCCAGGCAGACATGGAGCTACGCCAGCAGATGCAAGACTGTCACTCCTGCTCCGTTCCTTCCGGGCTTGATTCCGACAAAAGCCGCCCTTAGAAATCTGTAGATAACATCCAGGGCAAGATAGACAAGAATCCTTTGGACGAGAAATTAGGGAGGAGAATGGGATTTGTGCGAAGGATGTCTCACGCGGACTTCCGCTTAAAAGATGGAGAACAGAACATCAGAAATGGATTGCAGCAGACAGTGGCTGCGCCACCTGATCGAGGGGACATTGTTGCTACCTACAGGCCACGGGGTGAGATTTGTTCGCACATGTGAGCAGGATTTGATGTACTCAAGAAGGGGAGAAAAGGGGCCATTGCAACAGAGACCTTCGGACGAAGCATAAATTACAGCCGCGTGAGGTCACAGTCAAGTCCCGAGACATTCATTTAGATATACGTTCGTATGTTAGCATGAACGGGTACTTTCCGTGCTATCAAGACCTACTGCACATCATCCGCATTGAAATTAGGGTCGTAATCTCAATTTCAGGGTCTCAGATACGAAAAAGGAGGCATCTTATCGCACCCGAGCAACCGAACCATCACCGTCACAACGCCTAAAGACAAGCATTGAGGATATATTAAAAAGAACGATCACACCTCACCCCACAACTGATACCAAATAAACAACCTGGTGTATACTGCGTAGGTAAGGAGAATCCCCACTTCCCTACCAATCTCCCGGTGTACGCAATTATCCGCACACCATACAACCGAGAACGTCGAAATCCTGCTAAAGACCCTGTTTTGATCGTCCGATTAAAACGTCAACTACAGACCAAAAATCATAAGAATAGTGTTTTTTTATTCAAAAGAAGCAGCGCTATAATATTACTATAGTCTTGCTGTTTTATGTTTTATTAATATTTTTGTAATATAAAAGTAGTTCTGTGCAGCAGTCCTTTTTGGTGTGTGGATAATTAATTACACAGGGTCGCATCACGTGGGCTCGCTTCGGGCATTTTCATCCCAATGCACTGCCCTGCACATCGACGTTTCACAGTCGCGCCCCTGCAGCACATAATCCCCGGCTAACCGAGTCCCAAGAGAAAGGGAAAAAAAGCCACGAAGTGCATAAATTCTCCTTTTATTCGCGTGGAAGCGGATCCGGCGAAACAAAAGTCTGGACATGGGACGAAACGAAAGGGAGTGAGAGAGAAGGATTTTGTGGATAGTTGGTGGCTTGAGTAGGTTGACGGTATTCGGAGAAGGTGTTCTGGAAGGAAGTGAAACGGGCCAGCTGGATAGGCTTCCCCCGTGCAATGACAGCGGCTGGTAGCGTTGTCTCAAATCCTTTGGTGAGGAACGCTTATCTTGGGCTGACCTTGTCGGCAGACTGCCGCCGTTTGCTACAGTGCTACAGTACTACTGTAGAGGCCCAAAAAAGTAAAAAACAAAGTTTAGTTTCGCACATGGCGGGAGGGAATAATAGGGGATGGATGGCAGTTCTGCCAACATGTCAACACACAGCGCTATCACACCTTGTGCGAGCAGTTACAAGCTTGTACGGGAACAGGGTTGTATTCTCCCGTTTTCTGGGGTGGTTTGGCGGCGGTGATGTCCGGGTTTGGTTAGAGACCGAAGAAACACGGCCAGGGACTCTTGTAGTTGCTCACGGTTCTTCACTGGCTGGAAAATGCTAGGATCACTCTTGTTTCCAGCCTCTACCATACGAGAAAATCACAGCAGATGCGGGGTCGTGCGAATCCTACTTCCTGCTTGACAATGGATTCCGTGATGAGCAACTTCATGCCTGGAAACTATAAGATGAATTATCGGAGCTGATGAGAACAAAACTTAAGGGTTCTGATATAGGGAGGGGTAAGCCGGACTCTGGGGTCGGGCGGGGTTTAAGAATAGATTACTTATGGGGTTCCAGATTACTGTGAGACAAAAAACGGCTACGCGGGTGTCGGTGGAGGTCATTAAAACATGGGCTTTCCCAATGAGGGGACCCTTGGGTTCAGACCTGGACTGAGAAGTTTGGTTTTGTTTGAAATCCTTGGTTTATGTTTGTAATTCAGTCTGACGGATTCTTCAGGCCTTCAGATAGAGAGAATGAAACTTGGGACGAACTCAATGTTTCCAGGTGCTGTTGCGTGATCGGGAGTTTGATGCTCGCGATTCTGCAATTGTCTGGGATTATCTGTCGCAGGAAAAATCGAGGCAAGAATTGGAGAATTGTATCCAATCTTTGCTCCACCAGCGGGCATGAACGGGATGACCGAACAGAATCCAGAAACCAGGTCTTTGTGAGGTGGAATTCCTGTACGATAGTGGAACAGAGTCATGCAGTATCTCCCCAAAGCCGCGGGCAGTGATCAAGTATGAAATATCGAGTCTCCATTCCAAGACTTTGTCTGCCAGAGTTGTAGCGTAACGGACATTCCGAAAATTTGTAACCACTCAAGAAAGTTTCGGGAGATGTCAACCACGAGTCGGAAAGCTACTCACCAAACGCAACCATCGTGAGGAATAGAGTTTCGGATTTCCGAACAGTTGGCTGGGCACCAATAAGATCTCCAGTTTAGATATGGATCAATCCTAGGCTTCGATCCCACTATCAATATCAAACTGCCCTATACCTGGGCTCTGATATAGGGCTATGGAACAGAGGTAGGATATGGTTGGCTAGGGAGGGGAACATTTGTGCTCGGTATGTGGGCGGACCTATGATCGCACTGAATCACATAGACTTGCTGCGCCATGGTCCACCAGGCCTGCGTGACTTGTACCAAAGTTGCATTTCTGGCAAGCGATGATTCGTGAAGCGACCGGCTCACAAGGAATAAAGGGCATGGTGTAATCCATGATGCTGCACTCCTTTTCCTGTGCTTCGTGCACAATACTTGCATATGCACACATATTGATCAGAAGTTCAGATAAAGACCAAAGAGTTCTGTGCACGTTTGACACCCGGTGGGATCAACAAATGATCGACTCATATTGAACGGCCAATATTGCTTATGGTTGAGCCGATATAGGACTACGGAGAATTTTAGGGTACGCACAAACTTAAGTCATGTTGCACCGGGCTCGCCTCCGCGGCCAATTTCAGTGGTGGAACAGCCTCGTCTCGAGACTGTGGACCACCAACACGATCTTTGGTCGGCCCCAGCTTTCAGAGTTCGAGCGAGTCAGAATGAAGACCCTTAGATTTTGCACAGAGAAAAGTGGGAAAGAAATTTAAGAAAATATAACCTTATACAGCAAGAAAAGCTTGCCCGCCTAAAGCTGCAAATCCACAGCTCAGTTAGGAAAAGAGGCCGTAAACCTTCTTCCACTTTTACGACGGCTATCTCGCGAAAACACAAAAGCAGAGCCGCACTGACAGAATGGGATCAGCGCACCCGTCACGTCGAGAAACTCAATCTGGACTCGTGAAGGTGACTTTGTAGCACGCGGGCATAGCAAGGATAAAATAGAAATCGTACGTTCGAGTCCAGGAAGCGGAAAGGAATCCACGGAGATCGTTGCATTTGAGGGCAAGTTCCTGTGCAATCCAGGTAAGATCTCGGGGGATAGGATAGGGGAGAGATCCGTGCGACCATCTGAACGTGGTGAGCTGGAGAACACTGAGAGGAGTGACTGACCCCTCATGTCTCGACTTGCAGGAACATGTGTAGCGATGTGGAGCTAGGCCGGCACTTCTTTCACTTGACAAGAGACTGAACGTTTTGTTGGAGTGTTCCCGGCAACGTGAGGCAGGTCGGAAGATTTGTTTCTCTGTGCTGTGTGAGCTACGGTGACACGTAGAATTTGTGCAAGGCTAAATTCTCCGTGCTGCATAAGATGTGCAGCTACGTATTGAAATCTGGTATGTCTTGCAGGAAACAAATCAAACCTGATCATGTTGTCTTGCCTGAAATAGAACGAGAAGATTTGCGATAATATTGTGCATGCGGCTCCGGGGCTTGGTACGGGTAAATTGACTATGCAGCAGTTGACTCGGTGCTGGACAAAGCTCAGTTCGAAAAGGAGCACAGGAGAGAGCACAGCTTCACGACTTCACACGGTCCTTGTCCCTTGTCCTTCTGCAATGCTCGCTGCCCCGCTGCTACCGAGAGATCACCCGCAATCGAGGGTTGATGCCAGAAGGATTAGATGAAGCTCTCCACCGCGAGGGTCTACTATCGTGAAGCAGCTTATCAAGCTCCCATCGTGCTGGTGCCTGCCACAGGGAGCAATGTGGAGGGATTTAACCTCCAGAACAAGCTTACATCTGGGCCGTGAAACAAGAGCTCGGTGATGTGGCCCGTTGATTGACTGCAGCGGGCAGGCTTGGCAGGACCATAGCGAAGCGGGCCACTTGCTTGAGCTCAACGCCCGTCGTCTGGAGGATTCAGGAGAACTTCGTAGAAATGCTCTAAAAAGTAGCCAAAAATGTCCAAGCAAGCCGGTGCACTTGGCTAACTGTCATAAGCATTCGATGCATCTTTCAGAAGGCTCTGCCGCTGTCTAATCGAAAAGCTGCGGGCTGGCTTGCCGATATTGAGGCTGCGTTTAGTTTCGTTTGGCCATGGTTTCTATTCTGGCCTCCTCCCGTACCAGAGTCTTCAGCCCTGGTCACGGCTGGTCATGATCTGGGCCCAAACGCATGGAACCCCGGGGATTGTGATAGGATCTTCGAGACTGCAGCCGGATGAACGGCGTGGGGCAAGGCGACCGGGAGAGAAGGCCAATTCGAGAGTTCTTCTGCACTGGCTGGAGGTTTAGGTGAGTCGGGCGAGTGTATACGATCATAGCTTTGGTAGTCGGCGACTCGTAGCAGGACAACTTTCCAGTTGGTGATAAATAAGCTGGCTGGCTGGTTGGAGTCTCGAGTCCGTAGGACTGCTCGAGCACTCGATGGGAAGGACGTCGTTTCGAGGAACAGCGGGAAAACCTCCCAGTATGAATAGTACGCCGAACATGCTGGATCGTGCGGTGAAACGGGAATTCCAGCCACTCGAGACTTGTGCTGTTTGAGAATAGTCGGTTGAACGTGTTAGCGCAAAAGTCAACGATGCCTGTATTCGCACAGACTTTCAACCCGGCTTTAATGCCGTAATGGGTGAATACCCCGCCCTCAAGCTGGGAAGTCGGAATCTGATGCATGAAGAAGAAGGGTTCTGATGATTTGGACATATGGGCGATCATGGTCTCGACTTTCTTCGTTTGCCACGATATGGATGCCAGAGTTCGGGAGGACCCTACTACCATGGTTTTGTTGACAATGAACTGTAAGTGCAAACCCTACTAATCACTTTTCATCTAAAGTGTTAGTATAAATGATCTGGCGGGCGAGGCGGGTGTTATCGATTGTGACGATAGCACGATGATTCGAAACCACTGTTGTTTGTCCTATGGCGTGCGTGCATGATTCTTCTGACTTGATGACTTGCCTTAGTTGGAAACCTACTTGGGATCGAAGGTCACGTCACTCAGGTGAGCTGAAAGTCTTCGAACCAAAAACTCTCAACTGACGCAGTCTGTACTTCTGAGTCAAGAAGTTAAAGTCAATCCTCTGAGCTTCCTACAAGTCTCATTTTCTTGCCACAAAGAAGAAGCAAAGCAGGACCAGGTAGATAGATACAAGCACCTCACACAAACGCCTCCCGTTTGAATCAACCGGCACCCACAACAACTCCTTCCTGGAGTGTCCGGCAGTTTGCTCGGAGATCGACCGAATGATTAAGATCTGCTATGAAATTGATTAATTCGGACTTCTCATGCAAATGTGCTATGATTGTGGTTCCTTTATGCTTCACTTCTCCCAAAGTCAACCCGATCGTCGATAGAGTTGCTGATGACATTGATGCTCGAGGGCTGGCTGGATCTGGTGTTGTGGTGGTGTAACCGAGGGGCTCAGGGAGGCGAGCATCAGCACCAGCACCCAGCAAAGCACAGACTGCCCCCACATACTAGCAATTTCGCTCGTCAGGATGCAACCCAAAAGCAACGTCCGTGCAAGTCATGGAAGGCCTCCCCCTACAGCTGTCTCCCTCTGAGGGCCAATTATACCCCGTATCCAGCAGCCCACACGGGATTTGCACAAGCACCACCATGCCCTCAGAATTAAACTCAACAAACAGAGTTTGCAGCCAAGCCAGTGGTCCCAGATATTAGCCGACATCGTTTAAGGAGTCAGGGATGTCAAAACAACGTGCTTCAAGTGCTCGAGTACTGCGGTACGAGGGTACCTCACTGCTACACCGGCCAGTAGAAACTTGCCGTATGCAGGAGAAGTACCCGAGTTCGTACCTCCCATAGCCTGGTCCGTAATCACCGTTCCACAGCTTCTGGTCTGCACGGTGCACTCTGACCCTGGCTGATCTCGGAGCAAACTTGCCTGTCGTGGGCTCAAGCGGTTTCATTCTGCATCCCAGCCCGCAGCACCTCTCACCACCCCTCCATCATAACGCCTCAGTTACTAGGGTCGAGGGGCCAGTCCAGAGGGGACACTCGAGAGACAGGAAAAAGCTGACTGCGGTGTCTCGGACGCCACAGCGTTCATGAGTGGGTGCTCTGCAAACAGCACCATGGTTGAGCTGGTGGAGGAACCATCCCTGCTGCATCGTTTCTTATGTGATGTAGGGATTTGGTGTTAAGATAGTCAAATCGCTCTCATGGTCCGGGGTCCGTCCATGTTGCTTCACTCGTCCTTAAGTATATCGGTATTCCTGTTCATGCAATCTTGATGTAGGATCCTGCTGACTATTTCAAATTCCAATTCTTATCTGAATCATAATATCCCCCTCCTACGTCTGTGGAGCAGTTCGTCAGGATACCTAATTACGAGTGCATTACCTTTCCATCTTTCCTTTTGTGGAGATCCTGCACTGGAGAAGACAGGCCCAGCTGATGGTAGCCTGTGAAACGTCCATGGCTCATATTGCGGATTTAATGGTGGGACCACCAAGCAGCTTGGGGCTGAACAATTATATAGCCAGAGAGCTATCACCGCATTCTCCCAAAGAAGCATCACCAGCAGTATGTTCGCGCAACATCTTCGTCGGACACGTTCACTGAAACTTACACAGACAATCGATACTCCATCTAACGATGACTCTGAGAAGTATGTGTGGAGGATGCATCAACCAACAGAGCCTCGAAAGTACCAACTATTTCCGGCGGCAAAGGAGAAGCTGTCGATAGCTGCAGGACAGAAGAATGGGGATACAGAGTCGTCACAATCGACAACGATGGGACAAAGTGGAACGAATGAGAAGGACCGGTCCTTACTGACAAACGCTTTACGGCTCGGACTGAAACAAAAGGAGCAACCTCTTAGCCGTCGACGGAAACCAAGTATGCCAACGGAACTTGGTCCGATGACAACGGTACAGGAAGTTGCCATGGATTCTCGTGAGTAAACTTTGAAGATGGAGGTGTTCTGGTTTTGTTTCATGAAACTGATTAAATGTCTCAGCTACGATACCCGGCCGACCACCGCTGCACGAACGATCTATTAGTGCACCCGGTAACAGCTGGCGCCAGCATGTGTTTGGCGAAAGCATGCTCTCGTGCATATCCGGACCTGCATTGGATGAGAATGCTGAGATGGCTATATCCCCGGATAGTGGAAGTAATGGACAGGCTCAAGCGAATATACAGCTAGACAGCCAGGTTTTCGACGACGAAGATACCTCCCAGCCGCTCCCAGCACCAACCTCATACTCTTTTCGCAACAAGTCTCGATCCGCCTCGCCAAAGCAACAGCCACTCTCGCCCAAATCCCTGGCACCGCTGGTCATCCCACAGTCGAGTTCCTCGCAATCCCAAAGACTGACGCGGCAATCATCTAACTCCCGCATGCGTTCGCGCTCGGGAAGTGGAAGCTGTGGTACACCTCCAGATGTTCCTCCCAAATCTGCGAGGATGAAGGAGGGTTCCCCACACCCACGGGCCTCGCCATATACTCCCATGTCAGGATCATCCAGTAGTTTGCTATCCGCCTCCACTGCTGCAACGTCTCTTTCAACCACACCCAACACTCCATTCGCTCTTCCTCAATTCCCGCAGGAAGGACGTTCCTCACCGAAGCCTCTCCCAAATCCTCAATTCCCGCTTGAGGGCCGCTCATCACCCAGACCATGGAACGGGACGTCTTGCTCCCCAGTGACAAGCAGCACAACTCTAGGTCACATGTGCCACACTAAGAGTTCATCAGATGCCGCCCAGCATTCGCTATCTCACCAACGATCATTCCCCGTTGGACCAACCCTCAAGGGCCACCGAAGACATGAATCCGAGAGCTCAGCATCGATCATGGACCGAGGTCGTCCCAAAAAGCGTTCCCCATCTGAAGGCTCCCCCGTCAAGCGTTCCAGTTCCAAACGCTCGCCTTCCATACCAGCCTCAACAGGCAACCCTCCCTCTCGGACACAAACCCAATCCCCAACTAACTCCCCAAGGGACCGTTCCGAAGAACAACGCGCCTTCGAGCACCTCCCAACCGGGCACTCCGCAACCACAGCTCACACGCATCTCCCTTCAAGTGAGATTGCCACCCTCCGCAAACAGGCCATCGGCCAAGCTTCCCGCTTCCAAGTCCTCTGCACTAAAGACGTTGAGGGTCTCTCACGCGAACTCCGCGCCCTCGACGAGCGCTGTGAATACCTTCGCAAAACCCACCGCTCTCTCCGCTCCGGCCGCCGCAACCTCCACGAACGCATCTGTACTTACCTGCGCAGTCCACGCGTGGCACGTTTCAGTCACGAAAGCATGTTGAGGCAGGAAGAAGCCCTCAGCGAGCTAGATACTAGTATCGATGACTGGGTATCGAAGCTTGAGCAAGCCGAGAATAGACGTACAAGAGTCAGACAGAAGCTGCTGGAGCATGTTGCTGCGGCGCTGCTTATGAACCCTGCATCGTCGCCGACGTCCGAGGAGGCGATTGGTTTGTTGCTGGGTAATGGTGGTGCTGGTAGTGAGAATGTCAAGGCGCAGGTTACGAGTCAGGCTCACGCGCCTAACACGCCGCCTCGGTCGCCTACCAAGTCATCGTCACCCGAACGTCTCGAGCGCGTCGTGGAGGAAGTCAAGGTCTCTTCTCCTGAGGCACCATTGAGGATGAGTCGGCGCTGCGTGGAGAGTATCCGCATCTACGCTGATAGCGATATCTCTGCCTTGATGGCTGATGTTGAGGATGAGATCAAGCGGATGGGTGAAGAGCCTTCTCTTGACGCCACGACGCCAGTTGCGGAGCAGAAGGCAGAGGAGCCACCGCTCCCAATGCTGCTGAATGCCGTTGCCTTCGAGGGCATGGCATTGCATAAGCAGAGGAGCGCGGGGAAGTTGAAGAATTGAATTGATATGAGTCCTGACGCTTGGATCGATCACGACGCAAGGTTTCTAGTTTCTTTATCTGTTTACTTTTCTTGCAGCACGCTTACGGCTTACGGCTCAATGCACTCACGCTCCTTTACACACACACTTCACAACATTACATCAACTGCCCTTCACTATCTCGCCTTGCTATATACACGTTTCATGCAATGGCGAGGAGGGGTCATTTTACTATCTACATTCTTACATTCCTTGCGATTTCGATATGCTTGATGCTTCACGAAACGGCTACTACCATACATTTATACATCACACGATAACCACATATCACACGACTTGGACGAACGACCACAATACGTTACCCTGAACTGCAATGTCTATTTGCTTGTTTTCCCTCTGCATAGCGCACACTGCTACTTTCTTGTATCTCCTTTTACACTTTGTCTATTGTTCAACTTTTTTTACTCCTCGCTGGCTACTGAGCCCACTGCATTTTACCTTCTCTACTCTCATTAAACACACCTTTTTTGCTGCATAAAGCATGCATATTATTGTATTCTTGGTTCTTCTATATATATACTTCTACATATTTTATCAGCATTGTTATTTTACTGCTGTTGTTGCTGTTCGATACCAACATTTACAGGCGCTTGGGCGATCTATGTATTCATTTATCATCATCAGTCTCAATGGAATAGGGGCTAAAACCCGTTCCGGTCTGTTTATCGGCAGTTGATACCATTCCTGCTTTGCTTGCTCTCTGAAGTTGTGTAATTTCGATTGGTTGGGTCACCGCTTGGGAGGATGCGAGGTGCTGGTGCTGGTGCTGGAATTTGGACTGGTTCTTGTATAGTAGAAATTGAATTGGATGGATAGGATGGTCTTGATACAGATCGAGGCTAGATATAAACCTATCCAGATATCCGACTGAGAACATCATGAATAAGAATAAGAAAAAATATCAACAAACACTACTTAGCTTCTTCCTGCATCCATTGTGTGAAGTGATAGTACGATACGTGAATATGACTATTGGCTAGCTTGGGCTCTCTTCTTTGTTCGATCTGGGCTATGGATTTATAAGAGGCATCTGAGGTCTGTACGTAGATAATTTGGAGAAGATACTCAACGATTATGTTTCATATCCAGTCAAACAAATCGGGTCTAGGAATACATGATAGACTTCGTTGACTGGATGATGTCTCTGCATTAATTATTGATGCTATGCGGTTTTACTAAAGTGCTACATGGAACTATTTACTGAATCATCCGTTCGATTCTCAGTCGAAGTGTTCCAAAATCCACCAAAAAGCAGCCACTAAGACTCTTACATCACCAGTCATGCCCGACACCCGTTTTCCTAATCAATCCTAAGCACAATCATTACCTGCCACGCCTCTGCTCATATCCTCGCCTCTCAAATACCCGCCAGCCTCCTCATAGCAGCATTATTCAATGTCCTCCCCTCCCCACTCACGCCCGTCCCATCCATCGCCTCCCCATTCCCCATCGCCAGCTGCACCAGCAACTTTCCCAACTCCCTCGTCGGACTCATCAACCCCTTTACACCAGGCATCACCCTCACAAGCGGCAATAGCAACATCTCAATCCAGGTCCTTGGTCCAAGAAATTCATGGATCTCAGTATGTTCTTTCGGATCTACGCCACCTGGACGGAGTGTGAAGGGCCGAAGGTTGGAGTAGGATGGGTCCTTGGAGAGAGATAGGAGGGACGATTCAGCGATGCCCTTTGTGCGTGCCCAGTGTGCGGTGAGGAAGGAGGGGGTAGTAGTGGCGCCTTCGCCGGAGACGTAGATGAATGTTAGAGGGGCAGGGGAGGTTGCTTTGGAGAGAGCGCGGGCGAAGGAGAGGGGGTAAGTGAGGGTTATACGTTCGTATTCTCTGTTGAAGGTGAGATATGACGTTAGCCAACCGTGTCTCCAGAATCTGCGTTACTTGCTCTTTCATCCTGCCAGTACGGCCTCTAGATTCCCACTCCGCGCATGGTCTCGTTCCTAGAAACCTTTCACAAAACCCATACCTAAACAAAAACCCGAAACCAGAGAGCGATGGACCAATGCCACAAGTAAAGAGATAGGGCTT
Organism: Cadophora gregata; assembly: GCF_030347475.1. Taxonomy (NCBI): domain Eukaryota; kingdom Fungi; phylum Ascomycota; class Leotiomycetes; order Helotiales; family Ploettnerulaceae; genus Cadophora; species Cadophora gregata. Next base: position 211,248 of record NW_026695935.1, on the reverse strand, counting down.
ACTCTTTCCCAACCTGCGTAGCACTAATCCCCAACGCCCACATCACCCCCTTCACATCCTTCAACCCCTCCATCACATCCTCCCCATACACCTCAAAATCCTTATGCAGTATAACCCTCGCTTTCGCATATCCCTCTGCCTGTGCCACTGGTCTGCGTGATAAGATGCTGATCTTGGAGATTGAGGGTGTGGTGAGCATGGTCTGGAGGACGGCGGAACCGACGAGCCCGGTGGCACCGGTGAGGACGAGATGCATGCTGTTGTACTGTGAGGTGTTGGGTACTATGTGTATTTTGGGGGTTTTGGTGTTGGTAGGAAAGATGGGGACGAGGTAGAGGATACGATGGGTTATTGACGAGAGAGGTTGTAGAGAAGGAAGAAAAAGATGAACCGGGAAGAAGACGATCAAGGGATGAGGGAATTGAGATATACTTATGCCAGTGTTGCTTTGTATTGCCAGCCAGCTAATTCCTGGTGTTCCCACCACCCACGGAGGAAATGGACATAAGAACTGTTAAGGACGAGGCTGAAGCTGGACGCGGAGAGTCGTAAATTCGTGCGGCCGCGCGCCCGCTAGCTCTAAGATATGTGGAGGCGCCGCTGTCATTGGACGGAGGGAATACTAGCGCTGTCACCAGGTTGCAGGAGGTGGATTTGGCTGGGAGCAAAGTTGAGACTTGTACTTTGGTTTCGGAAGTCTTTCGGTCTGGCGATGGAATAATGCATGCGGCCTGGTAATACTGCCAGGTTGTGCTAATGGTGACAATTTTTTTGGTGGTCCGAAAGGGAGCTGTGAAACTCCATTCCTCATGAATGCCTTTGGATCCTGGTAAGCACTGATTGGTGTACTGGAAATTGGAATGTTGCGAGTTGACTGCAGAGGAAGTGTTAACATCTCTCTCTGTTCAATTAAGTGAGAGTAACGAGCCAATTCTGCAATTCTATTCTCGCCTCTTACATAAACCCCTACTGCCCAACCTTCAAATCCTTCTCCACCATATCCCTACAAATAGGATGATAGAAATCCCTGTTCTTCTCAAAAGTCTCCAGCGCCAACTTTCTATCCACGTTATTTAACTTTTTATACAATGGCCGCACGAACTTCATTCGTCCAACCGTGCCCAACAATTCAGCAGTAGGTCGATACACGGTCTCATCCTTAGCGGCCAATCCAACGCCGAAATAGCGGAAGCTGAGTTCGACGTTGCGTGATGTAGCGAGATTATAGGCCTTACCCATGGCTTGGGATTGAGATGGAGAGAGAGGAGTCTCGAAGAGTTGAACTTTCTCGAGGAAGACGACAATTTGGTTGGCCGTGAGACCCTCGATATCTGATGGGGAGGGCTTGTATGAGGGCGAGGACCAGGACTCGGCGAGGGCATAGCAGCGGTCGACCATGCTGGTGTCAAATTTGGGCTTGGGTGGGAGGCCGGGCTTGTAGAACCAGGCGTCCCAGTTGACGGATTGGAGGGCTGTAGCGGAGGCGGCATCGGAGGCGAAGAAGTCGAGGAGGGTGGCTTTGAAGTCGTAGGAGTCGAGGGACTTTTGAGACCAGGTTGTGAAGTAGTGGGGGATAAATTTGTCGAATGCAGGTTTGCCGACGAGCTTCTCGAGGTAGTAGAGGAAGTGGAAACCCTGCTCTCGTTAGTTGTATTTTAGTAGCAATGCTATGAGCTTACCTTTTCGTAGGGAATGCTGCTGAAAGAATCATCAGGGTCTTTGCCCTTGAGATCAATGACAAGCTTGGTGAACTCATGGTCGGCACCAAAGTTGTTTACAGAATCCTCTGATGTCATGTCAATAGGTGCAAAAGACATGTGAATGAAAGAACTAACCTAGAGCTTTCCATCCAATGATGGCTGAGAAATCACGATGAGGTTCACCATGAACAGCAGCTTGAATTCGACGTTCAAGGTAAACAGTCCAACCTTCATTCAACCACCTAGTCGAGATTAGTAAACATCATGGTTGAGGATAAGGCACTCACATGTGTTCCCAACTGGCATTCGAAACCAAGTTCCCACTCCAGCTGTGAGCAAGTTCATGGGCAATAACATCGATGTTTTCTCGATCCCCACTGATAATGGTTGGCGTTGCAAAGGTGAATATCGGATTTTCCATGCCACCATACGGGAAACTCGGGGGCAGGACAAGAACGTTATACTGTGTCCATTTGTAAGGGAAGATGAGTTTCTCTGCAACGTCAATGTACTTCTCAATGTCGTTCTCAAGTTCCCACTTGGCATCCGAGAGTTCCTCGGGTCCAGTTGAAACAAGCGAGCGGGGACCAATGGCAGCTGTAGCGATATCTCCTGAAGCGATAGCGAAGAGATATGAAGGGATAGGTATCTCCTGGTGGAAAGTATACAGAAGTGTACCGGCCTCTCCATCCGCTCCGTGCTTGAAAGCCGAAGCACCAGTCGAGAGACCACTCGCAACGACCGGGAGAGGAGAACGAATGCGGAAATCATACGTGCTCTTCACGTCAGGGGTGTCTTGACATGGGAAGATGGATCTGTTGTGGATAGCCTCGCATTGGGAGAACATGTACGGGTACTTCTTGTTGCCTGTCTGAGATGGCGGGAGCCATTGAAGAGCTGTACATTTCCCGGTGGTAGCAAGGGAAATGCTAACTTCGACTGTAGATCCTTTGGATGCACCTCCTGGGGTTTTGATCGAGAGTGGGCTGCCATATGGTTCGGATCGGTCGGCGAGCTTCCAGTCTTTCGTCTTGCTGCCATTGACGGTGACTTCGCTAATATCCAAGTAGGAAGTATCGAGAATGATCTCCTCTGATTCCTTCTCAGTCACAGATTCCAAGAAGAGAGTAACTGTTCCAGTCAACCGTTGCTTCTTGAAGTCAATGGCGAAATCGGCAATGGTGTGTTTTGTTTTCCCTGGGAATTGTTAGGCTGTTCTGATGATTTGAGAAATAGATTCGAAAAATAAGTCAAAGCCAGAGAAGTAGCCATCAGACAATTCATAGATCTCAGCACTGCTTCAAGCCTGGATAATCCAAGAAATGAAACAGGCCATGACGGATCAATATGAAGCTATCTTGTATCGGTTCATGGCTCCAAGACATGGCTTGAAGCTTAACCACCCCACTTTCCAAGAAAGCTCTACCTACAATTATTATAATTCGAGACCGTTGTAGGGTCACGAGGCATCGTGATAGACGTAGCGGAAGCCATGGTACGAACAAGCGTTGTAATTGGTGTTGGCGGGGTTCTGAGAGGCAATCGTAGAGCAGAAGTAACAGCAGCTTTCACAGATGAGAGCAGCGAAGTCATGGACTTTGGGCAGAGACTTTGCCTTATTATTGAGCCGAGGACACCCGGTTCAATGGTGGAATTTTCAAAAGAGAGCTGGTGAGGTTGCTTGAACCAGTGGCCTTCCCCTTCGAGTTAGTGGGGTTAAATGGAGACACGGTCACGTGGTGGATCAATCGCGCTAAGATTTTTCCAGGTCCACCCGGCTTCATTTTTCCTACTTCACAGATTTCTCTTTCTTCTCCCAGTGAAATCAACAACAAACTTTCCTCTTCTCGCTACGATGGGGCAGCATCTGCAGTAAGTTGCAACACAAGCGGCCAATTGAGTCAATTGCATTGTGCCATCTCCAGCTGCGGAAGCGGAGTTATGTTCTCTTCCTGAAAGTTTTGCCAGCTTCATCCACAGTCGCGTGGCAAGCGGAGAAACAACTGAGTGGTGGAGACTTCTGTTTAGCTTGAAATCAGCTTGACGGTTGCAGAGCAGCGAGATGTTTCTGCTTCCATTGTAATTGGTACGTTCTATCTTTGCCTTTGCGTGCAACTTCCCAGATAGCTGTTCTGGCTTCACCCCAGACAGCTCTTTCACTACAACACCCACCCTTTATGATGAGCAACATTGGTCCGTGTTACTGAGCGGCCTCAAGAACCGCGTTATGGCGAGATACCAAGCATGCAAATGCACCTCTGAATTTTCACCTCTCTTCATTCGCGATGTCAGTGTCCTGTTGGCTGGAGTCGAACTAACATTTGTAAAGATACGGTACCTCCTACCTGTCCGACTTGGTACGAACGCCCTCAGTTCCTGCCGACATTGAAAGCAAGCGCTCAGTACTTATGCATACCGAAGATATGGTGAACGAGATACAATTAGCCTAGAAGAGGCACCCACTGCGTGTGACACGCTACGTGGCATACGAGTAGACGGTGGTGTTGTATTTCCACTGCACTTTTACCTCGAGGCAACGGTCGATACTGTCCTGCTGTACAAAAAGTGCTCATGTAAGGTATCCAGGCTTTGCGTCAGCGGTTGGTGTAGGTCGAGCAGGTCAAGTCTTTGTCTCTGGTTTTCCAATTATCCCAGTTGGGCTTCGTCACTTCAATCTACTTTTCTTCTCTGGCTCGCTGTCCCCCTCTTTTGATATTGTCCCTTGGCTCTCATCACTATATATTGCTTCCACTCAACAGGTTCCTATCTCGATAGGCTATCAAAGCTCGAACATGTTTCGTTACTCAAGGTATTACATCCGGAGTAACGAGATACGGAATCGAGTACGGGATGCTGGTCATGCGAGCAGAACCTGTGAACATTCAGCTGGTGGAAGTGTAAGTAGATGTAAAGTGGACTTGAGGTAAACCATGGGATCATAAGGTCGCTGCTTGCCGTTAAGAACAGAGCAATAATATATATATATATATATATATATATTAATTGCATGAGCGAGTCTCCCACATTATTCACGCCTCCCTCCTACTGGAACGACTGCTCCTTCTTGAATTGGTTCAGCGGTCTTGGAAGAAGCTGCTCCTTTCCTGGTCATACTTGAAGAAGTCGTGATCAAAGGTCCAGCTTGAACATCATGGATAGTTAAGGTTCGCCAAAACCTGGTGAAGGCCACCTAGCAGGGTTGTTCAATTCAATGTCGCCAGGAGGAACCTAGCTCCGTCGAGCTGTGTATTGGATTGCATCCCTACCATGTTACTAGCTGGGTCTTAAATGCCGGCTTCTATTCAGACTAGAGACATGACTTGAGAGTTGAGAGGTATGGAGGGCTTTACAACCTTCAAAACCTTTCGGCTACCTCAAACTTTCCTAGATTGGCAGGTGGACGCCACGAGTGTAGCGATGCACCATCTGGCATTTTTGTTCCTCAGGAAGCACAATGTGATAGGAAGGCTCTATTTCACACATTCAATCCATGGCTGAATCACTTTATCGTTCATCTACAAATCTGTCTTCCTCTACATATCTGCCAACCTCTACAACTCCCCAACACCATGCTCCTGAATCGTCTGAACATCTCTCGCACTAGTCTCACTGATCAACATCAACTCAGCCATCTGCTCCTTGCTGACAGTCAAGCTCTGCCCACTAACCCACCATCTCTTGCCCTCAGTACAAGCAGGTGTTGTCAAGCTTCCCTTGTATGTCCAAAAGTTCTTCATGTTCCCGCTGTCCGTCAATGCCTTGCTCACATCCAGCTCCTGGTTGGGAATCTGGATGGTGGACGTGGTGTTGGGAGCACCAGACGGTCCCAGAATCTGAGCAAAGAACTTCGACTCGGCTCCAATTGCTAATGGGAATCCGACAACACCCTTTGCTGCTCCACTAGCATCGCCGTGCACGAGATGGAGTTCGGCGGGGGCGGATTTGCCGTTGATGGTGTGGTCGGATGGAGTGTGTGTATGCTTGGGGCAAAGTTAGCCATGAACTCTGAAAGTGTCTCCACTTGAAAGTGGAGGGAAGAAAAACTTACGAAGCCAATCAGGTAATACGTCGTCCCATTATCGGTGAATGTTGGAGCACCATCGGTCCCATTGAGAGCGTATGACGGCCCGTATCCCCAGTTCGAAAGAGTCCCAGCAGCCAGGTTCTTGTAGTTGAAAGTGGGAACATGGACTGTGGAGAAATCCCCACTGAGGTTGATTGGGGATTGCATTGTGCCGCTAGCGCAAATGGGGTTCTCTTGTATACTGTTAGATATGTCTGGTCCTGAAGTGGAAGAAAGTACTGACCGATAGCCCAGGCAGCCTGGTCGGCATATGTCCATGTTGCTTCAGCTGAGTGTTCGTCTGCGCGTCTACTGAGAGCAGATGATGCAGGTGCGTGCTCAGGACATGCGAGGACTCTGCTGAGAGCAGCAAGGGTGACGAATGTACGGAACATATTGCTTGAGTTGAAGATTGAGGATATCTTTGAGAGATAAAATAAGCGAAGGAAGTCTCGAGAAGAGAAAGAGAGAGATAGAAACAGAAAGAGACGGTTGCAAAGAGAAGGTGTTGGGTAGTGAAGAAACCAAGACCTGAGGTCAACGATGATACTTATATAACAATCATCGAGGCATCCGTGGAAAGCTACTCCCTCTCATCTATTTCGGTTCATCACTCCAGATGCTGAGCCATTTTTTCAGCAAGACATACCGATAGATTCGATTGTGTTCTCATCAATGCCTGGGCAGATCCACCAGATAACGTGTACCTGCATTCTTTGGGACAACTCTATTCCAGCCTCCCTCGTCGAGCCTATCAGAACACTCTCTCAGCCTCTGTAGAAACTTTCTTGGCAGAATTCTTACCAGAATCAAACGTATGCCATCGTCTTGTTTCAAGGCCAAGACATTGACAGAAGAACCGGCGTCCTTCCTCGAAGGTTTGGCAGGTAGATTGCTTCCCATCATCTCATCCCTCTAGCTGACATCTCGAAGTCTTGTTTTGAGCAATCTTCTTGGGTCGTCCCAGCGAGGCGAAGCGAAAGCGCGAAAACCGAGAGGGGTTCGTGGCTTTGAATAGACGCCAAGGCAAAGAAGATCTACTGACCGCCACTCATTGGTTCGCTAGTGGTCTGTGGATATTCAAGGTTAAATAAACAAGGCTTTGACAGACGTTACAGCTTTTTCGGGAATGGGAGATGCATGGGGTCGATGGAATCGTTTCGGTAGGGTCGGCGAGTCAAGCTGACTGAATTGGGACGATGAAATCTATCCCCACGGGCAGCGAGATGGAGGTCTACAGATCGATCGAAAAGGCGATACGTCTATCGTCATTATGATCTGCGTGCATGGTTCAAAGACCTCTGCCCGAAATTGCTCAGATGTTGAGCACAGCCTATTTCCAAGCAAGCTCTATATTCGAGGTGCTTAGAATATTCACATTCAATAGATACTCTTATCTGGCTAGTGTTATATTGAAAACAAGCCCAAAAGCTAAATGTGCAATGAGCTAATTCAGTACTCGTCCATATCTGGACAATACACACTGTCCTAAGCTTCTCCACAAGTAAGCTTAAAGGCAGCCAGCCAGAGGAGATCGTAACATTGCCAAGCTTCTGAAAGTATATTTGATAGAAACGCAACACTATCTCAGCCGTCTCGGATCCCTCTGCCGATTATGAGATGACCCCGCGCGATTGAGCTGTTTTCATGCGAGTTCTTGCCACGACGCTGATTCGTCCTCAATGTTACTCCCACGAGGCTGTGTTCTCAATATGGCGCTGTTCCACGTACTTGGCTTCGTCCATTGCTGCCACGAATCCAACACACATCGCTGTGACGGACATCGCCGTTTCTCCGAAGTTGTCAAAGTGCCAATATTTCATCTGAAGTTTGGACCCGGGGGGCTGTGCTTACAATAGGAGAATCACAAAGATCCGCTCCACATTCTGTGACTGGGGCTTGTCTTTCAAGAGCGCCAAGATTGTTCTCTTCGTCTTTTTCTTCCTGCCAGTTGACAGCTCAGGGACTTGAACTTTTATTCCACTGAAGTTGATATGTCGTGCCTATGTATATATATACTGTAACCCTTTCCACTGAACGAACAGTGTAAGTCACCAAATGGCGTGCTGACCCTCAGGACTCCTAAGCCCGGGATGCATTCTCACCTACCTCAAGGGAATCAACCCTTCGTAAGACAATGAAATGGAAAAAAGGCAATTTGCAAGACCCAAATCCACAGCTTCGTATACTCACCCAGTAAATATGAGTGGCCTATCACCTGACTCGAACCATTTAAAGTTCAGCGTACGAGTCGCGCGACAAAGCACGAAACACTGGTGCCTGTCTTTCGCTACTTTCGGAGGGGCGATGTCGGTTCGGCCATTCCGAGTTTTGAGTCTCTGTGGTGTCTTTGCCTGTTTATAGGAGAAGATGGCAGCTGCTATTGCCGTGTGGAGGGTTTGAATTGATGGTCACATGCAATGCTGACTTGGGGTTGGATGGTGTAAGCGAGAAGGGAAAAGGGGCTCGCTTACGAATGTCGATTCCTCTTTCCTTCTCTTCAATTGAACTTGAAGATGGCAACACGTAATCACTGCAAAACTCGAATGAGACATTTATTTACTAATTTATGACAGTCAAAGATACTTTGATGAGGTATAAAGCTATCCATTTCTGTTTAGCTAGAACTGCGGAATGTAGAACTCAGAGTCGTACGAGAAAACGTCACCCTTTCACCTTTTCACTCAGAAATCAGATCTTCGCAAACATGATCTAGAATTGCGGTACAAGATATAAGCAGTATATCACCTCTCAACTTCATCTCATCATCCTTTGTTTCAAAGGGATAAGTAGCACTGCACCACAATTTCTCCAGGGTATCTCTGCCCACACCTCACCGTGTCCCAACCTTCCACAGAGACACGAAACAGACCCACAAAGATTGCACAAGACTAACGACAGTTCATATTCCTTTGTACCAGTTCGATTCGTCATTTGTATTCATTAACCCACTCCACAGATAGTCTGTTTATGTGATGCACAGCATCGTTTTCTCAATCAATTACGCCAGTCCTCATCCTCTCCCACGGCATATTCTATCCAAGACATGCTCATCCTGGAGACCAAACTAGATACAAGCGCTTCCAGGTATTCTTCCAAGAAATAGCTCATCATAGCTGAGATCCCTTCACAAACACGAACTTTCCTGATGCCTTCTCTGGTGCCTTATCTGGTGTAGCAGCAGCCATTGTACATCCTGACATTGCCTGAAGGGGATACAGCGTTAGATCATGGACTAATACAGGAGATGTCTCTTCTTTCTATCGGAGGAGATAGAAATCGAGATGAAGAGGGAGAAGGAACTTACAGCAGCCAAATTCAACTTATTCTGCTCAATGCCTCCAGCGAAATCCTTCTGCAGAGTCTTGACCGTCTCCCCAGCAGCGACCTATCATCACAAGTCAGCTCACAATCCAAGAATCTCATTCTTCCCAATAGCAAAGAGCTTCGAGAGAAAGACTGAATGACATACCGTATCGATAGCCCCGCTCGCCGGAATCGCCAAGCTCATCGTCAGATTCAACTCCTCCGCCTGCGCCCCCGCAACCTTCGCCAACCCATCCAACGCCGCATTCCCCGCCGGCGCCAACTTCTGATTATTCTCCCTAATCAAAATGCCCTTCGTCACGAACCCCATCAGACTCGACTGCGTAGCACCATACAGTGTCATGTCCAATGGGTTTTGACCCAGAACCATGCCAAGGGCGTTGACGGTCGTTAGTTCGTTGTTCTGGTCGTCGATGTTGGATTGAATTCCAGCAGCCAGGGCGAGGATTTGAGGGGAGCAGGCACCGCCGGCGGCGGTGGCGTTGCTTGATCCTGAGGAGGAGGCTCCCCCTCCAGGTGCGGCGGGGGAGGAGGGTTTCCCTGAGCCTAAGGCGGCGGCGGCGGCCAATTGGTGCGGGGTGCCATATTGGTGGGATGTGAGGGTTGGGGAGGGGGTGGGGGGGAGGGCGCGAGTGCCTGCGGCGGGGAGGGCGAGAGTGCCTGTGGCGAGGGTGATGAGTGTAAGGAGTTGCATTTTCATGGTGGTGTTTGTTTGTGGGAGGCGGTTTGTGGATGTGACTGGTGTCTCAAGTTGATGTTCCTGGCTGGATAGCGGAACTGGTGGGTGGTCAGTTGTTGACGAACCGAAGGTTTGGGTAGAGAACGAAGATATTGAAATGTTGAGTTATCGACGATGAACTGGTCCTGACCACAGAATAGAATGGAGTGAGCGGCAATGACGGATCAATCTATCAAACAGACGAGTGAAATGAACAGCTAGTTAGAACAAAAAGCAAAATCGGGACGAAAAAAGGGAAGTCTCTTCATATATACCACCACCATCACCACATGCACAATCGCAACCAACCCATGGCAAAACTGACTTCATCAATTGCATATGCCACTACAGCAACTCTGCATGACCCTCACACAGCACTAACTTTTGCACCCAGCATCCGTGAGACGTACAAAGCGCAGTCGCGGTCTGAGGAGAAGTTTATTCATCTAGCTTCGGGATTTGGCCCTTGCACCGCCGCACTACACACAACGGTTCTCCAATCCAACCACTCAACGCTGGCTACAAGCTTCGTCTGAAGAACTCCAAGAACCGTTAAAGAGAATAAGCTACCGCTCAAGCTTTGGATGAATCGGTCGTGGTACCGGTTTGGGCTAGATCATGCGTGAGTGTTTGGATGTGCAGGTTTCGAGGTTGAGAACCGTCGGTTTGTGCCGAGGGAAGCTACGTTGAATGGATGGAGGGGTGGTGTAGAGCTGGTACAGGGCGGAAAGTGGAGGGTTTTGGTTAATGTTTGACAGAAGGCAAATACTCTCGCAACCATGGCTTCAATGCCTTGCCTTGCCGCTGCCCTGGTGTGAGCTGCTCTCGGTGCTGTAGGTAAGCAAGCTTTCAGTTTTGACTCCAGGAAGACGTAACTCAATAATGCAAGCTTCTCTTTCCGAAGGCTTTTTGCGAGGAATGAAAGAAATAAGCTCGACTTTGGCACAACAGTTACGGTTACTTTCCACGGTCAGTCGTTCCCAAAATCTCGCTTAAGTTTCACTGCTGTTCTTGCTCCTGTCCCATTCGCCCTTCCCCCCATTTCCGCACCCACAATTCCCTTACTCTGAGTAGTATGATAATTCCACCTTATCAATCAATCGAAACATCTCAATCACCACGCAACAATCCCACGCAATAATGATCTCCTTCCTCCCTCCCCATCTCTCCGCAAAACGAACACCACCACCCAAGCCCGATCGACAAAAAATCACCTAAAGCCAAGCTCAAATAAGCTTTCCCCTCCGTCCCCCAACCCCCGTTTCACACATCCCCCTCCATCACGGCACCTCGTTTCACCGGCTCTCTCACCCCAAAGTCTAAGTCCAAAGCCTAATAATCTTGCCCCATCCCTCTGTCCTTCCCAATTTCCAAGCCAGTTTCTTCCTCCCATGTTCATGCTATCGATGCACCTCCTCTCATTTCCCTTCCTTCAAGGCTGAAGGTCAAGAAACTGAGAAAATCGAAACGCGCGATTCGAAGATCCGGAAATATTGCGCCCCACCCACCTCACTCCACCCAGTTCCACCCTCACCCCACGCCATGGCATTCCACTGCATCCCTTATGGAAACCAGAGACAGGAGAATTCGAAACGTACTTTTACTTACTTACTTACCTACTTGTTTTGCTTGCCTTTTGCCTTTTGCCTCTTGCTTCCTTTCCCTTCCCTGTACAAACAATCACCTGAAGCATGTCGCATGAGTACTCCTCAACTTTCATCACTTCCCCATCCATTTCGCTAAACACCGCACCACCACCATCATCAACAGAATCAGTTGGAATCGACATCGAACTTGCCATTTTACCCATCACCATCTCCCTCTCCAGCAAAAAAACCATAAATCAAATCCTGAACTTGACGAAAGAGAAATTCTCCCATGTAAATTAAATACGTATGGGAACTTCGCGCATCAGTCATCAGTCCAACTTGCGCGTCTAGATGGCTGGGAGTGTTATTTCCACTTCCATTTGCAGAGACAAATATAAACAACAATACTAATACCAGTAACACGTTCCTCACTACCCCGTGCGGACGAGCATACCAACCTACTTGAGTAAGAACTTAATTTTACTGAATCCAGAATCAGATGAACCTTAGCTTTACCTCCCTTCTTTGTGTCCAATTCTCGTTGTCGCGAAGGTAGTACCTCGCCTGCAATAGTGGCGATCATGAATTTACAAACCTCGTTGATTCCGTGCCATACAATGAATGAATGCCACGGTATGCTTGATCCTGCCACTCCCGTCGCCTCCTCAGATCCTTCCTCCCTCCCCTCCTCCTTCAAACACAAAGCCACCCGGCCGGACCGATCCGCTCCACTTTCAGTTCATCTCATTTCGTTTAACTTCCCCTTCCCCGTTTAACTTCCCCTTCCCCTCCCCCTTCCCCTTCCCCTCCTTCCCCTTCCCCTCCCCCCTCCTTCCCCGTCCCCATCCGACCTCACCGTCCAGACCACCAATATATTCATAAAGTAAACTAACACACTAATGAATGAATCGATCATCAATCTCCGTTCAAAAGGCAAAAGTGACAACCTCACTTACTCGCCTGCAATTCGAGTAACAATCATCTACCTACCTACCTAGCATTACCCACCTACCTCGCATTACCCCCAAAAACAGGGAGCAACAAATCCAACGCAAGAAATGCAAGTAGATTCCCCATTTCTTCTTGTGATTGAGGCTATCGAAGGAAGGTGGGGGCTGGTGGGGGGAAGGATTGAATGAATAGAATGGAATGGAATGGATGGATGGATGGATGGATGGATGAGTGGATGGATGGATGGGAAAGTGGATCCTCACCTACATACTCCGTAAGCTATATTATCTAGCAGGCGCGCGCGCGTGCGTGTGTGTGTGTGGAAGATTATTACAGGATTGAGATTGTGTTTGTGTTCTGTTCATGTTTGTGTTTGTGTTTGTGTTTACATATGACGTATATGGACATATATATATATATATATATATATATATATATATATATATATAGTAAACATAAATATAAACAACAGGGATCTACCAGGTGATAGGTAGGTAGGTAGGTAGGTAGGTAAGTGTGAGCGAGCGATCGATTTTCAGGTATTTGACAATACGCTACGCTAAGCTATAATAAACATGTGGGTGATGGTAGTGGTAGTGATTGTTGAGTGGGTTGGTTATATTATCGTATCGTATCGTATCGTATTGTATTCTCCTATTCTCCTGTGCTATGTGCTATAGATAGAGGATTTGGAAACTGCTAGGCCAGGTACGTATATACTATGCAGATCAGAAAGATCAGATCAGATCAGATGCTATATACCGCCATTTCTCCTCCCTGGCTCTGTCAAACTAAGGTAGGTAGAGGATCTTGTCTTGTATATACAGATATCAACTCATACAAGATCATTTCATACAGAACGTACAAGCATACAATTCATACAAGACACATGCATACATGCAAACATATACAAAACACACGTCACTCTCTTCATCTCTTCTGATTCTCTCTTTCTCTCTCCTCGTACAAAGGCCTGATAGCCATTCGATATTCAACCATTCACTATTCGACATTACCATTTTCGGGCCTGCTAAGTGCGGTCACATATCACATACCCACATCCACATTACATCGCATAGAGGCGACGGGATCCCCGTCCGCGAACACACTGATGCTGTTGATGGACGTCCTGTGGTTCGTCCAAACCCCGTCAGGGCACTGTGGTACTGTACTGTACTGCTGTACTGCGGTACTGTACTGTCGTCCTTCTCTTCCTTCTGTTGTGGGGTTTTGCGAAGTCGTACTGTATCGAGCAGTGCGGGTACTGATTCCCTTCCCGTTGTCCTCGTTTCCATTCCGCACTTCTTATTCAGCTCTGCGGCTCTTGCAGTTTCCCACCCATGGAAAGGCATTAAATCGTGTTATATCGTCATTTCTCCACACCTTGTCCTTCACCCCTTATCCACTGCATTTCCACCTGCTGCTCCTACGGCAGGACCACCACTCCCACTCCCACTCCCACTCCCGCTCCCCGCACTCCTACTCTCCCTATGCTCCACCCACGCGCCCCCACTCCCCGGCCGCGGACTCCTGATCTTCTCGAAAATAACACTAAACCTCCGACTCAACCTCCTAACCGGACTTTCTCTCCCCTCAGCTTCATCTCCCTCCTCAAACCCCAAGCCCCCCTCATCCCTCGGCAACAAACTCCCCTCCCTTACAGGATCAACCACACGTCTAACCCTCGGCACGGAATTCAAATACATCGGGTACAGCGTGCCGACCGCAAACAGCGCCACAATAACACAATAGCTATACTGCACGCTCCTCCCATCCACCTTCTGCACAGCGAGCATCACGAACGGGAAGACCGCACCACCACTCGCCGCAGCAGTGAGGTAGCTAGCACCCTGTTTCGTCTTACGGCCTAGACCACGCAGACCGATCGCGAAAACAAGTGGGAAGACGGGACCTTCGAAGAAGAAGAAGATCAAAGCCGGGCCGGCGATGCCGTTCGCGCTGGTGGAGAGCGTCATTGTGAGCGCGGAGAAGATGATGCCCCCGAGGAAGGTGGCGAGCAGGAGGATGCGAGGCGGGATGTAGAGGCAGAGCACGGCGAAGATGTACCTGCCGAGGGCGAAGGTGGTGTGGCCTAGGATGCCGTAGTTGGTGGCCGTGATGGTGAACTGGTCTGGGCGGGAGAGGGAGTCGAGCAGGGCGCCGAAGTAGATGGAGAGGCTCTCTTGGGCGGCGACGTAGAGGAATTGGGCGGAGACGGCGAGGATGATCGATGTGTAGAGGAGGGTGGGGTTGAGTCCTAGCTTGGGGGTGCTGAAGACTTTTTGGGAGGGGGAGATGCCTAGGTTGGCGGATTGGGAGGCGAGGTCCTCGTCTGTGGCTTCGGGGAGTGGCATGTAGTAGAAGAAGAGGGCCAGTATTACTGTGAAGAGTGCGATGGCGAGGTAGGTCCATTGAACGTCGATGAGACTTGCGTCCTTGGCCACGCTACGGAATAAGACTTTCTCAGCTAGAAGTTGACTGAGGACACTGCCTGTCGCTTGCACGCCTTGTGCCATCAGGAGACGGAATTCGGCGTACTGGCTAGGACCGCAAAGTGCAAGGAAAGGATTGGCAGCAGTTTCTGTGACGGATAGTCCAAAGCCAACGACGAAATTTGAAATGATGAATCCAGGAAACGATGTCAGTACTGCAGAAGGCCAGAACATCAATGTTCCAGTCCCGTAGATGCAAAGGCCTGTGATGAATGTTGCCTTGAAACCGCCCACACGGAGTGCCCATTGTCCGACTGTCAAGGCGCCAAAGAAATAGGCTCCGAAATACGCTGATGTCAAGCCAAGTGTTTGGCCTACCGTCTGATGTGCGATCTGTGAAATCTCGTTGTTGAGTGTGTTGAGAAGACCATAGGAAAATCCCCAGAGAAAGAAGAGGATCGTAACGGTGATACAATACTTGAATGCCTCCTTTCCTTTGGTTTTGAGCATACTCTTCGGCCGTTTCATGTTCACAAATCCGAAGTACAGGGTGTTTTCCGTAATAGCCGTTCGAGTCGTTCGTGCTGTTTGTGTTCGATTGATAGTGTTTGTCGGTCCAATCCCTGATCCCATTCCTCCTGGAGTTGTCAGGAAATCCATCATATCCATCTCTTCCTCTTGGGTGGCACCGGTATGTGCCTGAGGCAATGGCCGTAGCTGTGTATGCGACTCCGCAACAGATGGTTGCTGCTCAGCATTGGAGTCTCTTTGAGGTTGTGAAGAAAACGAGCCAGACTTCTCTTCAATACCGCTTCCACTTCCACTCCTTGACCGATCTGTGATCATGGATGGTAAGATCCGCTTGACCAGTGGCTTCAAGGTGGGAATACAAGCGCAAATTATCCCCACGTTGACTTCTACTGCAGACCACATCAAAGCTGTACTGGCAGTCCAAGCAAAATCAACTCCAGTTCCCAGTCTCGATTGCGCGATGGTTTGAGTATCCACCGCTTGCTGCAAATAGTAAATCCTAACCACATCAACAATGGTAACGAAAATACCCAGAGCGAAAGTCAAAATCAGAATAGTCTTCTGTCGTTGCGGTAGCCGCATGCCCGTTAGTACTGGAATTGGTAGTACCAAGATCGCCAAATCGGTAATAATGTTGACAGGCGCCGAACACAAGTACAGTGTAACGATGGAGATACATTTCTGGTTGGACTTGGTAGGGTCGTACGCGGCGCTGACGGGGTTACACTGAAAGGCGTTGAGGAACGTGAGAACCACGCCTGCAATGTTCACCACACCTAGTGTGACGTAGGATGCGATTCGGAGGATTTTCTGTGTG
The DNA here is from genome assembly GCF_030347475.1 of Cadophora gregata. Lineage (NCBI taxonomy): Eukaryota > Fungi > Ascomycota > Leotiomycetes > Helotiales > Ploettnerulaceae > Cadophora > Cadophora gregata. The sequence goes on along the minus strand of NW_026695935.1, from coordinate 195,120 downwards.
TTGCGTGACATGCGGAGGTAGAATATCAGGATGGATGTCTTCGTCGCCATCAATGCGGGGTTCTGCGACTGTCAGTCTTACCCCGCCTCGAGATCTGGATAACTTAGAACTTACGTAGATAATCGTAAATGCATATTCAGCACCTCGAAGTGATCCAACCCACGAGCTGGGGATGTCGACATCGTGTCTCCCTAAGCCCTTCGCAGTGCCATAATCGATCGCAAATGATAGTCCAAAAGCCAGGAACTGTTTCGCATCAGCTCAGCCGGTTCTTTGTGTCCATTGCAGGTCCACTTACCCAGGCCAGTAGCATCATCCAATCATCCCATGTCTTATTTCTCAGTATAACAAATCGACTGAAGATTCGCGCAACGACAAAGAAAGTAGCCAGCACAAATGTCACGGTCGTAACGACGAATACTGATCGCCCGCGCGAGGGCATCGTACGGTCGTGGTCCATCGCAGCGGTTGCAGTCCCAGTCGCAGTCGCAATCGCAGCGTTCCAAATTACAGGGTCGGAAAGTTAGGTCATGGTTGTCGTCGATTCCAAGTCCAAGTCCAAGCCATTGATTTTGAATTCCTTCCTCTCTGCTCCGATGTCGTTCTCTCGCACCCTCTTCTCCCTTCCGCTTTTCTCTCTTTGTCACCCAGGGCTGCGATGCGCTGCTAGCGGGTACAGCAATTCCGGCGGCTGTAACTCGAGGTACCCAATTCCAGCCCGAGAGCAGAGTTCAAGTCCCGTAGTGTAGGCGAAGATGTATGGACCGCAAGTCACGCGGCGTTTCGCAGTTCGGACGAACAATGGCTGCCTCTCATCTGACTCTTACAGACCGCTCGCTCCTTTGTCGTCTCAAGAACGTCTGCGACTCCAGGCGAGTTGTGGATCTGGGACGGAGGTGTCGAGTCGAGTTTGTCGTCTGGCTGTTATGTTGAAAGGTTGACAGCAGCAGCAGCAGCAGCAGCAGCAGCAGCAGCAGCAGAAGGAAGAGGTTCGGGTTGTTGAACACGAGTGATGTGTGGTGTTCCATTAGCTCATCATGCCCGAGGACTCAAGCCAACCTTTTTTTGGTGTGGTTGTCCAATTACGCCCGCTCGGCCCAGCCCAGATGGATGGATGGATCTTCAACAGAGAATTTACTAGATTTGTCTTCCCCACAAGAATGGTAGGCTGGGTTAGCCGGAACCATAATTGTCAACCCAGAACTGCCTGACAGCGATTACATCTCTGATTCATTCCACCTTGGCACTTTACTTCCATAGTTTCTCCCCGTTCATGCCATACATAATCAAGTCGTCCAAATCAATCCACGGCCCCAACAAATCTGTCTGGCTGCCTCTCCTCCTCCTCCTCCTCCTCCTCCCTGCACAACCATGCCAGATCCTCGGGTCCAAGGGCTTTCCTTCTTCCCCACCTTTCCAGACCCCTCCCTCAACTGCCCTGTCTCACCTAACGAGTCAAATCTTCAGAGTCTCCAAAAGTCTCTCCAATCCCTATCCCCTCATTCGCCTACTCCTCCCTCCCCCGCTCCACTTAGTACTCCCTCATCATCACTCCCCACTTTATTTTGTTACCCTGGAGCCGAGCCGTCCCTCATCCCTGACCAATGACCTCAGTGCGCAGGCCACGAGTCCCACCCCTGCTATTCCTGTTCTGGGGTCGGCCTTTGAATCTATTGCTCAACGGGAGGGAGAGGCAGAGGCAGGCTTGATGAAGTGCCAGAGGTCATTGAGTAACCACTGTGCTGGTACAATGGTTGGTCGGCTGAGTTACGGGTTTGGTTGTAGATGGGAGCTGCTTTAATTGTCGGTGATATCCACCACAGTAATACTGTAGCATGGAAGTTTTGATGGGTTTGGAATCTTTGATGGACCCCGTGTGATGGACAGGTAAATTTATAACCCCGACCGATCCCAAGAACCTTCCGAAAATACTCGGAAAGTCAAGAAAATCGCATCCGATTAGACTTTTCCTGCCCAGGTATTTCCCACGTGTCTTCCCTTCCAGTTATTTACACTTTACATTACAGTTCACGCAGCAGATACTGCATGCCACGCGAACCACGAACTCTCTTACGCCCTTCCTCCTGCATCCTTCTTCCTCTCTTCCTCACTCTCTTACTCCACTACCTCAATAATTATCCCCCGAGATTCAACCCATAAAAACACCCCATTTGTTGACCTCCCTCTGGATTCCTAATCACAGCGACAAATATCCCGCTCTCTTCTCTTTTCTTCTTCTCCTTTTAATTGCGGTGAGTGAAAATGGCAGGGTAACAAAACAAAGTCCCTACCTTGGTAGATTCCGCGAACATTTCCCCATATCTCCCTCACCGTTCAACCCCAGATCCTCCACACAAGCGGGAAAAGCTACGACCCGATGGCGTACTGTACGTGTGCCGTGTCTCTGCCTACTCTACCCCGCAGTCACGAAAAAAAGAAAGAAGCAATTCCATGCCGCCGCTTGAGTGAGGGGTTTTGCGGGCACGGATGGTTGGGGTTGAGGATGAGGCTTGAAGAGGCGTTTTTGTGTCGGACCGATTTTTTGGAGGGAGATGATTCGGGGAGGGAAATGAAATGTCACGTGTTGGGTAGATGATTTCTTTCTCGCTTGTTAGTTGTTGATTACTTTGGTTATCTTGCTTCGTTTTGCTTCTTTTCATTTGGATGTTCTGCCTTTTTTGGTTGTTTTTGTTGATTTTGATTTCTTTGGGATCTTGCTCTTCGGTTAGAGCAGAGTGTACCTACCTTAGCAAAGGGTCATGCTGCATTTGTAACTTGGATTCCACCCTTCTCACTAAGAATCTTCTCCTGTCAACCTCCTTCCTTTTATGATAGTGCTGGTACTACAAATCACTCAATCACTTAATCAATCATCCACCAGGCCCCAAACTCCCTTTTTACTCCATCCATACCTGACCAACATTGCCGCTACATTCGAGAGCTCTACGGAGCCCCCTCAGTTTATCCTTACACAGCAACCTCTTCGTTTCGTATTTTGCACCTTTTCCGAATCTCATTTCTCAAATGCGACTCTCGTACTCAAGCCTCATACTTGGTCTTCATCAATGCATTCTGTGATCCCAGTTCGATCATCAGGCTCAAAAACGTTCGCAAGGTGTCAGTAATGAAGAATACTCGAATGTATACCCTCCTCCCCTTCCTCAATTTTGAGACCTGCCTGGCTCTGTCAGCCTACCAAGCCCAAGCGCTCGTCAGAGTCTGCACAGTGTCGAGGTCCAGATGACGAGGTCCCATCATCTCTACCACACCCCTGTCGAGCTCGACATTTTCCACGATACCATCTCACTTCGTTTCCGTGATTTTCGCCTCTATTCCCTTCGCCACTCCTCTTGCTCTTCCTGTTCTCATTATCCTCATCCACTCTCCCGCTTATAGTCATCTACATATCCATATCCCAAAATACACTCCCCGTGTGACGCTCACTAATTCCCTTCTCGGCGCTACACAATTCATTTTGCTATCTCAGTCACCTCCTCCTCCAGCCAAGTCATCTCCTTCTCTACTGCCACATCCACAATAATTTCAATCACCTCCTACACGCGCTATCTAGCAACTTTTCCACATCCGCTTCTAGTACCTATTCATCTCCTCCATCTCCCACTTCTTCTCCCTCCACCTCCCTGCACCCACCTGCACCTCCATCCATCCCATCCAATCTCCAGCTCCCCACCCCTTCCGCTCCCTCTACGAGCAAAGCATAGAAGAAGCACATCCACTGAAAACTCAACCTTATCTCGCAGCACAGTCAACACTCTCTTCTCTCCCTCCCACGCAAAAGTTGCTTAAAGGTTTCTCAGAATCTCCTACTTCCTTTCCATCTTTTCCATTCCTCCCATCCCCAGTATCCCAATACGTATATTCCCTGATACGATACGACCAGGACGAAGATGCCGTGCAAGGAGTGAACTTGTTAGTTCTGTCCATGTCCAAATCCAAGCCCGCAGATCTGCCAGAGAAGTTCTCCGCAAGATGGACTTAGAGCTTAAGTCTTGCCTTTCAGCAATTGTGGCCAGGATTGGGATGGCGAGAGAGGGTGGGAGAGAGAGGAGAATAACAGGGTGATGAAGATAGTGAGGGCGTCAGGCGTAAGATGAGCAGATGAGCAGATCAGGAGTGAGAGAGTGAAGCCGAGGAGGAGCAATGTGAGAGCAAAAACGGAGTGTGGGGGCGAAGAGGTAAAGAGAAGGTGCTGGTGCTTGAAAGAGGGGGGTTGGTCTTTGCTTATTCACATTACTACTCATGACTACTGATAAGTAGACAAGGCATTTTGAAGGGAGGTGTGGATTAGTCAGTGTGGTGAATTGAGAGGAGATGAGATTGGAATGAGATCGGATGGGATGAAATGGGATGAGATAGGATAGAAAGAGATCGGATGAGAGGACACAGAAACAGGAACGCTTTGTAAACGAGTGGCATGAAAAAAAGATGGGAGCGACAAGTCCAACTACCAACAAGACGATGGTGATGATGGGAACTCAGACGCATTAAGGTGCTGAGATCGGGTAGACAGATATCCCACAGTTCCTTCTTACATGCCACTCTCTCGACTAAGATATTCGTCCTGACTGTTGATACTTCCCTTGCACTTCAAACAAAACTCAACAAGAAACCGTAATCCAGATCTCACAACAAACACACACACACAAATACAAACAGGGATATGAACAAATACATATAACTCAATTCATTGACCCTCCTCTCCAAATAAACTTTATACAATAGAACAGAACAGAAGACTACGTTCGGGACTCTTGCGTCCCTGGGCTTAGCTAAAAGTAGCTTTGATAGCTCCACCGCGTTGATTCCAAGCCAGATCCAATCCTACCAAAGTTCATTTCCATCCATCCATCATCCCAGCCGAGATAAAACCATTTCAGGACCAGACCAGACCAGAACGCCGTGCGCTCCCTATCATATCATATCTTACCATACCGCGAGAAAACCAGTTCCAATCCAATTCCAACCCAATCCAATTCCAATCCAATTCGAACCAATTCGAACCATATACGCAAATATAATCCCTTCCCGTCCCAAATTCCAATACCACTACCATCCCAACCACCAATTTTCTCCCCCCCCTCCTCCCCCCTCAGTCTCCCCACAAAAAAGCTAAACCGTCCCCCCACTCAAAAAGAAATCCAACTCACTCGGCCCCCGCATACTATTCTCATTCTCCGCCAACTGCTCCAGCAGGCTCAAGAACGGATCCTTCTCATCCGTCCCCGCAGTCCCATTACTATGCTCGCCTACACTCCTCGCCCCGGGCGTCATTCCCTCCTGCTGCATGGCTCCTCCTACTCCCACAGCAGCAGGGTTGTTCATCCCGCCGCCGCCGCCGCCGCCGCCGGTGAGGGCAGAGTTGGTGTTGTAGTTGAATCCCATGTTGGGCATGCCGAACATGGGGTCGTAGTCGCTTTGGTTGGTGTGTTGTTGGTGCGGGAGGGCTTGTTGGTGCTGGTGTTGGACTTGGTGTTGGTGTTGGTGTTGGTGTTGGTTTTGGTGTTGTGAGGAGCCGAGGGTGGCGAATGAGTAGGGTGGGGAGAAGGGCGTTTGGGAGAGGGTGGGGATGCCGTTGTTGTTGCCGTTGCTATTGCTGGATGTGCCGTTGGTGTTTGGATTTTGAAACGGGGTCATGGGTGGTTGGGGTTGTTGGTCCATCATATGATGTTGCTGCTGCTGCTGCTGCTGCAACATCCCGAGATTCTGGTCGCTCAATGCGCCGTTCGGTGACATGAGGGTGTTTTCTGGGTGTCCTCCGGCGGAAGATGCGGTGTTGGGATGGGATGTGGAGTTTCGGTGGGCGAGTTTTAGATCGATGTGCTTCTTGCGGGAGGCGGATGATTGTTTGCGTTTGCTGGCGATGTGGCTTGGGTCGATGGCTCCATTGCCGTTGTGGTTCATGGTGGAGTTTTTGAAGTCGAGAGAGGCGTTGCTGCCTCGGGGTGCGTACAGATCGTGGCCTGTATACGTTTCCTGGGACAGTGATTCAGGTAGGATGTCGGAGAAGGAGATATGTGCACCGTCAAAGAATTGGCCGAGGTCTGAATACCGATCGAAGAAATCCTCAAGGTGGAAGACTGGACTGTAGCGCATCGGGTTGCTGGCTAGGGATTTGACAAGTTCTGAGTGACATCCGTAAATGGTTTGGAGAGTGTCTCGCTGGTGCTGGACGGAAGACCAGGCGTAGCGGAGTTCTGAGAGTTGTTGCATTTCTCGGGAGAGGAACTCCGCCGAGGCAGAGAATACTTCGCCTTCTCGCGACCCGTTGTAGTGCGTTCCGTGGACATGAACAGTGCCTGCGGTACAAATGCAGTAGCCTACAAATGCGGGCCACTCAATTGTAGCTGATTGTTTGCCTGAAACAGAATTAGCTAGATTCTCGACGGGAAAAAAAGAAAGGATGCGTACCGAGTTCCACTAACTCAGCAATGGCATTGGCGTGGAGGAAACACAGATTCGTAGCTTCTATCTGCCACGACTGATGTTGTCCCGTTCCTGCCAACTCAGCTAGATCAATCGGTAGGAAAGGTCTGTATATTAGGCAGTGGATGAGATGATAGATGAGTTTGCTCAGCACTAGAGTCGTGCTATCCGGCTGACCGAATAGAGTGTCGATAGAGGTAAAGACGTCTTGTGTCCCAGACGCCCAGATATCCAGATCCTGACGGATCTTGGAAAGATTCGATAATGAGTGCCAAGGAAAGTGGCTATCACCTTTCACTCCCCCAGCTGCGAGATATCTATTTGTGATGCCGAGGATGCGGACGATGTCAATAAGCATCCCACTGCTTCCTTGGCTCTTCTTCCCTGATCCGGAGTGGTATTGTAGATTGGACCCGTTCTGGAAGAACTCTCCTTCTACAGGGAGAGATGTAGGTCCTGGCGTCCAAGATGGGAGACGAAGTAGAATACATTTGTCTGCGATTAATGAAGGGCGTTTGGATCCGCAGGCCATGAATCGGTCCATCAGGTAGCAAGTCCAGAACAACCTTCGGCGCATTTCCTTCTCAACTGGTGTCACCCTAGTCTTGAGGTCAAATTCTCGATGTAATTCGAGTGCCATAGCCATTCCGATTCCACTCGCTGTATCTTGTCAGTAGTTTCCCACACATGTTAGCAGCAGACATACATAGCATCATATGTGCCTTCTTGCCCTTCCCAGCAGCCGTAAATGCAACCGCTAGCAATAACAAAGCCTGTAAGCAGTCTACCGACGGAGCATCGATATCCAGCTCCGTCCTCGCGCGTATCGCGTAATCCTCACTGAGTCGTACCGCAGCATGGTACCCGTTCGGATGCGCCGTATATCTGCATGACAATAAGCTTCCAATATAACACGCATGTTCGGTTGGCTGTCCTACCTTGCACTAACAGCATATATTGCAAAGACGAGATATGATGGGATCTGATTCAATTGCATGCGCTGCCGCGCTGTTGTTTCGTCGAGTATATAATAAGCCTTGCCATGGCATCGCGAGAAGTATGTGTCGAGGAGAACATCCGGTTGGACCGCTGGAGGCGAAGGTTCACTAACAACTGTAAATACGTATTTTTGGTATCCAGGATTGAAAAGCATACCTTATGGGAGTAGGAGAGTATACAGCCGATTCGTTGGGTATGTTTGCCGTCTCGAGTTGTGGCCGTTTGGGTTTGGTATCGCTATTGGGACTCTCCTTGTCGCCGGCCGAACCCTCATTGCTCTCCGAGCTCGACTTCTTCTCATCCTTCAACCGCCTCTCCAATCCATCCACGCGCTTCAACAACGCCTCCAGTACATCAGTCTTCGGTCCTCGTTTCTTCGGCACGGCATCTAAGACACGCCAGACTCGTCAGTACAAAGAAGCAAAAAAGTGTATCCCCAGAATTTGGGGGGATTGCGGGCCACCCCACCATAAACACACGGGCACTGGAAGACCTGGCAAGCCTCGCAAGTCGGCCGCAGCCGATTGCACTTGATCTGGAAAAATTATCAGCACTGCGGAAGATCAGCTTGAGAAGGGTTCCGACCTTGCGCTTCCGACAGCTCTTGCAATTCATTGATTCTCGTGGCTCGTTGCTCATGCGACGTGCTGGGAGTCGTTCAATGCCCACCTGCGGCCGGACTGACATGATGAAGAAGCAAGCGCAGCGGCGCGAACGAGACGAAGCGATCGAACTGAAATCCAATGGGCTCGCGAGCAAGCTAAACCGAGGAAGAGGGTGTGTGAGGAGTAAGCTGTTCCGTTACATCATAAAGGCTGACCAAGGCGCATGGCGCTCTCAGCACGCCGTGAGTGGTCTCGTCCAGGCAAAGGCGAGGAATTGTGGAAAGTGTAATAAAGTCTGGGGGGCCTGCGTAGAAAAGGCGGGATGGAAGTCTGATGGAAATGGAAGCAGTGGCAGTAGTCGCAGTGGCACAGCTTATGGGGGAGAAAGGTTTGCCGTTGGAGCTGTGCGGTCCAGTGCAGTGCCAAATGGGAGCTGCAGTTGACTCGGGGCAGGGTGGACTCTTTTGGTGGGTTTCGGTGGGTTTGGTAGACTTGGAATGCTGGAGATGGGCGATGAGGGCGCCAATCGTACGCTTTGCCCGCACTGGGAGAACGGCTATGCTCGGGCTGGATTGGTCTGCCCCAGCTTTTGCAGGCCTTGTTGTGACTTTGTGAAGGGGCAATTGATCCACTCCTGATCAACTGACAGCTGTGTGTGGGAGCTGGGATCCAGGGACCGGCCTGGCCTGGGGAGAGAAAAAAAAAAGAAGGGGAGATAGATTGAGAGGAGGTTCAAAAATGCCGAGGTTGCCTGTGGCGTTCGTATGAGTCCGTCAAGTGTCAGGTAGGTGAGGGAATTGTAAAGCTTGAAGCGATGAATGAGGCGTCGAGATGTACCTAAGTAAGTACCGAAGTACCTTGGGATGTTTGGGGTCCGCTGTCGATGTTGATATTGCGGCTGGGGAGAGACCTGGACTTCTGGACGAGGGGATGAGACGAGACGACAGATGCAATGCAAGCAAGCAAGACCTGAGTGAACAAGTCGCTGGAAAGGCAAAATAAGATTCGTTCCCGAAAGGCAGAACAGCTTGATCTTGTATCTTCCCAGGAAAGGAGACCTGGAGTAGTACCCGTGGTAGTAGTAGTGGTCTACAAGGTCTAGGTTTAGTACAGGACAGGACAGTAGTCGTACACCTCCCTGGCTCATGCCATGCTCCGCTCCGTTTTACGCTGATTCCAGATGAGATTGCGGGGTGGAAGTGCCAGGGGAGGGATTTGCAGCTTATGACACGGTACAGTGGATGCTAGCCTTGGATGAAGGTTTGGCTCGCTTGGGGAAGTTTGACTTTGGAGCTTTTTTGGGGGCCGTCTGGTCTTGTTTTGCTAAAGCTCCATCCTTGGGTATCCAGATGGCGGTGACAGATAAGATGACAATGGATGATATGGGGCCGAGAGCAACACGGTACGGTACGAAGAAGCAGGGAACGCAGATCAAAGCGCCGGCTGTCAATGAGATGATCTGCCTTGTCGGTTTGGCATTCGATGTTTTCTTTGGTACCGAGGCGGGATGTTTGATGAGAGGAGAGAAAGGGGAATAATGAGGAGGCAAATGAGTTGAAAAGAAATGAAAGCAATGAAAACTAAATAAAGGGGACAACCGGCAGATCAAAGTCTGATCAGATGAGTCTTCCTTGGATGGACGCACCAGACCTCGAATCATTGTCAATATATCCTCTGTAAGCTTCCTGCTCTACTCCCGAGTTAATCGCTCTACCCAAGTCATGCTTACACTTTCTTGACAGTGATGCTCCCGTCATCCTTTCCTTCTTCCTGTAAAACGCCCAAACCCTGCAATCTGTACCTTGCGGACGAGATGCCAATTTCAGCTGCGAGTCCCCGTCCCCGCTCCATGGTTGCAGCAAGTCTGGTCTAGGGTCAGCATTTCGATTTTCGTGCTCCCAATGCGGTGCAGTACGGTAGGGGTCATTGGGTTTTCGTTTATGGAGACGAAGGAACAGAAGCGCTGGTTCGAATCACTAAACCACTGGGTGCATGCCAGCGGTAAGGGCGTGGTTGTAGGGATCTTGGAGTGGTAGACACTGAAAAGAAGCTGCAGCTCTCTGCAGCTCCCTAGAAAATACAGGGATTACCAGCAAGCTCTAGAAGCCTTCTCGTCCCTACGATCCGACACCGAAGAACAACCTTCTGTGACAGGCCAGCCACGGAGAGACATCCATACAATTTTGGCTTTCTCCCCTGTACGTACCTTTCGAGAACCAGGCACAGGTGTACAAAATTTAATCTATTTCTTTGCAAGTCACAAGAGGAGCCGCTGTGGCTGCAGCATCATGTCTGCTCGCTCTATGCATACTGCCCTCAGCTATTTCTTCACTGCCTTACTTACTCGTCAGCAGCAATTAGGTTCTTCTTCAAGGCATACACATACATACTATTTTTGTTGAAAAGTAGACATCTCTCGGCCTAGCAGGTCCACGTTGCCGTCTGGTGTTGAGGGTTGCGATGTGCCTGAATTCGAGCATCAAGCCTTCATGGGAGGCGTCCAACTGTGTAGAAAAAGTAAGATTTATGATTGGGGCGCATGCATCTCACATTTCAGCCCTGCAATGTCCAGTCAGTCTGGCTCGGTATCACTCCGGATCTCGCGATTGCGGAAGGTCCCATCGCGCGGAGTTGAAGATCACCGTTTTGTCACTCTTCTCAAACTTTTGATCTCGAGATCAGAATTCAAGATAATAATCAAGGTTGAAGATCATCGTACCGGCAAAGTTACGTGTTGTCCGCGGCTAAAGTCGTGCTTCAAACCCACTGCAGCTATCACTCAATGGGATTATGCTCCGGATACCTGGTTAGGTGCGTTGTACGATGAAAAGACCCTGAAATTTCAATCAAAACGCCATGTGTTTTTCCAAACCAAGTTTTCCGCCGCTGGTAGTGCAGATCTAAGCGAGGAGAGGAGAGCTTGTCGGGTTCGGGACCTTTATGTTGTGTTCACAGTTGTGTTTGAAGATCAAAGGTTGGAAGAGCCTCATCTACTTCCAAAGAACGCCTCCTCGTCATTCCGCCTTTTCTCATCGCCCCATTCTATCTTTCAGAGACAACAAATGTGTCAAAACGGTCGTACAACGCATTGCACAAACACTTTCCCGAATCCTTATTTCAATCAAAATGTTCCACAAAGCCAATCATCGCCATTCTTTCAATCCCGAACCCAGAGCCGGAGAACAACTCCCTCCTGTCGCTCGCCTTCATCGGACACCACATTCGGATCTCGGAAAGCGAGCCCTCTGACTCGACAACCTCTCGAATCAATTCGCTCCCCTCTCACCATCCCATCCTATCCATCATCGCATCGCTTCCCCAGCTTGAAGCGGCTACGCTTGACATGGGAGTTTAAATGCTGCCTGCCCCACCTCTCTCAAGAAATTACCACCATGCAGTTTACCTGGCGAGCTGGTCGATGAAACCGCCTCCCCCAACACAACCCCCGCCACAATTCACCCCGCAATATCACATCAATCCATCTTATTATTATCCTTTTCTCTCATGTCCCAGCGAGAAACTGACATGGACGGCCCAAAAAAAAAGAGTCCGCAAGCACTTCCGCTTTTGGAATCTTGCAGATGTGGTGGAACAAGCTCCCTCGCTACCTGCCGACCTATGGGCCATGATGGCTCAACATATTTATACACGATTGATCTGTGGCTGACTTGGTCTGGAGACCGCCGGTACTTGTGAGATGTGATGGGTTCACCACGGGATGTACAGCAGTAGGTATTTTCGGAGGCTGGATGTCCGTCCGTGCCAGCAGCTCAACAACTTCTGCTCCTCCTCGTCTGTCAAATACGGAATAGACGGATCTAGGCTCAGGTTAGGTAGCTGTAGGTTGCTGAACTCACCAGCGCCGAAGCTTCAGAGTCATTCATTCAGGACCCGTCCTCCGCCTCGCTCTCAAGAGTGAAGAGAGACAGACTGCCACCAGAAGATCTGCAGAAGGAACGGTTCCAAGGCGGGCAGGGGCCATCGAGAACAGACGAGAGGTGAGATGCACGGAAGTTTTCATCGGAGGAGCGCAGTTCGTTTTCGGCGTATCGATAATCCGAAAAATGTCACATTTCAGGTATGGGTTCTGGAACAAATTGAGGAGACCACCCACGTTCCGGAGGCTCGAAGCGGTAGAATGTCCGAAGCGAATGAGGGGAAGATGGGGTGTGCTGAATAGGGAGATAGCCCGAACCTAATTTGCCTGACTCGAGAAACTGATACTAGAGAACTTTCTTTTCCTCCCAACTTTGGAGACAGAGGAAAACAGAAGATGGGGGAATCGGGGTATGGAGAAATTTGGGGAGGGGCTGGGTATATCTCACGGCCCTTTTTTCCCCGGATTCCGAGGCTGGTGGAAGAATGCCAATTCTCTTGGGGGGATCGACTGGCGCGCTATGCAGGCATGGAGAGAGAGAAGGTTTATGCTCTCCACACTTTAGAAGGTGACAGCGTCGCAGTGCTTAGGTTTGGCATGTGCAGAAATATGGGGTAACAAGGGACAGGAGACAGGTAGGGAAACTAGGTTGGGCAGCAAGGTAAATCAGTCAGTCCTCTCGAAGCTAGAAGTGTAGGAGTGCAAGAAAGAAGGGCCGAGATCAATGGATCCTCGCTTCACTTCTAGGTAACTGACTTTACTCGTGACCTCGAACTCCATATCAAAATACCTCCTTCCAATCGTGGAAATCTATGGTGAGTCCCATCACAAAGAATGGCACTGTAGCTTTCTCAGAATCTTCACCCACTCTGTTATCAATGCACTGCCGTATCGGCACTCCACTCATCGCCCACTGAAAATACCGATATGTACCTATGTACCTTCCCAAAACATACCTCAGGGTCCGATGCCATGCTTTCCTCGCGTGGCCAAGTGAAGCCCCATCACGCACATCATTCCACCCTGCAGATCCTCACCGATTGGCCATACCAGATCTCCTGTCCTCCCTCTCTTTTTTTCTTTTTCTGCTTCTTGATATCCATTTTCCTTGAAAAATCAAGCTTAAATCCGTCGTTGAACCTTCTTTCTCTTCCCTTGACCCGACGATCGGGACATCTCTTTTCTCTCCCTTCCGATTGAGTTCCGATATCAAGGTCAGATAAGAATACGACAGTGCTGGGATACGACGGACAGGACCGCATGATCACTTCTCCCTTGCTATCTATTCCTTTCGTCGTATCCGTTCTTAGGATGGATGGCCTTACGGATCGATCCTGGTTCGAGACTGGTCTCTTACACCGCAACGCGACGACACATGGCACATGGCACATGGCATTTCCAGGCTACCTTGCCCTCTCACACACTTCAGACGTGTGTGCCAGTAAGCTAGTAAGCCAACATGCCTTGCCTCACCTACACCCCACACCTCCACACTCCACGGACCATACACACTTACGGACACCGTACAATAATGTGGGTTGGGTTGGTTGTTCGGAGTATAGACTCCTCGTTCCCATCACCTTTTGCCGTCGGCATTGACGCGAAAAAGTCCCGGCCAGGACATGACAGACATGACAGAATCGTATGTAAGGATCCGTGTTGCGAGCTTACAAGGGACGGGCCGAGGTGTATCATGAGGAGAGTTTTCCGTTCAATAGCTTATGCTTTGTGCTTTTCCGGGGCGTGATCTGGCTAGCCTAAGGGTCTTTTCCGCGGGTGTAGTTGGGGTGTGTTCCTCTTTTGAGAGTTTCGTCCTGTGTTACTATCTGTAGTTGAGTTTTGATCATTGTCAACTTTACTTACTTCTTTCGAACTCTTTACTTTCATTTAAAGAATTATTAGTGTATCTCATGCCTATCACCACATTTCAGTACCAGAAACCAGCATGGGTCGTCCTCAGATTTGACAAGTAGCTTGGCCTAGTTGTTCTTCTTACGAAGGTACGTTTTTAGATAGCTGTCCGCCTTTCTCGTATCTCCTTCATCAAGTCTTGCTATACACGAATGCTTCAGAACGAACGTCATGTCCTCGAAGCTCCAAGAGCCTTGCTGATTACTCGAGCTTGTATTCATGTCAGTGTTCCGAACAAGTTGACCTTCATCATGCTCCTCTTTTCGGGCTACCAAGGTCAAGTTTTGAGTACGAGACAGCAGCGAAGGATTGTTTTTGCTAATCTTGCCTGCAAGTGCGATAGAAATCCTCAACACAAAAAAGTTCTGTTTCCAGACTTTTATAAACTTTATTTGTTTAGTTTAATAGCATGTTCGGGTCACCTGATTCAACGCGTCTGCTGTCGCTTGGCTGATTGTTGTCAACGTCTCCTTCTCGTTTCTCATGTTTTGATAGATTTAGAGGCTCGAGAGACAAGTTAAGCTATATTCGCATTCCTAGATATGAATAAGAATTAAAGCATTTTTACTTCAAATGGTACGTATCCATCTCACTCTTGGGTGGCATTACTGGCTTGGAATTTATTTTCTGGCATCATGTCATCAGAGTGGGCTGACATGCATCTCTTATATCTAACATTCTTGGTTTCATCCTTAAATAGATTGACTTCCGTCTAGTTAATTTGGTAGTGAATGGTGTGCCCATGCGTACTTGTACGAGTTTCCCATCCCTGTTTCGCTTTCAGTCGTTCTCGTCTCTAATTCACCCCTTTCATTCTCATCAATCACTTTGATTTTCTCTGATTCTTCTTATATAAACGCCGGCTTCTCTGATTTCAGCTTCACTGGGTCTAGAAGAAGCATCCTAGTGCCAATACTTGGGCGTCTTGGCAGCTCTCGCTGGTCAGAGCAGTTCCAGCGAACAATACGTTATGCAAACTCTCCAGGGACAAAATCGTCGTTGTACCGCTGGTGTAAGTACACTCCGTGCAGTGTTCATCACAATCTCACAGTCTCGTTCATGACTGTCAATAGTGTTTCGACTGTCATTGCGGTTTCGCTGCCTTAGTCGTAGCTGTCATCATTCTTTCGATTGTCAGAACTTCAAGATTGCTACCACCCAAGGAACTCAGAATCCATGAGTCATGACAAATAGCAACGACAATATCTGAACTCACAGTGGGATCCTGTTTCTTTCGCTTTGGGACAAGCACTCCCTTTCATGCTGCTGTGGTGGTTCCCTTTTGAGGTGAAAGGCAAAAAATGTTTCCAGATTTTACCGTCCTTAACTCTGTTCTCCAAGCATAGACAGAGATCATATTCGTACCTTTATATAGCTATTGGCTTAGGGCTGAAACAACCTGCTTTTTAATATCAAGGCTTCTGCTGCTGAATGTTTACACGTCGCCTCTCGCTTATCCTGCACTTCCGAAGGACCCCACCAACTACTAAATGGCTTTTAAACATTGTGGTGCACGTCTTTTGATATATCCAGTACGTCTTTTCCTAAGGAATCGTAGCACAGATGAGATCACACAGCCACAATTGACAACTCTATTATAATCTTTTCACGCAGCTCAGTCGTCAAAATCCCCATTAACTGCGCCGATTATCCTCTCAAATCCTCTCCCTAATCTCATCCATATTCAGATCTTTTGGCAAATGATCATCGCCCAAATTTTCGCTATCAATCATGCCTTGTCTAATGCCAAGAACCTTCTTGACGGCCTCCCTTTCCGCCATCCTCTCATGCCAGGCCTTCACATTAGGATACGCATCAAACGGACTTTCCCCCTCTTCACACTTCAAAGATATCGGTAAGATGACATTCCACATGAAGAACGATAAATCTGCATACGTGCATTTGTCGCCTAAGAGCCAAGATTTGCCTTCTAGAGCCCCGTTTAGAATGCGAAGTACACGATGAGCTTGCTCAGTGTAGCGCGAGATGGCGGAGGGGAGGACCTCGCTGTGGAGATAGTTGAACCTATGTCGTATTAGTATCCAAAGCAATACAAGTGCGAGGAATCAATTTCAAAAAATATACCAGGAAAGCTGTCCAAAGAATGGACCCTGTCCACTCATCTGGAACATGAGCCAGTGATACAGCAAAGCTTTCTCCTTCACCGAGTCAAAAGTGAGTTTCTTCTCCTTATCGTACTGCTCAATAAGATACAGAACAATGGCTCCTGACTCCCATTGTAGGACATCTTCGTTGGGATCGTGCATAACTGGGTGGAAAGATCAGAAACTGAGTGCTTTTCGAGAGAGGGGATGGAAATAGCCGGAAATTACCCGGAACTTTGCCGCAAGGATTGATCTTCTTGAATTCTTCACCGGTAAGCTCTAGAAATGAGAGGAGCTTCAACTCGTAGGGAATTTGGAGTTCTTCTAGTATTATCACAGGCTGTTGTGAGTCTGTCAGTACTTTTCTCTTCAAGTTGGTCGCTGTCCTTGGCGCGTGCATGGCGTCAGGAAGGCTTTATGGAAGGCTCGCAACATACCTTCCATGGATTTGGACCCGTTGCTATATTGATATCAGCTTTCTTTCATGACAATTTGATTGAACATGGAATAGAAACCCTTACAAGAGACGTAGATCTTGATAGGTTGGGACATCGTAACCTCAAGGATGCGATGATAAATTTGTTTTTCTAGAGGTGAGGTTGTGGAGAAGTAGTTTCACAAAGGTTTTCTTTAGAATGCAATGCTGAGGGAGTTATTCTAGACTGATGGATTCAATTATTTATGTATTTCCTGGTCGCTGGAGTAGCACTATTTTTGACGTAAGATCCCCGCTGACGATGATGAAGCGATCCGTCTTTGCATCCGCCCCCGGTATCGTGTGGTAAGTCAAAAAAAAAAATTGGATCTAGTGCATATGCCAAGGCCTATAGGCGATCCATAAGAAAGTTGTATTATTCCTAAATAATCTCCATTTGGTATTACGAGATGCTCCTTCGATATTAATCTAATAGCACATTGTAAAGCTTATTTGTTTCTTGATCTCTTATTCTCCAAGTAATGATTTAGAGCCTTGCTCCGAATATCTCGATCTGATAAGCTTGTTGGTTGGTAATGTTACACCGCAGCTTTCCCCTCATCTCATCATTTCAGGCAGCCATCGAGACATTCACAATCGACGTTACTCATCAGAGACTGGTTTTTCGTTAGTTTTCACCGTCGAAGAAGGACATAGGAAAAATAAAACATCATGCTCTGCCGGTTCTGCTTGAACTTTGATCTCGACGCACTTTCCTCACCAGAAGGCTACAAACACCACGCGAGTTGCTCTGATTTGTATCAATCATCTCAAAATGGATGTGCCTCATGCACGCTGATATGGGATTCGCAATGGGAGGCTGTTGGTGGACAACTGTCTGAAATAAAACTTGACTCAGGCCCTCAAGATACACAAATCATAGTGCGATCAGTCCACCAGAATGCAGGGGACTATGCTCGACTTCGGTACGGACAGGAAGCAAGGTTCCAGAATGTGACCGGAGAGAGGTTTCCGGATATCCCCTACTTATGGAGTTTTTTGTCCGTTGTCGCGCAACCTGGTTCGTACAGACTAGTTTTTTTGTGGATATTGATAGCGCATGTCTTTCAAGACCAGTTTAATCGGTGTATCTAGGAGACCGCAGTGCCGAGTACCTGTCCAGGAGGCCATTTGTAGAAGGTGATGATAAGAACGATGTATGGTATTCTTTTGCCACTCGTTGGATTTCTGACTGTTTGAAAAACCATGAAGCCTGTTCACCCAAATCATTTTTAAGTCTCAGACCTCCAACCTGAGTGATAGATATCGGGCTGCCAAATAGTCGTCAGGACCCATTTCTTCATATCTCAGGCGATGAAGTACAGGAATGGGTGACTGTGAGTCACTGCTGGGGCCAGAAGTCACCTCTCCAGACTACCAAACAGACATTTCTTGCTCATCAGAAGGCTCTGCCACTCAGTAATCTTCCCAACCTCTTCCGTGACGCTGTCACGATCACCCGGCAACTTGGATATCGCTACCTCTGGATCGATTCTCTTTGTATCATACAGGATAGCGAAGAAGATAGAGCACAAGAGATCACGCAGATGGGGGAAATATACAAGAACTCCGTTCTGACGATTGCTGCGGATAATTGCAGAGATAGTAACGACAGCATACTTGGGCCGGTTTCAACAGCTCGGGTACGAAACTATACAGAGCAGGGATGCAACAGCAGTAAATATGGATTCCAAAGCAAGATGTATACTTATCATGGTCAAGAATTTGGGAATTCCCTCCAAGCGGAGGGCCACGCAGACATATCAAAAGGCATGTTGTCGTCAAGAGCTTGGGCTCTGCAAGAACAGATTCTTTCCCCTAGAACTCTACAGTGGGCTCCACTACAGTTAGTATGGAGCTGTCGCCACACCACGTTGTCGGAAGAACGCCCCTCGGATGTACGTTGTCTTGATGAAGCTCGAGGATTGAACTACCCAGAATCCCCGCCAAATCAGTACCACTCGACCAAGATGATCTGTCTGTCTCAGAAACAACTCGAACTTGCAACGCCACAGACGATGTTCACAACCCCAGGCCTTCGTGATATAAACGATCCCCTGCAGATCTGGTACCTCATAGTTCAACAGTTCTTGCGGCGCAACATCACATACGAGATTGATTCTTTGCCCGCAATTTCGGGATTGGCGAGAGAAGTGAGGCGACATACGGGCTATGATTATCTTGTTGGATTATGGTCACAAGACTTCTTCAATGGACTTTTATGGTCGATCGACAGCTTTACGAGGTGTCCTAAGGTTTATGTTGGGCCATCTTGGAGTTGGGTATCACGCAGGGCAAAGTATGGCTCGGCGAAAGCAGCGGGCCTCGGACCCAACAGATTCGTACACATTTTTGACAAAATCGACATCAGACTTGACCCAGTTGCAGAAGTCATGGGAACCGATATCGTCTATACAACTGATGATATCTTTGGACCAGTCAAGTCGGCGACTTTACGTCTCAAAGCTCCTTGCTTATCGATCGTGTCATTTGAGAAAGTCGAAGTCAAGCTTCCTTACCACCGAGATACCTCTCAGAGGCGCTTTTACGGTGATGATCCATCGGCAGCTCTAGTTGACGACGGATCTATCTTGTGTTGGTTGGATAAGCCACTCTTTGAGGAAAATCAAATGCAGTCATTGGACGCGGAAGGTTTGCGTAATTCTGGTGCGGTGGTGGCAAGGGTTGCGACGCTGTGTGGTAGTCGTGGCACAAATGTTGGGAAAGCTTTCATAAAACCTTTGAAAGGAGTACTGCTCAATCAGAACTGGTCGTTGATTCTAGTGCCAGCTTTACCAAATGAGGAAAAGGGTGAAGAGAGTCCGAAATGGAGAAGAGTTGGAATTGCCAGAGTGGCCGATGACTTGCTTAATAGGGAAGACTGGGAGACAAGGGAGTTGAGCATAATCTAGACTGATTATTGGCAAGACCATCGCGAGCCTGTTCACTCTCAACCAACTTCCCATCAATAGAGTGTCATAAAGTATTCGGAAAAGTATATGATCGTCGCCGTGTTGAACGGCCTAGGTATGGGAAATATCGAAGCTGATCCACTTCAAACGATAGAGTAAATCAGATATCTCGCACTCACTACTCGTACTCCCCCCACTCCCAAAATCTCCATGCGGTTTACAGATTCAATCAAGTCTCTCAAACACCTACTTTCCAAGATCCCAGCTTCGTCGACACTACTTATCGACATGAACCCGGGCACTCGATGTTTGAACGAACTCTAGTTACAAATAAAAGAGGAGTTCACATCATTCCACCGTGGCTCGAGCTGGGGGTAATTCCCGGCAGATGGGACGATGAGTGCGCTACATTGAACAATGTCAGTATAAATCAAGAGAGACCAAAGTTCTCTGGTCTTACTTTCCACGACATCCCCCGTCACTAGCAGAGCATTACATTAGCTTGGGTACAGAAGTGAAGATGGGGTATGACTGCTACATACACCCAGAAAGTGCAGGAACGCTGAGTTCGGAGGGAAGTGATTTTATCGTTCAGTTGAGCTGGGACGTTATCTGCATTATGAGAAGCATATCATCAGTAAAGAGAAGCAACTGTCGACGAATGTAAAAGAAAAAGACAGAAAGACAGGGCATTCGAGGATAACTCACAGCAGACACCGGCAACGGAATCATATCATTAGTACAGCTTCACTCCCGCACCACTACCACAAGTTAATGGATGACTCACTACTGCCACTGTACCCGCTTTCTCCGCCAAAGTTGATGTCAACGCAAAGGGAGATCCCATAGGTGACTGCAGCAGCATTGATTAAAGCTAAATCGGAAGGCAATAGTAACCAAACTGTCCCATACATCTCCAGTCCCACTGCTCAGAAAACTAGCAGCACTTACTTCAGAACTCCCCACGGGTGATGCTGTAGGTAAGGTTAAAATTAGGGCTGACTACTCTAAAGCGCGAGATCCTCCCCAATTGGTTCGCTCATGGCAACCACCGAATTCCATCCTCTCCCAGTCTCGCTGAATTGTTTTGGTGTTGGAAAAGTCCGAATACAATAAAACTGAAATGACACAAGGTATTTGAGCACATTTTTATGGAGAAGGATATGTTCCAATTCAAATGGGGGCTCCATAATCTTGAGCCAATGCTGAGATTCGCTCATCGGTTTTCACTCTACTTAGCTACATCAACAACCAAGAGAATCAACCGATATCTTCAAAAATCAGAGATGTTAACTCAACCTTCCAAAGAGCTCCATTGTCTTGAAAAGTTAGCGCTGACTACTCCCGTCAGCATGGATACACCGAGTTTTCTACTCGCCGAGTTTCGCTATTCTGTTTTTGTATTTAAAAAGGTCCAATGTACGTAGAACAGTAACACTGAAACAAAACAATATCTGAGAGCACATTTTAACAGAGGGGAATATGTTCCAGTTCAGATGCCGGCTCCAGAACATTCAATCTCAGCAGAGATCGCTCATCGATTTGCACTCCACTTCACCGCATCAACGATCAAAAGATTTAACGGATTCTTTAAAAGTCAGAGATGTTAACTCAATCTTCCAAAGACCTTCATTGTGTTGAACACATAAAGTTACATCCGGACAATCCTTACAGCTACATAATCCCCCAACCAAAACCCAACGCGACACACACTGTAGCAAAATACCCCAAACCTCCAACCTGCCAATCCATCACCGCCCCCGAACTCGGCGTCGACGTCTCCATACTCGCCGACCCAGTCGTTGTCCCCATAGCCGCCCCCGTAGCAGTCGGTTTCGTCGCAGACACCGACACCGACGCAACCAGAGCCGTTGCAGAAGGCGCATAAGACATTGATGTAAACGAGCACGCTGACATTATCTCCACCATATCTGTATTAAATCATATCATCAGCTTGGCCCTTTAGCTCAAACCCCGAGCTTCAATCTTCAAACTTGAAACCGAGGACAGAAAGAAGAAAGCAAAAAGGAAGCAAATAAACATACCATCAGTCGTCGCCCCATTCTGACCAATACAACTCGCACACAGCGCCGATATCGAAGCCACGTCGAAGGATTTATTGGTGCATATACAAGTCGATTCTATCGCGTCGTCGGACTCGGTCTTGTCGGTGTCATTGTCGACGTCGCAGGTGCTGGTCAGGGAAATAATGGGAGCGCAGATCGTGGTGCATGCTGCGGGGACGTTTTTCGCGTCGAGTTCTTCGGCGAGGATGGGGTTGAGGAGGAGGATGGTTGTGCTGATGATTGAGAGGGTGGTTGTTGAGGGGCGCATTTTTGATGGCGTGGCGTGGTGAAGAGGATTGTTGGATTTGATAGGAGGTGAGGTGCGAGAAGTTGAAGATGGAGTGTAGACAATGATAATTTCAATCGACGGGGATCAGGTGCAGCCTATATGGAAACAGGGCTTCTATTACAAAACCCACGTACGGCCCAAAATAATTCTCAATGAACAGAAGTATCACAAACCTAGAGTTGAGTTTCGTCTCTCTTGGCAAAGTCGCAGATCCATCTGTAACACCGTTATAGCCTTATCTTAATCCATATTCTTTCAAGGCTGGGCTATACATATCTCTTGACATGACTAGCCCCAACTCTATTTACTCGCTTCCCTTTTCGGTAAAGCAAGTTTCGGGCCTTGGCGAGTGCCGGCGGCCCGGGAGAACTGCCAGCGTCTACCCCGGAGTAAGTCAATCTCACGATATTTCTCACTTTTAACAATCATCTCGTTACCATATCTCTTGTTAGTCAATAGCCAAGTCAATACCATCGCAATATCCTCCCTCTCCCTCTCAATCCATCAAAGCTCCACACTGATTCCAGATTTGTACGCTCCAAGACAAGCCAAGAGTCTTGACACAAAGCCAAGCTTTTCCCCTTCTTGACTTATCACCGACCCCTCATCCTCTTCCCAGCTCGATATCATGCCCCAGAAAGCTTATCTCATACAAGAGGATTCTGCTCCGTGAAGGCATTAGACAAAGATTTATCTATAAATAACACATCATACTGTAGGAGTAGGAAAGAAGACCAAAGCAAGACCATCTTAGACTATCCCACCCAGCGGGAAGTTTTCGCCTCTCCATCTCCATATTCCCAAGACATGAAACTTCATCACAACAATCCACCCCAGACTCCGCAGAGAAAGAGCACGCGCGTCGACACACTTGCTTGAGACGACAACCGAAAACAACCTGAAAGCTTAACACTAAATATAGCGCAGTGACATCCCATCAACATCCTATTGCTCGGGAGGCGAGGTTGAAAAAGAACATGTTACACCCGCGCCCCGACACCTCACAGCACAACGCATCACAGCACATCACACAAACACATATGTAGTTAACTTACTAATTGACTTACTTGAGATGAAAACCGGAAAGAAATGTCTAAAAGTGCGCAGTGACATCCCCCCACCACTTCATTGCTCAGATTGGGTATAAGAAGCAGTAGGAGAAGAAACCTATTCCATTCACAAACATAAACATAAACACAATCATGAACTTTGACCACCAGGGGTTGAGCTTTGAGATTTGACAATTTTTCCAGATTTTCATAACCGACACCACAATGTAGCGCCAAAAAAAACTCTTGGAAAGATATCACGTCACTCCGCACTCAAATACAGGCCGAGTTAATGTCACGTAGCGGCGCACTCAACAGAGAGATCAAAGAGAAAATAATACTATACTGTATAATATATGACTAAGATTTCGAAATCTCCCCCAAAAAAGATTCAGGGCATTAAGAGTGAAGAAGAAGGAGGAGAAGGAGAAGTAGAAAGGCATGTGGAGGTAGTTACAGTTCTGCCCAATCAAGTTCTACTTCGGCGCGCAAGTGAGCGAGTAACAGACAGAGCGAGCGAGCGACATTCTTTCCATTGTCCATCGCCATGCCGCCACTTTCCGAACCCGGCTTCGCTTTCACTTCACTTGATTTCTCCCAGACTCTCACAGGCTACGCGAAAGTAAGTATTTCCCAATTTTGAGTGAGTGAGTCAAGCCCAGCCGGGCCGGCCGCGGATGAAATGGGAGTTTTTTTTTTTTTTTTTTGGTCGTTTATTCCACCTGACCAGCACAATACCTCAGTACCAATAGAGGGGAGCGCGGGGCCGAGTACACTATCATACCTACAGTTGTTGCGCAGTCGACAGCTAAGTCACCGTCTAGGGACTGTTAACTTTTTTCTAGGTGACTGTTGGCAATTAATTTTGAATTGACTGTTTTAGGACAGTGTACCCAGGGCAGCACTTTCCTCAGTAAGGTACCTAGGTAATCTCCACCCACACTCTAATAGTCTGTTCCCTTTCTGTCTCCGCTTAGCCGCTGACAATGCCCGCAGCCTCACAGGGGAACCGATTATTATTTCTCTCATTTCCGCATCCATGACCACAACCACATCCATAACTATAACCGTGCCACCATCGGTCTTCCAAGAACCCACATCATCACAAGTTCCAATTCACAATAATACTAGATTCACAGGAATTAGTATCTATCTATCTATCTATCTATCTATCTATCTATCTATCTATCTATCTATCTATCTATCTATCTATCTATCTATCTATCTAGCCACCATAAATCCCTACCTCAGAGCACTCCACTCCTTCTTCCCCTGAGCTGCGTCGTCTCCATCCATGCATGCATCCATGCATCTCAAAAGTCAAAGAAAAAGAAAATTCTAAATGAAATCAAATGAAATCAAATGAAATCAAATGAAATCAAATGAAATCAAATGAAATCAAATGAAAAGAAAGAAATAAAAAGGTAAAGGTCTGAATAGCTAGCTGCTACCTCAGAGACTGCTGGATCTAGGTACTTACTTGGATTGAGGAGTGGAGAGATGGATGGATAGATGAATTGATAGAGATGTAATCGATGGCATACTCCGTAAGATGCAATTGAGTGTTTACTAGTTGAGTCATTTGCGTTCTTGTATTGCATTGTATTGCATTGCATTGCATACACGTATCCATATCCTTATCCATATCCATATATCTCTGCTACTTGCTACCTAGTACTTACTACTTACTACTTACCACCTGCTATCCTATCGCATCACATCACATCCCATCGCATCGCATCCCATCCCATCGCATCGCATTAGATTGCTCACCTCCCTGCGCTACTTCCCCACCTAATCAACATGCTCCGTAGCCAAGGCCAAGGTACACATATCCCGCCCCTAAACCAGTCCACATCTAAAAGAGTAAAAGCAGAGACAAATCTACCTCCTCACCATCCATGAATGAGCAGGCGGCAACCCAAAAAAAGACAACCAACCTCAACGCCAGCAAGGGTAGATACAAACGCCACACGTGGATAAGATAGGTTCCATCGCCAAGTCAAGCACCACCAAGCCAAGTATATGTTGATGGCAAGACATGGCACAGCGAGGCATCCCAATCCGAATCTCAACCCCCCATACTCATCTCCTTCCAACAATCCTCGCCGAATACCACCAAGCCAGCCAAGTTAGTTAGTCCACCCACCTCACCAACTTCAATACAACCCCCTCCCACTCGCCAACCTAACAAAACTATACGGCACATTCTGCCCAACCAACAACCTCAGCGTCTCGACCGTCGTAAACGCACTCGTATCCGCAACCCCATACGCCGTCCAGCCACTCTGCTCCGCCACAGCCAGCGGATCACTCTTCCTCGGCCCATTCGCCAGATCCACAAAAACCTTGCCCTTGCCACCATCCCTCCCCGGCGACGAACTCCCACTCCCAGTCCCGCCCCCATTGCCATAACCATTCTGGTAACTCTTCCCATTACTGAAATGTCTGAGCAGCGGCTGAACAAGATGGCTCTTCTCAGGTGGAAGCGCGGAGATGATAGCAAAGGGGTGCTCGACGCGCGAGACCGACTCGATGGATGTAAATGGTTCGATACCAGCCGCGAGGGGTCCGTGGGCTTTAAACCCAACGGTGTAGATCTTGCCGATATTGAGGCTGCGGAGCGCGAAGATGATGCTCGCGGCATCCTCGCCGTTACTGCTAAGGATGATGGCCGCGCGGTCTCTATACGCGGAGGGAGCAAAGTCGCGGGTGAGCGTCGCGCGGATACCTTTCCACGTTGCGTTGTCGCCGACGAAGCTGGATGACGCGGCGCCGTCGCCTCGCACGACGATGGTGTCGACGGCGCCGATGGTGCGCGCGGCGTCGGTGAGGTGCGGGATGTAGGGCTGGGAGGCTTGGAGAGGCGGGTTGATGTATGCGCCGCCGAAGTTGGGCTGGAGACAGAAGGCTTCGACGGAGCCTCTGACGCCTCGGTCGACGGATTGGAAGTTGTGGGGGAGGCCGAGCTCGTTGAAGCATTTCTCGAAGAAGGTCGCTTGGGGTGTTGAGCGGAAGGAGCCGATGGCGTAGATGTTCTTCTTGGGGAGTTGGCCCATTGTGCTAAGTGCTCCGTTGATTTCTGAAGCGCTCATTTGACCTGGGGCTGCTACAATGGGGAGTAGAGGATGGGTGATGGGGCTGAAGACTGTGTTGAGTGCTCGTGAGAGTTGGCCGAGTTGACCCATGTTGACGGCCGATAGTGGTGGTCCATCTGGATTATTTGCTTTGATCTGTGAGCGGAAGTATTCCAGCTCATAATTTTCAGACATTGAGTTGATGATTGTGATCATCTTGACAATATCTCCGTACTTCCTTGACTCCTCGAAAATCGACTGAGCTTGAGGTGAGGGCCATTTGAAAGTCCCGGAAAAATCGTGAAAGGCCGAAATGATACGACTGTTGCCTCTCTGCTCGTATAATTTCCGTCTGATGTCCTCTGGTAACCAGACTTCCACATCAATGTATTCACAACCCCACTGGATGGCTCGGTAAAGGTACTCATAGTACAGTTCCGGGTTATCCATCGGAAATCGTCCATTTTCACGTGTACAACGTGTGGTAAAAATAATGGGAAGTTCAGTCCGTTGCCTCAGAAGCATGACCTGCTCCCCTACATAACTCATACTTGGAACAGAGCTGTAAGTTCCATCCGGTAAAGGTTCCTTCAGGAGATCAACTCGTATCTCCACAGCATCAGATCCAACAGAAAGAATATCCAGATTCGAAAGAGCCGTCCGGACATCGGGAAACGTAGTTGAAATGAAATATGTTCTCGGTTTCGTGATGAGCGCTTCATGATGACTGATCTGACCGAGTGTAAATGCAATGAAGCGTGAAAGATCTCTCCGGAAAAATGGTGTTTCTGTATACAAGAATTCGTAGTCCGAGGCAGCTGAGAGATCGACGTCTGGCGGCATTCCCAAGTTCACACAATGCGCGTTGATGGCCACCATGAGCGTCTTGTTCCTACTGCCAATATCGGCCTTTGCATTGCTCGTCGCAACTCCTATGACGGTCCCATGGTCGTCCTCTCCGACATCTGAAAAGCTTGGGGCCAGCCGAAACGGTTTCCCAAGTACATCGGCAAAGACAGCGACGATCTTCTCCTGGCCTTGCCCGTAGATGATGACCACAATGCGATTATCTCCTGTGCTCGCCTTGGCCACATTGATGACCCCATTCGTGCTCTTTGGCCTCGCCGGCGTCGGCATGGACTGGAGTTGCTTGGTCGCCATGACTGCCAGTATACACCCCTACTCTTTCTGGAGAAATATCTCGAGTCTCTGAAAGTTCCGCCTCTGTTGTAGGAGAGGGAGCTAGTATTCGAGAACGATGTCGCAAGAGAGGAAAGAAAGTCCAGCGGCCTCCTCACATGTCCAGACTGCCAGTCGGTGTGTCGGATAGTTTGCGTGGGTGGTTACTTGGGCGGGGGAGGGTCGCGGCGCAAAAGGTAATGGGCGTTTCGCTCCCTCGATACAGGATGGGCAGTTGAAGGTCTGCCGCTTCACACTTATAAGTGGCCAGTTATCGCAAGCTAGGTTTAACAATTGGCTCCCTGGTCGATTGTGTCTGATAGTGATATCTGCTACTGTACATGGCACCCGTGATCCTGCGTCGTAGGCCAGTCGCAGACATGCGTGGTGGGTAGTGGGGGAGGATTCTAGATTGAGAGGCTCACTGAACGAGAGGGGGATGTTTCCGTTGCGAGTCGAGTCGAGGCTGGATGTGGAATGCCAGACAGCAGCAGGTACATTGGAATTCCGCCGGCGGTGATTTGTCTCGTCTGTGACCCTGGGGAGGATAGGGCAGGGCTCAAAGGAGTTCGAAGTGAGGTGAGGTATGTAGGTTGAGGTGCGTGAGGAAAAGAAAGTCTGAGGTGCACTGCAGAGGCAGTAAGTGTGGAGCTTTCAGGACAGGACCTGGGCCTGGGGTTGCATTCTCATTTTCCCAGCCAACCAATCTTGAGCAGTGCGGCGGCGGGACGAGCGACGGCGGGAAGTGAGAGGAGGAGGAGGAGAGCGAGAGCGACAGGCAGGGCAGGGTGCCAAACAGCGTATGTGGAAAAATACATCCAGCGTAGGAGGAGGCTCGGGGCAGATTGTTCCAGCGACAAAACGGCAATTCCTGGAGGTTCGGCCCAGGCGTAGCGCTGAATAGGGTCTGGCTCGTCCTGCAGCGTGGGGCTTGGCTAGGCGGGATGAGCTTGGGCGGCCATGGAGCAAGGGCAACCAAGGGCATCCAAGGGCCGTGGTGTCGGAAAGTCAGAAGATGAGGGATGTGGGGAGAGCGGCGTCCGCTGGAGGGGAGGGGGCAAGAACTTCCACCAATGAGCTGCTGAATTTCCCCCTTCAACAGCTTCACGTCTCGCCTATTACGAGACGTCCCAGCAGCCAAGCATCGTGCAATGCCATTGATTTGGTCCAGCGGGCTCGGCACTACCGGCCTACCAGATTTGGGACTGCTGGATACAATATATCAGCCCTTTTTTATTGCCCGCCCTGGTATCTTCCAGTGCAGATCCTCCTAAATTCACCACCACATTTCCTCCATACCTTACGTGACACCCAGCGAGCGGACTATTTATCCTGTCCCGGCTATTGTGCAGAAATTGTGATTTCTCGTCTGGATACTGGTCTAGATGCTACATTGCCTCGCCATCAATTCTCCATTGAACATTGGCGCTGCGCGGTGAAATTCCATTGACGCTGGGATTTTTCCATCTGTTGCTGGGCAGTGGCGGCCAAGAAGTCTTTCAGCTGATGGACGACTTTTGATTGAATCCTGACGCAAACGATATTTGTTTGGGAGATAAGAAAGGATGAACATTCATCCTTCGAACGATGCACTTCTGCGAGATAAGGATGTTTGTAAACAAACCAAGCCTATTGGAAAGTGAAGCTGTCGGATAATCTGAGGCATTACTCGGAACTGGTAAAATGTTTCATCCGCTTGAAGATCATGGTTTCGTTTCAAGTGTTTATTTATTATTGGGGAAGGTTACGTTGCTCGCCCACTCTGTGAAGATTTTATGAACCCCTCTGAAACAGTGATTTCATCCGTCTCTATCGAGCAGATGTTCGGTTGCGGTTGGGAAGGAACACCCTGTGCAGCCTGTTGTCGGCTATTGACGGAGAAATGTCATGAGACGCTCTTACCTCTTACCTCCCATCAGGGCCATCACTCATCATACCCCCGTCTTTCTTCCCGTGTAAAAGTCTCTCAATCGAGTGAAAATTCTCGTGGGCGCTGGCTATTATTTGTCTAGCTGAGAGAAGTTACTCTCAATACACCAGTTTCTTGAATAGTGGATATTAAATCTCTAACCGGGGCTTCGAATATATCCTCAATACCACGACAGTACTTTCCACTGCCTGGAGAACAAAATGTGACGCATTTCCGTATCGCTGCAGCTGCACACAGCATCTTCCACTGTGAGCCATCCTGTCCAGTGCACTCGTTGCACTTCAACAGTCGATTCGCCGACGCTGAAGAACGATGCCGCCTAATCGGATTCGTGCTGTGCCGCTCCAACTTATCTGATTTGCACTTGCCCCGTCTCTTCATAACCAGACCTTCGCAATTGGCTGTTCCACTGGCAATAATCTTTCCTCTCACAGCTTTATCTCACAGCTTCTGAGATCCAATGGCGGCATTCAATAAGCCAACATCCACAAGCTTCAAAGACCAAACATATGAGTCGAGATGTTTCACTTCCACATCTGCTAATTCAACATCAACGGCTTCCCCGGATTTCGCACTTTTCATTAACCCTTTCAAGCCCAAACCATCCCGAACCAGCTTCCAACACGTCATTGACAGCTCCCAAGAAAATCCACAAAAAAAGTTAACCTCCGGCTAATCATTGGCTCAATCAAGTATTGTCAACCAGCCACAACCGAGGGATCGACGAAGCTTTTCCCAAGATGCGGCAATTCAGAGCTCAAGATTCTGGGCATACGAACTAAACAATCTGTCAAGTCTGTTTTGACTTCATCCCAAACGGGGAGTTTGACGTGAAAAGCTATCTTCACATCGTGTGATGGTGCAAAACTTTCGACTGCGTTTCTTCCGGCCGATTTTGAGCTCTGGGGTCTCCATGTGCACCAGGTGCAAATCATCGTCATCGCGCCACCAGTTCCTGCAGCCATTTTCGTCCTCCACGAGTCGACGCCTCCAAATACCACGAAATCCCCATCGACAGTTTCCGGTCAAACTGCAAATCTGACCAATTCGATAATTTTCTCGAGAAGATAAACTTTATGCGCGGACCCAGAAAGTCACCGAGAGAGCCCCCGGCAGTGAGTTCCGCTTCCCTGGTCGGACCGACACGAAAAGCACCGTATGTATCAAAATTCAAAGTTTCATTCGTCAATATCAAAAGAATTGGAGAACTCACGTGTAGGTGGAACCATTGAGGCTCTCGCGGTGGACCTTTCCGGATCGTCGGTTCCTGCAAGAGATGCCGCGCCCTTGACTCGCTTGCTTGTTTTCTGCGTGCAGAGATATTCACAGCGACGTCATCGCATCGAACTTCCATCCTCACAACGCGGCGTTGTACAAGTGACACAACCCACATCAGTCCACTTCCTCCCCCTCCCCTCTCATCTGTCAGCGTTTGGGGATTCCGCGTTCTCCAGCTGGGGCTTGGCGTGCCTCGCAGACACAGACCGGTGACGATGTGCTTGCTGAAAAGGGCTGGTGTGCAGACCAAGGCAAACGGGAGACAAGCGTCACCATTCAGGCCCGGTGATAGAGCAACAAGGGGGCGTGAAGCGCCCACTCCGTCACTGGTACAAGCTCCTTTCACGATCATTAAGCAACTTGGCAGCCCTGTGCCGCAGACCACAGCGAGTAAGGGAGAGGCAATTGACCCTACCGATCTCATCTTTCACGATCCCCACCCAATCTGCCAGTGCGGAAAGGTCCCATACATATATATCTAGCCTTCCCTTCCTTTGTATACTTCTACTTCTCTCTTCATGAACTTCTACTTTGAGCCTCAAACTCAACCATCACCGCAACAATGAAGTTCTTTTCCAAGAAGCAGGATGTGGAACACAGTAATAGTAGTACTGCTGTCCCATCTGCAGCCAACTCGATAGACAACCCAGGAGCACGACAAGCCGTCCTGGGCGAGAAGGATTTCCACAATGGCAATGGAAGCAGTGCCAACACGAAAGTGCCCGCAATCACGATTCGAACTGTTATTATGGGAATCTTGGTAGCAATGGGAGGTTTTATCTTCGGTTACGATACCGGACAAATCTCCGGATTCCTCGAAATGAAAGTCTTTCTTGAGCGATTTGGTGAGAGGACAGAGGTTTCAGAAAAATATCCACATGGATTCTACTTCACCAACGTTCGATCTGGTTTGATCGTAGCTCTGGTAAGTGACAATAGACGCTCAAATGACAACGCTCGCTAACTTTTCTAGCTATCTATCGGTACTCTCTTCGGTTGTCTAATTGCTGGGCCATTCGCCAACAAATATGGACGCAAATGGTGCATTCCCGTTTGGTGTCTGATCTTCTGTATCGGTGTCGTCGTTCAAATGGCAGTCGGTCAAGGAATGTGGGTTGGTATTGTGATGGGCAGATGGGTAGCAGGTCTTGGAGTCGGAGGACTCTCCGTCCTCGTCCCTCTCTACATGTCCGAAACCTCACCCGTCCCCGTCCGAGGAGCCGTAGTATCGTATGTTGCCCCCTCCCGGCCTTCTCAACCACATCTAACACAAACCAGCTGCTACCAACTCTTCATCACCATAGGTATCTTCGTTGCAGACTGCATCAACTTCGGCACCGAAGGCATGCTCAACACCGGCTCGTACCGCATCCCCATGGGAATCGGCTTCATCTGGGCCATCATCCTCGGCGTCGGAATCATCTTCCTCCCTGAATCCCCCCGCCACGACTGGAACCACGGCCGCTCCTCCAGAGCCACAACCACCATGTCCAAGTTCTACGGACTCTCAGAGACTCACCCTCTCATCCGAAACGAGACCGCCGAGATCGAAAAAGTCATGCAGGCCACCCAAGGCGACCACCCCTGGTACGAGGCCCTTACCGGACCACGCATGTTCTACCGCATCGCCCTCGCCATGAGTCTTCAGATGCTTCAACAGTTGACAGGAGCCAATTATTTTTTCTACTACGGCACAACCGTGTTCTCCGGCGTCGGTTTGGACAACTCCTACGTCACAGCCATGATCCTCGGCGGCGTCAACGTCGGCGCAACCTTTGCTGGCGTCTACCTCGCCCGCAACGGCCGCCGCCGCGAATCCCTCTACATCGGCGCCCTCTGGCAATGCATGTGTTTCCTGATCTTCGCCTCCGTAGGCCAATTCATCTTCAAAGGCGCCGTGCCGGAATCCTCCACGGCAAAAACAGCCGGCACAGTCATGATCGTTTTCGCTTGCCTGTTCATCGTCTCTTTTGCTATGACCTGGGGTCCACTCGTGTGGGCTTGCATCGCAGAAATGTTTCCTTACCGGTATAGAGCCGTCGGCATGGCTCTCGCTACTAGCGCGAACTGGATCTGGAATTTCATGCTCGCGTTCTTCACGCCCTTCATCACAGGCGAGATCGAATTCGCCTACGGCTACGTCTTTGCGGGGTGTAACCTCGCGGCTTTCTTCCTGGTGTATTTCTTCCTGATTGAATCTTCCGGTAAGACGCTCGAGGAGGTCGATGCTATGTATCTCTTGCATGTCCGACCCCTTGGGAGTGGGAAATTTGAGTTCGATGAGGAGACTAGGGAGAATATTGGGCAGGGGGGACTTGGGACGGATAATATGAGGTTGGAGGGGAAGGGGAGGAATATTAGGAAGGAGAGGGAGGCGGGGGTTGGGGGGGTGGTGCAGGATGAGGGGTTGGGGGTGGGAGAGAGGGATGGGAGGGGGGAGGTGAGGGATGGGAGGGGGGAGGTGAGGGATGAGACGGGGAGGAATGCGCCGCCTATGAGTGGTGGTGTGAGGGCGTAGAAAGTGGAGAGAAGTTGGTTTTTTTTTGTGTATGATTTTTGGAAGTGTTGCATTGTTTGCGGGGCGGGATTGGAGTTTGGGAAGCGAGTTTTTATCTTGGAGGTGGGTGGTGACCCGAGTGGATCTGTATACATATTTCCTGTACAGTATCTAGTTGGACAAATATGTCTAAACAAACAAAAGAAACCAAAACAATTTTTCCGAACGACTTCCTTATCTCATCCCTTCCATATCATCATCCTCCTCTATTTCCCTTCTTTTCATTTCCATTCTTAAATCCATTGTTACGAAAAACAAGAACAAGAACAAATAAATCGCCCTTTCTTACTTGCTTGCTGAGTAGAGGAAGAGGAAGTGGAAATCCACGCCTAGACAAAGTCAAACTCAAACCTTAAACCCTCAGCGGTAAGTAAGTAAGCCTTTCCTTTCCTTTCCTTTCCTTTTATTTTATTTTATTTTCTCTAGTCTAGTCCTAGTCCTGAAAGTCGTTCTTCTCTTACTTCACTTCTTCTTTGCTTTTCAGAATACAGAACAGAGCAGAACGTACGTAAGGATTTGACTCTGGATCTGGATCTGGATCTGGTTTGGTTTGTTAGAGCTTTACATACATACTTCGAAGTAAAATTCATTGCGGCTTGAGGGGAGGTGGGGAGATAAGGCGATGAGAGGAGAGGAGAGGAGAGGAGGTGCGCGGAGAAGATATATCGTATATCTTATCTTATCTTATCTTGTATGAGAGACAATATCAATATCAATATCAAAGCCGAAGCCGAAACCGAAGCTGAAGCTGAATAGACCAATATTCTGCCCGATATGGCTGCGTAAAGTTATCATATGATACATTAAGAAGAGCGACTTGAGCTTCTGTTTAGATCTTTTGTAGCTTATTTAGTTGATTTGATTTGATGTGATATGTAATTGCTGGATTCTATCCCCTTAACTACTATTCGGAACACACGTTTTTACAGCCCTGAGATTAGTGCACGTGCCCTGTAGTTTACCAGCTGCTAGCATTTTAGCGCTTCGCTTCAGCGGCTATGCCCTGTAAAAGTGTGTTTCTGACAGTTAAAGGGATAGCTAAGGTATCTTCCATTTACTATGTCACGCTAAGGTACCTTCCCTACGTCACGGGCACAGGTACTTCTTTCCAGTCGAAATGAGAATCCAGCTACATAAGACTAACTCGCCTTGCCCACAAATGTTCAGTTTTTCTGCTTGAGCATCATTCCAAGCAAACATCCTTCTGAGTTAATCGCACTGGTAAAAGACATCCAGTACCAGCAACAAGTACAAGTTCGCATACAGCAAAGTCGCCAACAGCAAGAGACAACCAATATTGGTTACGGATCACAATTTCAGACCAACGGCTATAACGACAACCCATCTAAGCTGACGCCCGCCATGAAGCAATGGGTTTTGAAGCTTCTCATCGTCGCAGGTGTTTTGGCGGCAGTTATAGTGCCGGTCGCTATATGCATCTGTATAGCGGGCTGGCCATCGGGCGACGAGCAGGTCGATGAAGAGAACCCACCGTGTCTAAATCAGTCTCGAGAAGCCAGGGCACCCCAGAGAAGAGGTTTAGGGATTGAGTACTTCCTCTTGTTGTCGCCGATGTCATATTTCACATGATCATAGAAGCATTCACTCTTATGTGGGGTAATAATCTCATGACTTGGAGCATTTCTCGCTTGGTTCCATCCTTCCACTCAGTCAGAAACTCTCCCCATGAGTCCTTCCAAGTTCCAAATCGGAATCGAAGTGTCCTTCCAAAGTAGTGATCGTCACGAACTTTCTTCCCTGTTCATTCTTACAATACCGTCCAACATTATTCACAGCTCTCCCAACCTCACACAAAGTTCCTGCCCGCTCATACCTGTTCCCATTCCAAGCATTATCCATTCTCCTTTCGGGCGCTAGCTTAACATGACTCACCAACTCCAACACCTCCACGGTCGACCTCCCACCAGCATTTGTCAATTTATTACCTGCACGAGTTCCATAGAAGCTGGATCCTGTGCCACCCGAAAGCTGCGAGCGGGAAGACATCAGCATCCCAGGAATTAACTTCTGGACAAGCGGTCTCAGACTCGGAGCAGCAGCACAGAACAGCGCGGTATTGATCTCGACCGATGTCCAGATGGTGATGTCGATGCCGTAGCTCTCGTACGGAAGGCTCTCGACTGCCGAGGCTTCGAGTTCATGCACGACGCGGACGGCGCGGGCGATTGCTGCGACGATGATGAGGAGACTGAGGGCTAGGACTTCCATGAGACTGATTTCCTGTCGCCGAGCTATTTGCAGCTTGGCTGAGAGGTGAGAGGTGTTAGTGAATTTATTCCTGCTTTGTGTTGTAGAATTGGGATGAGACTTACAAATTCTGGGTAGTACGAAAGCAAGCAGGGCGAAGTCGCCAAGGATGTTGAAGACTGCCTGAGAAATGACGATGGGAGGTTCGGCAAAACACTTCGCTGGTACTTGTGACCAGGCCCTTAGGACAATTATGTTAGCATCCCATACGGTAATGTCGCCAGCGATATGGCTTAGGACAAGATCAATTTACCGGCCGGAGGATTGCACCTCAGACAATGTGCGACCGTGATGGGAATCGTCGACAGCACTACGAAGCTTATCACACTGCAAATAAACAGTCTCCCTCCTTTGTCCTGGAATATCCGAATGTATGCGGCACATATAGCCAACTTGGTGGTCATCAATGTGAAGGTGTACAGCTCCTTGCACACAAAGCCTAACTTCAGTGCTTCTGAAGCCCGTGGGGAATTGGGAAGCTCGTTGCTAGGTCCGAAATGTACCAGCACGAGATTCAGGGCGCCTAGAGCGATACCGCCTGAGGTCTGGATCGTTGAGCATACATTAGTGAACTTAGTTCGTGCTGATGCTGTGAGGGTAGGAAATCTGCAAAGGTTGTTGCGTTGTGGTGGACCATTCATACCCATGATATGAGGAGGAGCGTGTCGTCGATGCCCCAGAATTTCAGCAGGATCCCACGAGAATAGAAACGGCAAAGGACACAGATCGAGGACAGCGCAAAGGGCAAGATGACACCAGCGAAGATACGGGGAAATTGAGTTCCTGGAATATATGACGCATCTGGATCAGGAGTCTGCTCGCACGTCAGTCGTCAATTGCGAAGACAAATGCAAAAAATTGTAAAGGAGTCTCGGGAAATATCATTGACTCACAAATGAAGATATCTTAGCAATCGGAATAAAGCAGAAAGCGGCGGGCCGATCTTTGTCGGAGGAATAACTGAAGCTGTTCTCGGGTATTTTCTCCGGAGAGTGTGGAAACTAATGAAGAATTTCAGGGCTGATATGACTGAGACCTGTATGATAGATTTTTATTCACATGTAATGATGTAATGTGAAGTTATTTCGCCCCTGCCCTGAGGGATCAGGACTCGTTGTGAGATTCCCAAATTTCCAAAGTTCGAGAGCAAAATGGCTCAAAATATGGCAAACGTAGGTCAGCACGAACAAGTCGTTTACCCTAGAAGAGAAACTGCATAACAGAACGGGTAGCGGGAGATTGCATCAAACTTCTGCAGATCGATCGCCGAACCTTAACAGATCGGCATCTGGGTTCGACTGGAACTGATCAGTGTAACTCGTGATTTGTGGGGTGCTTGGCTGAAGGCAATCTGGAGGCGTACACTGATACCCTGTAGGTTTTCAGCTTCTCAACCTAACACGAAAAAAGCGATGTTCAGGTGTTCAGCATGAAGAGGCGTACGCCACACATAGGTTCGTATAACGGCTGTGAGACAGAAGTTTAGGAACTGGTCTTTGTCTAGAATCTGGCTTAGACATTGCAGAGTTTACTGGCGAGGTAAACCACTTTCCCACATCCATCCCGCCCAATCTATTTGAAGGGACGAGTGTTCAATTGCCTCTCTTGCAAACAATCTGCAATTTCCCAATATACGCAGTCCAAACATCAATTCATTGACACAAACCATATCAGACTTGAGTTCTGTCCCTGTGCGTCCATCAACTCAAGACCTGCCAACCACAACAGGTGCATACAGAACCCACAAAAACTGTCCATCACAAAGACCCGTCTAACTCAACGACATAAGCTCTCCTACCCGTCTCATCGCTGCAATTAGCGCGTCTAACGTCAATAGCTTCGAAACACTTGCAGGTAGCCCTTCATCCGGGTGGTGGGCCGGCGCCAAGGATGTTTCGCTAATGTACGTTAACTAGGTACAGCAAGCGAAAATGCGGGGAAACAAACAAAACAACGGCGGAAGTATATTTACGTTGAAGTAAGGTTTACACGTTTTCACTCTCCACACCACCCTCCGCATCCACTTCTTCCGGTGCTAGTGGCAAGGATTCCGATTGGGACAGGTACGAACTATATCCGCGCTGATTGTAGATCATTGGAGATCATAATGAAGGGGAGGACCATAACCTCGCGAATCGAAACTGGTTCCGGCGTACGGTGGGTAAGCCATCTGTGTCACGACAGTACTGGACGACTCGGGAATATTCTTTTAAGATGCCAAATATTTGATGTAGTTGTGTTATTTTTACTCAGCGAATTCATCTACATGAGGAGGGAACAAAGACGTGAGGGAGGCTTGTGTCCGGCTCTGGGGATCCGGTGGAGGGCTGACACGAGGTGGCGGAGGGGCCGGGGGTGGCACGGCACGGCACGATGGTTCGCAGAAATATGAACGAAGAACTGCACGTAAATTTAGTAAGAATAATGGGTTTGAAGTTGATAGACAGCGAAGGGTGGGTGCTTGGACACATGAAATGGGTAGCCGAACTCTAAATGACGCGACGCCGGAGGTAGGTCAGCGAACCAAATATTGAGGATGAGAATTCTGTAAGGCGGTTCATCGCAATAGAAGAGCAGCACTGGATTTCCTTGAGTTTGACGCCCTGTTTCAATCGGTCGCTTCTTTGGGTGACTTGCATATCCTTTGGGCTACTGTCAGGATTACCCTTCGCTTACAGGCTGTCGCTTAACGAAGAAAAGACCATTGTGTTGGTAGCGTAGGCGCTCGGATCAGGGTGATCCTGACAGCAGTCCAACGAGTAGACAGTGTGTTTGACTGAGATTGATTGTTGATTATTGATTTAGTAGTATAGAGGCTAGGACATGAAATTTGAAGCAAAACAAAATTGAAGGGTCTCACTGGATACTAGTCAAATTGAAAAGGACACCATTGTGAAGTCGGATCTTCTTAAAGTTGAGTGCGGAGAGATTGAGTTGATGAAGGCAAGGTTCAAGATCTTGAACTCTTCTCTTTCAGCCAAAGGGGTCTTGGACCCTTGAATTTGATCGTCTAGCTCGGTCTCCTTAGAACCTCACCCTGGCGCTCATACCACAGACCATTTATCCTCCAGTCATTCCATGTATAAACCCGACGATATATCAAGATCCGTCACAACCACACTTTGCTATTTTAAAGATCAATACAATACTTAAGAAAGCAATCTATCGTCGTGTAATCTATTTCAAAACCTTTCAATCCATTGAAGTTTGTTACTTGATACAAGGCTTTTTTCTAGCAAGCAAAGAAACCCCGAACAATGTTGCGCGGGAGATTATTCTGTTTTTAACCCGCCGGCCTGCTGCCAGGATCAGCCTTTCGTACGTGACTACCTCCAGCAGCCCAGCCACCACACTCAGCACTTCCTTACCCAGCATTGCCTTGACCTGAGAGAATCCACTCCCTAGATGTTTAGCTCACCCTAAAACCGCCAATAAACAAGCGAATCATTATCCGTAGACATACGACCGTTCCGTATTGAGTCCTAACGTGGAAGGATAGGAAAAGTTTACATGAAGGAAGGAACTGTATCGGCAGCCTCTATCTGCTGGTATTAATTATCAGAAAACTAGATGTGAGATGGATAAGATAAGATAAAATGGGGCAGCAAAAACTACATACCCAAGGTACCTACCTCAAAATTAGGCAGGCGATATCTATCTCCTTAACTGCTATTCAGAATACACTTTCTACGGGGATCGGAGTTAGTGCACGTGCCTTGCTGTACAGGCAACCACCAGATTTTTAGCGCCTCGCTTCAGCGCTGTGCACTGTAAATGTGTGTTTCTGGCAGTTAAGGGGATAGGGCATAGCCGCTAAAGCGAGTCGCTAAAGTGCTAATAGATGTTTGTACTACACGGCACGTGCACTAACATTGACCCTGTAAAAATGTGTGTTCCGAATAGCAGTTAAAGGGATAGAGGGCTCCCCCCCGAGTTTATTCTGTAAGGCAATCAATCATTCTTTACCCTACCTCAAAGTCTTATCCCGTAGATCGTTCAATAGCAAGAACCCTTGTAAGGTAGCAAAAAGGGTTCCGAGCCAAGTTCGATAAGAAAACTGTAGGCGACGAGCGTCTCAGGCTCTACTCAGGCTCTACTCAGGCTGCTCACCCTTGGCTCAGGTTAAAGCAGCAGCTGCTCACGTTCGCAGACTAAAACGGAACCAGCAAAAAGGAAAATGAATCCTGAGTCTAAGAGTCGCCTCCTACTTACCACGATAGGTTAGCAATGGCAAACACTATCTACGTTATCTTGGGCAGTACTGCCACTTTGTTGACCGCACACACTGGTGAACGGCGATTTAGGTACCGACGGGCATACTCCGTAGCGAGACCCGGTGCGGGACCACGGGCCGAGTTGGTTCCCGTTCGTCTCACAGCATAACACAGGGGAACCGACTATTAGGCTGAAGTGTTATCTGAGAACTTCCAACAAAAGTCGCCAAGGTAAGCACTATTCGCATCTGGGAATAGGAAGCGTTCTTGTGAGAATCGGCACGACGACTCGACGTCGTTTGCTAAGAATTCTTAGCTCAATTACACTTTCTTAGTGTCGCACTTGCGTCAACAATGTTATTATCGAAGCGAACCCTCTCTATCTTTCTAGTGCCAGCACTCTTTTGCTTTTTTGCCAGGAATTATGCCGTGTCACATTTCTATCGCGATCCAACCTCTAAATTCTTCGATCCCAAAAGAGCATATGAACAGAACTACAGCCATGTACGTCGGGAGGAAGCAGACGCCTTTGTTTCTGCGTCTGCGACCAAGACTTTTATCCGAAACTCTAACAGCACGCCTCTACTTTGTATCGGCATTCCCTCTATCGCTCGACCCAGCGGCGATGTCTACCTTCGAGCTACAGTTGGGTCAATCCTGGAAGGTCTCACACCTCATGAGAGAGATACGATATATCTGATGCCATTCATCGGCCATACAAATGCAAGCGAGCATCCTGTGTTTACCGAGCCGTGGCTACGGAATGTTGCAGACAAGGTTCTGACGTATAATAATTCGAAGTTCGTTTCCAGCGAAGAATACATTCACATACAGGACCTGGAGAATGAGAGGAAGCGAACAGGCCTTCCCGACAGGGAGAAGCATATGTTTGATTACATTCGAGTACTGAGAGAATGCGAAGACGTTGGCGCGAGGTATATTGCGGTCTTTGAGGATGATGTTCTAGCATTAGATGGTTGGCTGCACAGGACGAGCAACGCGCTTGAAGAGGTCGAACGTCAGACCAAGATAAACGGGCAGAATGGATGTGAGTCGACCTGGAAATTTCTTTTATATTTTGCATTTATATTAACATTTCGTATAGTTTTTTATTTGAGACTCTTCTACACCGAAGCACAACTAGGCTGGAACAGCGAAGAATGGCCTGTATACTTGTACTGGGCATCTCCGTTTTTCCTTCTTGTAGTCCTTTTCCATCTTGTCATTCGTCACATCCTCCAAGGAACACCCCTCTTATCGCGTCATAGCAGAATAATTCTCTCTGCTAGTGTTTTAACTACGTCCTTGATGGCCGTTTTTTTCTTGGCCGCCGGGCGGGTCAGCGTGCTACCTTTAAAAGTCGGGGTCAACCCAATGGATAAGTATGGATGCTGTGCGCAGGCGATTGTCTATCCAAGAAACAAAGTCTCAATGTACGTGAAGATGCCCTTTGTTCAGGATCGCTAGTGCCAAGCTCCGAATAGGTAGTGACTGACTCTGGAAACACAGGTTAGCGAATTGGTATGGCGACCAAAAAATTGGATTTGTTGATACTCTTGCGGAGAAGCTTGGCGACGAGAACCCTAATGAAATGGGGGGAAGATGGGCATTGACACCGAGCGTTGTGCAACACTTGGGTGGGAGAAGCAGTATGTTCACCGTCCTCTTGTTTAAATGGGCGCCTTACTAAAATGACTACCTACAGGTAAAGGAGACGCGCAGTGGGACGGAGAAGTCGTTCACTTATATGGTAAAACCACAGGTGAAATGATCTGGAACTTTGCATTCGAGCTGAATGACCCGGATGCGTTGAGGCATGAACATGCTTCAGAAGCGCAGCACTAGGGGGCTCAGACCAAATGTCGTAGATACACTAGGTAACATAGGTAACAGCCAGATACCAAGTGTTTATCAAGCCGTTTCAGATTCCCTGACAAATCCCATGGTTAATGCACAACGTAGCTTGTACTTGTGATCCTATATCGAGCACCTTGAATTCTTCCTGGCGCACCTCGGTCATCTTGGATGTCTAGAATTGTTTGCAGACATTGTGATTGATGAGCACGTGCGAATGTGATTGATTTCCTAGCCACGCCCAATATTATGTGTGCCAGGAAGGCATAAACCCGAAAGCAAGTTTACTTTACCCGCTAAACCTTCGACTTGTATATTCTCGAATCTTACGGTTGGCTAGGGAGGGGGGCTGGCCCCTTCCCCCTTGAATCCCCTCCCACCCAATGTTTACTTCGGTAATTTCACGTGTGCCAAGTTTTGCCCTCTTTGAGATCTTGACAAAACGTCCGCCGCTTTGATTATTGGTTGCGTTTAGTAGCCTTCACCTCAGGACCCACCGACAAACCTCACCTCAGTCAAACCTCCCTGCTTTTGGGGTGGTATTAAGCGGGCAGTAGGGTGAGGTGGTGTCAACTTTCAAGCGACGGAATGGGGGAGGTGCGTCTACAAAACATACGGAATTCAACACACCTACCCGCAAGCAAGGCGGGTGCCTCAACATTTCAGAGAAGAAGAGGCAGTGAATGCTTGAAGATGATAAGGATAAGGGGTCCTGATTTTTTACAATACAAAAGCACTCTGTTTATCTGTTTCTTTATTAATTATTAATCACGGTTTCAAAAGTAATGGCCCTGAACTGCTGAAACCACACTTTTCCAGGGCACTACGCTGAAGCGAGCCGCTAATGTTACTATCTGGCTCGCCTGGACGACAATGCAGCATTCAAATCTCAGCGTTCTTCGCTTAATTACAGGGTCTCGCTACGGCAGTTGAGTGGGAAAGTGCTTGTGAAGCTCGCTCACTAGAAAAGACCTATTGTCGAAACACAGACACCGGTCTTTTAACTCTTTGCCTAACCCTGAGCTAACATACGCTAAAACCTATGCGAAACACTTTATTATCGCATTCCCTGTAATACAGGTTTTCCTTTACTGCGTAAATGAGCGCTAAGGGAATCTTGATCTAATAACAACCCCAAGTCAGTTCATGTTGCATATCTCTAGACAGAGAACATCAGATACAAGTAACGAAACAAGAGGAAGCATGCCACATACGACCATAGACTGAAGAGAATGGGGCATCCCGTCCGCTCTGCCAAACCCAAGCTTCTGATCGGTGAATTAGTAGTTGGGTGGGTGACCACCAGCGAATACCCACTGTTGTATGTTTTTGATTTTTGAACCTTTTGCCAAACAATACTCGAGTAGATGGCCGTATTGGTGAAGAACGCCATTCGGGGAAGAAGGTCTGGCAGTCAGATCGTGTCTTCTAGGCCAACATCTCCTCTTCTATCTCCATATCGTGGCCAGAATCATCCGAGTCTTGTTCAGAAGCGCTCTCCTCGCACGCCCGTGCCTTCCGTTCCTCTACGCTCTGTATCCAGTAGTGCAGGATCTCTAGACACTCCTTGGGATCATAGGTACCATTCTCTACGGCTGGGTTAATCGAATCCATGGTTTGCTGGAAGTGCTTGATAGCTTGGTCAAATAGCCCGTCATCTGCGTAGCCCATTCCAGTCTCCCAGCAGCTGTCCAAGGACATCAGAGCATATACCGTTGATAACCAACATTGCACCTTCTCAGCACATCCGTGGTATATATTG
This sequence comes from Cadophora gregata, assembly GCF_030347475.1. NCBI lineage: Eukaryota > Fungi > Ascomycota > Leotiomycetes > Helotiales > Ploettnerulaceae > Cadophora > Cadophora gregata. The sequence goes on along the minus strand of NW_026695935.1, from coordinate 152,269 downwards.
ATACTTGGTTCTCTAGCTGCTACCTCGGTGAATCTCGTGATCGCTTGTCGGAAGTACAGTATCGCTTCTTCGAACTGACCTTTATCGACGAAATCAAATCCCGTTTCTTCCAAACTCGCCATCTCCCGCTCAACCACGTTCGAAATCCACCTGCGGACTCGTTCGATTGATTTTGTGTGTGAACCAGCAACAGGTTCACTGCTGCTCCTTTTGGCTTCGACGAGTTCGGCTTCGACCTGCTGAAAATGGGAAAGAGCTTCGTTGAAACGTCCTTGGTCTGCGTAACCGAAACCGATCGCTTTGCATTGCTCCATCTGCACTATTGATATCCACCTAGTAATTCTCGTGATACCTCCCTCAGCCGAACTGATGGCAGGGTCACCTGTAATATCCACTTTCATTTCAGTGAGCTTTGTGCGCTGCTGCTGAAAATGCAGAATGGCATCATCAAATAGCCCTCGGTCCGCAAATTCGAATCCGATTGCCTTGCATTTGTCTGTGTCCACTTGCACCATCCAACCTCGTATCGTCTCGATATTTTCGTTCTGAGAACCATCTTCTTCACCCTGGTGAAGCAGTTTAATGTCCGATATCGTGCGCTCATAATGTGAAATAGCTTCATCGAAAAGTGCTTGATCCGCATAGCAATATCCGAGGTACTTGCAGCTTGCCATGGAATACCTGTGCTCAACGCCAAATGTCTCAACATACAGATCATATCTTTTCTTATACCAAGATGCAGCTTCTCTCTTACGGCCGGTCTGCTCTGATATCAACGCCAGCGTGTGGAACACGCTAGCTCGATAACTCGGAGACATGAATACCTCTTGGTAGTGAAGCAAGTCCTGCAATATCTGTTCACTTTTAGCCAGACGGCCTTGACGTCTCCATGACTCTGCCAGCTCATAATGGTATGAAAAAGATCCTCTATCCTCAATCGCGCTCAGGTCTGGGAATGCCCCATTGAGGTGTTGGAGCAACTGTGCAGCCTCTTGGTGTTGATCTCTGGCATTCAGCACTCTTACAAGACCAAGATGTTTGTCGAAAGTCGTGATTCTCTGAAATGTATCCACATGAGAGTACCCTGGAAGCTGAGACCAAAGGTGTAGGAACGTGCGGGTTAGCTTTTCGCTCTGAGAAAACAGTTCTCTTCGGAACAAACAATCTGCTAACCGCCATATACTCTTCATACCCTCATAACTTATTACTCCAAATCTGCTCAATTGTATCTGCAGTAGTTCTAGACATATTACTTCTGCTTCTTTATTTTCCCCAAATTGAGTGAGTAAGACGGCTAGTGTATCTCGTGACCCAATAGCTATGTATTGATCGGCGAAGCGGTCTAATATCGTCTTATGAAAGTCTCGGTGAAGGTTTCGAGCTTCGACGCAAGCTCCTTTAAACAAGAGGCACAGAATTACATTTAGACTCGCGTCCAATATCTGATTCGGATTCAGGTGACGAACGGGCGCATGCCTCTTCATTCTTATGATCCGACGATACCAAAGCAATGCCGAATGGTAATCTCTTGAAAAATGGTAATGCTTCGCAATGAACGCCATACTATCCGCCAGATTGAGGATATTGACAGGCGCCATCTTGCTCCATCTGCGCATCTTAGCCATGCATTTGGCCTCAGAAAGTTGCAGATCGTCTAGCGACGAGAATCCATACATTCGAGACATCGTTTTCGCAGTTGGTGCTGCGAACGGAGACAATCCAGCAGTTGGTCTATCTTGGAATTTCCAAGTCGGTATGATCAAAGGGTTGTGCTTGTGATGGTGGACATCAGACCCCACGACAGCGGTCGAGTTTGCGGGGTCATTCTCCTCGTCTTGAGAGTTCGAAGCTGGACACCTTTCCATCTCCGCGAGAGCATCGTCAACGTCCAGACCCTCTCCCAGAAGCGAGCGGTCAAGAGAAAATGACTCGCACTCATAGAGGCTTAATGCTCCTAAAAGTCCTGTGAGTCGAGGAGAATCGATAACATTGACTGATTCCCAAATATTAATTGGCATACTGTTCCTGTCTACTGGGAGGAAGCTATCCGGTGCATCACCATCCATCATCGAGGCATCTGGAATGATTGGACCTTTCTCAATGACCACGAAACCAGGACTAATATTTGGTCCGCCGTTTGTTCCAGACTCTTCAGCTATCTTGGATGTGGCACCTGCAGCTTTTCAGTTCATGTCATACGTCAAAATATCGTATACCTCCAATCAAACGTACCTGAAGTCGCGCCAGTGATATCACTATTCTTCATTTCACCCTGCAGGGGAACTCCATCAAGCTTGCTCCACCTTTCCAATTTCGACTTGTCAAGCATCCGTCCTCGAATCGTCGTGGTCTCGAAAGCCTGCTTTCTCTTGACCGATTCAAGCACAGACAGTCTCTCAGCTTTCTTCGTATTCTTCTCGAAGCCCCACTCCGAAATCTTTCGGTTGAATTGTCGTTTCCTACAACGAGGTCAGTATGATCAGGGGCCATTTGGATTGTCTGACATACGTCAGTCGGAAGTTGTACACCTCGGCGATATGTTTTGTGACAGCCTGGCGGGTCATGTTCTCGTCGAGGTACAGGCGACGAATGAAGGGCTTTAGCTCCGGCCATTGCTCCTTGGTGACTTCCTTCCATTTTAAACCAGCTGGAGCAACCGATCGCGAATGTATGTTGTTGATATGAGTGGCGGATTTACCGCTTTCGTGATCCAGGTTCATCTCCTGAGGCAAGGCTGCCATCGGCAGAACACCAATTTCATCCATCCTTAGCAACCGTTTTTGGCGGAAGCGGTGTTTTGACAGTATGTACCAAGTATGAGAGCTTTGGAGAAGAGTCAATCAGAATAATAGTTTGGGTGAGTTGGGAGGGAAGAGCTGCTTCTTAGCTCGACATGACAAAGTCGCGGAGAACAAGATGTGGATGTCTCCAAGACCATCACACGAACATCACACACTCATGTATCAATCAGATATTTGGCTAGCACGACCGCCTGGAGATAGGTGCTGAAAGTCTCTCACAGTCTAGAGCTGTGGTGGCTTGCATGTGGTGTACCGTAGCAAACCAATCAACAAAAGTCCCCAGCATGGCAGCATGCTGCTTTTGCTGGCGAGGCTGAAATCTACCGAATCCGAGCCAACCAGAGAGACCTGGAGCCAGGGGACATTGCATGCCGGCACCAGCCGGTCGTACAACCTTGTATTTGCCAGCTCTCCCACAAGGGATTCAAAGAGGCTCCGTGTGGGTGCCCATCGCCATGTCCACCAATCCGCGCATTCTTTATCCCTATCCGCACGTACCTTAGGTGTGAACGACCCTGGCGTGAAAGCAGCATCAACGTGTGGCTTGACGAAAGTCCCCAACATACAGTCTAAGCAATTCGCCTAGTACCGTGACCGAAGGTGACGGCATCCATCAAACTACCCGGATCTGCTCCAGGATCTTAAACCGGCACACGAGATCCCTCTGATCCTATCTCGATCCATACCCAGTTATGTTCGTTTCCAAAAGTCCCCAGCATGGGCAAGGCTGCAGCGCGTCTATTGACCGACAGCCGTGGAGGCTTTCAAGCTTATGTACCTGCGTTACACCTTGAACCATATTGACAAGCCCTATGGAGATACTGAGAGCTCTTCTCATTCGTCGAATGTGGTGCAGAAAGTCCCCCGCATCAAGTTGTTGACTTCGTCTAATTGTTTTCATGTCTTGCCCAGAATTCCATGCTCCTTTGTAGATGGGCGCATTTGTAAACGGATCATAAACCCGGGATGATGTGCTGAATACCAAAATAGTAGACAGCATCCGAGCCAGTGAGCGTCCCGAAAATGAGCGAAAAGGTCCCCCACAGCAAAGTGTCTCTGCCCTTCTCAGAAATGACGGTGCTGGTTCTTGTCCGAAAGTCCCCTACAGCGAGATGTACTGGGGACTGAACACACCAGCTTCGTGCACTCGAGACAACTTCGCACCATGATATTGTGATCTCCTCGTGGATGCTGGCCATGACTTCGACTTCACGAAAGTATAAAGCGTCCAACCCTCAACCTTTCGAAACGATGCATACTCCGTAGAGCCCGACTTCATTGACATTCCTACCTGAAAATTTGACTCCATTAATCTCCAAGAAGCACGGTATCCCTCATCACCGACACCAAAATGGCCAACATCTCTCAAGACCACACATCGCACCAGTCCAGTGCCTCAACCAGCAAAGAAGTACGTTCGTCCCCTGAGGCATCAACACAGCGCTGACCAAATCCCTTCAAGCCCAAGACATATACTACCACCCATCGTACCTGGCCACAGCTACACATAGGCCACACCTCTGAATCAAACACCAGCTCTTACACGAACGCTCACCCCCAAGCCCACCACCAAACCCAAGCCTCTAACCCAGCCTCCCAGCCTTCAAGCACTAGCTCCAACCACTACAATCACACCAGCACCAGCACCAACACCCACAGCAACCCCAACCTTCACAACCCTCTATCCCGCTGGCTCAACGAGTCTCAACAACAAAGTCCCTACGACACCATCTACCAGGTCGAATATGCACCCGCTGGACACTACCAGGCTGTGCAAGGAGGCGAGAAGATGGAGAGGGGAAATGGTGGCAATGAGAGGAGTGCTGAGGAGAATTGGAGTATGGAGGGGGATGTGGATGGGCAGTCTGAGAAGTGGGTTTGAAGGAGGGAGGAGTGATGTGATGTGATGGGTGGGTGTGTGAGTGTCGGGGTGAGGTAAACGATGAGGTGAAAGGGAAGGATGGGAATGAGGAGGAGTAATGGAGAGCAGAACGAACAAGACAATAAACATAAACGAATTCTTACCCAACTATCTACAATTGAAGCAAGCGACAAAAAAAGGACAGGCCAAAGCCTGGCTGAGTTCAACTCATCGAATTCTCCTCTCCTACCTATCCAAGCTCCCCGATCTATACAACTCGTTCATCCTTTCCAACAACTCGTCTCAAATCTTCCCACCTCCCCAACCATCTATGTAGATGTAAACAAAAGAAAAGGTATTAGTGAATATGTAAGAATTAGCTGAACATGGGTATCATACACTCATTTCATACACCAGCATACATTAAGGCGTTATGGGATCCAAATCGGTCGACAACAAGGATCAGGATCGCGATCGAAAGCAAAATGCATAAGCAAAATAAAAAGAAAAAATTACCACCGCCCTTTCGCTCGCTTGCTCCGATTATCGACACCTGCAATGCTTCTCGCCGTCCAGTTCTTCAGTCAATCCAGTGTGACGGAGGTTAGTAATAGTCATCATCTGACGTCCCATTACCACTCCCACTTCCGCTCCCGCCGAAATAGCTCTGATCAATCTTGAAAATCCACTCGACCTTCTCCCTTTCACTCCTCGCTTTAAACAGCCACGTATTATCTGTGCCATAGACAGCAAACACACGATCCTCATCATTCGTCTGGGCTCTACCACGACCATTCGCACCACCCCCGTTCTCACCGTCACGGCGTAACAGCCGAGCAATTTGTGGCTGATGATCAACGCGAGAGTTGCGAAGAGAGACGACACAGACTTCTTCTCCGTCGGGAACGGAATGAATGTGCATGTATGGACGGCGGAGTTCGACAAACCGTCGTACCCATCGGGAGGAGTCGGCGGAGGGAGTGAGGAGGTAACCACCTTTGAGGATCGTGGGGTTCTTGGTGACTTGAGAGACGGTGGCGAGGAGATGAGGTGATGTTGGTGCCTGAGCTTGCGTAGGTGGTGCACCGGTTGAAGGAGGTTCGACGTTCGTGGGAGTGAGAATATTAGTTATTGGATCTTGGCAAAGCTTCCATAGCTTCAAATACCTCTCCAAGATCTCTTTGTCGTGGTCGGAGAGTGTTGGCCCAGAGGCTTCTGCCTCTGCTGGTGGGGTATCGCCATTTGTGGCAGGGCTAGCAGATGCTTTTGGGAAAGTAATGCGACTAAGCAGTGGTTGTGCTGCTTCAATCTCGGCATGCCGCTGCTTTCGCCTCTTCGCGGCAATGTAGTCCCGTATCAGGCTTACGCCTCTAGGCGTCCAATTCGTCAAGCCTTCTTCACCTTTCACGAAATCGTTCTGGGTGTTCATGCGCCACAAATCACCTGCTCTCTTGACGGGCGTTGGACGAACAGCAACCGAGAAAATGCCAGAGGTAGCATGGACGATTCGTACTGTCTGCCATAGCGATGCAAACATCGATGTTGACCGCACATACGAACGTGATAGAATCTGACCCCAGACATCAATCGAGAATGTCATCAGATCAGCAAGCTTAGGAGATGATACATCCCAAGTAAGAGACATTTGAACTTTGTACTTGTCTGCTGTAACACGATCAAGAAGCAGCGATTCGTGCGCACTCGAATCCCATTGCCCGATGATAGTGACGTTACTGGTACCGTTGGCATTTTGCTGAACCTTTGGCTTCGAAACAAGCTTCAATGGTATATCTGGAGAGGGAGAGGTGAGATCTGGCGACTTCCCCACATGGTCAACAAGTTGTACACGGCCGACTCTGAGTCCAGAAACATCTTCCCAAGGAAGAGCTTCTCCAGAACTATGCGTCAGATTGATTACAATGCGTCGTTGGAGACCTTGGTGGAGTTGAAAAGATCCCTTGTCCAGGTCGCTTGTCTGGAGGACTTCGACTGGAAGGTATTCACCATTTTCGGCCAGCTCGTGGATCTGTATCCGAGCAAAAACATCGTGTTTCTCTTCCGTGTAGAATTGAGATTCTGCTATTCGAGCGTTCTTTCGTTTCTGCTTTGGTCTCGGAACGTTGTCCCGTATATCATCCCAGCTTAGCAGCTTGTCCAGGTGCATCGACGAAACTTTAGCGAAGATGGCGACACGGAGACAAACATTGGTTGGGCCGAACATTGGCACGCTCATACTGTGAACACTCTCAAAACGGATTGGACCTTCGTCGAAATCCTTAATCATCTGAGTTGTTGTAACACCACCTTCTGCTGAAACGCCTGGGAGGAAAAGCTGAGCATGTACTTCTGTGCCCTCTCGCTCCGCAAATCCCACCAAGTCGTGCATAACCACGTTGAACTTCAGGGTACTCGAAGGTGCGCGAGCAGACGATGGCTCAAGCGACAACTTAATCATACCAATGGCGTGGGAAGTGTATGGTGAGAGAACATCAAGGCTGAAATCCTGGACTCGGCTCTCAAAGACAGCAGCGAGCGGCACATCAACGTCACCGACATGGGTATACTGGGGCATGCAGGTCTCCATGAACGGGTTATCGAGCTGGAAATGCTGGAGGTATTCCGGACGATCGATATACTGATGCATCTGTCTCATCCGCCTAACTCGATCCCGTAGCTTTTCCAAACTCCAGAGATGAACAACACTATTTCGGTAGTCAATAACGCGTACGCCGACACAGGGCTTCGTCGCATCTTCGAGGAAGAAGTCATCGCCTTCGCCGGAAATACCATTCAGAACCATGTCATATGACGAGCACATATCGTGACCAACGTCAACGATCGTGAACTGAAACACGACACTCTCGTCCATCTCTTGACTCATGATCTGGGCTTCTTTGAGATTTGCTGCAGATTGCAGAACGCTTTCAGCCATCCTCACGTACCTCCGACTCCTCCAGTGCTCGACAACTTTCTCTGCAATGGTGATTTCGCGTTCGCTAAGAGGTGAAGGGCCTTCTGTTGACCTCGGAGCCATAGATTGAAGGCGTTCCTCGAATTCTTTCCGTTGTGCGTCAAGCTGCTTGAGCATTTCTTCCTTGACTTCTCTGAGATTCTCCTCCATGCGGGCTTTCTCTTTTCTGATCTCCTCCACTTCCACATTGGCAGCTTCAGCAGATTTCAGTTGGTCTTGGTATTCTTCTTTCTGTTTGTCCAGCTGAACCTGCATCTCCTCTCGTACTTCTCGCATCTTGTCTTCGACCTCGCCTTGTTTTGGAGTCGATGGCATAGTCAGAGCTGTATCGAGCGAGAAGTTGTCTAACGTCCCATTCGACAGATATTTCTCTCGCACAGGATAGGATGTGACCGAGTCCATATCGTCGTCCATATTCTGGCCTGCACGTTCAGCTCTCGCTTTCTGCACATCTTCGAAGAGAATATTCAACTCCTCATCTGTTAAACCAGCGATCTGCTTATCCGGCCCGAGGATAGCGCCAGCAGCTTCTCTCCTTGCAAACGACCAATCAGAATCTCGACCTCGTTGAAGTGACATTGGTGAATCTGGTTGACTTGCATCCCAATCAACCTCCGAAGCTGCTTTACTGAAAGATCTCTCGTGCCCTGGTCTGGGACTTGGCGAGGGTGATACTTTTTCAAAATCGCCCATCTGGTTTGCAATTATCGAATGTCTTAGCGAGCTCTGCTCAGCTCTTTCCGCCCGAGCTTCCATAGGATGATTGAATCTGAAAATGTGGAAATCTCCAAGAATGACTCGATATCCACTTCGCAGTCGTTTGGGCTCTTCTATCCGTTTGCCATTGACCATGACAGCTGCTCCAGGATTGGGCACCAGTGTGACGACATTGTCGGTATTCTCGAAGGTACAATGCTCATCAAGGATACGAGTTCCATTTAATCGAATCTCAGAGACGTGTTCTCCAACGACATCAACGTTTCCGACCGTCGTGGTTCCAGGCTTGAGGTTGTACACCAAACATTCTGCTAGTAAAGGATCATCGGACAAATTGACCAAATGTGGCATTTTCTTTGGCGTATGCAGGCCAACGAAACCTTTCTCGATACTGATTCCCAGTTCTTCGAGAGCAGCTTCTCGTTCCTTGTGGATCTCTTCCGTCTTCTGTAATTTCTGCTCCCAGGTTTGGTTAAGATCCGAATACAACTTCTCACTCTGGTTGAGCTGTTCGGCAATCTCTGCTTTCGAGACTTTCTTGACAGATCCATCGGCTTGAACAATGCTGACGATTTGCTTGTCCAGTGGTGTTCCTTCCGCATAGACCTCCTCTGTTGGTCCCCCGCCGCCACCACTCAGTTTCCCTCGAAGAGCTTCCAACTCCTCTTTCAGCTCTCGGATCATTCTGGCATTGGCATCTTCGTTGACCACAGCGTGATTCTTAATTCTCTTCGCACTGTCCGCGTATCTGAGCGTACTCAACGTCTCGTCGAAATTGATATCCGCAGGACTGATGGCTGCAATCATGGCCGTCATACTGTTTCCTCCCAACGAATCTTTCAACAGCCATGTCAAAACACTGTCTCTGTATGGAACCTGGCCCATAGCTTTCCCGCCTTTCTTCTTTTTGCCTTCTGACAGATCTGCCAGCGCGGCAATAACTCGACCAAGCGTAGACAGCGATCTATTGATCTCAGCACCTTCCTTCAGACGAGCTCCAGTAGCACCTGTTGACTGTGCTCTTTCGGAACCAGCTAAATCCACCAAACTAATCTTCGCGACCTTCTCCAGAGACATTTTGGTATCCGTGTCGTATCGCTTCTGGGTAAGAGTAAGGGTAAAAACGGCATGACTTCTACTACTCGTTTCGTTCATATTTGTGGCCGCGACTGTTCTCGCCTTGTTTCCCTCGTCCATCAAGTGTTCAATCTCGTTGAAACTGCTCGCAACCAATTTCGCTAGATCTTCCACATACGGTCCAGTAGACGGATGTTCTCTGACCTTGAGATTCCCTTTCGTAGATGGATTCAGCAGATCTCTGACTCTCTCGTTGTAAATTTCCAGATATGAGACCTCCACGGTAAACTTGACATTCTTGTCCTTCGTCTGCATCTGCGCAATCCTCTCGAACATGTCCTGGCAAATTTTCGGAACAACACCTGCCTCCTTTCCATATCCCATCATGGAGTACGATTTTCCAGATCCAGTTTGTCCATAGGCAAAAATACAGTTATTGTATCCCTGAAATGCGTTATCCAGTAAAGGTTTCCCCAAATCTTCGTGTAGATCATCCTGCCCGGCATAGTTTGGATCGCTCTTGTCGAAAGACCAGTATGATTTATCGAACGCGAAGACTTTCTGTCCAACATCCTTTGCGCCTCCTTTCCCAGCTCGCATTCGTTCTTCGGCATCTGGAGGTGGTACGAGAACCGTTTGCGCGCCTTCCATTTGAACAATACATTTTGCTCCGCGGTCGAGTTCTGCAGTAAAGAGTCAGTACTGGGGGGGCAGAGAATGAGGGGTTGCCCTCGAGAGAACCTGGGAAATATACCTCTGCCGTTGAAAGGACGACATCTCACCACCACCTTAATGTTTCCTCCACCTTGAGGCGCCATCTTTTCGTGTATTGATGTCTACCAGTAACCCCAAGTTTGTCCCCGATCATCAAGCCCCGTTTGACCGCTCTAGTCTCCGCGTGTTCTTGAAAGTGTTTGCTATCCAATATTTGACCCAACGGCTGTACAATATTTGCGGTTCGTATTCGTGTCATCGGAGGTATGCAAATAGATTTGCTCAGGTCGAGAGAATCATGTTATTGACCTCGTTGTCCGTGGGTCCAGGGGGAAATGAGTCCTGTGTCCACCGGGTTGCCCACGTTGCCGTTCGCGTCCTGGGCTGAGGGCGACGTCAGAATATGGTGCATATGCTTCGGGATATGTAGTTATATGGTTAAGGCGACCAGATAGCCGTTGTGAGCTGAAATCGAATGTTGATTAATTGTTGAGAAACTGTCGCGTCAACATTCGCGTGCCAGTCAACATCCTGAGATTCTTCCGAGCTTCAAATGAACAGACCCCTGTCATTCATGCAGCCAGATTTACGTCAGCCAGCTGTCATGTGCACGGGATAACTTCGGCTCTTGCCCTGGACTTTCCAACGAACCCGCTGACCCAGTCAACTCTGCACTGGAAAAGTAAAATATTTTTGAGCTTGTCTGAGATTATCTTGTCCATTCTTATGATTTGAATATGCTCTGTCTCTCTTCTAATCTCTTAATACAAAACTATTTCAACGACTTTTTTACCCCTAATTTAAAGTGAGGCCTTCGACCAATTGCAAGGACCCACTGACCTCAAAGACTGCACGAAAAACCAGATCTGTTATCTTGAAAGTCCGATAACAGCTCGCCAATTCATTAGGCATCGGTTTTATACGTGATTGATGGTGTCAAAAAAGCACGAGCCCATTATTGACCTCTGTAAGCGATGAGTAAATAGTACAGAAAAGCCAGGTAGCGATCACATCTTCGATCTTGCTCGATTAAGTGAAGAAAAGGTCAACCATTATGCCCGCCATCACATGTTCTCGTACGAGGAATCATTATTTGACTGTATTCCGAGAAGGAAAACCACTGTGTCTAAGGTATGTGCACCTCCTTTTGCTGTTTATTCATGGGGTCAAGCGTCGCTTCGACACCTCACGCAATCCCTCGAGACTGGTATGATCAAACATCACATTCTCGCATAGAAACGAAATCCGCACAGCTCATCACCAGCAGCAGTCAACTCAAAGGCAATTTTCTATTTGCTAGTGATATCATGGAATCCAAAAAACAATACAGATCTAAATCCTCTCAACCTCCGTCTCCACTCCATCCTTCTCACCCACGTCCTCCCCCTCCTTCCTCTCAAACCTCCTCAAATCCACCTTCGCATTCCACCCCATCCACCACTTCCCCGCAAATAACTCCTCCATCATCTCCATCGGCACACCCTTCGTCTCCGGAGCCCAGACCCCCAAAAGCACAAAACCAAACGCACAAACCATAGCCCAGAATACATACGCGCCCCAAATATCAAAGCTTACAAACATATTCGGCGTAACTCGCACAACTGCGAATTGGAAGAACCAGTGTAGTGCCATGTTCGTGGCGTAGCACACGCTGCGGATTCGCGTGGGGTATATCTCTGTCCCGTAGAGATATTGAACGGTGCAGAGACCGATGGACCAGCCTACTGCGTAGACAAAGACGGATGCGATGGCTGCGTCTGATGCGGGTTTGTTCTCGGATGATCTAAATAGCGCCATGTAGATGGACATGTAAATATGTGTGCCGCATTGCATCCCTAGTCCTGTGAGCATGCAGCGGCGACGACCGAAGACGTCGACGAGACCCCAAGTGAAGACGAGTGTGAAGACGAGTTTGACGATTCCATATGCGCCGGAAGTGATGAGTGATGTATTTGTGCCTACAATACCCGCATATTCGAAGATCTGGATACCGATATTAGCAAGTGCTCAATTTCAAAAGACGACTAGCTTACCTGTGGGATGTAATACGTAATTCCATTTCCCCCCGACCACTGAGCAACAGTTTGCATAGCTGCTCCAAGAAGAAATCGTTCTCTATACGAAGAGTTCGTGGCAATTTCCTTGATAATAGTAGTTACTTTAACTCCGGCAAGATTCTGTCTCTTGTTCTTGATCTGTTCCTGAATCTCCTCGTACTCCTCCGCCAAGCTGTCATCAACACTCTTCGAATTCCGAAGACGAGCAAGCGCTGCCAAGGCCTCATCTCCCCTATCTTTGGAAGCGAAGTATCGAGGTGTGTCGGAGAGGAAGAATGAGGAGACGAATGCGAGGCCGACAGGGATGAGGGGTACGGCTTGAACGAGACGGTATTGTGTAGCTGTTGATGCCATCGTTTTGTTGGCGGCATAGTTGATGAAGAAACCTGTTCATATCAGATTACCCATTCTCTAACATAGAGATAAAGATAAAAATGGAAGACTTACCAAGCGTAAGAAATGAAAGCAAAACCACCATATACATACTAACAACCATACCCCTCGACTTCGCAGGCGCAATCTCCGACAAATACAGCGGCGCCACGACCGTCAAACCACCCGCTCCAAGACCTCCCCATATCCTCGCAAACAGCATGAACGGTATAATCCCCGACGAGAATATCTGCATGATGATACCGCTCGCCCAAAGAATGACAAAGCATTGCCAAGACCGCAGACGACCCAGACGATCGTTCACCGTGAGTGCGATTAAGGAGCCGAATGCTGCACCTAGGACACCAAACGAGGAGATGTTGGCTTTGCGATCGGCGAGTCCTGAGGGGTTGTTCTTCCAGAGAGAGGTGGCGAGACCGAAGTCGTTCTTGAAGGAAGTCAAGCCTGTTGAGGCGCTGAATCCACCCTCATCGTAGCCTACAAATATCACAATCGACATCAGACTTTAACTGTCGCAAGAGAGAAGTTCTTACCTTTTGGAATACCACCTGCAGCAATCACCAAGATGGTAAAAGCATAATACCAGTTGACATCAACCTTAAACATGATGAACCCGTTGGAATCCAACCCTTCCAATCAGAACTGGCGATCCGGATTCCAAAGCGTCACCTCGCCGTCCTTACACACCAGAGCCAATGATCTCTCACAGACCATCAACTGCCCGGTGGTTTTCCTCCCCAATATACCAGTTCCTGACCCACTCAGGTGTGGAGAATAGCCGTCACCCCACGCCCACGCACCCCCAATCTCAATGCGGGGTTGTACAGTAGCACAGTACAATACGACCCTACCTTATCCAAAACAAAACAAAACAAAACCTCCTGCCAACCCAGTTCAATCTCAAGTCCTCGTTCTCTATCCGTACTTCAGCCTTTTCGCACTCAGTAGATGGATGAGATGAAGTTTGTAAAAGAGGTGGCCAGAAGAAGAAGATGTCGGGTGATGCAGGAATGAAAATGGTGGAGAAAGGGTTTTCCGTCGCACCATTTTGGACTGAAGTCGGATTCTGGCCGAGCCTTGTGTTTTGGAGCTACAGTACGCGAGTTACTGTACGCTCTTTAGTGCCCGCTTAATTGTTTGTGTCTTGGCTGATGTCCCAGGCGGTACTTTTGCAGTGATGGAAGATGAGTTGATTCAGGGGGGAGTTATATTGTGAAGGTGGAGGGAGATGATGGTTCTTTAATGTACCTTTAAGCATTTCAAAACCATTACACGCAGGAATAGGAGTCCGACAGCAGGAGGGGCTTTCGACTTCATTGTCGAAATTTGTTCCACCCCCGCCAAGCATCATCCCAAGATTTCTTCACAGCCCACGACCTCTAAGCTATTCAGTTCAGCAGGAAAAAGACGGAGTTTGCTCCCAGAGACGTTCATCTTCAACTTCATGGTCTGAAAATAGGTTTACAGCGTATCAAGTCTGACTTCAATCCCAAAGAAGAGGACCATCTCCATGTATCCTTCATCACTCAAACCTCTTCTCAGGAGCATAATACGCGTCCGTCCGTCTCTTTGAGTTCTTGAGGAACCCAGTACAAGTCACTACAGCGTCAACTGCAAAATCGACGTCAATACCAAAACCTCGCTTCGCTTCTGCAAGTCAAAACACCATGCCCACTACACTATGGTATACACCCCTCCCGCCTTCCTACCACTCGCACGAAGCGCGCATTAACCACGCTCTCCAGAACCTCTGGAATGTTGGTCACGAAGAGAAGGATGTTGATAGACAGGAATAGCTGTCACTATCTCTGACCGATTCATACAGACAGCACCGTCATTCCAGCATACACTTCTCAAGGACCTTTTCATCTCCACAACCCGACATGAAGTCACGAATCCTTGTCGTCGGAACCCAAAGCTCCGTCTTGCGCAGAATCCAGAGTCCAGAATCCAGAATCCCTTCGGCCAGGTCCATATGCCTCGAGAAATCCAGTACTTGCCCTCTCAGCATCCCACCTCTGATTAAACTCATAAAGCGCCCCCACAGTGGCATGAATCGGTTCCAGCGACGAAAACGCATCCAGCATCTCCGGCGAGATCTCAAAATTCTCCAGCCCAAAATCCTGCAGCGGTACAGCTGGATGCTGGAACGCACTCGCATCAATCTCAAAATTATTGTTATTATTCTGGAGCTGTGGCGCGGGGACTGGTTCAGCTGTGGGTGGTAAGAATCGGAGTTCTTGTATATTGCTGGGGTATTTGTTGACTGGTGGATGACTAGGACCGGCGAAGGTGGTATCTGTGGGGAAGTGGATGTTGAGTTTGGAGAGGGCTTGGGTGATGAGGTTTAGGGAGCTGCCGATGACTGTATGCTTGAGTTAGTCGAGAAAGTGGAAAGGCAGTGCTGCTGATAAACCACAAAGCACGCAGTTCAAAGAGGAATTCGCTCACCAGGGTTAATCCTCCCCACCCTCTCCAACGCCATAATACAAAACTCCAGCCTCCTAAACGTCATCTCCTCACCCACGACCGGTCCAGATGTAGCTTGTACTTGCAGCAGGAAGATAGAAGCGGCAATATAAACACTATACGACAGCGATAAAATACAGTAATCGTCTCCAAACGTTCGACAGAATAAGTCAAAGATGGCGATTATGGATGTAGCGGAGGAGATGCACTCGACGAGGTGGTTGGGGTCAGGTCGTTGTTGGGCGATGTTGGAAGATCGTTGGAAGAGCATAGGTCTGAAGAGGAGGATTTTGAACGTGTGGTAGAGACAACTAAATGCTGTTAGCAATGAGTCTTTCTACAGGATGTGTTTGTGGAGAAAATAGGACGTACTTTAGGGTAACAATATGACTAGGCGGACAAAAAGCCGGCAGCTCTTTCGCATCAATCCTCAGAAAACTCGGAAGGTCATCCCACCACCTCCCCAAAGCTCTACTCTCCGTAGCCAGACAGGCCTGAATTTCAGCTTCGGAGTTTCGACCAAGTGGATCGTAAATATGGATCAAGATCTGGTTGAAGATCTCGGATAGCTGACACATCCTCATGAAGCATGAAATTGAATGCGCTTGTGTGGGCGGATAGTCGAAACCTTCTGGGTAGACTATACCGTGCGGTTTCCAGAACTCGGTTTCGGCCGAGTCGTCAACTGCAAGCTGTCAGCACGGCTCATGGCTATCTATGAGTGTAAAACTTACGCATGATCTGCGGCGGACTGATATTTGAGTGCTGCAAGGTAGGCGACCTCCCAAGATAAAGACTAATCATCTTATCCCAGAAATAACAACTCCAAAACAGCCGATGCCTAATCTCAATATCCTCATCCGATAACTGTACAGCACCTGCATATCTCTGGCCATCGATAGTAATGCCCATGTCCTCAATAAGCCGGAACGCCATGCCGCTGTACAGCCAGGCCTGCGTTCGGTTCCCGGCACTACATTCTTGTGCACTGAGCAGAAGCAGTGTCTGAACTGTGGGTATCTTGCTGTGTCCCTGTCTCAGCTCTTCAAACAGCAGCGTCCGTGTCTGCCGCCAGAAAAGCTGCCCATTCTCGTAAGGTTCAAGCAATTTTCGGATCTTGGCGTCGTTCTTGCACCATCTCACCGCATGTGAGAGCATAGCGTTGAGCAGAGTATGGGAGTAGTACGAGCCCAGAACTTCCATGTCACCTGTAAACAGTCAGCTCTAGTCTTGCTTTGAATTGAATAGGAAAAGCGTACGAGTGAAAGCTGGCCTGTACACAAAGTTGAAAAGCGGTTGAATCCAACACCAATGGACATCCAAGAGAAACTGGAATGGCTCCTACAGAAATAATTATCTAATCATCCGTCGATTCTTCAGATTTTCTCAAGTACCTACCGGCGTCTCCGCAAACGTCTCTTTCGCCCTCTGCTGCCACGCATTATTCACTAACCTCTCCTTCCTATCCCCTCCTCCAGCGGCTTCCAAGAACCCAGGGTACACACCTCCGTCTCTCCCAGGAACCTCACTTGGATCCCTGCTCACTGGATTCGGTAGCTGGAAGAAGCTCGTCGCACCATGGTAGGTAATCCCACCTTTCTCGTCCCTTTTCAAGCCATCGAACGTCCCCATACCATCATGTGACAATGGGATACCCTTTTCCAAGCCTGACCTAAAATCCTTCACGACTCCAGAAGCCCCTTGCAATCCTGATCCAGGTCCAGAAATCATCTCCTCATCTCCATCGCCGCCCTCTCTAAACTCCTCATTTCCTTGAACCCTCTCGCCTTGGCGCTGAAGCAATCCTTCCAACTCCCTTACCCGATTTTCGAGTTTCTGCGTATACGAAATCGTCGGCGCAAGCAGATACCTACAATTATCATTCCTGACAACACAGCGTCGACAGGCTGGCTGTTCCCCGCCGCACCGTACTTTTCGGACACGGCATTGGTCGCAAGAGAAGGCTTTCTTCTTGATAGACTTCACAGCTGATGTGGGGTGAGACCTGGGTTTTGGATTGGGATTGGAAGTGGGAGTAGAAGTGGGAGTGGGAGTGGCATTTGAATGGGAGGATGCCGGGGGCTAACGGACGATCACGTGCACCCATCTAGCCTTCGACGCAATTTCCAGTTGTGGGCAGATTTTGGGATTGAAAACGTATCTTGCTGCTCTGTTTAGATTCTTGAGATATATCTAGCCGATAGTTGGCTTGGAGAAGTTTCATGCTCTGAGGAGCACAAAATTCGAGGACTGAACGCAGACTTCAACTTTGTCGGGAACACTTCATAATAAAGTATGCCAAAACCATTCTTCAGAGCCGAGTTCAAGTTCAATCAACTTATGCGAACCGATCTCGAAAGGAAGTCAAAATTAAAATCAATAGAAGGGAATCTTGAATTCAAAGGCAGTGGGTTGAACATCTCCGTCGCTGATAAATCTCTTGATGTTGTAGAAGTATCTCCAGACTTTCCTTGAGGCGAGACACTGGGGACTGAACACAACACAAACAACACTTGGTTAATGTATTACCAAGAGAATATGACCTAAGCAAGAACAGAGAGATTGGGCATCGCAAAAATAGAGAGGTGTATTCCATTTATATAAGCTTGACGCGGACTGCCGCTCATCAGCACCACCTGTACTTGGAACCATGCATCGAGTCTGATTTTTGGTCATCTGAGTTGTGACTAACTGTCCCTGTAGACATAAAAGAGGAACCACGTTTGAGATTATCCGATAATTGGCGCTTGAAAAATCATGTAGGGGTTCTTTCATCGCGAGAGTAACTCGTTCTGCCGGCAGCCTCGGACACGAAGCGCATTGATTTATCCATATGTGAAAGAGGTGGTGCCCCTATTGCTCGTTTCTTTGGACCGGAGTGCAATACTAGATCGTTTACACCCAATCTTCCAATCTCGGACGGCGAAGTCGTGGATCCCAACGAATCCAAAACCTGATGCAAAACTTGATCTCGAGCCACAGACCTCGCCCAGAATTAGTTGAACAAATTCTGCTTTAGATGTACGGATGGGGAAAAGTTGTGCGAGTTGTCCTTGACACTGCAAACCCAGAGCAGTGAATGAGAAATAAATGTTTGAAACTGAAAGGATAATTTCTATTGCATCATAGCTTGTGGCAGCGATAGAATATGTATGATGTACGGAAGGGCCTTCAGAACAAAAGATCCTCGGCTTGCCCAGTCGAGTAAAGATACAGTGCATTGCATTCCAGACGGCGTAGAATGTTGTATGTCAAGACTTGTAGTCGTATGGCAGGCATTGGCCTAAGACAAGACGCTGCCAGGTGAGGTGGTACACGTATCATGAGCCCCGCCAATACCAAAGTGTGTGGCAATATGGATATTACAATGCCAGAAACGTGCAGTCACAGGTTGCCCAAGTATTGCCCCGGGCTTGACATATGAATGGGTACCTATCCAGAGGTGACGAACCATAGCAGACGGCTGATAAGGGTATAGAGACCGTCAATATAGGAGCATATAGACGTGACGTGGTGGACGAGTGGAGTGTGTCAAGGCTCGTAAGGCTTGTTGTGGTAGGATCGTGTGGGATATCTGCATTTGGATTGGCGATCTGACCGGCTGATTATCTGCAATGAAACGGTTCCAGGTGGCGTCGATACTTCCGATTGATCGATCTTGGTGGTTGTACCTTTCCTGTTCCTTACGGGCCACTGTGACCCTGCGGTATGCAGGCAACCTGGGAGTGGAGGGGTCATCGAATAACTGACCGCCCATTCAGAATTTGGGAGTTAATGGCGGTGTCGGATTTTATGGAGAGTAGAATGATACAAAGGCCAAGGTATTTATGGTACGGAATAAACGTGTCAAAATCTGCACCACACAGGCTCGGCGTATCAAACGGTGCGTGCCGGTGCGAGCATACCGAAAGTCAATTCTGAGCAGAAGGAAGGGAGGGCAAAACTGCATAGTGAGCGAGAGAGAAGACGATCCCAGTCGGATATGATACAGTCTAGCCAGTCGCAACAGCCAGTGAATGGTAGAATCTTAGTAAGATTGGTGGTCGTGCATGTTGATATGTGAAGGAGATGTCCAACGGCGCATGGCAATAGGTTGCCGTACCCAGGTACATATGATCCGGTAAAGTACACACGGAGGCAAGGTATTGAGGTGATAGGGGAGAAAGGAGCAATGTAGATACCTAGTAACTTACCATATCTATACCCAGGCATTTTGCCCCGCCCGTTCTTCCATTCGAGCAACGTGCTGTGTGTAGAGGAGAGCTGAAGCAAGATGATTGTATCGAGTGACACTGGGGTGAACTCAATCCTCGACTTGAGGAGGATGAAATTACACACCAAGGTAAAAGGTACCTTAGGATCTCCTTGGCCTCGCCCTTCCTTCCGCCATTCCTTCTGTATCAAATGATGTCCGTCTTCACGCTTCCTTGCTTCGCTTTCTCTCCCGTTGCCCTTGCCCTTGCCCACATGATATGCATTTGCTCTGCTCTGCTCTGCTCTGTTCTCCTTGGCCAGCACCAGATGTCTGTGCCACCGCCAGCCGTCCGCTTCTCCCTTCACCTCACCTCCCGTCACTTCACCAACCTGAACCTGGACCTGACTCGACCCACTGCGCCACTTCCAGCATTCTGATTTGATCCAAAGTCCATCAAGGAACGGTGTGGTGTGTGGTGTGGTGGCCGTTATGTCTGCAGGGCCCTATTATTCCTCTCTTACAGGGGCGAAAAGCCAGTAGTCTGTCCAGTGGAAGCCCACAGGGAGGGTCGCTAAAGAAGCCGCTAGCTCGGGCCTAGTCGGCACGCTACTGGCCACACAGAAGCCTGACCTAAACCAGAACTTTTTCGAGCGAACTTTCTTCCCTCCCACTTGAAATCTACAACTCCAAACCTTACCTCCAACAACTTCGAAAAGATCCGCAGTTACTCTTACCGGCTCTTCTCCATATCCAAACCCTTTCAACTGTACCAGATACAGTTCCTCAAACAACAAATTTTCTTCCAAGAGTACGTCCGAGAGCTGTTCACCGTCCCTCTTTGACCCCACCATCCAAGTACCTCTGGTACCTTTCAAATTCTCCGCCACCTTCGCAACCATAGGAATTCTGCTGTAGACCTCTTAGCTAACACTACTTCTCTCTATAGAAACCAACCCCTTCAACCGAAATCATGGATTCCTACGGAGCTGGCCCTGCTCGCGGATGCTACAACTGTGAGTGACACCGACATTCGATCTGTTCGCCTTTGTTTCAACTCTATCCCAACCTCTAAATCCCGGGATATCCTCCCCACACATTCCCCAACCTCGCACGGCAGTCCCAATGGCAGATACTGGTCATGCCTTTGTTCGATCAATCTGTGGCAGCGGGATCGGCCAACTGTTCGTTCAGCTGTCAGGTCTGAATTTGAGTATGGAAGATTTGCCGTTGGAACGCCAGGCTTCAATTTCTTTTACGACAATGACCTCCGACATGCCCACACTATACTCTGCAAGACACTATCAGAAGAGCCTCAGCTAACAATCATAATCTAGGTGGCGATGCTTCCCACCAAGTACGGACTCTTGTCGAATTTTTACTTGCTGTTGTTAACATTTCTAGGCCCGTGACTGCCCAACCCGTGGCCCAGCCAAGTGGTAAGTAGCCAATACTGCAATCGTAGGAATTAC
Organism: Cadophora gregata; assembly: GCF_030347475.1. Lineage (NCBI taxonomy): Eukaryota > Fungi > Ascomycota > Leotiomycetes > Helotiales > Ploettnerulaceae > Cadophora > Cadophora gregata. Next base: position 131,545 of record NW_026695935.1, on the reverse strand, counting down.
ACTAACAGCATTGCAGCTACAACTGTGGTGGTGAGTGACGTCGACTTGATTTTGTAGAGATGAGACTGATGCGAATTGTTCTATTCAGGCGAGGGACACATGAGTAAGAGCCACCGATTGCACCACGCAGAGAGGACCCTCGCTGACAATCATTAGGCCGTGAGTGCCCTGATGGACCAAAGGACAAGACTTGCTACAAGTGCGGCCAACCTGGCCACATCTCCCGTGATTGCCAGAACCCTGCTGCTGAGGGTGCTGGACGTGGTGGCGGTGGATTCCAATCTGGTGGTGGATCCCAAGAGTGCTACAAGGTATGAACGATTGTCTATATCCTCATGATCTACTCTGACACCTACCAGTGCTCCAAGATCGGACACATTGCCCGTAACTGCCCTGAGGCGGGCGGATACAGTGGCGGTTTCGGTGGAAACCAAGGTGGATATGGAGGCGGACGTGGCGGATACGGTGGTGGACAAGGTGGACAGACCTGCTACTCCTGCGGAGGTTATGGTCACATGTCCCGTAAGTCTACAGTATCCTTGCCTTGATACTCTTTCTAAACCGTTCTAGGTGACTGCACCCAGGGACAGAAGTGCTACAACTGTGGCGAGGTCGGTCATCTCTCAAGAGACTGCCCCGTTGAGAACAACAACGAGCGTACTTGCTACAAGTGCAAGCAGCCAGGTCACGTCCAGGCTCAATGCCCCAACTAAGCTACTGGCATGGAAAGATACATTAAGGACCGACGAATGAAACGACGAGCGACAAGAATCCGAACTTCCGAGAAAGATATGCATGCAGAACGACGACGAGATACGATACCCCGAACAGTCTTTGGAAAGGGTGGCTTGCAGAGATTGAGGATTTGACGATGACCAGCTTTCACCAAACAGCCGGCCTTCTTTGTATAACAAAACATTACCCTTCACGATTTCCTTCACGATGTTTTCATTTATTGCGACCCCCTCAAAAATAAACACCAAACTCTTGTTGTACTCAAAGAGTCTGATATCATTTTCATCCATCCATCCTGCTTTTGCTGCGAGTCTTCAGCTTCAAAGCTTCTTTAGAATCGGATGGGATTTGGGAATGGGACCTCCAAAAGTTCTTTTTCTTCTGCCTTTTTTTGTTTGTATTCTCTGCTGGGATGGATGGACGGAAAGATGATAGAGCGGAGCAATCATACAAGACAGACAGATGCATACGATGCGATACGAATGTGATGCAGTACAATGCGATGCGATGCTAGCGATTTGACGAAAAACGGAGAAGTTACGAGGATGATTGATGTCCCCTTTTTTTTTCGGGGTATCAGATTCATGCGGGCTACGACGGACCATGACACACAGATAGGCAAACAGGCAGACAGAGCAGAGACTCAATCCAAGCAATTGAGTGAGAATACCAAACATACTCGGCGAGATGTGTTGAGTCTTGCCCACATTGACACTGATGTTCTTGATTCCGTGATACTGGTGATTGATATACCGTATGGCCATTTCAACTTTCCACCCTGCTCCGCACAAATCCGCACTCACCCGCAGGCACATCCACTTCTATCCATTCCAACTAGAAGTTCTCCAACCATCCATACAAGGCTGCTTGCCCATCTAGGAGCGTCAGGCGGATACTAAAGCAGTGTCAGTTCCTTCCATCTTGTTCTACCCACAAACTTACACCTCCCCATCAATACCTCTACTTCTCTTGTCACACAATGTAATGAAGTACAGTTCCACGTGTTTGATCCCCTCTCGCTTAAAGCTACCATACCAAGCTCGCACTGTCCGTCTGTTAAAAAGGAACTTCATCTTGGATGCCAAGGACGTTTGGTACACGGCATTTTGGGGGTGTTGGACTAGGATTTAGGAGAGGCACAAATACGATCTGATCTGCCGTTCGATGAAATCCTTTTGATTCATCTATTTTTGATATCTTGCTCTTATCTCTCATTCCTGCCTATACACAATCTAGCGACACCAAAATCCTATGCATTTCAAACACGCAAAACGCTCCATCCCAACTCCAGCTCCATAACCAATGCCTTGACTTGCTGTTCATTTTTCAAAGCAAAACACATCAACTCATCTATCCTATCCCACCTTCATCAAACAGCAGCCCACCGTCCAACCAACTCCCCCAACGTCTCCACCCCACCCACATTCCCAGGAAAAACCACATACGGTACCCCCCTATGCCTTACGCCCTCATCCTCCTCCTCACAGCCCCAGATCGGAACGCCAGGCGCAGCTTGTCCAAGGATCATAGCGCGCTTCATACCCAACCCCTTAGTAGCAGCATCACTACTTGTGATCCCACCCTTCGCAATGATATACCTTGGTCTGACTTCAATCCCACGCAGGAACTGGACGAGTGCGCTAGCGACTACGGAGCCGATTTGAAGGGAGGAGAGGGGTGTGGTGCCGCGGATGAGGGATCGAGATGTCATGAGGAGGACGTCGGTTCCGGAGAGGATGGATTGTGTGGCTGTGGAGATAGCCGTGCTGATTATCTTCGAGGGTTGCTGTTCAGCTGCTGAACTCAGTGTCGAAGATGAGGCAGCAGTTTGGACCTCCTGCTCAGCCAACAAAGCCTCAACATCAAGCTCAATAACCCTCAACTTCTCCCCTCTAAATTCCCTCAAAAACGCCAACTGCGCCGTCGTCTTCGGGACATAACTCCCCGCTATGACCAACCCGCCGGGACTCCCTACAGACGTATCAACACCCAGCTCTTGTGCCGTCATAGGCGCTTTGCCTTGGATCCCGAGACGCGAGGATACGAATGCCGCGCCGGTGCGGTAGAGGAATTTGGCGCCAGCTTGCTCGGCGAGGATGCATCCTAGGGCGAAGACGTGCATGTCTTCTTCTGAGGCGGCGTTGACTACTACGACGCTGCCTTTTTGCACTCCAGCAAGCACTTCAGCGACTTTTAGGTGTCCGCCGATGCGGATGTCGTTGAGCGTTACGGAGACAATTTGTTCAGGCTTGAAGCGACAGGATGTTTTCTCAAGAACATAGTCTCTAAGATTGGAAGATCTGTAGCCGAATGTTGCGTCTTGAGCGAATGGTGTTTGGCTCGCTGGAACCAAGGACGATCCTTCGGCGACGTAGTGCACGTCGTTGATAGTATAGCGACCACCTTGATAGAAGAAAGGCGCGAGGATCCAAGCCGTTGATGTACCCAGCACGGATTCCACTGCGTCAGGCTCTTCGGGGAAGTGGCCACGGAGGGTAGAGTCGCCGCGGAGGACGATCTGGAAGGTCTTTTTGGTTGTTGAGGCGGCTTGGGAGATATTGGTTGTTATTTCGGTGATGAGAGTGGTTGCTTCGGGGCCGGGGAGGGCGCGAGAGTTGGTGAGGATGAAGAAGCCGGAAGGGGAGCGAGTGAGTTCTTTGGTTAGGGTGGGGATGTCCCAGACTGTTAGAACGGGGATGTCGTCTAGATTAATGTTAGATGCTTGACGTTGTGTACTAATGGGTTTGGTAAGACTTACGGCATGTTTGTGTACCAGTTGGGTCGTCGTCAAGGATGATAAGAGCTGGGGTTTCTGGAGATGCGATGTGTTCCTTGATCGTTGCGAGGGTATTTGTGCTTGTGATTGGAGGAAGAGAAGCGACTGTTTCCTCAAGTGGGAGTGGTTCGTACACGCTGGGCGTGAAAGGCTCAGTCTTGACCTCTGCAGCTGGCTCAACAACTGCCTTCGCAGCTTCAGCAACAGAAACGCCCGTCATCAACTCCCAAACCCTCACGACACCAGAATCAGCATCCTTCGCCCATCCCTTGGCAGCACCATTCAGATACACTTGATGACTTGCCGCACTCAATGGAGCCGCATATCCCAAACGCTTGGCCTCATCAAGCACAATTCCCAAATCCTTCACAAAAATTGCAAGCTGGCTGTTTGGCGTCCAATCCGCGTTCAACATAGCTGGAACGCGGTTCTCAAACATCCAACTTCCACCAGCAGCATTCTTAATGATCTCATATAGACTGCGAGTATCGAGACCGAGCTTGGCGCCGAAAGCCATTGCCTCAGCTGCTGCGACGATATGTACGCCTGCAAGTAGCTGGTTGATGAGTTTTACCGAAGAAGCAGCACCGGCTCCATTGGGGATGGTGAAAAGATTGGAAGAGGGACCCGAGAGCGCTGCAAGGACGGGAGAGGCTTTTGAAAGGGCGAGTGCTGCACCAGAGGAGATTATGGTGAGATTACCGGAGGCAGCTCGGACTACACCTCCGCTGACTGGAGCATCGATGAGCTCGAGTCCTGTACCCAGAGCTGAAAGTCGCTGTCCGAGATCCTTGGCGAAAGAAGGAGGCACAGTAGAGTTAAGGATGATGATTGCGTTTGCGGGGAGCGTGGAAGCTACTTTGCCAGAGCCGAAGAGGACATCTTCTGCCTGCGCAGCATTCTGAACCATCAGAATCAAGATCTCAGCTGCGTCTGCTGCTTCAGCTGGGGATGTAGCTGCGCTTGCTTTCTCGCCTGCTTGGGAGAGGAATTTCTCTGTTGAAGGCGAGTAGACATCATATCCACAAACAGGGAAACCAGCTTTGACAAGTGAAATTGCCATTCCAATTCCCATTGCTCCTAGACCTATGAATCCAATTTTGATAATCTCGAGTGGCGTTACTGATGGAGTGAGTTTGTCTGATGCGGGTTGAGGTTTGGCTTGATCGTGGACGAGTGTGGGTGATCCAGGAGTGAACGTCCTGACGAGTCCAGAATCATCTTGACGACCAAAGCCTTGTGCTGAAGCGGAAAGGTAGAGTTGTTCTGCCACTGATGATAAAGGAAGAGGGAATCCTTGAAGACGAGCAGATGAAGTGACGATGCCCATGTCCTTGACGAAGATGTCAAGGGCAGAATACGGCGTCAAGTCGTTGTCGAGCATATGCGGAACTCTGTTCTCGAACATCCATGAGTTTCCTGCAGCGCCTACGATGATATCGTAAACCTGTCTAGTGTTGAGCCCTGCCTTTGCTGCCAGGCCCATAGCTTCAGCGGCTGCTGCAATATGGACTCCAGCAAGGAGTTGGTTGATCATTTTGACGTTGCTGGCCGCTCCAATTCCCCCAGGAATAATGTATAATTTCTCTGACATGTCGGATAGAATGCTGTTGCCGCGTTCTAAGGATGCTAGGGTGCCAGAAGCGAGTATTGTGAGATTTCCTTGGGCAGCCCGAACTGTTCCTCCTGATACAGGGCTGTCGACAAGAAGAATGTCTTGTCTGCCCAGCTTTTCTAGGCTAGACTGTATAGAGTTCAAGTAACTCGATGGTACTGTTGAACTCAGGATAATTGTGGCATTTTGTGGGAGAGCTGCACATAGTTAGACGATCCGCGACTTGTAAAGTCTGTGGAATTCACATACCTTGAACAGCTCCAGTTTCTGGGGCGAAAAGTACGGATTCGGCTTGATTCGAGTTCGCAACCATACATATGAAGAAATCGTTATCCCGTGCGGCTTCTCTAGGTGAAGTGGCTGTCTTTGCTCCCAGCGCTCTGAACTTTTCAAGTGAAGGTTCGTAAACGTCGAAACCGGTCACGTGGTGGCCTAAACCAAGTAAATGGGAGGCCATTCCGAGCCCCATGGCTCCTAAGCCAGCGAAGGCAATCTTCTCGCTGGTCTGTGTGGCCATCGTGTCGTATCCGAGGTTGGTGATAAGGGGATGCTATTATTAAAGGGTTGTGGAGGATAGCGGTGGTGATGGTAGAGGAGTTGCGAGTCCAAGCAAGAGAGGGGTATCAATGGGTTTGAAATTCAATGTCCACGAAGACTCGGGGACTTATATGAACGACCGCTCGGGCCGGATATGGAGTCAGCATTTTCTTTGAAAATCTCTAAAGCCGAGAGTCTGTCCTCCCCGGATTGCAGTGGATGGTAGGTAGTGGAGGTCGTCGAGGAGACATCACGGTGTTCTGCCCGACTAGCAAATGCCAAGGGATTTCTTGACCGTGGGGGCTGCTAGCCTATTCCCCCTCTTCAACCTCGGACTTCTCCCGCGTTTTTCTCCTCGTTCATACTTTCTCCTTCAACACCAAAAAGTTACAGACGCATCTAAGAATTTGAGGAAATCGACAACTGTCTTGCATACCGCGAACAGCCCGGAGTTGTGATTAATCCTCGCGGTCATCCTACCGAGCAGTCAGTTGGGTGCCGCAAAAGCCAATTCTGCTGCATGTGGTGAGCTTCGTAATCGCAATCCGGGTTTGTGGCCGCTCAAAGCTTGTCAGAGACACAGAGCCTGGACTCTCGCAACTGCCTGCTCCACTTGAAGCCAATTGATGGCCCTGCTGTCTGCATCTTACCGTTGCCAACCCATACTCACAACCTAGGGACTACTGCGCTTCGAATTTCCTGGGGTTTGTGGGGATGAAACGAGCACGCCAGGACATCGAGTCGCCTTCCTCGACTGGTCACGTGGGGCTGGCAGATCAAGGAAGGCTGCCAAAGATCTCGAGGAAAGTGCATGCTTGTACGGAATGTCAGGCGAGGAAGATCAAGTGTGATGTTGGGCCTGATAAGTCTGTGTGTACGAGGTGCTCGAGGAAGAATTTGAAATGTATCGTCAACAAGAGTCTCCAGTCGCTGCTGGAAGAAGGGACAGAGTAAGTGAGATGATTGTGCCGAGACGGCATCTGCTGACCTGCCCTAGATGGAAAGCAAACATGGAGGATAACACGCAATGTCTGCAGCGTGCCGTCGCCAAAATTCTGAGTGTATTGGAGCTTCCGCCTTTGGAAACGTTCACACGACAAACCATTGTCCAAGTTGTGTCGCCTGAAGCTGTTGCCGAACGGTTGCAAGCCAACCCTGAGCCAAGAGCCTCACGCACCGCTGTTATGGCCATGACGAGAGAACATTCCCTGGAACCAGAAGCGAATAAGATCGATGATGCTCTGGCCTCTGCACCTATGGGGAGTCTGTACGAAGTCACTAAGTTGAGAAACCTAAGGAGTAATCCTACTGCAAATGCTGGACCTGTGGTGGTCGAGGACTTTATATCGAAGGGCAAAATTTCCGAGGCCGAGGCAGAGGAGTTATTTGGCATATTCAGCCGATCGCTGAACCACTACCTATGGGGCGGCATTGCACTTGTTCATGACAATTTGGCATCCGTCCGCCAATCCTCCTCGCTTCTGTTGGCTGCAATACTTACGGTGACGGCCCTGCACATCCCAGGAAGGGGCCAGACGTTTGATGTATGCTATGCAGAGTTCATAGCACTGGTCTGTGACTCGATGTTCGAGCGCTACCACGTTTTGGACGGGATCCGAGGGTTATGTATTGGAGCATTCTGGCTATCCGATGTCAGCTGTAAGTCACCAGAGGCGATGAAGGAGGCAAACACTAATTATCCAAGGGAAATTGTCAGGACATGCAGTAAGGATAGCAACAGAGCTGAATCTCCATCAGAGCTATTCTCGTGCTCTTAGAGGCTCTCAAGAGCACATTGAAGGAGCCAGACTGTGGTACTTTCTCTATGTCTGTGATCACCACTTCAGTATTGCATATGGCAGGCCGCCCGTCATTCACGAGAATGAAACGATCACCCATCACGAACGATTCTTAGAATTACCAACTATAACGCAGGCGGACCTACGCCTGCATAGCCAAGTCGCCGTCTTTCTGATCCTGACCAAAGTTTACAATGCGTTTGGACCAGATATTGAGCAAGTCCTTTCCGAACAAGACCTCGTCCGACTTCGTCACTTCAATGTCGACCTGGACTCTTGGAGAATCAAATGGGAGCCCCTTCTGGCACCGAACACATATGTTGCTTCATACCCCGCTAAAGGCGTAATCCTCCATTTAAATTTTGGCAAGCTACAGGTGGGCTCATTGGCGCTCCGAGGAATCAAACAACCCGCAGAACTTACGCAAGACCGAAGAGAACTTGCGGGAACAGCTGTACATTGTGCATTGGGAATCCTCCAAATGGTATTGGAAGACACAGACGTGCGAAACTCAGTTGTTGGAGTTCCGATCTATCTCTCGACTATGATAACGTACTCAACGGTATTTCTGCTCAAAGTGCAGCAGAAATGGGGAGCATTCAAGCTTGGGACAGATCCAGTTCTGGTTCGAGATCTTGTCACAAGGACGATTAGTCTCTTGAGCGAAGTAAGAGCCGGCGAGCGACATTTAACAGGCCACATAGCAGCTGGTCTCACCAAAATGCTGGATCGATATACGGCATGGGAAAACCACGGCCATAACAACCCATCAAATGTCCAAAGGCACAACGAAGCAAAGCAAGAAAACAGCCATCTTGACCCAGCCATGTTTGATTTTCCAGTTGACTACTCAACATTTGGCATGTTCGACAGCTCGCTTCCTCTGTACGATCAGAATTATTTCCCGATGGGCTTCTTCGATGTCATGGCGCCCACTTTTGATGCAGGAAATGGGCATTGAGCGTATGGATTGCGTGCAGATCTTCTGCCGATTAATGAGTCGTCAAAAGCCGGGATGTTTGATTATGGTTCGATCTGAATTGGCAGCAAGACAGATACAAAATTAAAACTCTGGACAGTACCCAGAACACTCCAAGGACGGTCCAGAAGTTACGAAGTCACGCACACAATTCCATACCCGTCAAAGCTTGTTCAAACCTCCCTTCGCTTGTCGTTTCGATTGAGCTTCTACAATGCCATCAGACCGGCATCCCAGCCGCATTGCAAAGGCTAAAATAGTTGATACTGGAGAACAACCCGAAGTGGCTTGGATCTCCATGCTAAGTGGGCGTCCGCGAAGGTGTCCGGTACGCGGTGTTCTGTCCGCAGACCTCCTCCCACCAATAATGCCCCGTGTTCCCCAGTCAAACTTCGCTTGGCTCTCCACATTCCTCGACCCCCCGAGATTCACCAGTTGCTCCCCGGATCCACTCTCAACATTAATAGCATATAAGACGATGATGAAATCCATCAGATTTTTCATCCCAGACAACAACGAGCATCTCAACTTCAACTCATACTCGGGGCCTCGATAACAACTACACAATCCATTGGGATACGTTCGACTTCTCAACAATAATGTCTGATCTGAAGAAAGACGAAGTTTCACACCTCGAGATGGACGAAATCCCAGTAAAAGAAGACATCGATGCGGAGGAGATTGAACTCCAAAAGGCAATCAAAGATTATGTTCCAAACACCGAAGCGGAGAAGAGGCTGGTCCGCAAGATTGACATGCATTTGATTCCCATTCTGTGGATCATGTATGTTTTGAACTATGTTGATCGTACCAACATTGTAAGTTTTATCTTCGCTAAACGAATAAAAGGGGTCTAGTACCTAACAAGTCTGCAGGGAAATGCTAAAACCGCTGGCATGGACAAGGACCTCGGCCTTGATAGCTCTCGTGAGTTCCTATTAAAGTTCACGACTCTTACACTTCTAATACAATCACAGGCTACGCTTGGGTTATATCAATCTTCTTTTTCGGTTATTTGATTATGGAAGTACCATCAAACATGGTTCTCAGCCGCTCTCGACCATCTCTTTTCCTTCCAGCAATCATGTTGGTTTGGGGAGCCTTAAGTGCTGCTATGGCTTGTGTACAGAACTATGGATCACTTCTTGCTTTCCGATTCGTCCTTGGCTGTGTCGAGTCTGGATTCTTCCCTGGTGTCTTGTTTATGATGTCATGTTGGTACAAGACTGAGGAAATTGGTACGAAGCCCAGTCTATCTCTCACGAGCCAATTACTAACATGTTCCAGGCAAACGTTTCGCCATCTTCTACAGTGCCGCGGTCTTGTCGGGAGCATTCGGTGGTCTCCTTGCTGGTGGAATCACAGGCGGTCTTGATGGTGCTCATGGTATCCACGGATGGAGATGGCTTTTCATTATCGAAGGAGTCGCAACTGTCGGCGTGGCAGTCATCGCAAAGTTCATCTTGCTCGACTTCCCCCACTCTTCTTCGGCACTGACCCTCGAAGAACGACAACTCGCAGCTGTCCGCATCATCGTTGATAGCAAGGAAGCCAATGGCGGCAACCACGAACGTCTTTCCCACTGGGAAGCATTCAAAGCTGCTGCTGTCGATCCTCGCACCTACGCATTCATGCTCCTCTTCGTGCTCGATCTCGGTGCCGGCACAATCTCCTACTTTATTCCAACTATCACCAAGTCTCTCGGCTACACCACCATCACCGCCCAGTACATGACCGTGCCAGTCTACTCCGTCGCAGCTGTCTGCTTGAACGCATGTGCATACTCCGCTGACCGCATGGGGGAGCGAAGATGGCATATCACCGGTTCTTTGACACTTGGTTTCGTCTGCGCTCTCGTTTGCGCAATTGTACAGACTCCCATGGTCCGCTATGTCATGCTTTGCTTCGTCGCAGCAGGAATTTGGTCGGCCCTCCCGCTCATCATCGCATGGGCATCCAAGACCATCTCCTTCCCATCCGAGAAGCGGGCTATTGCCATCGCTATGATCAATGCTGTAGGCAACCTCTCCTCCGTCTACGGAAGTCAGATCTGGCCTTCTACTTCAGCACCCAAATATACACTCGGATGGGGTGTCACTGCGGGTTTCCTTGGTGGTGGTGCGCTTATGGCTGTTATGTTGCCGATTATAATCAAGTATCTGCCCAGGAGGGGGACAAAGGCCGAGAGAGCGCTGCAAGAGAGAGGCGAGATGCTTGAAGCTGTCGCGGAAGCGGAGAGACAAAGAGGTGTTTAGATAATGATTAACGTCAGCGGACTGTGCAATTTATAGACCAGTTTGACTTTTACCTACTTCCGCTACGTATTTTCAACGTTTTCATACATTATTCCGCGTGAAACTTTCTACATCTGTTCTGCATTAGCTTGCGAGCTCAGCAAGCTCTCGTTTTTGGGAGTTCCAAATCAGCATCCCAAAGACTGTGAGAATTTTCCTCATCTTGTAAGAAATGCACGCTCCAGGTTATTCTGCTTTCTGTGATTCGGTGCGGATTATATGAATGCACTTTCGGGATTCTAGAGAATCCTGTGTTTTCTGAGGGCATTTAACTGTTCAGTTTCCTTACCGCTCGATCCATCGGTCAAATTGCTCTTGATTGTTCCATGAGCTGAATGTTTAACCCGCCTCGTCAGCACAATCTCCAGTCTAACGTTCCTCCCCATCAAGGAGTCACCCATGTATCCCACTTTTCAGTTTCTGAGGTGAATGGATGTCATGACTGTCTCTCAGGAAATCAGCCGTCGGCTTTAGTGACCTAGGCCAGGTCCTGTGAATCACAAGTCACAACCACACTTGGGAGAGTCTATTTCAACCCAATCCCTACCACTCACACTCTCCTCGACAGTTAACTCTCCGGCATATTTGGAGCCTAACCAAAGCTATGGATTGCTCTACATCTACTGTTACACTAAACTGTATCACTACTCCTCCAGGCATGGCGACATATCCTGCTGAGTCCTCCAACACCCAGCCAACACGATCCAACTCGACTGCAACAAACTCCACGCAGTCTTCTCAATCACGATCGAATCGATCATCGCGATCATTACATACGTCGATCCCTTCCTGCACCACTCTTGTTAACTCCGATATCATCGCCTTTGATGTCGAAGCTGAGATGGCATTCGCGCTTGTCGCGAGTGATCCGAATGCAAGGCCCAAGCAGTTCAGAAACTTGTTTGAGGAGTGCATCTTTGTGTTTACGGCTATGATTGCGATTGCTTCAACGGTAGGAACCACTATCGTCATAATCTCGATATCCTGGTCAAGCTGACACATTCTCGATAGACATTCATACAAGGCGTAATCGTCATCAACACCGGAACCATAGGACGAGATCTCAGCATGACACCAGCACAAGTAACATGGATAGCAGCCGCAATAGGGTATCTACATCCCCTCACTCTGTCCTCGCCCATCCACACAGTACTGATGCCTTCCTGTAAACAGTCTCGCCAGCGGCTCATTCATGCTCTTCTTCAGTAAAACCGCCGACCTCTTCGGCCGCAAACTCCAACTCCTCCTCGGCCTCCTCCTCCTCTCCCTCTCGAGCCTCCTCACAGCCTTCGCCCCCACCGCCCTGAGCATCAACATCCTCAGCGGCTTCCTCGGCCTCGGAACAGCCATCATCGCACCCCCCGCCATCGGCACCCTCTTCGCAACGTACCCACAAGGCAAGAGACGGAATCGAGTCACTGGTGCGCTTGGGGTCGGGAATCCCCTGGGTTTCATTCTGGGGAGTATAAGTTCGGGAGTGGCGACCAAGTATGCGAGTTGGAGGCAGAGCTTTGTGGTTATTGGGGTGTTCTTTTTTGTGATGGCGGGGGCGGCGGTTTGGACTGTGCCTGTGATTCAGAGGGCGGGGAATCCTGGGGCGTTGGTGAAAGAGTTTGATTATTTGGGGACGGGCTTGACGGTTGTTGGGTTGGCGTGTGTGTCTGCTGCTTTGACGTACGTTTCTCACCTCTCCCCTCGTGCTTCACTCTTCTCCTTGAGAATAATCGGAATGCTGATTGATATCTTGGTTCTGCAGAGAAGCTCCCCAACTCGGCTGGCACTCCCACAAAGTCCTCATCCTCCTCTTCCTCGGCCTCCTCTCTCTAACACTCTTCACCATCTGGGAACACCACGCTCCATCCCCCCTCCTCCCCCCATCCATATTCCAAAATTCCACATTCACCATGAGCATCATCTGTGCCGGGCTGGGCTACATGTCGTTCATCACCAACCAGTTCTGGATCTCCATGTACATGCAAGACATCCAAGTCCTGGCACCGCTTCATATAGCAGTCCGATTGATGCCACAGGCTATCACGGGTGTGGTGTGGAGTTACCTTGGACAGGCACTGGTGAGCTGTGTTAGTGGGAGGGTGCTGATGGGGGTTGGGGGGTTGGGATATCTGGCTGGTGCGGTACTGATGTTTTTTGTGAGGCCGGAGACGAGTTATTGGGCTGTGTTGTTCCCGAGTTTGTGTGTTACGGTTATTGGGGCGGATTTCCAATTCATTGTCTCGAATGTACGTCCCTGTCTGTTCCTCGCTTACCATATCTTATCTCATCTCGTTCTGTTTACTTTCCCCTCCCTTCCCATTTCCCTTTCCTTCTCCCATTCCCATTCCCTTCCCCTTTCACTTCAACGACTTACCTCTCCATTTTTTAATAAAAAGAAAAATCCAACTAACACCCCTCTCCCCCACCAGCTCTACATCTCCTCCCGCCTCCACCCCTCGCAATCCTCCCTCGGCGCCGGCATCCTCCAAACCGCCCTCCGGCTCAGCATCTCCATCGGCCTCGCCATCACCTCCGCCATCTACGGCGCCATGGCTCAAACCCCCAAAGGACGAACCCACACCCTCTTCCCATTCTCCCGCGTCTTCCTCTGCACCATCATCATCTCCTCACTATCTCTTGTCTTCGTCCCTTTTCTACAGATCGGTCGTCAGGGAAAGAGCAAGAGAGTGGGGGGTGATGAGGAGGGGTTGGAGCTTGAGATTGAGATGCATGGAGGGGAAGTGGGAGTTGGAGGGGCTGAGGGTGGTGTGACGAGGAGTAATAGCCAGAGTAGTCTTTGGAGCTCGGCGAGTGCGAGGTTTTATTGTGGGAGGTGGGGCGATGGGTTTACTGCTGGTGGACGTGGTGGAAGTGGTGGAAACAACGACGCGTGGGGATTTGGTTTTGGTGATGCAGGAAGCAAATGGAATCACCTTGATCGTTTTGAGGTGTGCTTGAAATGCGGTTTGGAGAGAGTCGTCGCGCAGCATCATTTGCCTTTTGACGGCGAGCATTTCCACGGCACGGAGGTTTCTAGCCCTATCTCGGTATACGAGATACCTACAAACGATAGCATCGGCAACGTCGGTTGTGGTGAGAAGAAGACGAAGGGGGCCTGTACGACACCAGATAACCAGATCTGGTCGTGAGTGTGAGTTATTTGCGCTGTTTGCGCTGTTTGCGCTAAGCGAGACTCTGGAGGTGTGTTTGTTTGAGCGTTTGTTTGATTCAACCCTCACTTTCGTTAAGGTTTCTTGTTTCTTCCTATCCATTCTTTTTGTTGGGGTTCATGATTTTTTTGTTGCTGTCGTTTTGATGCGGGCGCGATGACTGGTTGGTCTCTCCTCGCGTGAGACACTCGCTTAGCAGTATTATTGGTGGTAGAGATGGTGATACCTCGGATAGATGGTAGTCGGTAGCAAAATCTCGTGTGTGTTTTGGGTCAGACATGTTGATAGGCGAGCTGTATGCTATATCAAACGACATTATGCGTTGCAGACTTGCTGTCAAGAGTTGGCTGGCTCGGCACTTCCTGGAATTTTGGTATTCCTAGAATAGTAATTGCCCCGCATTGCGAGTAGAGGATCTGCGACTCGAGACAGGATATCTGTACAGCTTCCGTCTATCATACGCGCTCGATCAATCTAAGCGAATTCCGGGGAAATCGGGGAAGGAAGTGTGGCTGCAGGCGTGTGAATTCCAATTCCTCAGAGGAATATGAGAAAAAAAGGAATGTATTCTAACATACGGTGGCTAGATAGTTTCTCAAATAGATTGATATCCTATCCTTCATAGTCTCAAATAACACAGACGAACCTACACAAACCCAATGAGGAGACTGAATGTTACGCGACTAAACTGCGGCTGAGCAACGATCACGACCTCGTGGCTGAGAAGCTAGAGCAAGCTAGAGAACCCTTCTCGCCGAATGCACGTTGCACAACATACCCAAGCTAAAGTAGCTCAAAAATAGTAGTTCCTAGCCTAGCACAACAGTGGATAGATGGCTTATCGGCGATGGGATTTGCCAGGACCGAGATTCATCTCCGACACTTGCATTTGCATTATTTGCAATTGCAGCTGCATCCGTCAAGCCGCCGTGCCGCATCGAAGGAACTCGTCCCTGGCCTGCTCAGCGAGCCGTGCCCACCAACACTGACGGCGACATCTTTGTCCCGACTCAACTGCAGTAATTGACCCGTCCGTCTTCCCCCTCCCATTTTGTTTCGATTCTCCCGCGGACCAAATAGATTATGGATGATGCCCAGGTGCGTTTACTGTACTGTACGCCTCATCATACGCCTCATCAAACCACCGAGGTAATCCCCTAAAACGCTCCATAGAGGCCCATAAAGGGAATTCCGATGGCACGGTCGTGGAAAAACAAGCTTGGTGGTGGATCGGGGAGGTCTCACTCTGAAGTCCAGGCTCAGACGCAGACAACCTCATAATTTACAGGGCCCGCTTATTGTTTTCTGCAGGTCGACGACTGAACCCCTCATCTGTCTTGCACTTTACATGAACGTTAGACAACCTGAATAATGTCCACGTTGGACTCTGACTGACTTCACGTGGAGACGTTGGATGAGTTGGCTCGGTCCGGTTCGTAGAGTTGGTGTCCCCGTAGCACAGAACTAACAGTCTAGTTCACACGTGTAATTGCCACTATGGGATGATTTTTTGAAGACTACTGTTAACGTTAACACTGCCTTGGTCCCTAAAACTCTGAGTTGAAATAAGTCAAGGAGGAGAATTAAGGTCAGGTCTGCCCTGGTCGAAAGTCCCTGTTAGCAGGAAAATCGGAGCCACTTCCCCAGGCCACATGATTGGCAGCACCAGCTAGGCGAAAAAATACTGTAAAGGCACGGTTCGCTTGGAATAATAGGGGTGAAGTTCTGTTCTTCTTCAACGCTTGTGTGAAAAAAGCCACGGGGCCAAAAACACGATCCAGATTCGCCATGGTGCAGCAGGCTGCAGCTCATAGCCACAGTAGTGGACTTGTCACTTGTCAGACCAAAAGCCACGATTTCTGCATCGTTGAGATCTTGTCTGGCCCTGGGAAATCCGAAACACTGTCTCACAACTGCAACAGTACTGTTGTGCCTGGTTTATGCAGCTCATGAAGAGGCGTCCGATGGATTGTCGGCTGGAGGATCGGATGGTCTCCCGAGGGCTTGGACCTTTTGCGGCGTGAACACAATAGCGGGGAAAATCGAGGGGAGTGGATAGGATAGGCTCGATAGGGCAGGCTAGGCAGGGTGCATGGGAAAGGAAAGATCAGCCGGAGAACACTAACTGTGGAGAACTAATGAACCCTGGATCCCAGAACCCTGGGATTCTTCGGGCGCATCTTACTGTAGCGCTATCAAGTAAATTTACGGTGACTCGGGGTGACTATTTGCTGAAACTTGCGATTGTTTGGACAATCGGGCACCAACAGGCGTCGTCGAGAGACTTTAACACGAATTGGCATCCGCAACCAGAGGCTTGAAGGGATATCCCGACAGCGGATCCTGACTGGAAGCAGTTTGTGAAGGTTTTGACGACTTCTAATTTACTTGGAGTCCAGCCACAGCCAGACGATGGCTAGACGTCAACCACCGAGCACAGATGATTGCAGTTGTCAGGCCTGACCCGGTTCCCGTCCACAGGGCTATCATATCTCAATTTCGCATCTCGCCCAGTGAGCACGGTGAATCGATTCGAGACCCTTGATGTCAGGCTCAAATGCCCGGGCTACTCCGTATACGACGCTGTGATGACTCCTGATTGCTGAACCCCTTGAAGCATTATTTCAAAGACGCCTCACGGAGACAGTAACCAACCATAGACGTCTCGAGTCATGTACCTGGGACCCCCTTTTACTGTCGGATTGATGGCCCTCAATGACAGAAGATCTGCATGCATAGGACCCAGCATCGGAGATATGTCACTGCATGATGCGAGAGTCTTGTCCAACTACCATTGGGGCAAAACCGGGCCACAAAGTCTAAAGAGGAGGGGAAGAACTCAATGTCAAGGCGTAGAGGGGCTTTCTGCAACTTTGAACGCTTCTGTCTCGGTATCTTCAAACTCACATGCAGAAGGAGCCAGTGCCGTAAATTGCACATAGAAACATGCTGGGTTTGACAGCAGCTGCTTCCCTGTCTAGTGGCCGGCGATAGTTCGATGTTCGTCAAGCTCAGTCCGGAGGCAGCAAACTCTATTTCTTGGTTTATTGATTGGCGTCGTCCAGGCCGTGCGTCGAGGTCTATCAATCCAAACTACAGTGGGCTCACAGACGCCATGTCTCATCCGGTTGAATTGCTTGTAAACATGTCTGGATTCCACAGGCCAGCAGGTTAAGTCCAGAATGAAAAGAAGACTATCACTCATATAGCTTCGGTCCTCCCCACTCTCTGGCTCCAAATTTCGCGCACTTCATTTTTCTTCCTACTCTCTTTTCTCTTTCCAATGTCCTAGTATGAGCTCCTTCCACCCGTTGACAACCTCACACGACGGAGACTTTGGAGACTTTTCCTTCCTTGACGCGCTGACTTTCGATTCCAAGGAACCTTCTCTGAATATCACTGATCTCGGTCAGCTCCCGGCGTCGAACAATCTCAATTTGTATCCAACCAGACCAGCTGTGCCAGAAAAGAACGACACCGCCCATTTCCAGCAAAGAACGCCAACCCCCACACTGGTGAGAACCACCACCAATACTCTGAAGCGAACAGCTACGAGGAGCAACGGTCAAACGAACCAAGTAAAGGAGAAGAAGACAGTCAAGATGGCGCCATCTGTCTCAAAACCGCAAATCAACTGCTTAGAGCTGTGCCACAAGACGACGCTGTCCATCGACCTCATCGCAGTGCACATCCTCGAGTATCTTACAACCGCCAAACAAGTCGCTTACGGCTTCGAGCCCCTGGCTCATGATTTCCTCGACACTTGCCAGATCTTGTTCTCCATCGAGGCTGGCCTGGGAGAATGCAACCGCTCTGGCCAGAAGTTGCCGCAAGAAATGATCACGGAGCTGGACCACAAATTCCGCGTCACGCAAGCCGACTTCAACATCCTGAACCAGATGCTGGTCAAGATGATCGCGCCAGCAAGTAAGCTGGCGCGCAGCTGGGGAAAATTGTTCGGTGACAATGATATAAAGAAGATCTCCATGGCACTCGCCAAAACTAGAGAGAGTCTCAGAATGAGCTCTTTGATGTTCCAGTGGAGCTTGGGAGAAGAGACCACTGAGAAGGAGAAAGGAATTGGGTTTACTGGCCTTGTAAGTTTTGCTTTTTCCATTAAGCGAGTAACAGAAGCGCGTGATCAACATACTGATTATCTGAACAGGCGGCAGCACTCGACAGAATGGACCACAAAGCCGGAAAGGTAAAGGAACCACAAAGAAAATCTGCGTCGCCCAAGGAACGATCCTTGACTCCAGCCGCTACACCAAAATCAGCTACTCCTCCACCAACACAACCCCCTTCTCAACCTCTCCCACAAATCCCCCAGCAACATCAACAACAACAGCTTCAATATCAACAATCTCAGACTCCGACGCAGCACCTCTCAGGTCAATATGAACCGGGTTCTCAAGTTCCTCAATTCCCAGCTCCGCCACCAGATCTCGCCCCTGCCTTCCCATTCGGGGCAATTGATGTGCAAAATGGTATGCAAAACGGCCTCTCAAATGGCCTTTCAAACGGCATGTCAAATGGTCTCTCAAACGGCCTGTCGAACGGTATGACAAATGGCATGCAGAATGGTATTCAGCACCAGCATCAATCATTCCAGCAGCCACAAGCACCATGGTCCAATCGATCCTCCTCAATCCATCATGACAGCCCACTCAGCAACGGCCGTATGACATACACCAATGGTCTTCACGTTCATGCTCCTGGCAGCCCCGACCAGCGACATCAAAGCACCGCCCACACCAGTGGTTCGGACTTGATGCCATATGACCATTTCGGTCGACACAGCGCCATGGACGACGCTCGTTCAATGACGAACATCACAGAGCCAGACTCGTTGCCAGAGGATTTCGCGCTTCTGGACCTGGATCCAGCGAAAGTGGTGCGTCACTCTGTTGACCCCAGCAACATGCCTCGTGTATTCCCTCGTAATGGCTTGGAGAGCGACACCGCAAACATGAAGGGCGCATTGGTTTCTGCTATCCGCAACAAGAACTACAAACTCATCGAGCAGTTGCTGCACAGGGGTGTTTCGCCAAATCTCGGCTTCAACATGCATCCTCTGAGAGAAGCAATTCTCTCGCTTGATGAGGAAAGCTTGAGGCTCTTGCTTCTTTTCGGTGCCGATCCGAATGAGTCGAACAGAGATAGCATTACACCTCTTTTTGTATGCGTGGAGAGATCATTCCTCGCTGGTGCCACCCTGCTTCTGAAGTACGGTGCCGACCCCAACCTTGTTGCAGGACCTGAGTTGGAGTCGCCTCTTGCCATTGCAGCTACGGGTAACATGATCTCGTTCACACATCTCTTCCTCACATACAACGGAGATGCCAACCATATTACGACTGCTGGGGCTCCTATCCTCACTGCCGCTATCAAAAAGAAGACACCAAAGAAGTTCATCGATATGATCCTTGCGTACGGCGCCAAACCCAACGCGAAGACCAAAGAAGGCCACACCGCTCTCTTCGACGCCATCAACCTTGGCCGAGTTGACATTGTCACCAGCTTGCTAGAGAACAAAGCTGATCCCAACTTGCCTGGACCAAAACACATGCTCTGGCCCTCAGTTCACTACCCCAAATGCCTTCAGGTACTTTTCTCACACGGAGCCGACCACAAGAAAGCGCCGGGAATCATGGAACTAGCAGTCAGCATCAACAGCATGGAATCCGTCCGCCTCATCCTCAACGCCGGCGTCAGCCCAGACATCAAAAAAGACGGCGTCTACACCCCCCTCTGCACCTCCATCCGCGACGACCGCGCCGACATGCTCAAGCTCCTCCTCGCCAACAACGCCGACCCCAACCTCCCCGCCAGCGAATACCCCTGCTTCAAATGCGTAACCCACGACCGCGTACACTTCCTCCCCCTCCTCGTCGCCGCCGGCGCAAACCTCAACAGCCCCAAAGGCATCATCGAAGAAGCAGTCAACTTCAACAACGTCGAAGCCCTGAACTGGCTCCTCGAGCAGGGCGTCAACCCCAACGATCGCAGTCCCAAGGGCCACTCCGCCCTCACGACCGCGATCCGCGAAAACCGCCCCGAACTCGTCGATCTGCTGCTTCTCCGCGGGGCCGACCCACACGTCAGAGGCGAGAACTGGCCTCTCTGCATGGCTGTGGCGAAACCTCCCATTCTGAAGAAACTCCTCGCCGTTGTCAAAGAACCACAAGCTTTCAAGGGAATCCTCGAGATGGCCGTGCACGCCGACCAGCTCGAAAGCGTGAAACTACTCATCGCCGCAGGCGTCAGCGTCGAAGATAAGAACGGCGGGGTCTTCTCCCCTCTCACAACAGCCATCCGCGAAGATCATCGCCACATCGTGAAATACCTCCTCACGGACGGAGGGGCGGATGTCAATTCCCCCGGGGAACACCTCCCGATCGTGAAATCGCTGCGTACGCATCGTGGGACTGAGACGGAGGTGCTGGAGTTGCTGCTGGAGCATGGTGCGGATCCGAATATGATGTATCGGGGCTGGAACGGCATCATGCAGGCGGTGGAGAACGGGGAGGCGGATGTGTTGAGGTTGCTTGCTAGGAAGGCCGGGGTGGATCTCGAGGTGAGGGATGAGATGGGGAGGACGGTTGTGGAGATGGCGGCGTCGAGGGGGTGGGATGAGGCGGTGCAGATCCTTATTGAGGGTGATATGGGACTGCGAATGAGGAAGTGAGATGTTGTTTGTGGAGGTGTGGGTGTGTGCTTAGGGTGATGAGCACAAATCTGTCTTTCTCTTGCGAGACTTTTCATTTTTTTGGTTGTGTGGTCATGACTTTTTCGTCAGAATGCTTTTCCTTTGTCATATTCAGGGAGGAAAGGGGTGTTGGTGGCTATCTGTTCCCCCAGCGAATTCGTTGGTTATTGCGATATCACCTATTGTTACGCTGAAGTTTGGTTTGGGGATTAGGAGCTTTCGTTTTCCATCCTTGGGTAAAAAAGAAATTGCTCTTCATGTAAAACGGCGATGTAATGCTGGGATGGAGGCTAATATCTTTGTGTGTCTGATATGGAAGGGAATGGAAGGGAACCACAGTACTAGCACATATTCTTTATGTAGTCGAATTTGAGACATATAAATCTACCTGTGCTCTACGTAGCATTTTCCTCCCAAAAGAATGTGGTTTGTGGAATATCGACTTTACCTAGATACGTCCCATCACAAGCGCAATCGTTACGCTTCCAGTGTGTGATATGAGCACTGCTATGAAATCAAGCAAGATTTCCCGCATGCGTCAAAGTCTCCCACCCATAGAACAAAGAATTCGTGCCCTGCGGCCGGATCCTCTCCGTATACGCCTGTGTCCTCGGCATGTTATTTCCTAAGCGATTTGAAAGTGCATTGAATCCAATCTCCGTCACACTCGATAGATCCCTTGTCAGACCTTTATTCTGGCACAACCAAGACGGCGGAGAAACACCCTGAGCAAACTGCGCGTGGAATCCTAGAGCGAAGCGAAGACGTGTGCCGATTTCGGTGGTGTATTGATCGAGACCTTGAATGCGAGAGGTTTCGAGGATGTGAGAGATGCTGCTGATACTGTAGCCGGTGTGCGTGAGATCTCGACAGGTTTCCTGATATTGAGTTAGCACGCGATATAGGGAATCGAGGAGGTGGCTAGTGGACCTGTATTTGTCCGCTCTGCCCAGAATTTCCGAAGCTTTGCTGGTCGAACCAGCGAGACTTTAACGCTGAGGCACTTGAACTTTGTCCTCGTGCAGCGCGTGGAAGCGATCCATCTGACTCGAGATAGATGACCGACGGTACAGCTTGCTGGAAAATCTGCATGGCATTGTCGTACGCGTCACTATCTTCAAGGAAAACAGCAATGCCAATAGCAGTGTTGAGGCACGCTGGTTTATTTTGTCAGCATTGGTGGAGTGACAGGCTGGAATCAACTTACCGACGTCCCAATTTGAAGCCTTTGGTTCGCCATTTTTGACGACTGGGAGATATACGTTGCGAAGCATATTTTCGAATTGAGTGATGTCTTTCGCAGCCCAAAGTCCGGAAGTGGTGTGTCTGATCAATTCTCCTGCTCGTGCCCAAGACCCACCTGCCCAGGCTGTCTGGAGAATCTCATTACTGAGAGCATGACCTGAGAACGTCGTCAATGGAAGAAAACAGGAGTGGTCAGGCAACCGACCTTTGATGGCATACGACCACTTGTTCATCAACTTGATTGCATTCTTTGCATAATTGTTGTCGCCGCTCACGTACCAAGCAAGAGCATTCGCCCAAGCTGCCAAAGCATCACCACGCTCCTCAGTACATCCAATATCAGGGTTTGTCGTGGGACCACATGATACGCTTGACACTGTCTCGGAAGTCCGAGTACCAGACACGTATTTGCCGTACTTATCGCTATCCTTGAGCATCTGGTTGTAAGCATTGGTCCATGGTTGAGCTTTGCCGGCGACCTGGCCTTTCACAAAGTCAAGTTGATCTTTGTCGACGACATAACCTGGATGAACCCATTGAGCAGGTGCGAAAGAACTTGCTCGAGTTGGTGTTGTAGAGTGCTGTTCGGCATTGATTGGTGATCCAAGGACAAGCAAAGGAAGTCCGACCGAGATGAGAGCGAGGATAGCCAACATTTTGAAGTCTTGTCTGTATTGAACTGCTGTTGCTGATTTTATCGCCTAGAATCGGGAGGAAAAGACAAGCATATATAGAAAGATAACTGACAGTAACTCTAGCTTGCTGCAACTCTCACCAAGTAAGCTATGTTATGTGTCTTCATGATCTGATCATTTACCACAAATGGTGCTTCGCATAACTCGTTACGGTCGTAACGATCAATCAAGGCTGACTACTGAACTTGCAAAGGTGCAAATGTGATGTAGCACTTAACGCTCGTCGCTGACTGAGAAGCAGACACGAGCGAGCTGAACATCGAATCAGGAAGGTGATACAAAAACCAAAGCTTCGTTTTAATAATCCCCTAGCACTTGCGGATAGAGAGTATAGACACTGATATCCAATTTGCTGTAGAACCTGCATTCTAGCACCGAATAGGTTGCACAAGACGGTGCTTGCATTCTATCGCTTGGAGGACACGACCGCGCTATTTTCTCACCAGAGAGCCGGCAATGATTGATGATGTTCGACCATGGTTCCGAGAGCAGCTCATAGCTCAAGTGTAACCTGAACTTCATGCGACTTGGTGCATACTAGCCCCCTCTGAATAAGGGCTAGACGAAGCATTTGGTAGGTATCGGCAATGAAGAACTGGGGGCGAGGTGCTCATCTGCACCAGCTCTCCTTAAATGAAGCCGTCAAAGAGTTGTATTCCAGGCATTGATTTCTTCGGTATGTATATGGAGAAAATGCACTTTGAGCTCCAAGATCTTGGGGGCGTAGTGAATGTTGAATGTCTTTGGCCACGCGCATAGCAATGGATGGTTGTGGCAAGTTCATGTGGCCGCATGAGAGCATTTCACGAAATAGGGGGGGGGCCACTCTGAATGAATTGTAGTAATCACAAGAATGACTGTGCAGATTATTCCGTCTCATACAGGGCAAAAATATGAGCAGGTATGAAACAATGACCGCCTGACGTTGAAGTTCAGGTCGAGGTGTCCCAGAGAGGTGGGGGCAGATCGGAAGATCATCGGGCCGGGATGATTCCAAAAATCGCGTCCCGCGCATCCAACCGCGTCACTTCACCCATCACCAACCGGCAATGCTGTGACAGTCGATGCGACGGGCGCGATGGAGAGCTGGAAGCAGGGCCGCAGTGAATTACTGGAGCAACTTGAAAATGTATGCAACCAGATAGGACAGAATATTGCCTCAGGTATGGAAATAGAACCGCCCATCTAAGCTATTGTTACGACTAAACCTTCCCCCCAGAACTTAACAACGACAAGTTTGCTCATATCAGCCATGAGGAGTTGCGGATGTTACGAGAGACTTCGGCCAGCGTTCAGAAGCTAGCAGAATCCCATGGTCGTTTAACAGACGAATTGGAGATATGTCGGGAGGCGGCTGCGAAGGTGGAGGAGTTGGAGAAGGAGAACAAACGCCTGGCCCATGAATTGCAGAAGAAGCTGGAGCAGGATGTCACACCAGTTCCGAAGCCTACTGCTCGAGTCCATTATGGCAGTATACTCGACCTTACTCCTGGATCCAGCGAGCCGCCATCCTCTGTTGCACGAATCGAACCTGGTGAATCGAATCAAGCTATACAGAAGAAGTACGATGACCTGACCAAGAAATACAACAAAGTGTGCCAGAAATTAGATGTAATGAAGGACGCGAAGGAATATGCATCAAATGTGGCCAAAGAAGAGAAGTCGAAGAGTGCACAATGGAACGATTGGGGCAAGAAGATGGCTGAGAGGATTGAAAAGAAGGACGAGAGGATTCGAAAGCTAAAAGAAGAGATCAGCGGATTGAAATCAAAGCTTCTCGACAACAGTGACGAGGTAGAAGCTGAGAATAACCTAAATCAGCACCCAGAGGCCATACAAGCCCCGAGAAACGAATTGCCGTCCGCGGAAGATATTGGAGGTGATAGCATCCAGGTTCCTGCGAGTAGTCCGTCTACAAAACACCACCCAGGGATTGCGACGGATATATCAGAAACGAGACCGACGGGTCATCTGATGGCCAATGACAGCCATGGTCATCCTCGCGAGAAAGAGGCTGACCTTCCTACTCTGTACGACGAACAAAGCTATGTCGGAGACACAAGCTTCGAACCATTAGAAGTCCATCACACAAGTTCTACAGAAGGAGACTCTGAGCCTATTTTACCGGAAATCACAGCAGGCGAAGATCCTATCGCCGATGTTGAACCAGAAAACAAGCAGCCCAGTTCTCCACCCGTGTTTGTATCCACGCGAAGTGTCAAGAAGCGGAAAGGCCGTGACCAGAACGTCGACGATACTCCTGGTCCAAAGATCAAGAATGAAGTTATTGAACTCAGTTCTCCTCACACGCCGATTCCGCCATATATTAATACAAATGAGAGTATGGATCTGGACGACATTGGGGAAAAGGTCAGTACGCCGCGAAAAGTGCAGAAAGTGGCCGCCCTTTCTAGACTCACAAGCACTTCCCAAATGTCCGGCCAGAGTCAATCTCAGGGCCGCAGCAACACTTCTGGACCATCGGCACATAAGCTAGCCCAGCAGGAAAGGTCAGTTCTCCAGCCACGAAGCGTGAACACAAAAGTCTTGCCAAGAACTTCCGATGATAGCAGAGCACCAAAGAAACGGCGGATTGCAAGTGATCGAGATATGGCAGAGTTGACCGAGGACGGCGAAATACCTATCGGCAAAGCAGAGCTACGAAGGCAGACTCCAAACAGCGATGAGCGATTGATCGAGCTGCTTTCAAAGCCTTCTCCAAATAGGCGAGTCATCAGCCCCCAGCAAACTCGGTCTACTGGTCAAACCTCAATCTTGTCCGCACTTCGTACTGAAGTACCAAAACCTCGTCCGAATCCGGCCTTGACTTCAGCCCTCGCCCAAGAGCTTCTTGGGGTAACTCCGCGCAAAGAGCCTGATGCTCCATATTCCAACACGGAAAAACCGAAATTCAGTAGAGAACCTACGCCTAATTCCAGGCCTTCATCGACAAGAGCTAGTCGTGAGCCACTTGATCTAACAGCACTATCGACTAGGCGAATAATCCTAGGTGCCGTAGAGTCTTTCAAGCCTTCTTCTGGCCAGCAACCTGGAAGCTCCGCGGAATCTTTTCAACCAAGCTCCAAAACTTCGTCTAGGGAACATCATGTCTCAGACATAACACTCGCAGAACGATCTCCATCGCCATTATTAGGGACACAGCTCCCTGCTCGTAGGGATCTTGCCTCAGCATTCAAATCAAGAACAGTCCAGGAGCTTGCAAAAGCTTCCCCTCGGACGCCTACCGTCGGTAAGCCGGTCAGGCCCAACAGATCTGGTACTGTGAAGAGGAAGCAGATACAAACGGAAGAAGATTACGAGATGGATCCTAACCAGGAGCCTCTCCGTTCTCGACCAGTGAGCAAGCTTAGTCTCAGCGATTTCAAGATCAATCCCAATTACAATCAGGGTTACGACTATGCATACAACGATGTTGTTCGTGGCAAGGAAGCACGTGCATGTTTAGAAGGCTGCATCAAACCCAGGTGTTGCGGTTACAAGTTCCGTGGACTGGCCAAGGCAGAGCTGGATATCAGACGTTTGACTCTTTCCCAGGAAGAGAGAGATGAGACCCTTATGGAGGAGTTTCTTGGGGCTGGTGCCGGTCAACTCAAGTACATGAGCAAAGCGGAAAAAGAGGAAACTCTAATCCAAGCAAAAACAAGGGAAATTGCAAACAAGACTGGTCGGCATAGACATGCTTATCACAGACAATCCAGTCCGTCTGGTTTTTGGAGAACTGATTTTCCTACTACCCAGGAAGACGAGGAGGACAGAGCAAGGGCGAAAGACAAAGAAAGAGAGGAGGTGGAGCAACGGTATCGACATGCAATGAGGTCTGGCGGTGCTTGGCTGTTCCGTGATGAATGATGAAGTTAGATTGTTTCCTGGACTTGGCGCTAAGGTGTGGTTTCATAGGAGTGTTTAAGGTCTTGCTTGGCTAGAGGTGCAGATGGGACTAGTGTATTCAAACATATATTAGGCTCCAGGGTTGCTCTGGGACTGTACTGGTTGTCCATGATCATCTAGAAGAAACCATGTAGCTGGTGCATAATCCAATATTTACACGGAGCTCGGCTGCACCCCTGACTGTCCAACGACGTGACTTGATCAACATGGCATTCTACTTTCTATTGGCAACCATTTACTTTTCGGCAGGATGTTTGCTATACGCTCAAGCAGATTGTGAAATCTCGTAACTCGGACATCAAAGAAGAATTTGTGTCATTCGATTATTCAGCAGGTCGCTTTGTGTTGCTGACTGGATTCAATGGTTTCTCATCCTCGCCAATCCTTCCTGTGGCTGTGCGCAACGCGCTAAATTTATACGTTACGGGGGTTTCGGCGGGATCAACGGCAGGAACGTCAATCCATCCTCGCAACGACCAGCAACCTCCCTTTCTCCCCAACAACACTACAATCACAACGAGACTCAATACCGGATAGAGCCGGCCCATGATCTCGACAACATCTTGCCATGGCTGAAACACAACCGGGGATGGTCCACGAGGACTCCATCTCCTCGCAGGACCCAAACACCCAGAACGAGACTACGAAGACAAAGAGCAGGAGGCCAGCAAGTGAGAATTCCTCTCCACATACGCGCATCGAAGTAGACGGTAGGAGACTGACGGGACTTTCTATGCAGATACGGCTTTTCGTCAACAGCGATTAAAGGCATGGCAGTGAGTGGCGCCAAACACTCCGCGACCTGAATGGAAGCTGACAAGCGCAACTATAGACCGATTCTCACACCGAAGACTGTCCTCCCCTTATTCTTCGCCATCGGAATCATCTTTGCGCCAATTGGAGGCGGATTATTATATGCGAGCGCGCAGGTTAGTTGCTGGAGACACACTGAGGTGCTCAGGAAGGAGGACAGGGAGGCTGACACATGCTTGACGAACTAGGTACAAGAGATCATACTGGACTACTCGAAATGTTTCGTTGATGCACCGGACTATCCCTTGACGGGCCCGATGAAAGATAAGGACGTGACGCTGAATTTCAACAAGAACTCCTCGAATACAATCAGGTCTGAACCGACATGGAGCAAGAAACAGGTCAACGTCACATACGGCCCGGAAGGCGACGAGCAGGTCACTCTCCCAACCACCCGCTGTACCATCAACTTCACGATTCCGAATGATATGAAACCCCCGGTTCTGTTCTACTACCGCCTCACCAACTTCTACCAGAACCATCGCCGATATGCCAAGTCCTTCAACACCAACCAATTGTCTGGAAGTGCTGTCTCCGCAGACAGCATCGATGGAGGCGACTGCGAACCGCTCACAGTCGAAGTCATAGATGGCGTCAAGAAGCCCTACTACCCCTGCGGTCTTGCCGCGAACTCCGTATTCAACGACACCTTCTACAACCCAGTGCTTCTGAACGTCCCAGGGAGCTCTACCGACAACGAGACTTACGTCATGGAAAGTAAGAAGGGCATCTCATGGGAGAGTGATCGCGAGCTTTACGGAGAGAGCAAGTACAACTGGAAGGATGTTTTGGTGCCCCCGAACTGGGTCGAGAGATATCCAAATGGGTATTCGGATACTTATCACCCTAACTTGAAGGAGGATGAGACATTCCAGGTCTGGATGCGTCTTGCTGGTCTCCCTACATTCAGCAAGCTTGCCCAGCGCAACGACACTGCGACCATGAGAACCGGAACTTACACCGTAGACATTGACCACCGTAAGTCTCAATCCAGCCCGAAATGATCTTTAAACAAAGCTAATACCACCCAGACTTCAACGTAACCGAATACGGCGGCACAAAATCCATCATCATCTCCACCCGCACCGTCATGGGCGGCAAGAATCCCTTCTTAGGCATCGCATACGTCGTCGTAGGCGGCATCTGCATCGTCCTCGGCACTCTCTTCACCGTCACGCATCTTATTAAGCCCCGCAAGCTCGGCGACCACACTTACCTCAGCTGGAACAACGAGCAGCCTGGTGCGTCGGCGGCAGCAGCTAGTGGTCGGGATGGTGGGTTGGGTAACGGTGAGGGACATGCTTAGATGTCTTGCTTGATTGATGGAATGTGTATGTGTTGATACCGGGTGCGGATATTGAACTGGGAATGGTAATTGGAATCGGAATTGAACTATGGAAATAAAGAGTTACTCGGATGTTATGGCTGAGAGGTGCAGTAGCATGGGTAGCAAGACAGCAGTCGGTACGCAGGCTATGGAAAGTGGAGGGGAGGATGTACAATAAGCACGCTACGAGACGCGACGAGACGCGATGTTTTTTCCTGCTCAAATTCGAATTTGGGATTTTTTTCTCCTACTACTTGCAAGGCTTTCGGTTTCAGCGTTCCGGCGTGGGCTTTTTCTTCATGTTTGTCTTCTCCGCAGAGGGGAAGGATATTTCCTCCGTTTCGATATCTTCTTCCCTTGCTTAGGGGAGTGAGTGGAGTATGTAGAAGCAAGGTGCAAGGTTGATGGAGAAATTGAGGAATGATGGATTGATTGATTGGAAGGAGGGAACAAGTTTATTGCAAATGGGATTTTTTGAAATGTTGAATCTACTTTACTTTTTTACTAGAGATGAATTGAATTGAATTGAATTGGAATGGTTCGAAACGGATCAATGGATCGTTTGATTGCGTGAATTCGTTACTTTGCCTGGATCCACGTAAACGCGGACAAGAGAACAGATGCCAGTTGGTTATTGAGATGGGTTTTACCTAGTTATTTAGTTGCAGAAACAATTGAGCGGAAACCTTCATCGAGGAAATATTGAAAAGGAGAAGAATGCAAGCAAGCCTTTCGATATTATGGCATCGCATTGAGCGGATATACATAATGTGGTTATTTTATTCGATTATTCGCTTCCACTCGTAAGTAAGACGACCACAGTCATCCCCACTACTACTATCAAGGCAAAGTAAATGCAGAGCAGCGCAGCACACCCTTTTTGCTAAACCGAAACGCCATGCGTCCATGAAAGACGAGAGTAGAAAAATACATCTCTGCAGCCGATGAGAACTCTCGACCACGCTGCAAGTGAAGATACTTTGGCATATCGAGCGCCTCACTGTCTCCGCATTCTGCCACGTCCCATCAAATACCATATCGTACTATCCGCCCTCCTACTCACTCCCTAATATCGTACCAATGCTCCAATTCATATTCGTGTCCATGTATTCGGAGAGTTCTGAATCAGAAGCCTTCAGCCTCAATGCTTTCTCTTCTTCTTGGGCTTATCGTCGTCCGACTCGCCCAATCCACTCTCTCTATCCTTGCGCTTGGCCTTCTTCTCAAGCTCATCCCAATCCTCACCATCAGTCGCATCATCCTCGCTTCTTTCATCACTTGCCTCTGCGCTGGCATTGCTATCGAAGTCGCTGTCCTCGTCACTGGACTCATCGGATGCAGCCAGTTCGCTGTCGCTCATCTCAAAGGCACTCTCTTCACTCTCTGGATCCTCATCCTCATCATCAGTCTCAGTCTGAAGGAAGGACCAGCCACCATCGACGAAAAATTGATGAGTATCGGCCGTGACCGTCTTCATGATAGTTGGCCAGTTCAAGTTCAGAGGACCTTCGGAGAAGGGGATGTTGACGGAGTCCAGCCATTCCTTGACGTTCTCTAGGGACTCGACGGGAATAGTATTGATGTGGGATGGAGCACGGTGGAAGTCCTTGAAGACAAAGACCATATCGAAGTTCTTGAGACCGAATTGCACACGTTCAAGGTGGGCAATTTCAATATCCTCAAGAGTGACCACCATGAATGGTGGTTCAGTAAGTTGGACCAAACAATCCGTGGATGGTTGACAGAAGACACTTGAACGGTTCGGGACACCGTTAAAGCCGAGTTCGCGGAAGGGAACATCAACATCGACATTCTCGTTCTTTCCGGCTTCAGCAATTTTTTCGGCAAACGACTTGAAGTCTCGGTCAAGCTGGGTTCTGCGTCTGCGTTCCTCTTGTTCTTGCTCGAACTCTTCCTCATCACCATATCTCCTGCGCTTGCGGTTTCCCGTCTCGTCGAACTGGATATCGGTTGCTTCGCGGTAGAACTGAACATCCTTCGTCTTCTTCTTTCCAATCAAAATTGGATCCTTAAGATGTACGTGAATGATGACAATTAGTTCGTGCTGACAAGGTTGGAAGAAGAGATGCTTGACGTTGCTGAATAGAATATCCACACGGTGTTGTGTGTTGAGAGGTGATTGATATCGGAGACCATTTTGATGGATCTCAACCTTGCCGGGAACACGCTTGCCATCCATAGCAGGACGAAGGAATACGTTGTCCATAACTGGAGGTCGGCGATCTAGAAATGTTAGCGTTAATCTTTACACAACAACAGGATATCATACTTCGGATTTCGATGAGCTTATCTTGCTCAACGACATCCTCCATTTCCTTCTTCTCCTGTTCTCGCTTGACTGCATCCTTCTTCATGTTTCCGATTTGATTGGCAATATCTTGGAGACGGTCTCCATCGTGAGATCTGAAGGTCAAACTGCGCACGAAGTGAGCCGAAGCGTCCTCGAATGGCTGATCGTCCTTTCTGCCAACACCTTGCCCGGGCGACAAGAAGTTGATTCGGAGATATGAGAAGTCGCCTTCGTCGCTCTTGCTGGCATTCTTGATCGTTTGAATGTGGAAAGGAACTGGACGGCCCATGATTGGGAGGACGACAGTCGAGTTCTTTGGATCAACCAGGATGGCCAGATCTCGGACTCGAGGAGGGAATTGGTTGTCTCGCTTGTACGATTCAAAGCGCTTGAACTTCTTGACAGCCGTCGCATTTGAGTCTCCGGTAGCCTCGGCAAATCTCTCGAGACCTTCCTCTTGCTTCTTCCTTGAGAGCTCCTTCTGATGCTCTCGACGTCTTGCCTCTGCGCCTTCGTCTACCTGCGTTGTTCGCTCTGCACGTAATTTCGTTTTGGTGATATTCTTCGCAGCAACAGCTCCAACTGCCGAGTCCTTTTTCGATTTCTTAGGAGTTGGTGCAGGCTCCTCATCGTCCTTGAAAAAGAACGAAGTAGCATCAAGATCCGATGGCGCATCTCCAGTGAAGACAACAGGGTCTGAATTTGCTGATACTCGAACTGTGTCCGACAGAACCATCGAGTAGGTCTTGCTCTTCTTGTCCTGTGGATTCGGATTCTCGATATCGCTGAATCCAGTCGTGACGCACAGGGTCATTCCGTCCTTCAAAGAACGGGTGTTCTTGCCATTGAGAACTAAAGTCCCATCGCGAGTCTCGATACCGATACCAGCTCCGACATTCTTCAGGAAGTGCTTCTCAAGTTCGGGCTTTTTGCTTCTGACGAGTGCAACGGCCTTGGCGTAAATCTCCTTGGTGTTTGCACCGTCCCGTACCTCCTTCATAACAAGTCCGTGGACTTGAAGTAAAAGTTTGTAATTGCTCTCTTGCGACTTGTTCGGATCGACCAGGTATGTGCGAGCAATCAACGAGCAGTAAGACTTGTATCGCAGACCCATCGAAGCAATAATTACTCCGGGATGCAGAAGCTCATCGTCAACTTGGGCATTCATCTTCAGGTCAAATTTTCCACCACTTTGAATGATTGGGCCATGTGTCCAGTCCAATTGTGATGGGTCGAAATCGGAAGGCATCTTTTGCTTGCTGGGAAGTTCGACTGTTTGCCAAAATCTAGTGTTGTCCAGCTGGCTGTCCACCTTGTTCGCCAGAGCGCTGTGCTTGACTTTTTTCTCCTCGTCCAATACGTTGGACATCTCCTCCACAAAGTATGGGTTCATCAGGGCGATGCAAGCTTTCGAAGCGTTTCGCATAGCACGCTGTATAATGCGTCAGTCTTCCTCACTGTCAAATCTTGCAGGGTTTCACATACCAACTCATTTTCGTCCTTCACAGCCAATGCGCCGGAGGACAGAGCTGCGGAAATATCCACTTCTTCCACATCTTTCGAAATATTGCCAAATGCCTTCTTCCACTCGTCGATAAAAGGTCCAACGGAGGTATCTTTAGGTAGGATTCCGACTTTCTTCTGCAGACCCAATCTGTTAGCTGCCTAATGTTGAAGGCAGGATGGAGGGGATGACTCACGCCTGCTGCCTTGATGTGATTGTTGATATCAGCGAACAACTTCTCGTTGTGCTCCGCATCTTTGCCCCTGACCAAAATGTGTAGAGGGGTCTTCCCGCCTGTCAAAGGCTCCAAATGTTTTGCTAGAATGCCAGTCAGCTTCGGCGCAAGGTCGCAGACAGATTTGAGGATATGTCTAACCTTTCTTCGCAGTTGTGACAACGTACAATCCATCAAGGGTGAACAGGAAGAGGGTCGCCGGGAACTCGTAGCCAAGCAGCCAGAACTATCGCGCACATCAGAAACTGACCCCAAAGCTGTAGCATGGTCAGATATACGTACGTGGATGGCATTGTTCTTCTGGAATTGCGCGGCATCCTCAGTTTTGCCCATCAACACCAAGATCGAGGTGGCGCCATGGAAGAGCGCGTCCCCAGCTCTCTTGTCAGCCTTCCATGCTGATATGAAGTGCGACAGACGTTCATGGAAGAGGTTCTTGTCGATCTTGATATCCGCCATGGTGGGTGAGAATTGGTGGTGATGGTAGAGGGAGTGTTGGAGGAGCAATAAAGATGAAGTCAGAGTTGGAGGGACGCGATGGGTGTAATTCTCGCGCTGATTGGTTTCGGATGACTAAGCCTAATATAGTTAGCGCGATACCTTGACTTGAGCACTCTTTCGAGTACAGGCTTCAGCGTCTCAGGCTTCAATCAAAACAACTAAACGTTCGCCTTCACCTCGCTTTAGATTTAGTATGCTGTGGAGTCCTGTGATCACTTGGTGGTCCTATGATTCTCATATTCTACACGTAATTGCTGGAAGATATTTGTTAGAAGGTCTCAAAGACCGCGTCGCGTCTCTCCCAGGTTGCTCTGATTGTTCGAGGTTGGTTTGGTTCAATGAAGTCTCCTCTTTTCAGATTCAATACCTTGCCAGTGCAAGAAGACATGAAAACGGACGATCACAAGGTCATCTGGGGCCTTCTCGCAGACGGGTCGATGAATCCACGTGAAGCGGATTGTATGCCATGGAAGCCATCGGTTGAAGGCGAGCCATCGAGTATGGCCTCCGAAGTTAGCCAATCAGCCACAACATGAGAGGTCTTCGAAAATGTATTTGGAGGCAAGGTACGTTTGTCTAGAATATGGAGGTCGCCTCCCTGCCTTTCAGTGCTTCCAAAAGCTTTTTAATATATACAAGAGGTTACACTCCCACCTCGCCCTCAAGCTGCGAGATCAGCACACTTTCCACTACTCGGCACAGCACTCGCTCCCAAGTCAACAAAAGTGCCGGTGACATTTTTGACAGTCAAACCATTCAGCCCAGCAAGCCAAGCAGCAGCCATCTTCCTATATCCTTTCGCAGTTGGGTGAATCCCATCGATAAGCTCATTAGCGTTAACTTGCCCACTCATATCCACGACCTTGACATTCTTTCCCGCCGCCACCCTTGTAGCGACAACACCTGGTATAGCAGCGTTATACTTATCGACCAAAGTATTATATTCCGTGTATCCTTCACCGAGTCTGATGATCTTCGCAACCAATACCGACGCCCCGGTCGCCTTGATCACTTTGTCGATCAGAGTCCCCAACCTCTCTGGCGCAGTTGCCACATTTACCGAATGCAAGATATCATTCGAGCCAGCATGCAAAAGTACCAGATTCGGTGGTGGGATTTGGCTCAAGATCCAGGAAGCAGATGAGCCAATCTGCTCGATGGTTTGCCCTACGTAGCCATCGACTGCGTTGTTGGCCCAGTCACCGCTGGTGGTGGTGCCGATGTAGGTTGCAGCCACTCCGGATGTGTGGAGTGAGCACTGCACGAATTTCCGGTAGGAGTTTGACGGGTTCTCGTTGAAGCCGTAAGTAATGCTATCACCTAGGGCGAGGATTCGGAGGGCTGTTGAGGTGGAGATCTTGGCTGAGGACTCAAGGACAACCGAACTTGACGCTTCTTCATCCTCGTAAGTTGGCAAAGCATCTTCATCTGATTAGTCTTATATTGAATCACTTGCAAGCATACGTACAAGCGGACCCAAATAATAATGCACCCACCAAAAGGTCTCTACAGACATGTGAGTATCTCATTTTTACAAGCGAACGTTAAGCTCAAGCAATCAATGCGAGCGGACTTGAGCCGAAAAACGCGTTTAAAGAAATCGGGAGTGTCATCAGGGCACCAAATCCGGGTACTCCTCCATTATATATATGAAGTCTCTATCTGATTCACACTCCGTAATGTAGACGAAGCATCTAAAGAGGGGCGAGATGGATGTCCAAAACATGAAACATCGAGTTTCTCCACGTCCAATTCTTCGCTTAATCCCTGTCAACGTGGGTAAATCGGATGAATGTGTTTCAAGGTCATGAGGACCCGCAGACTAAAGCGGTGGTGGATCCTGCTGGAGTTTAAAACCAAAGGCAAATAGAGTGTTTCCACAACGATGCTTGAAAAGTACACCGAAGTGGAAGATTGGTGAGTGCCAGCTTTCGATGAAAGCACGATTTCGGATCAATCCTGATTTGAATTGTCAATGCAATATCTCAGCTTACAATTTGACACCCAGGTTAGGTCTCGCTGCCAATTGGTCATGCATTCGCCATCCCTTGAAGCGCCCGAGAAAGGGGTGTTGACTTTTAAGCGACCACGCTCACCTCTGGTTTAAAAACTGCACCCAGCTTGAGATCACCACCAATTCACAGAAGAAAGATCTATACCCAAAAATTGATTTAATCCTTCCTAAGATCCATTTGTGCTATCTGTACAGACAAAGGCCCTCAGCTAAGAACATTATGTGGCAACATTGACTCTAGAAGTATGCCGAGGTTATTTTTGAGGTTAACGAAGATCTCATGCAGATAGGACCAAAATTATAAAGATTTGAATTCCACCAGTGCTCTGTACAGTACCCTTCGTACCTGATTTGACTGCAAGACGAAAAAGATGCGATCGCTTACATGCATCTCACTGAATGGTTCGCCTCGCACGCCGACATGCCTGCCCCACACAAAGACCTCCCCCACCAACGTAATTTCTCCGCAACCCCTCCATCATAACAACACAACAAGCACACTCCTGGTCTACAGCACTCAGTCCATACGGAAGAACCATTCTAATACCACTTTACATCCACCATTAAGACGACAAGTTTAGTCCAACTGTCCAAACTTTCCATAAATGCCTCGTGTTCTCTTGACAGGTACAATCCCATTTTACCCGTGCTACCATTGGTGGATTAACTGACACTTTGGCATAGGTGGGAGCGGCTTCATCGCATCACAAATCATCGGCATTTTGCTAGACCATGGACATTCAGTCGTGACAACAGTGAGGTCTCAATCAAAGGTTTCCAAGCTTCAAACCTTGTACCCGAATATCCCGACTTCAAAACTTGACTTTGTCATTGTTGAAGATGTCGGGAAGGAAGGCGCTTTTGATAGTGCTGTGGTCTCAAACCCTCCATTCGAGGTCGTGATACACACTGCCTCTCCGGTAAGTTGAATGAACCGACAGGATATTTTGGTCGGCTGATTGAGCGGGTAGTTTTACTTCACGGTGAAAGATATCAAAGCTGAACTTCTGGACCCTGCTCTCCATGGAACAACCAGTAAGTACCCCTCTGTCTAAAATTCGAGATTGATATTGAAAGCGTGAGCAGGCATACTGAAGGCAATCAAGGCATATGCCCCTACTGTGAAGAAGGTAGTAATCACATCGTCGATTGCATCAATCGTAGACAGCATTAAGCCAAACGACCCAAAGCAAGTTTACACCGAGGCAGACTGGAACCCCGTGAGCTACGAGACTGCTCTGAAGGACGTCCGAAATGGCTACAGAGGTTTGTCACGCCCTCGTCACTATTTTATTCTTACTCAATAATATGTTCCCAGGTAGCAAAGTCTTCGCCGAGAAAGCAACTTGGAAATTCCTCGCGGACGAACACCCAAACTTCACCTTAGCAACCATCTGCCCACCTCTCGTGGTCGGCCCAATCAACACCTGCATCGACGACTCCTCCAAACTCAACACATCCAATCTCCGCATTCTAGAATTCATCACCGGCAAATACAAAGGACCTATCATCCCTGAGACAGGCAATTATCTCTGGGCCGACGTCCGCGATGTTGCACTTGCTCACGTGCGTGCTTTTGAAGTCGATGAAGCTGCTGGGAAGCGTTTCTTCACTGTCGCGAGTCATTTCTGTAATAGGGAGATTGTTGAGGTTCTTCGGAAGAACTTCCCTGAGTACGAGGACAAGTTGCCGGATAAGGGAGCAACAGGCGGTGGATACCCGGAAGAGGGCCCGTACGGATTCAGCAATGACAACAGCACAAAGATTCTGGGGATTAAGTTTTTGGAATTTGAAAAGAGTGTGGTCGATCTTGTTAAGTGTCTAAAGACGATAGGCGTTTAGTTGGCAGATGCGGTGAAGATTGTGAGGTAGACAAGAGATCCGGAAAGAAACACAGCGTTTTCTAGCTTTACCTTCATTGCCTCTTGCCTACCACTTACACTTCCACATGCATTCAAAGACACAAATGCCAAAATAGCTGGAAGTAACTTTCTGAAGGTATATTCCATTGTCAGTAGAGATCTAGCCGTCGTCCTTTCACGTCAGTGTCTCTGGTTGTCAACTGTCCAATCAGTGCATTGTCCCATTTGGGACTAGTTTTCATCACCAACTTCATCCATCTGTGCCTTATCCCACTTCTGCCTCGCCAAACTCATCACGCACTGAAAAGAGGCCATTTGAGTGCATTTCTTGCTAATCTCCCACCGCATTGTCCATTTTGGGCTTCACGATGCTAGATGGTGTTGCTCACGATCGATGGCTAAGTGGGCCTTCACGCCCTGGTTGATATCTTACCGAAGTGAGCAAGGAGCATCTTGAGCGATTATTTTTGTCTCTTCTCTTGTGACTCATGACTGCTTTCTTCCTTCACAAATCTGGCATGTTATTGCAGAACATGCTTTTTTGAGATCTGAAACTTTGCTGTGCTTCAAGACAGTGTCTAGCGAGAAGCGTAAGTCAGTCTGCCGCCACTCAGCAATCGTGGAATTTATCTTATTTCTGGAATCAACATTTTCTGAAGATGCTATCTCATCGAGGAACAAAAAGCGCTGCAAGTCAGGAGATTCCATGGCGATTTGCTCCTGGTGGCAATAATCGCTACAACAGGACCACGAATCCGTCCGGAGTCATTTCCTTCGGGACGGCGGAAAATGTGGGGTCCAATCGGTCATGGAAAAGACTCCAAGCTGATTTACTAGGGACTTATACAAGATGAGCTGGAGGATTTTGTAGCTCAGAAGGTTTGTCTCGGTCTACGAGATGTGAAATTCCGCTCACGCGAACGAAATGTAGGTTAAAATACCCGCATCCGCCTTCACCTACGCGTACAGCACCATGGGAGGACCGCGGTTTCCTGTCACTTTAGCCGCTCACATGAACGAGTACTTCAAGCCCCATACACCAATCGAGCCCTCTCAGATCCTCACTGGTAGCGCACTCACCTCAATCCATGAGATGGTTGGGATGAGTCTTGCTGATCCTGGAGATGGGATTCTCGCGAGTCGACCGGTATATGGTCGATTTGAATTAGATTTTGGAAACACCGCTGGACTGAAAATTGTGTATGCCGACAACGATGGAATCGATCCATTCGATCCGGAGATTGTTGAGCAGTACCAGAAGGCTTTCGATCGTTCAGCAGCCAATGGTGTAAACATCAAGGCGTTTCTGATTGTGAACCCCCATAACCCATTAGGTTGGCACCAACGTTCTTGCAAGGTGGATTTACTGATATTTGAGTCCAGGTCGTTGCTATCCGCCCTCAACCTTGGCAGCTCTGATGAAGTTCTCCCAGCAAAATCACATCCACATGATCAGCGATGAAGTGTATGCTCTCACCGTGTACGGCACTGGCGACCCAGACCTACCAGAATTTACCTCGGTCTTATCCATCGACGCTGAGGGCTTAATCAATGTTGAGAGATTGCACGTCTTCTATGGGATGAGCAAGGTATTCAACCTTCTCTCAGCCCCTACGAACTGGCATCTGACAATATTCTTCAGGACTTCGCTGCAGCTGGGCTCCGTCTCGGCTCTCTGATCTCCCGCAATGCTCTTCTGAGAAAAGCAGTAGCGGCAAACATGCGATTTCACTGCCCATCAGGACCATCCATCGCCATTGGAACCGCGATCCTAGAAGACCGCGCTTTTGTGAAAAGGTTCATAGCGCTGTCGAGACAGAGACTTGCCGAATGCCGTGCGTT
Source organism: Cadophora gregata (assembly GCF_030347475.1). Classification (NCBI taxonomy): domain Eukaryota; kingdom Fungi; phylum Ascomycota; class Leotiomycetes; order Helotiales; family Ploettnerulaceae; genus Cadophora; species Cadophora gregata. The sequence continues at coordinate 92,679 of NW_026695935.1, read as the reverse complement.
CGCTACTGGGGTCCTAGATAAAGCCGGCATCAAGTATGCTGGGCAGGGGTATGCGCTAATATTCTCGTTATCAAAGACAACCTGGCTCTGACAACAACTGTAGAAATGCTGGATTGTTCCTCTATGTGGATCTCAGCCCATGGCTTCCTCCAAAGACTCACCACGACCAACCGGACCACGAGAGAGAGTTCGCACTTGCCCAGAAACTGCTGGATGCTGGTGTTGGAGTTCATCCCTGTGAAGAGCACGGTGAGAGTCCAGGCCATTTCCGCATAGTGTTCAGTCTAGATCGGGATACACTGGCCGAAGGACTGAGAAGGTTTGTTCATCTCTCAGATAATCAAATCTCGGAATTTGTGCTGATCTGAATAGGCTGGTGGATACTCTGGGCCGTGCTCCAGAAGCGAAGGTGAATTAAACTCCTGCTAACGATGGTATATAAGTAGTGAACGGATTTGTGGCATCAACATATATGAGCGACACGCGGAGTAAGACAGCAAAAGAATCTCTCCAAACTCTTTCTCTAAGACCTGCGTCACCCAAGCGAGAAACAAAATAAAGTTCCATGTGGCACACCTCTTCAAAATTGATATTTAAACTCCGGCGACCGATCCGTAACCTCCCCCTCTCTCACCCGCCCCTCCCCAAGCAACCTGTCCTTCTCCCTCTCCCTCCCCATATACATCCCCCTCACCACCCACCACCCACAAAACGCCAGCACCAAAAACCCCAAACTCCACGCATGACCCAGGGTATACTTTGGCGCCGCCCTACTCTGATAAATCTGCCCGGAAACCACACCCCCAATATTCGTCAGCGTGAGCAGGACCCCGAGACTCACAGCTCGCTTGTAATCACAAACGAACATCTCGAAGCCTACTACCTTACTTATTCAACCTTCAACTCTACCATATGATGGTCACGTGAATGCTCATCCGGAATCAATACCTAAGGTAAGGTAAGGTAGCTACGTTCAACAGCGTTACGAAGAATCTTGTGCTTAGTCATCATATCCTATTTATAGTCCAAGATTTATCTGAATGCAACAATATGTAAAGACAGAAACAAGCACATAATTCTATCCTATGAACAGACATAGTCAAAATATCGCCTCTTGTGGCCGTGCGCATTACGCAATACGAACACTCCGGTAACCTCGATTCCTTGTCGCGTCGATCGGCTTGATTCTTGCTTTTCAGATTTCCCTCCACGCAGCCTTAAGATGTCCCCCTCACCAGACATTGAGGAAACGTCCTGCTCCCCGCGTTTCCTTCCGGCAGGCATCGGTGATACGGAAGACCTGGAGAGATATGAACCTGGGGGGTTCCACCCAGTCCACCTTGGAGATGAATATGACGGTGGCCGGTATAAAGTCATCCACAAGCTTGGCGCTGGCGGGTTTTCTACCGTTTGGCTTGCGCAAGATCTCATGCGGCGGCATTGGGTGGCCCTGAAAATTATTCTGGCCGATGAATCGCCATCAGTGGAAACCAAGACGATCCTAAGCCACCGTGTAGCTTCGCAATGCAGTAGTGATGCAGTATTTGTCACGTACTCTCGGTACTTTCATATCGAGGGCCCAAATGGTCGCCACTTATGTTTAGTTCTCCCGGTTTTAGGTCCTTCGGCATCCAGATTATCTCAATACATGGATAGCAGGATCGAACCCTGGCTGGCTCGCCGTGCCAGTTACCAAACAGCGAAAGCATTAGCTGGTCTGCACGCTCAGAATCTATGTCATGGAGGCAAGGAACAAACTTTTACTCGACGTTCTTTGTTCTCGGTAATTTTCCTTTAACATCCTCTAGGTCTAACGACAGCCAACATTGTGTTTCGAGTGGAGAATTTTGATCGCTACACTGAGAATGACATCTACCGGCTGTTCGGAAAACCTGAGACAGGACCTCTGGAAACAGAGTCGGGAGAAACTCCAGGTGCCGAGGCTCCAAGATACATCGTGAAGTCTCTTGACTTTCTCTCCTCCGAGACCGATCTCATCAGTAACGAAATTAGTCTTATAGACTTCGACCAAGCATTCCTCGCATCGTCACCCCCAGAGGAAATGTTAGCTACACCAATCGAGTATCTCGCTCCTGAGGTGGCTGTCGGCCGGGCAGCTAGCCCAGCGAGCGACGTCTGGGCTCTGGGCTGCTCTATTGTCCGCTTGAGATCTGGAGAAGGTCTGTTCTCAGCCTTTGATATCACCTCACCAGCGGATTTAATACGGGGTATTATTCAAGCTCTCTCGGACATGCCAGCTTCTTGGGAGGATTCACTGTTTGATTCAGACGGTCAGCCGACCAAAGATCTGGCAAAAGGTGAAGCTGTCTGGAAGTTTACGGACAAACGGCCGTTCAAAGACCAAATTTATAGAATTTGGGACAACCCGAGCAATTTGTCTAGCAAGTCGACGAAATCACTGATGGTTAATCACATAGAGAACGTGGACCAGACCTTGGACTGGGAAAGTCACAAGCCTTACCCTCGGTGCTTCTCGCACAAGTTTTGGAAGCCCACGGCTGTTGAAGTAGGGGATGCTTATCTGCATGGGTATGATAATGAGTCTGATAACCTCTTAGCGCCGTTGCCTAAGATTTCGGATCACGAGGCAGCCCTGCTATACGACCTTCTGTCTCAAATCTTTGTTTACGAGCCCATAGAGCGAGTAAAAGAAAAGGAATTGCTGGATCATCCTTGGTTTCATATGGATGACTCGAATCGAGTATGGACGAGAGGCGTAAAAAAAAATATCACACAAGAAAGTGGCACCATGTCAAAACGCAGTAAGTCTTGACGCATGGGCTGGAAAGTCCTTTCATTGAAATTCGGCCATAATGAACAATGAAAAGGGTATCATAGGTGAGTGAAAACAGAGGAAGAAGTCCCAGGGGGAAAAGCCTGCGCAAACACATCCCCGTGCCAACCCTCGACTGATTGTAAGCGTCTGAGGATATCGGCCTCGAAACGCCAAAATAAAACAAACTTGTGCTAACAAACCCTCATGACTCTATCTTCTTCAACGAATACGTTCGCACCAGATGCTTGCTTAGGTTGGGATAAACTTCTTCGAATCCGCCTCCTGCTCGGAAAATGTCTCAGGGAAAGCTGCAATACCGGCAATGATTCCTCCAACCATAAACACCAGCGAGATGATGGACCAGATGACTCCCCAGCATTGAGAGGATCCTCCATAGCGCTGAGCGAAAACACTAGCATCGGATTCATTGACTTTTCGAAGGATGAGATCGTCGCACTACCTGCTTAGCATGGAAAATTTGACAGAAAGATAGAAGAACTTACGATATCCCAGACCGAGTACAGAGCAGACATGACCCCGATGAAAAGGACCACAAATCTCAAAGGCTCAGCATGCTTGATGAACCAACAAGCCACGAGTAATCCAACCGCCAACAGAACCGTGACAATCGTAAGCCAATCTCGTCGGGCCCACCAGAGAGTAAGCAAGAAACAGACACCGAGAACTATACTCGCGACCTTGCTGGCGACGATGTTGAAGCCGCAGAAGATGAGGAGAGCTCCGATCAGGGAGGATCCAAGGTATCCGGCTGGGAGTGTGATTGCACTCATACCGCCATACATATGAGTCACACCTCCCTCACGAGGGTCAAGAGAGATAGACTTGACGCGTCCTCCTGTACAGCAAGCTGCCAAAGCATGTCCGAATTCATGGAAAGCAATCACCAGCATCTGTATACATCAGTCAAGTGTCATGTGATCTCGACACTCTTGGCACTCACCTTGAAAGGCCAAAGAGACCAGCGAATGTATGGAATATTCCAGAGTAGCGCAATAATGACAGTATACGCCGCAATAACACCCAAAGTAACCCTCTGCGTGCTATTTACCGTCAAGGCCCTACGTTGAAGGTGATGAGCCGAGAGCCTCGCGATGTCAGGCCCTGCAGCCCTAACAGCCATCCTGGCATGGCGAAACCCGCCTGAAAGCGACTCTGAAGAAAAGAGAGTCCGCGCGATATGAATAGGAGCCATATTCGTTTACGTGAGGAGAATTGAACGAGTGTATGAAGAGACGAAGTTGTGATGGAGGTTGTGTTTAGATATTCCCCCTTGACGGGCCACAGGGCTGGCTGACGCGGTTTCAGATCGGAATGTTGTTGACGAATGGCTGCGCCTCCGCCAAAACTGGAGATCGTGGCTGGAGATGCTATTTTTAGCCGACAGAGATTTTTCGGGAATGCCGCTTCCACAACCTGGAGGTGAAATCAACAAAAGGAAGAGAGAAAGTTGCGATGAGGAATAGGATATAATATGATCTTCTGAAAATGACTTGTGGTGGTTCTGACGATGGGAAGAGAAGGTGACTGCTGTGTATTTGCGCCAACACCCTGAGATAGGGGTCTGCACTAATCTTCGCTAAAGATTAATGGGGCAACAAGATAGGTATCCAGGGTAACGAGAGACGTTAGACTTTCTGAATAAATGGTCTGAAAGACGAAGCCATGCGATCAATTGGTTGATTATTGTTTCGCATCAGAGATGATTCTTGTCGTGCTCAAAGATGAAAATTCTTGCTGACGATCTCCAGGGAACAGGACAACCAATTGGCGAAGCAGGATTTCGTCCAGCAGATTACCGGAGCATTGATACAATGGCCACATCATGCCTGTGTTGATTCGCCTACAGATAGAGGAAACTTTCTTGCGACATGATAGTAGGTAAGAAATTATCATCATGCCATAGGTTAAGAAGCACTGGTCAAGGCGAGACAGTACGCAGGCTTTCCAATGAAAATTTTCTATCTTCAAAGTTCTCCATCACAATTCTCTAGGTTTTCAGGGCACATCCTCCAGCTTCCTCCAGATTACAACCAAGCCTACTTTCCCAAACTCTCAACCCTCAACTTCAAATCCCTCCCCTGATTTTCAAACTGCGTAAGAAGCCTATCTTTCAACCCAGCAACCACCACCGCTCCAGCACCATAATACGTCTCCCAACTAACATACTCCGTCAATCCCCCACCTAGATCCCTCAAAAGACTGATATGCTGAGCCTGCAACCCCGCCAAGCCCAACCCAGCGTCCGAAAACCAGCCCGCAAAAGGCGTTTGATAGCCCGGCTCCAAATAGGAAATGATTTCTTGCGAAGTGCTGTTGAGAACTGGTATCAGCCCGTATGTATGGAACGTCATCGGCATCCCGATGTAGACGTCTTGGGCGGAAGTGACTGTGGCGGGTACCTTGACGTCGTAGACGAAGGTGTTCCATTCGTGGTAGCGGGGAAATTCGAGGAGGGCGTTGTAGATTGTGGATGCTGTGCCGCGGATGGAGGTTTGTGCGCAGACTGTGAAAACTGCTCCTTGCGTACCGTATTTTGGAGTTGGCATTATTGTTCCTTTTGGAGCGCAATTGAGCGAAAGGCCGGGTATGGTGGCGGCGGCAGCCACAGCTGGCAAGAGAAAGAGTGTGAAGTACATGTTGTCTGCAAAATAAAACTTGTTCTTGAAAATATTTAAGATGCAGAGCTACGAACTCAGAATATCGCAGGTATGTCTTTCCTGCGGGACTCGAGTCTTTAATATGTCTTGGAAGTAAGCTTAGTATGCAGAGATGACAGCAGGAAGGTACTCACCTCAAAGAAACCGATGCAGTAATTCTGCTTCGAGGCACCGAGGATGGCGATCAATCGATCAACGGCGTTGTGTAACCATCGCACCATGATCCCTCTTCACCTCCCAATGCGAGAAATTTATGAAGAAACATTCCCATGCACTAGCTCCTACCTCTAAACGGAGTGCATTTTATGTATCACGGAGCCCACCTGATAGATGCGATACAGATCGAAGCTACAAAGCTAGAGGTGGCATTGTAGCGTCAGACACAAAAAAACCTCCCTGGTGGATGTGGTACTCTGGACAGCATCATAACTTTGCACATGTCGGTCCTTCGTAAAACCGGTATTGTGTCTAGGTATGTTGCACAGCATGAAAGCATGGTTTGTAGCCCCCGACGTCACCTCACATATTTCTCATCGCCAAGTTTTGGTACGCTTACTTTGCAGATTTACACATGTATCACATGTGGACAGCCATAAGCAAAGGTGAGCTACCTAGGTATACAGCGTACAGAGTACTGCCTTATCATGATGGTACACAGCACGATGAGGTAGGTCCAGATGTGCTGCAACGAAACGTGCTGATCGTGACCTCGAGATGTTAACTTTTGCCGCCTCTGCTGGCGTAATCAAAGGACTGAGATTGCATTCAAGCTCCATTAGTATGCGCTGTAGCACTGGAAATATATGAGAAAGAGTGACACCCATCTCTTTTTGCCAGATAATCAAAAATCCGTTTTCGATTCATAGTCAGCTAATGCTTCGAGTCCTGGTGCATGGGAAGCTTTCCGACTGTCAACAGCATGGTGATGCTCAAAAAAGAGACCCTCAAAATTGAGACTCCAATGATGACTTGGATCACGACCCGAACACGGTGAATTGGTAGTCATCACTGTCAGAACGTATAGACAATGTTCGGACATCCCATCGGCATCTGGGCAGAAGTCACAAATCCTGCTGCGGCATGCCGATTTTCGAACGAAGCCGTCCTCAGAAATGCGAGACCCTGAGGATCAAAAACACATTCTTGAAATATACATCGCTACGCATTCACGTTCCACCACATCCCTCACTTCCTCTCACTCTCATTCAACCACTTATAAACAACCCTAGCATCCTTCCCCTTATACCTCTCATCCTCACTCGCCTCCCTAAACGCCTCCAACGTCGGCCCATCCAGCACCGTCCTCGCCCCCACCATTTCCGCAAGCTCACTCCCCATCTTCAACACCTTCGCACACAACTCCAGCCTAAATCCTCCCTCATACCCCCTCGAGCTCGGCACATTCGCCTGCACGCCTGGCACAGGATTACTATGGCTCGTGACCCAGCATTGCCCGCCGGAGACGTTTATCACGTCCGTGAGGAGCTTGACGTCTAATCCCATCTTCGTGCCTATATTGAGCGCTTCAGAGGCGGCGAGAGATGTTATGGCCGAGAGGTAGTTGTTGATTACTTTGAACGCTGTGCCGGCTCCGACTTCTCCGCAATGGAATATACTCTCCTTCTTGCCCATGTGCGCAAGAACTTCTTTCGCCTTTTCGAACGAGGAAGAATCATTCGCGCCAACCATGAACGTCAATGTAACGGCCTCGGCACCCATTGGTCCTCCTGATACGGGGGCGTCTACGAATGATAGTATGGAGTTTTGGGGGAGGGTTGAGCGTGCGGTGTCGACTGCTTTGGCGACGGAGAGGATGGTTGCTGTTTCGATGGTGCCGCATTCCATGATCAGTTTGTGGGTCGAGGATGTTGAACTCTTGGCTGCTGCTGCTACGATCCCAGTCTCAGGATCGAGGTACACGGCTTTTACAGCGGGCGAGTTGGGAAGCATGGTTATTACGAGATTCTGTATTTACCTGATCAGCTTGCCAGCACTTCCAACGCCAGGACGCCCAACCACGATGATGATCCAGGCAGACTCACAGATTGCTCAACAGCCCCCTTCCCCGTCTCAATAATCCCAACTGGTCCTTTCCCTTCTGTCTGTTTCTGGAATCGAGAAAGAGCATCTTTATTGACGTCGCAGATGAGAAGGGTATAATCTGGACTGAGTCCGTTGCGAAGATTGACAGCCATTGGGTAGCCCATAACTCCCAGGCCTGGGGGAAGGTGTCAATTACGCTCCAACATCCATGAAAAGAACGATTTGTACTCTAGACCAGAAACTTTGGGAAATGAATCATTGACTGCTTACCTATAAAGGCTACTGTTTTCGCAGGTGAAGACATCGTGCCGATCTGATTGGAATGTATGCTTTTGCTAATTGACAGCAATTCTTCACGATGGGTAGATAGATCTAGTTGAGCGAAGGTAATCAAAAGGGTTATGTTTAAAGTGAAGCTTCACATTCTCTTTTTCTTTCTTTACTTCGAAGTGAAAGTGGATCAGGATATTGGAGTCGTTTGCATGTGGGGTCTTGTTTTTGTCGTGTCAAGTGAAGATGATCGGAAAGGTGATGCCGTTTACCCCGCATTAAAATGGAGTTGGAGATGGCGGGGTCGAAGGCTCCATGGCCGCCACCACGTCTCACAAGCCACTTGCGACACAGTACGAGAAATTGGAAGGCAATAAAACGGTGGAATCAATTTAATGTCGAAACTTTGATTCAGAGGATTCTACTTCTGAGTAGCTGTTGAGTAAGCACTGCTAAGATAGCGGAGATAAACCTGACCAGACGTTTTTATGCTCCACAGTAATTTAGCGAGTCGCTTGCAGGTGGTCATGTCAACAGAGGTAGATAAACTTTGTAGACAAAGCTTCCCTCGACTCAAAAGCCCTCGTATATCTCAATCCCAGAAACACTTCATCTCAAAACGCCCCATCAAAGCCTCCCGGGAAAAAACCTCTCCCCATTCCTCTCCCTCCAACCCCTATCATGCGCAACCACAACCTCAACCTCCACCCCCTCCGGCAACCTCACCTCTCCCCGTCCCAGCAACTTCCCAATCCTCGCAATCGTCCCCCTCGCAACCTCCGTATCAACATGCACACTCCTCAACCCCCCACACCCATCATCATACATCGCAACGCCCTGCTCACCCGTCAGAATCCTCACGTCATGACAGCAGTCCCCACCAAGATACACCCATTTTGTGGGCGAGATACGAGCGAGGAGGTTGACGTGGCCGTAGAGATGGCCGGGACTATCGACTACGTAGACGCTGCCATCACCGAAGAGGTCCAGCGTTGCGGGGAACTGTGCCAGGGGTTTCCATTCGTGGTCTGTTTGCCTTTCCTTACTCACGGCAGTTATTGAATCTGCTTCATCTACAGGAGGAAATTCCCATGTTCTATCCTTAGGCAACTCATCCTCATTGAACAAGTCAGCAGGATATAGTGGTCCTCCTCCGTGCGCAAGAAGATGCAACGTCCCGCTGCCAACGAGGAATTTCGAGTTTGGGAAATCAGATGGCGTGCCAACGTGATCCCAATGGACGTGGCTGAGCAGCACGATGTCAATGTCCGTCGCGGGATCTAAACCGCCTTTACGCAGGGAGTCAGCAGCGTCTGGGCTTGTGATTGTGGGTTGGCGTTGGGCGGCGTGGTGTTGTTGCGCTGTGCGGTAGCCGGAGAAGTCGCGTTTTAGGCCGAGGTCGAAGACGAGGTTTGTCGTTTTGCTGGAGCGAGATGACGATGTTGATGGAGAAGGAGAAGGATGTTGAATTAAGAATGAGAGGGACGGGACGGTTGTGCGGATTGTAGGAGAGGTATCGGTTATGAAGAGGTATTCGGGGAGAGTCAAGTGGCCAGCATCTAGGGCGGAGATGGTAACGTAGGTTTGATTTGGTGATGGTGGTGGGAGCGCGAGGATCTGTGGATCTTGAGACTGAGACATTGTGTTTGTTCTGTTGTTGGCTGCAATGATCTGAGATAGAATACCATGGGAAATATTGACTTTTCGAGAACATATTCTCGAGCTGTTCCTGCAGTGGCTCCTGCTTCTGGGAACGTTAGGCGTTTGCGGGGTAGCCGTCGATCATATCTTGGGGTATCGACCCCGCTGTGGGGCTTGAGACTCCAAAAAGAATCCCCGACTCCTTGACCGAGCACAGGAACGTATCTCGAGATGAATTCCGGCGTTATTGATATCTCAATAGAAGTGAGTGATTAGGCAACATTTTGACAAGTTGACAAATGCTGCCTTCATGATGGCTTCAACAGCAAGCCTACCAATGTCCATGAAGGCTCAATTCTTAGAGGCATTCAAAACACCTTACGTCCTACGAACAGTGCCACTACCCAAGCCCTCATGTGCCCATGACCTCCTGATCAAAGTAGATGCAGCGTCCTATTGCCACACTGACGCCGTTCTAGCCGATGGACAGATGCCGCCAAACCCTCCATCATTCCCTCACATCGGCTGCCACGAATTTGCCGGAACGATCGTCTCTTTACCACCATCCCCAGCTTCGGATTTCAGGATAGGCGACAGAATCGGAGTCCCAGGCCGTGCCTTCAATCCTTGCGGATCATGCTTCGAATGTCTCGATGAGACCATACCCGACTTCGATCCAGCTGGCTACTCGGTCCTCTGCCCCAACTCAGGAAACAATGGCCTGAGTCGGCCTGGCGGATTTGCCGAATATGCAGTCGTTGATGCTCGCCAGGTGGCTCCAATACCAGCATCTATGACTGCGGTCGAAACTGCACCTTTGATGTGTGCGGGTGTCACGATATATTCTGCTTTGAAGCGATGCCACCTCCAGCCTGGACAGCGAGTTGGCATTGTTGGCTGTGGAGGAGGACTGGGACATCTTGGACTACAATTTGCGACGAAGATGGGATTCAGAGTTATCGGTGTCGACTCGGCTGACGGTGCTTTGACGTTGGCTCAGGACTTGAACACGGGCGCGAGGATCGTGGACGTACGTACGGTAACAGCGGAGCAGATCGTTCAGGAGCTCGGCCAAGAAGATAGAAAGAAAGAAGCTGGGGACAAGGGGCTTGACGCTGTCATTATTCTTCCAGAAAGCCAAAAGGCATTCGAGTACGGAGTTCGACTTTTAAAGAACCACGGTCGGTGTGTTGTGGTGTCGTTTCCCGAAGCTGGCTTTCACTTCTCTGCTCGTGATGTTGTCTTTCGCGATATTTCAATCATAGGGAGCCTTGTTGGAAGCAATAGATCTCTGCGAGAGATGTTGGAATTCGCAGCTGGTGAGTGATCTTTCATCTTGTTAATTGTTCCGACCATTTGCCCACTGTGGTTCTTCGTAATCCAGGGTGGACCTTTGCTGATTGTTCCATGGTGCAGAGCACGACGTCAAAGCAGTGTTGAAGACCTACCCTCTTTCGGGTTTGAATGACCTCGTAGCAGAGTATCATAAAGGAAGTGGGGGCAAGTTGGTCATTGACATGTCTCAGGAGATGTGAAAGCTCTTTGCCACATAGACTTTTGCTAAGCTCGAGAAAGAGCATCTGCTCGTGAGCGGTTTTAGAGTACCAGCGACAATTCCCGAATGCAAAATACCTCAAATCATTCCAGTGACGTGCTCGGTTCCAACATGTCAGCATATGTATTGAGCGAGCTTCCAATGACATCCACAATTGCCCAAGTCTGAGCCCCTCTGAATATTGTAGCCCAAACACGCAAAACACCCGCGCTCAGATGCTTCATCATAGCTGGTGAATCCGTTGGGATGTCAGAAGGAACGGCAAACTCAGTCTCGTTCAACATCGTTTTGACGAGCGAGCTAATCCTCCATTCGTCGTCCGTAATCGGTGGTTCTGGATTTGGAAGCGAGAGAGCCTCGAGCCATTTGCTAAGTAGAAAAGCACATTCGAGGGAGCAGAGTGAATGCTGGATCGACCATATGAAAGTCTGCGTTTTGGAAACAAGCCGGATGCCAATCTTGACGGGAATGCTGAGTGCATGGGCTGAATGAAGGACTGCACGCACGAGTTTTGGTGTGCGTTTGATATCTGGGCTTTCTCGGAATGCATTGGCGATCTGTATTGGGTCGCGAGTATCTAGAGATCTGTAAGGCCCGATGTCTATATTCAGTCTGATATACGCAAGTCGAAGGATTGCCGTGGAGTTGAAGGCTACTGGCCCGTTGGGATCCATAGGGTCTAGGGAAGACTCAGGAGTGCGTTTCCAACCCAGTTGCCAGCTCCGTAAGGCATGCTCGAGTGACGAGAATTCTTCCTGTGTGAACTCACCCGCACTATCGTACCTGCAGTTTGCAATTTGGCGGACAAGGAAGATCTGTTGTACGAGTGCATGGATGAGGATGTAGTTCCCCAGCGACGAATTGGATTCCGAAAGTTCTCGCCCATTGCGAGAAAACAAACGTCGCAGTGCTTCTTGGAATCCAATCTCGGGAGTTGACTTCTTCCTTAGCTCTTTCCAGGCCGTCGCACTCAGAGCTTTGAATTCAGCTGCGGTGGATGGGAGATTTAGCTTGATTTCTGCGTTGAGGATGAGCGGTGGGATATTGTAAACGATGCAGTGTAGATTGAAGAAACAGAACACAATAAATTTTGTTCTTTTAGTACTTTCGAAGTGGACCCACTCTTCCCATGAAGCTGTTTTGGGTAATGATTGCATCTTGAGCCCGTCGTCCCTAACGAGTGTTGCCAGAATGCTCTGAATGGCAAGAGCTTCTCTGAGAATTTCTCGGTGCTTCGCCCAAGTAGCCATAGCCATGAGGAGCAAGAGTGCTTGTGCTGTTTGGATCAAGTCTGGCTTCTGTGAAGTAGGTGAGACTTCCGTATCGGACGGTAGGCCAAGGGGGCCAGAGATAGACCCTGTTCGGGTACTGGAAGTGGTGGAGATATCATGCCCTCCAGCTGAAGCAGACATCCTTGGCCTTCCTAAACTTGCATCTCGTCGACGTATCCTAGATGAAGCAACAGCCTGGCTAGCATTAAAAAGCTCAACTCCTTTCTCACCCTCAAAACAATATTGCGCACCGACGGCAGCCATAGCAAGTGTGAGTTCAATTGAACAGTTTTCGATTGACATTGTCGGTATGTGGAGAAACGGAAGGTGTTCGTGGAATCCGTTGACGTACGCAGCTATGTACCGTGAAAGTGCCAAGCGAGACGGCAGCACGAAATCTGCAGCGATCGCAGAGGAGAATTCAGACAGTTTGACCACGATCACTTGTCTATCTGAAGGAGATACTTCAGCGAGCGGCCGGGCAGCAGTAGTGAGTGGATCTTGAGCTGGGCTTTCCTCTGGCTGTAGACTTGGTAGACGGGAGCCAAAGCGCGAGAATGTGTTTCGTTCTTCGATCTGTTGACTCTGGTTGAACCCAGCGACGCTTTGACTTCCTGCCGGAGGAACCATATCATCGACATAGGAGAATGATTCGGGCGAAAATAAAACCATTGGTTGTCCAGCACTCATCAAAGTTGAGAAATTGTATGATGATAACGGCTCGCTATCAAGGAACGCTGCCAAGTTGTCTAGCGATTCTTCAAATCCCAACCCATAATTTGGAGCCGTATCAAAATTACTCGATAAAGTATTTGAATCGTTTGGAGGAGGCATATCGATTGATACTCCAGGTGTCTGGCCCGAGGTTCCGTCAAAGGTGCCCTGTAATGCAGAATATTCCGCAGCCATTGACAGAGTGGCGAGAGTGTATCCATTGTTCTGATTTGAGTTCATTGGAGGACTGAATGCCATATCGCCAGATGATATATTATCGATGGTGAAGTCAAAGTCGTTCTCTGGTGTTGCTCCTGCTACCGCGGGGCGATCTCTACTATTGAAGGTCAATCGTCTTCGCTTGGTTGTTCTTTTCTGGGCACCCTGGCGTTCATCATCATTATCATGATTGTTAGCAGTCGCGTTGAGAGCATCTTTTTCGTGGGTCAATCTCAGATGGCGGATGAGAAGGTCACTGCGAGTGTCAGATGAGCATATTGTGGTAGACATGGGATAAGGCTAAATCGTACCTCCGACTGAAATGTGAATCACATTGTTGACAACTGAAAGGCTTATCCTGGGTATCTGGTGGCAAAAGGTTCAGTGAAAATAACTCCTAGTCCTCAGACCAATTACCTACGTATTCTTTCATGCCTCTGCAGATGCTCTAGACGAGCGAATCTCCTCTGACAGTGTTGACACTGAAACCTCTTTTTGACTTTGTTCGGGACCGGGGCCGCCTCCCCCTGTTCACCTGTCACTCCGCTTGACAGGACCATGAGCTGCAATGTGAGGAGGGGAATTGAGGAGTACTTTGGGATCAGCCGGTGCTCAACTGTTACTCGGCCCCAATATGTTCAATTCAATCAGAGCGCTTGGTGTTGTTGATGCAGGAGAGGACAATCCGGGGAAGATTGAAGATGCGGGGAAGTTGCTTAATTCAGGGTGCAAGGGTCAGGAGTCGAGGGGGTCAACCCAAATAGGCATTAGAAGCGACGAGCATTGTTCAACAGGCAGCCAGGTTCGTTACTTTCATATATCTCAACAAGATCAGATTATATTGCGCTGATCTACTAGGAAGTGATATGAACAGTGAGCATATGAACTCATTCAATTTACCACCAGATGCATACTCTTGGATGTTGACCTGAACAACTTGGTGTCTCTCAGATTCCATCATTCTGTCGGATTTTGGCCCAAACTTGTCTATGTTCATATCTATTAGAACTGATATTCAACGTCTTAGCTGCCTATTACCAAACTCTCTTTCAAAGTTCATTTATCATGCAACCTCATCCATCCCTCAAGACAGTGCAACTTTCCCTCCTAGTTCCCTCTCCTTCTCCCCCTTCTCGGCCATCTCATTCAATACCTTCTCCGCAACCTTCATCGCATCCACCCCAGCGGGAACACCACAATACGTCGTACAATGCAAAATCGCCTCTCTAATCTCCAACTCCGTCAATCCGTTATTCCTCGCCCCTCTAATATGCACCGCCAATTCCGGAGCCCGATTCAGCGCCATCAGCATTCCAATGTTGAGGAGACTGCGCTGCTTCTTCTCGAGTCCAGGTCTTGTCCAGGCATAGCCCCAACACCATTCTGTGACGAGCTTTTGGCCTTCGATTGAGAATTCCGTGGAGCCGTTGGCAAGGGCACGGTCAACGTATTCGTCTCCTACGACGCTGCGACGCATCTTGAGGCCTTCTTCGAAGAGCTGCTTGTGCAGGGAGTCGAACTTCGGATCGGTTGACATTTTAGAGGATGGTGATTATTGATGGAAGCTTGAGTGGGGCAATTGATTGCTGGACGGGACTTGCTTTTGCTTTGAGAGCAGATTGGGCATTGAAAAAAAGGAAGATTGATTGATTGGAAATAAGATAGTGAAGGACTTATGTTCAAAGACTTCAGATAACAAATCGAGTGTTGATGGAGAACAGTGCCATAACTTGTTGTCCCACCTTGACTTCAAGTTGATTGCCCCACTCGTTTACCCCAATTTACCCCGCACCAAGCTGCAACCCTCTCCAACGCCGGCTGTGGCTCAGATCGACAATGTTGGAGCGACTTCGTGTCGAGGTGCTATGCCTGAATTTTGTTGCTCAATATGACATCGTGATTTTTCTTGATAGCGTAGCCAAAATCATGAACCTGAAGCCTGAAATTCCATCCCAACAAGCGAATCCCTGAAACTTAAGCGATCTTGAAGTCAATAGTAAATTCAGTAAACCAAAAGTACTGAGAAGGTATCTATTCCACAGTATCACCTGTTTTCCAATCTTCTTTACCCCCAAGATATCTATACACCACTCTAGAATCCAAATCTCTACACCTGGGATCATTACTCGCCGCCGTATAAGTCTCCAACCCAAGCTGACCCAGCACATTCTTCGCTCCAACCCTCTTCGCCATATCCACTGCCAATCCAAAATCCTTCCTCATCAGCTGCACCTTGAACCCGTTCTTATACCCATTCGTAGACGGTGCTTCAGGATGTACACCAGGCACTGGGTTGAATCGATCGCAAATCGTATTCTGCGCCGTGCCAGCCGCGAAGACTTTAGCAAGCGTGATAGGATCCAGCCCAGCTCTCATACCCATATCCATAGCCTCTGAACACGAAATAGCAATCACACCCGACAGATAATTATTCGACAATTTTGCCGCAAGACCCAATGATGGCCCGCCACATGGTATAACCTGCGATCCCATCTTCTCGAGGAGTTGTGTGAGGCGTGGCAGGCTAGGATCTGTCTTCGCGCAGCCGAGAAAGAATGCAATCGTGCCTTTGACTGCGCCGACTACTCCGCCGCTGACAGGTGCGTCGTAGAATGAGGCGGAGGGGAAGCTCTTCGCGATGTGGTCTTTTACCAGGAGGCTTGTTGCGGTGTCGATTGTGGAGCAGTCGATGAGGAGTTTGCTGGAGATGTCTGTGCTGCAGACTCCGTTCTTGTCGTCCAGGTAGACTGATCTGACATGTGCCCCTTCTGGAACCATTGATAGAATGACGTCCTAAGTCAAGAGTTCAGGTTCAAGATTTGATTGGCTCGTCTTGAGTAACTTTATTGGAGGGTAGCATTTACCGTCTGCTTTGCAACATCTTTTGCACTCCCACACTTGACAATCTTCTTCGGGTACTCAGCACTGAAAGTGTTCATTACTTCGTCTGCGACATCAAAAACATATATTAGAGTGTCTTGTGGTAATTTGTTTGCCAGATGTCTTGCCATCGGCAAACCCATTGCCCCAAGCCCAATGAACCCAATGGACTCATAGGATTCGCTCCCTGACGATCCCATCTTGACGTCTGTGCAAAGAGATGGAAATAGAATGGGAATTTTCAAGCAAATGGACAGATTAAAATTGATCATTGATATGATAGAAGTTCCCCTTAGATCACCAATCGAGTTGGCGGCTTCCCCAAAACTAAAACTCGCTTGGCGTCTAACTTCGGGGGTCTATCCAAGTGCTTCTTACCCCAATTCAGCGGAACAGTTCCTGAAGTCAAACACCACAACGTTAATTAATCGGGGCTTTCTTGTATCCTCATGCAAGAATCCCAACATATCGACGACTGGTCACCATGTCCTCTATATTCGTGAAGAACTCCGGTCCTCCCTCGCCTCCATTGGAAATTGTAATAGTTCAAATCCACGCCCTCTCAGCGGGCCATTTCTCGCTTCCGGAATATCAATTCGTACATCCTGCTTCGAAGACGGCGAGACATACTGTTCCCTCACTCGCGTTTCTTATTCAACATGACGATGTCGAAACGGGGAAGAAGACGAGAATTGTGTTTGATTTGGGATTGCGCCGGGATGTGAATAGATACTCGGAGCCGATTAGGAAACACACAGAGACGAGACAACCGATGAGAACGGATCCGGATGTGGTCAAAAGTCTTGCTGTTGGGAATCTGACACCGGATGATATTGATTATGTTATTTTATCTCATGTTTGTTCACGCCTTGGTTGTTACAGAACAAATGCTCACAATTTTCCACCAGGTACATTGGGATCATATTGGAGAACCTCGCGACTTTCCCAAGAGTCAATTTATAATTGGATCCGGAGCCAAAGCACTTCTTCAAGGTACTTCCACATCACTCCGAGGAGGACACTCTTTCTTCGAGGTCGATCTACTACCAGAATCGAGGACGACAGAACTCGCAAGTCCCTCATCAGGCGAAAGCTTCAGGAAGCCACTTGCACCCGGACAGCCCGACTTTCATCAAAACTGGACAATTCATCCCATGTTTCCAAACGTAATGGATATCTTCCAAGACGGCAGTCTTTACATCGTCGATGCGCCTGGACATCTTCCTGGCCATATCAATCTCCTAGCCAAGACAGGACCTAACGAGAGTGTCTATCTTGGAGGTGATGCATGCCATGACAGGAGAATCATCCGAATGGAAAAGAAGATTGGGACTTGGACGGATGAGGAGGGACATACGTGCTGTATACATGCTGATAGGAAAGAGGCTGAACGGACGATTGAGCGGATTCGCTTGATTGAGGAGCAAGGGGTTGAGGTTATCTTTGCTCATGATGTGGAGTGGGAAAGGGATCCCAAGAATAGTGGACGCTTTTGGGGAGCAACTTAGGACAACTAGATATTTTAGAGGAAAAATCTTTCTGCACAGTAGGTAGAATCGAGATTCTTTCGAGAAGCAGGAACGAGCAGATCGATTGGCCGAGTCGTCGGCTTACCCACATATGTCAACATAAGACTACAAAAAAATGTACCTACAAAACAACAGTGATTAAATAATTTGTCAAAGACATCAAGAATCGGAATTCTATCCATTGCTTCATCAGAATCAAACCTGCTATCCATTCATCGCGTCCATTTGTTGATTTTGAGGTCAGAAATTACCCCGCAGCCCCACACTTCCCCAATCGCGGGGTCATTTTACGTGAACCCCCTTGAATCCGATATCATCAATTTCACTTTTTAACGCATGGTACCATTTGCAAGTACTTCAATTACTCATAATCTGATCCCAGAAAAATTCTTCACTCCCATTCACAACGATGTCGTCCAGCAAACCTCCCACCGAACTCAAAGCCGCCTTCCAGACCGACCTAGGCCACCTAGCCTTCACCCCTGCCTGGTCCGACATCCTCACCCTCTCCCCCTCAATCTTCGACGCAAGTCGGCACCTCCGCAGCGTCCCTCTCAAAAAGAAACACCTCAAACCCAAACTCCAATCCCTCATCGCCCTCTCCGTCTCCAGCGCCGCAACACACCTCTATGTTCCCGGAATCCGCACACATATGCGCGCGGCGCTGGAAGCTGGAGCCAGTATAGCTGAAGTAACTGAAGTTCTTGAATTGACAAGCACGCTGGGTATTCATGCTTGTAATATTGGAGTGCCGATTTTGGTGGAGGTTATGAAGGAGGAGGGGATTTATGATAGCCATAAGAGCACGATTGAAGCGCCGAAGGATCAGAAGAGGATCGATTTGCGAGAGGAGTTTACGAAGAAGAGGGGATATTGGCATGAGTTCTGGGAGGACTTCTTGAGGCTTGATCCGGAATTTTTTGAGGCGTATTTGGACTTTTCCACTGTGCCGTGGGTGAAAGATACGAAAGGGGATGGGAGTGGAGGTGGTGTTTTGTCGCCGAGGGTGAGTTTTGGTTTTCTGTCTCTTGTCTTGTCTATATCTCTTCTCCCCAAGCTCTTTTATTCGATGTTGAGATAACCCAATTTCTGTGAATAAGGACTGGCTGAATCACGCATAGGATAAAGAGCTTATCTACTGCGCCTTCGACGCCGCATCCACTCACCTCTACAAGCCCGGATTGAAGCTTCACATGAAGAATGCAATAGGATATGGAGCTACGCCGGAAGAGATTATGGAAGTGTTGGAAATTGCTACATTATTGAGTCTGCATACTTTAGAAGTTGCTGCTCCGATTCTGGTCCAGTTGAAGCCTGGGAGGTAAATTGGGAGGCCGTAAACCAGAACTGGCTCTAAGAGTACGACCAATGCAGTTCACAGAGGATCTGAACAAATCTTGAACATGATCTTAACTTGCAGCCAGAGTCCTCAATAATTACGAAACTTGTCTCGCTTTGAAGTTTTGGGATAAGAAAATACAGGACCTAGAGTGGTTTAGCGCAAAGCATCCCAAGTTCGCTTGGGTTTTAGCGAGACTCGTTGCTTCCAAACAAACATCAAATACAGAAACTTCTTCATCTACAGATCCTTGGAAACCCTGTCTGAGCACTGGATAGTCCAAGATACGTGCAATACTCCATTGCAGTATACAAAGCCAGTAAAGGTGCCTTAGCACCATCCTAAATACCGACAAAGGCCGCTCGGTGTTGGCAACATGATTGAAAGTCCGAGGAGCTTACATCAGCATAACCCTGTCGCACTTGGCTACCCAATGGCTTATCCGCCAGGCACGTCGGCCAAGGAGTATATTTTCCGCTTAAGAATATAGTAGGTATAATCTTGAGTCCTTTTTGGGGTCTAAAATGCATAGTGGATTATGCTGTGGTAACTTGTGCGAAATGGACAATGTGGGGGCCCGGACCGCGACATCTGGACCGTTTCCAGGGATAAGACAAGAGGAGTAACACCAGAGAATGGAAAATCCTTGATTTGAATTGTTTTGAATAGAGGACAGATGGGGAGCTTGCTAATGTAAGAAGGGTAGTCTCTGTTGGTCTTGCTCTCGATGCTGATGAAATAACAACATACCTTAGTCAGGGATTACGTCTCGCTCTATTCAGTGCCAGAATGAGGTGAGTTAGTGAGTTTCTGAATGCTTCTTTCGATCTCGGACTTAGATCCCAATGACTTTGTCGTGGCTCGCAGACCGCGCAATTGGAGAAAAGTCCGAGGACGACGACTAGTTTCGGTGTATATAATATCAGAGTCCCAGAGAACTGTAAGGTTCGTGAGCAAGAATCAGTACATCAATTGCACAACTGCCACTTCGCAATCAAGTCCTAAACACATTCAAGATGCGTGATTTGATCAGAGATTCAACAATCGGACAAGTCCTCAGATTCCTGACAAGTAACCGAGTTGGAAAATACGTCGAGGAACAGGAATCCTTCGAACTGCCTCCTTCCTACAACCCAAATCTAGCACCACGACGACCCAACCCCAATTCCTCCTTCCGAACCGAACAAAACGATGAGTCAAAAGAAGACGCGGGCCAATCCAACAGCGACATCGAAAACCAATCCCAAACAGACGTCGAAACCCAACCAGGTCTCAGCACCACCACGTCCCTACCAATTTCCCCATCTCAAAGCAACAACAATCCAGCTCTCACCAAAGAAAAAACAATCAGACCCCACCGCACCAACGACGGAATCTTCCTCGTAACCTGGTACACCGACGACGACCCCGAGAATCCTCAAAACTGGTCCTTCGCAAAGAAAGCTTGGGTCGGCACAGTCATCTTCTTCTACACCTTCGCCGTGTACGTCGGTTCCTCTCTCTACACTGCTGGTATCCCAGATATTGTGCGTATCTTCGGCGTCAGTGAAGTCGCCGCTTCTCTAGGCCTCTCATTGTATGTTGTGGGCTATGGGATTGGGCCGTTGCTGTTCTCGCCACTTTCTGAGATCCCAGCTATTGGGAGAAACTCACCGTACATCATCACGTTTATTAGTTTTGTGATATTGACGGTGCCAGCATCGCTGGTGAATAATTTTGGGGGTTTGTTGGTTCTGAGGTTCTTGCTGGGGTTCTTTGGGTCGCCGTGTTTGGCGACGGGGGCGGCGAGTTATGGTGACTTCTTCCATCCGACAGTCTTGGTGTACTGTATCACTTTCTGGGGTGCGGGCGCGACTCTGGGTCCTGTAAGTATTCCTTCTAATCGGGAATTGTGAATTGGACTAATGAGAACAGTGTCTCGGTCCACTCATCGCAGGCTTCGCCGTCCAAGCCAAGGACTGGCGCTGGAGTGCCTGGGAACTTCTCTGGATCTCCGGCCCCATGCTCCTCGTCATGCTCATTGCTCTTCCTGAGACATCATCCGACACGATCCTCCTCCATCGTGCCCAAAGACTGAGAAAACTTACAGGTCGGACAGATTTGAAGTCCGATTCGGAGATCAAGCAAGCGGCCATGAACTCTCGCCAAATCACAATCGATGCGCTGATCAAACCGTGGGAGATCAACATCCTGGATCCAGCTGTACTGTTCACGACGGTGTATACTGCGCTCGTGTATGGAATTTTCTATTCGTTCTTGTAGGTTCTCGTTCTTTCTGCGACACCCCGACTCCGCTAATGTGCCAAAGTGAATCATTCCCTCTCGTCTACGTTGAGATCTACGGCTTCAATCTCGGAGAACTGGGCCTCTCTTTCTTATCCGTACTCGTTGGCCTGATTGTTGGCTGTACACTATACTGCCTCTTCTTCATTTATATCGGCGACCCGCATATGGCCAAAGTCGGATTCTGGAATGTCCCGCCTGAATATCGCATCCAGCCGAGTCTGCTCGGGACGTTCTTTATTCCTATGGGACTGTTTATATTCGGTGAGCACACCCATGCACATCCAAGTATATTTGAGTGACAATAAGTACTGACTGGAACAAGCTTGGACCGCCCGTCATTCTGTCCACTGGATAGCCAGCATGATCGGTATCGCAGTCAGCGTCTGCGGCATCTCCCTCGTCATGCAGTCATTGTTCATCTATCTCCCGTTCACATACCCAAAATACGCAGGAAGTCTCTTCGCCGCCAATGATTTCGCGAGATCGATGTTCGCGGCTGGATCTATCCAATATGCGCGCCCGATGTTTCTCAATCTGGGCATTGCTGGTGGTGTCAGTCTCTTGGGTGGGCTGACGACTTGTTGTATTTTGGGTGTCTTTGTGATTTTTATCTTTGGGGCGAGGTTGAGGAAGAAGAGTAAATTTGCCGTGGCCTCTTAGAGTATACTGGGAAAGTGAGGTGGTTGTGTTCCGGTGGCAATAATGTTAGCGAGGGCGAAGGTTCTATCTAGCCGGCCGAATTTGTACAATTGTATTTGCGCATTGGAGATTTCTGGAGGCGGTGCATGGTTGGTAAGGCTCGTTATTTTAATTTTCGTCTTTGCATGGGATATTTAGACGCGGCCAGCTCTAATCTGTAACCTTTTGTCAGTGTAAGTTGTCGTCAAGCATCTGAAATAAAAGTGGAATGAACAAGAAGCCCTGCAACAACTGGAAGTCACTTACCATTACCTGCACGGCCAGATTCGCACGTCAGGTTCGATAGGGTATCGAAAGGGCAGCAGACACGATTTTTAATAGAATAGGCCGATCGACATATCGGACTTTGTCGCCGCAGATAGTATTGAGGGCATATGCAAAGTTTTCCTTCTGTATTGTGAATCTACAACTCGGTATCTGCAACTCAAACGCCGGACCAAATCCACCCGCTATGTACAAATGCAAGTAACGACAAATCAAGCAGCTCGTCTCGCAGTGGTGCTCATTAACGTGATCTTCTTCTTCTTCTTCCCCTTTCCTTGACCTCCAGCTTTCGGAGTCTCTGGCCCGTTCAGAGAAGCAGCCTGGACCTGTGCGATCAGATCGTTCTGGGCATTCTCCGCCCGCAGCTCCTGCTCCCAGGAAGACAGCCAGCCATCATCGCCATCTTGCTCCACACGCTGGGCGTGAGTCTCTGGAGATGCTGGGGCGACCAATGCAGTACCCCATACTGTCCTTGGTGCAGTTGGACTTGTAGATGGTGATGCCAATGGTCCAAACGAGGATCCTTGGCGGGTAGGCCAAGGAGGCGACGCATTGCTCGCATCAAGCGAAGTTGATGCGATATCGACGAAGTCTTGCGAAGAGAAGGTCTCCGCGGTTATGCTTGGTCGTTTCCTCCTAGCATTTGCCCAGCGAGCATCATCCTCGGCTTTCTCTGCACGAACTCTATCTCGCTCCTCACGACTTTCCTTGTCCCGATTGCGTTTTCTTCTCTTCTCGATCTCATCCTTGAATTGAATCAAGATCTCAGGGCTGACCACATCTGTCCAATTACACTCAAGAAATCCAACTTCACAGCCGTCTGGAAGATGTGAAAGATATTTCGTTCGCTTTCGTAAGTCATAATCCATGATATGGCCAGTGGATACGCGCTCAACGCGTGGGAGGAGCGTAGAAGGGAATGAGGCGAAGTTGCCGAATGCAGACTTCAAAATTCGGATGTCGAGAGGAGCCAGATAGTAATGGAGAAGAGCCTGGTAGAAGTAATAAGGTGCATCGGGATGATGCGCCTCACTGTGGCCAACTCGAGCAATTTTCGTCTCGTGGTGGGCAGGGATCGCTTGTGGCTGAATGATTGGAAGACCCAAAGACTCATCATTCGTCTGAGCAGTCTCCAATGCAGGCGTACCGTTGGCAAGGTTCAAGCCGGAATTTGAGGCTTTTTGAACAAAGTACATCTCCGGGGCGTTTTCGTCCATCACAGTAAACTGAATTGGTAGTTTCTTGGGCTTCTTTTCTGCCGGTTGTTTTGCCACTGCGGGTGGATTGCCAATGCCCTCGACCTTCTCCTTAGCTTCTCTAACTGCGTTGACCGCCTTCCTCGTCCATTCCGGCTCTTCACCAAACATCAACTCGTCCTCATTTTCCTGTCGCTGGAGATCTTGTATTTCCTCATCGTACTGTTCCAACATGTACTCTTCACTGCCCTTCATAATTCTGGCATAATCTGTAACTTCCGCAGCAAAGTACCAGGGTATATCTTCTGATTTCGGCAGGGCTTCGGCTCCATCCCGAGGTAAGGCGAGAGTACTCCCAGGCTGGCGCATTACCAATCGCAATACCACATCGTCACCTTCCCGTGGGGCGGGGCTCTCTTGTCCAGTGTACCACCTCACGGGTCTAGTCTCGGAAATGTATACCGAATCCCAGCAGATGGGGCATTTCTTCCACCGCGCTTTCTTCTCAGGTATCGGGTTGGTATCGTCGGAGGAGTGCATGTAACGAATGAGACAAGGAAGGCAGAAGATATGACCGCACTTTGCCATTCGTGGAGCGACAGGATGGGAGAGGCAGATGGGACACGACGCTTCCTGTGATACTGACGATGCAAGAATCTGCAGAACGTCATTCCAATCGAGATGTTGATCAGCGTTGATTGCTTGCTGCTTATAATCTCCGTTGGGTTTGACGATGAACCTGTAGTTGGCATGAATGTACCTGGATGATAGCGTCAGAACAGTTCATCACGAGCATCTTGACACCGTACCTCGCCTTATCACTAGAATGATGACCTGATCCAATTCCATAGATGTTACCCCTCCTTGATCCTCTGGCAATGTTGTTACGATAGTCTTGTGGTCGAGGAGGAAGGGTGATGTTCATTAGGTGAGTGATCGAGGTCTGCCCCCGACGGCTGTTGGCATTTCTCATGACTCCCTATGTCTTGTTAGCACAGTAACCCCTGGTATTTAGGAAACGTGCGTACGGATTCCGCCATAGCATCCTCATCCGCGAGCCTCGGTTTCCTCGAGTTCTTGTGCTGCTTCTTGTGACCTTGAGTGTTTCGGGGAGACGCGTTGACTGGGAGAGAATGACCCGCAAAGCGTCGTGAGCCTGACTCGAAGCTTGGAGAAGGACTTTGATTCTGCTGCTGAAGAGGAGAATGCGAGGAGATATTGAGCGACTTGCCGCCAGATGAGGACGCGTTTTGAAGAGCAGAATTCATGATCGTTTCCAGACACCGTTTCGAGCTCTGCTTCGGCAATTATACAGACAATCAAGCTGTATAAGGGAGCCTACAGCTACGGTTTTGGGTCTTTGACCTCGATATCCAGAATGGGGCCAGGGCACGTATGTCCGTCGCGAGGAGATGAAGGCGAGAGACGGATCGATGGTCTGATGTTGACTCTAAGGATTCGTTGACCACCGGAACAAGGATCAGCTCGATTTCGAGAGGAGCAAGGAAAGAAGGAAGAAAAGACAAGAGAACAATGAGAATGGTGTTGTTGATGATCAATCTACAAACAGACGCCAGAGGCGCTGATGGAGTTGTAGTGGGGGGACGGGAGTCACAACAGCTGGGTCTTGGGCAGGGAAGATGAGGGGCGAGGAGTGGTGCACCAAAGACAATCCGCGCTAGTTTTCGGCAAAAGGGACTAAAGTGCTTTCTCGTCATCACACATGGCAGAGGAGAGGTGAGACCGATAATACAAAGGGATTTAAATATTTGGAAGTTATAACCCGACAAAAAGATTGTTATGCACGTAACAATCAACGGGATACGATTGCAAGACCAAGTGCTTGTCACGAGTCATCGAGCTTGTTTTATGCCTGCAAGGTCAAGAAACTGGATCGGATAGGAACAGACAGATATGGGAGAATTACAGAGCCTATTCGTATATCGATACTCGAAAAATATGGAAATCTTCAGATATTAAGATTGAGATACTAAATTCTTTGGCCAAGACTACTTCACAGGTCACTGATCAAGCCAGAAGATACCCGGCTTGTCAGCTACCGGACGAACCACATTCAAGAAGATTGCAGTATATAGCCATTTATGAATAGGCAAGCCTCCCTTCCCTCAAGCGGATCATAAGATTATTAATTTTCCATAAATATCACCTGTGATGATTGCCCTTGCTTTGGGGGTTTGCTGACGTCTCTCACCCTCTGACAACAGTTGCAAGCCACACCGACCGACATGTTTGAGCAAGACCTGCTAAATTTAAAAGCAAATAAATGTAGTAAATGAGAGTTGACAAACTGATATAAAATTGTTTTCGTCGACCTTTTGTCCCTCCTTTACAGATACGCCCATTTACTGGCAAATATTCATGTCTCGAAGTACCAAACCAAGCAAACCACACCAAGGGAGACCCCGTCCCTCGCCTAGCGGGAAATTTCTTGGCGCTCGGGCCATTTCTATCGGACTCCATCCATCCCATAACATAATTTTGGATTTGACCCCCAGACTGACAACCTCGCCCACCCACGCGACATCACAGCCTCGACGCCAACGCCAACCCTTCTTTCAAGAAGAGGTCCTAGATCCCGAGTCAACGTTGTCCATTGTCCCTTCATCACTGCGACGGACTCCTCGGCTTCAATCCTCGTTGCCTCGTCGCCCATCCGCGCGCTGACTCTGGTCGCGATCGTATCCCACTTCCAGCTCCCACAAGGTTCTACCTTCGCACGCGCAGCTCCAATTCGACCTGAACGCGGTCGAGTTGGGAGAAGCATCTCCCTCCCAAGCCGGCATGATGAACGGCCGTCATCTGCCGGCAGGGCAAGGCATGCCACCGGATGTGGGCAGGAGGAGGCCTCATAATCAATACCAACAACATCAGCACCAGCATCAGCAACATCAGCAATATCCTCCGCAGATGTATCAAAACTACATGCAACCATATGGCGCCAATTACTATCCCCAAGCTCCTATGCCTCAGCAATACCACAATGCTCCTCTTCCACACCAATACAATCCATATGCTCCGCCGCCATATGTACGATCTCCCCCTCCGGCTATGCAGCAGCATTATATGCCTGCGCCAGTTCCTCAGCAGCAACAACCATATCCACGACCACATCATTCCCCTGTCGTGTCTACTCCATACCAGGCACCTCCTCCGCAAGCTCCCTCGTCTACCCAGTCGTCTCACACAGTCCCTGTGCCAATGACACCTCCCACACCACAAACGGCTTTAAGCGTAGCTCCATCTTCTCCTGCACAAGACGAATCTCCCCGTGAACCTTTCAGAGCTCCAGTAAGTCTCTTGTGAATCGTTGTTTGCGCATACTAATCCTTTATCAGCTCCCTTGGTTATCGAGACCCGACCTCTCTTGGCCAGCAAGAAAAGCACGAAGAAAGCGTAAAGCTACACCCAAACCTACAGAGTCTGTCACACCAACCCCAGCCGCACAAGAGGGAAGCGGGGAGAAGAAAGTCGAGGAGAAGCTTGAGCAAGCCGAGGACAAAGTCGCACCAGAGAAGGTGGATGATAAGCCAGTTGAGTCGCAAAAGGAGATTCTGGAGGAGGCCGTTCCGCGCCCTGACACCCCATCTACGAGTCATCCTGCATCCGAAGACAACTCAACAAACCCAACAACACCCTCTTCACAGCAAGCATCAGCTTCTGTGGCTGGAGAAACCACACCAGTTCCAAAGCACAAAGCAAACGGCCCAGTTGTCCCTGCCCTCCCTAAACTCATCCGCGAATCCAAGGCAACGCCAGAAAAGAAGGAAGATGTGCAGCTAGAAGCTTCTCCGGCTGCGGTGGGGGAGATATCGGCCGAAGCGACGAAGCCCATATCCGAAGGAGACAAGGAAGAGGTCAAGCAGGAAGCACCAGCTCCAGCTCCAAAAGCTTGGTCAACACCAAAGTTATGGACTGGCCTCTTCAACCCGTCTGCGGCTAATTCTACTGCACCTCCGAGCGAATCTGGCTTGGGAAGCACGACTCCAGCAGCGGCCAAATCAAACGCGGAGTCTCTCGCAGAAGCTTTGCGATCCTTCAATGCTGTCACGAATGACTCGAAGGTTGCATTCTTGAAGCCTCGTGGCTTGGTCAACACTGGTAACATGTGCTATATGAATTCGGTAGGTGCCAATCAATCCTTGTTGATTCATAACTAACAGAAATATAGGTTTTACAGGTTCTCATTTTTTGTACTCCTTTCTTTAGCTTCTTGGACCAAGTCAGCAAGCGGGCCGCGCATAGCTTCAAGAGCGATACTCCATTGATCGACGCCATGTAAGTAGACTGAACAGAATTTTAAGGACAGGCTGACTCTTCTAGGATTTTGTTCAAGCAGGAATATCCTGTCATTGACTCAGCTGTCTCAGTTGACCAATTGAGACGAAGACTAAAGGATGGTGACCTTGAGCAATACGGGGACCCATTCACACCGGACTTCGTTTATAACGTGATCAACCGCCTTCCAAGGTTCTCTAGCATGAGGGTGAGTGTCATGAATATTAAATGTGATGGCTTGTACTGACTCCAAGTAGCGTGGCCACCAGCAAGACGCCGAGGAGTTCTTGGGATTTCTTCTCGAAGGCCTCCACGACGAATGCGTCCACGTTATGCGAAACAGCACTTCTAATAATACGTCGGCGATTGCAACACCCACAAATGGTCCGTCGTCCCCAACCAGCGAGGCCGGAAGTGTCCATGGCTCCGTAACAGGAAAAGAAAATGGATGGTTGGAAGTTGGGCCTAAGCAGAAGGCAGCTGTTACCCGATCATCTGGGACTATCGCCACTGGATCACCTCTCACCAAGATTTTTGGTGGAAATTTGAGGTCTGAACTGAGAGTTCCAGGGTTGAAAGACTCCGTGACTCTCGAACCCTACCAGCCCCTGCAATTGGATATTGGCGCCCCAAACGTCAATAACATCGTCGACGCTCTCAAAGGTCTCACTCGTTCAGAAGTTCTCCATGGTGACTTCAAGTCTCCCAAGGGGCCAAATGTCACAGCCACAAAGCAAGTCTTCATTGAGACCCTCCCACCCGTCTTGATCCTTCACTTGAAGCGATTCCAGTATGACAATGCTGGTGGAACTCAGAAGATCTGGAAAAAGGTCGGCTATCCACTGGAGTTGGAAATTCCCAAGGAAGTTTTCCCCCGACAACAGCGTGCTGCCTACGCCCACACCGGTCTACCCAAGTACCGCTTGATTGCTGCCGTCTATCATCATGGCAAGAATGCTAGTGGAGGCCACTACACTGTTGATGTGAGGAGGCAAGATGGGCGGGAATGGATCAGACTTGATGACACTGTCATTCGTCGGGTCAGAAGTGAGGAGGTTGCTGAGGGTGGGAGTGAAGAAGACCCTAAGGTTCTTGCAGCTGCCTTGGATGCTCACAAGAAGGAAGTCTCGGGCAATGGCTTTGCTGCCATTGATGGTGCAGAGGAAGATACGGATCAAGATGGGTGGAAGCAGGCAATTGGAACTGGAAAGAAGTGGTCTGCCGTCGCCAATGGCACTTCTACGCCCAAGGCTAAGGGTGAGAAGTTCTCAGTCAAGGACAATAAGGTCGCGTACATGTTGTTCTACCAGAAGATCTGAGGTTGGAGGAAATTTTGAGGGCTGTTTAGGACGTGTGGCTGAGCCCCCTGTACCGGGATTGCTGCTGCACGCTCCAACTCTCGTTTCCAGGAGCTTTTCGTGGATGCTGGAAATTTCTGGTTGTGCTTCTAGTTCTGGGTCTCTTGATCCCTCCACTTGGCATGAGCGAAACGGCGCAACTGGAATGATGGGTGTCTAAAAGTTAGCATGACACTAGGTGGTGGGCGATTTGGGCGAGCTTCTTCCATGTATTATATTTGTGTTGCTACTTGCCATAGAAACACATCACGATGGTACAATAAAAGCGATATTAATCTTGGCCTTGACGAGACAGTCTGCAAAGGTGATGAAGTCAATATTCTTCAGAAGTGCGGATTTACTCTTGGATGACTGGAGAATGGCGGTTCTCATTAAGTCACAGGAGGAGGTTGTGTTACGCAGTCTGATTTTAAGCGGTGAACAAGTAAACGTTGGGAATGGAGGTTTCCGCATGTTTACAAATAAACACTTTATTCCCCGCTTCATGTTCGCCCCTATTCGGTGCCCGCGGACACCGCGCGTTGATTTGCTGAGAGCCCGGATATTGATATTTGCCCCTGTCTGGAAGTAAAAAACGCGCCTGCCGGATTAATTTCCCTCGCGACCCAGCGCCAAAATAGTCCCGATGGGGCAGCAATCACCAGCATTCTCACCACAACCACCTCCTCCAGAGACGTGTGTGCGGGCTGTGATTAACAATTGCTTGATGGCTCAGAGGACCCATTCAATTCTTTTTCTGTCTTTACCTGTTTTCACCCTGGCCCATTGATTCCTTGCTCTCTCTTCTCTCCTATAAATACAAGTCGCTGTTGCGCAAGACTGAAAAATGTCGGAACGATATTCGTTGCGCCAAACTCCAAAGTAACACCGCATCCTGCCCCTGCACACAGCTTTACTTTGCTCACTTCCTTCTCCCCTACATACTGACCCTGTCTGCAGAAAGACGGAGCATCTCGGGTTCGTTGAGACGCCGCGCGCTCGCAGACCGTACAACCGCCGCAAGTCACAGTTCCCTGAAGACGAGGGCGACGATTCTTCCTCTGCGACAGACAACTCTTCTGCCAAAGTCCCATCGACGAGATCGAGAACACCGAGTCGAAAGGTCAGTATGGTGAAAGAAGCTACGACCAATGGGCACGCCACCAATGGTCATGCCAACGGTGGTGCTGCAACAAATGGACATGCGAATGGAAGTATGAATGGGTACGGAACCATCAATGGAGGGGCCAATGGACACGTCAACGGTGCAGCGAACGGAGTGGCGAAGAAGACAGACACCGAGAATAAGGTTGTTGATGGGTGGGAGGTTGGGAAGGATCCGAAGATCGACTATTCTGGACATTTCGACTTTGGCGGCTCCTTTGGTGTCACAGCCATGATGATTGGCTTCCCGCTCCTCATGTACTACATGTGGATCGGAGCCACGTTCTACGATGGCAAGCTCCCGCGCCCGGCTGAGGGAGAGTCGTTGGGCGAGTTCTTCAGACATATGGGAAATCTTGTCTACGAATATGCCTTCCCTTCCGCGTACGCATGGACTCTCTACTGGACTTTTTTTGTTTTCGAGGGTGCTTGTTTTTGTCTCCTCCCGGGTATCTGGACTTATGGCAAGCCATTGCCTCATATGGGGGGCAAGCAGCTCCCGTACTACTGTTCGGGTGTCTGGTCTTTTTACACAACAATCGCCGTCATGGCTACCCTTCACTGGACTGGTCTTTTCAAGCTTTATACCATCATTGATGAGTTTGGACCTATCATGTCGGTTGCAATCTGCTCCGGCTTCTTGGTATCGTTCATTGCATACTTCTCTGCATTGGCTCGTGGTGCCCAGCACCGAATGACTGGCTATCCTCTGTACGATTTCTTCATGGGTGCCGAATTGAACCCTCGTCTATTCGACATTTTGGATTTCAAGATGTTCTTCGAAGTTCGTCTTCCATGGTATATTCTCTTTGGAATCTCCTGTGCAACTGCCGCCCGTCAATATGAGCAATTTGGCCATGTTACAGCCGAGGTCTGGTTCTTGGTTATGGCTCACTTCCTGTACGCCAATGCATGCTCCAAGGGAGAGGAGTGCATCCCTACCACATGGTTTGTTCCCTACAGCTTCTGATTGGCGACGACTGACCTTTTCAGGGACATGTACTACGAGAAATGGGGCTTCATGTTGATTTTCTGGAACTTGGCTGGTGTGCCTTTGACTTACTGCCACTGCACCATTTACCTGGCCAACCATTTGGATACCGTCAACAGCTACCCCTTCCGAATCCCACTCCTCGTCCTTCTGTTCACTTCCTATCTGTTCATGTACTGGGTCTGGGACACCACCAATTCGCAAAAGAACCGCTTCCGTTCGCAAGAGCGTGGAACCCTCACCGAGAGAAAGGCTTTCCCTCAGCTCCCATGGCAAACAGTCAAGAACCCCCGTACCATCAAGACCAAATCGGGAGACTCAATCCTCGTCGATGGATGGTACGGTTACGCCCGCAAGATCCACTATACTTGTGACGCTTACTTCGCAGTCACCTGGGGATTAATCACCGGATTCAACAGCCCTTTCCCCTGGTTCTATCCTGTCTTCTTCTCTTGCATGATTGTCCACCGCGCGTATAGGGATATCCAGCGCTGTAGAGTGAAGTATGAGGAGTCGTGGACGGAGTATGAGAAGTTGGTTCCGTATTTGTTCATTCCTGTAAGTTCGGATGTCCTGATCTTTTACCAGAAGGGCGAAGCTGACTTGCCGAAGTACATCTTTTAAATAGGCACATGATCATTACTCCCCCTTTTCCTTTCTGGACCTCTTTTTATGGATAGAGAAAGAGTAGTTCTTGGATGCCTATATACCGGCTTGGAAATGCTGCGTCGGGGTAATGAAAGGGGTTAGAGTGTATTATACTGCCTCTCTTTCGATGGATAGGTTAGGATATATGGCAAGGCATCTCGTTTTGTGCCTGCTCGCTGCTTTTCTTTTGTTTTATGGGGTTTGAATGCATTTCAGGCTCGGAGCCAGGGTGGTGATGACGCTGATTGGCTGCCTGGCTTAAATGGCCCCGGACGCGAGACTTGAACTTTTTTTTTCGTTGTATGTATTTATACGTAGTACTTAGGGTTGGATGCATGGTCGGATGCATGGACAGGGTACAAGATGATGGGATGAACGAGGCATGGACTTAATACATATTAGTAATTTTTGCTTGCTTCTTTTCTTTTCCTCGTCGTTTTTCGTATTTGGTGACTTTATTGGTTTTCCCAGAGCTTTTCTTGCATACTGGCTCTTTGGCATGGGTAGAAGACAGTACGCTAAGTCTGGATGAAAGTGAGCGGGATTTACCCAGGAAAGGAGAGGTTGTGATGGTGTGGTGGAGGGGCTGCTGGTTTGGCCCCCAATGTTGACCTGGGCTTGAGTAACTGGGGTGGTGAAGTCTAATTCTCGGTACTCACTCAGCCATTCTACTCCTCTTCTGCAAACTCACACTTCTTACTTCTCAAGAGTAGAGAAACAACTCGCAACTCATCCACAATCTGATCGCTGGACCCCCCACCCGGAATTGGTCAGCGTTCCTGTAATGGCTGGCCGCTGGCGTATGTGGCGTAACCTGCTAAAACGCCGCCTATGGCTGAGGGCTGGGAATCCAGAATTGATGGGTGGTGGGTATGCATGGAGGGTTCTGGGTTTGCGATCCTTCTTGTGTGGTGTGGTGGTTCTTGGATGATGGAGTAAGTAAATGTTATTGGCTCGGATGGGTGGACTGGTTGGTGGGTTGGCTGTACTTGGTTGTGAGGTATGAAGGTGGACTGTGTTGTGACGTTCCATGGACTTTGTATTGCAGGTTGCAGGTTGCAACTCGCAGCTCATGTCCTGGGTCATGGTAGGAGGATAGATGAATAGATGGATGTACAGGTTGGCATGGGAAGGATTCAGAAAAAGAAAGGAATTAAAGGCCTGGCAATAGGCATCTACGGAATTCTTGGGCAAAGTGAAATCCCCCCCCCCACGTGGTATTTATGATATTTAGAAGACTGTAACCAAAATTTATTATCAATTCAGGCGACAGTATTTTTCAAATCTAAAGCTCGAGATCTTGGCAGATATCAGAAGCAACGACACCTTCAACCTCGGGAGATCTTAAAATAAGGTTCCTTCCCCTCCAAATTCAGCCCTTAACCCTCTCCCCCAAATCTCTAAGCGACACATCGATCTATTTTCAACCACCGACATACATCCCCAGACAACAATCCGGGGTCGATAAGCGAATAGTAAGAAATCGGGATAATTCGTTACCGGCCCGCTGAACATCGCCAGGGTTCAAAAGAAGTTCATTGACTCGAAGTACTTGGCTACAAGGCAGCTAATATCCAGACCCGCGATCATTGGTACCGAGCCCCTGGACTTGCTTTTCAGCTCCGGGGATGCAGTAGTTGTGTAACGGGTTGACGTGCAGGAAATGGGAAGTGTGAAGTGGGAAGGTTGAGCTGGGATTGAGGGGAGGGGAGGAGAACACTGTGCCGCATGGTACTTTGTGGGATCGAGGAACATGGGTACTAATCTGCAATTTTGGAATGGGAGTGGGATGAGATGGGTGGAGGAGGGGATACTTATAGAGGGGTTGTCTCGTAGGGCTGGACTCGAAGGGGAGTTTGGTCTAGATCGTGTGCTGACATTTTTGCTATTTTAGAGGTATCTTCCTCTAACTGAACTGATACAAAATGTCCTCCAATATGGCAGACACAGTTATCAGTCCAGCCGAAGAGAAGACGAACCACTGGGCTCTCATGGAATCACATATCGAGCCCTTCGAAGAACAAGTCAGCCCCCAAGCAGACGTCAAAGAAACCATCGACATTGCAGACGTCCTCTCAAAACTCGAAAATGAACGCAGAGAAAAGAACGCTTCAGATGCGCCACAAGCTTGGAATCAAGATGAAGCTCCGATCTTCGTCGCTGATGAAGATGGTAGGCAGGTCGATCCAGGTGCAGCGCCTGAAATAGCATCTCCTGCTCCAAGTGCGAGACCGACACTAGTGCTTTCTACGACGACGGAGAGCTCACCGAAGATGCTCGAGGAGAGCTCGCTGCCTCCTAGGACTCCTCCTGAAGAATTGATCTTCGGGCTGAGGAAGAAGATCTTCTGGCTTCTCACACTCCTCACTCTCATCATCATCACCGGTATCCTAGCTGGCACCATCGGCGGTATCCTCGCCACCCGCCTGAAATCCTCATCCTCTCCTACAAACCCAAACTCGTCGTCTACACCCACCGGTTCTTCCTCCCAGCCCGCCAAAAACCAAATGCTCTTCCACCTCCAAACCTGGGAAGCCTCCAACACTACCGGCCGCTCCCAAATCTTCGACCGCGCCGGCCTCTTTACCACGGCCTTCCACTCCCGCTCCTTCACCTGGATCCCGGGCTTCTACGACGACGACGGAACATGGGATGTCTGCTCGATGAGCTTCTGCCAAGGGGATCACCAGTTGAGCTGGAGAGGGAGTTCGGAAGGGAGAGCGGTCAATCTGACGAGATGGGAGGGTTATGAGTATGGGGATACGGTGGTGGTGAGGTGTGGGGCGGTTTTTGCGGATCCGGGGTGTCCTTTGCAGAGGGGGGTGGCGACCATGACAGCGCCGATTTATGATCCGCCCGCTGTGACGGAGGCTGCGGTGCCGACGGGAACTGGGACGGGTGGGAATTCGTCGGTTTCGATGTCGGTTTCGGGTGGGGTGACGACCACGACGAGTTCGGGGGTCGTGTCGGGGACGGCGAGGTAGAGGGTGGAAGCTTATCGTTGAAGAATGAACCTTTGCAGTGGGTGGTTGGGGAACGTGGGCTGGAGAGCAGCGCAGAAGGGTGGCTCGTTATATGGGAGGGCGAAGATAAGATACGGATCGAGAGCGACACTCGCCGTCAAAGAAGATGACATTGACATCATGTCCCAGAGGAGGGCGTAAAAGCATGGACTGAACCGGGTGGACATGGTCGAGGTGAAGAACGGTATCTAGTAGACCTGTTGAACACTACAGAGGTTGATCGCCAGAGTGTTAGCACAGGACAGCTTGACTCGATAATAAATGCGGCTTTGAATGAACCTGTAATTTTTTCATCCCGGGACTCCATGCCTGTGAATGATCAGAACCCGCGAGGGCAGGATGTGATGAGAAAAGAAAAATATGTGTTTACGCTGCAGAATGCCAAGGCTTCAGGTTAGCGAGACCCCATTTCTCGCATGATGACAGTGCCCGACTTTTGATCGTTCCCGTTTGCAACATTTTGCTGATACCTTGCTGTCCACTTGGAAAGAAAGACCTCGAATCATCCACTAGACTACTGGAAAAGTCATGGCCTTGTATAGTAGATCTCAAACTTGCATATTTATTTATGGCGAGCTCGAAATCCCGGAAAGAGTACAGATTTTAGCTGGTTAGCTAGCCCTGATCTTCTGCGACTTGCCTCTGCTTGGCGTATTTACATGGCGTAGTTGGATGAATTTGGATATTAAATACGAGGATCAGGCGATTATATTTCTCTATCTAGTCAAACCTCGGCCTTCTATCTATATCTATACTGTTTATTTGTGCTTGGTTCTATTGACTATCGTGTATATCTGTTCCAGCCATTGGCGACCTGCTCTAAACTTCAACAGTCGCATTACAAATCTTTCCCGTTGTCTTTCTCTACTGATCAGGTTATTTCCTGTGTTGGCCGAGCGTGGGAGCATACGTCCGGATTGATTATCTTCAGGCTCCTAGCCCCACTTCACCGTCCGGGACTAGAGCAGGGGCTGTTGGGGCTGCGTCTGAGTTCCTCTTTGGAAGGTCGAATCCTTTCTGGCCTTTCCCAGAGCGCTGGTTATTTAGAATACACGGTGATGGAAGGCAGCCGTCGTCCATTCTCCTCCATTCGCTTTCCACAGGATTCCTCGTTAAAATAAGAGGTGATGGTGTTCGATATCTCGTTCAACACAATGTTCGGTTTTTTGATAGTTCTTGATGTGCGATCGCAGAATGTTCTTCCCATCTCACAGAAATAATTTCACCAGCCCCCACATCACGACGGCTCTGACTGTGAAGATCTCTAGATCTAGTATCTCCATCCAGCCGAATGCCAGGCGATCAGTTAGCATAAGCTTGAGTACTCCTTGGAAGTAGACTTTCTTCTCCTCGGTGCTTGCTGTCAACAGAGCAAAAGCGTCTAAACTTGCTACCTCATCTTTGGCATTGCTCTTCTCTGACCAGTGGATTGCAGGAACTTCCGATCTCTCTTTGACTGGAATGGGAATAGGAGTTGGCCGTTTCCTGAAAGTGTTGAGAAGTAGAAGCCTGAAATCGATCTTCCTGGGATTTGAATTCTTTGTGTCCGATTTGGATAAGAATTGGAAAGTAGTGAGCAGATCCGGGGAGATAGAAACGGTGGCGCTGAGTGTACTCTCGCTTGCCAAAGCTTCGGCTATGGAACCGTACTGAACGAGTCGCGAATAGAATAATGGCGTCAAGACTCTGATCTCCGTTGCTTCCGTCCCAGACGAAAGTTGTGCTGAAGAAGAACTCATAACCTCCTCCTCAGCATCCGCATCTGCCAGACCAGCAGGTACATATCGCAACACAATCTCCTCATCGCAACTCTCCGCCTGGCCCCTCAAATACCGCCTGAAATGCCCTTCAATACAAACCTCCATCTCCCCCGCCTTCCTCGCAATCGTCTCCCTCCTCGGCTCCGGCCTAAACACCCATGGCATACTCTTCCCCAGCAACAGAGTCAACGCCTCTCTCACCGTCCTTGGGAACGTCGCAAGACCAACCCACCACCAGCTCGCGATGAATCTCGTTTTCGACCACACGGACATCGTCATTGGATCCAATGCCTTGGCTGTGGAGTACACCCGTGCGACTAGTTTCGCGTGTGAGGAGGAGTTGTTGAGTGTGATTGTTGTGTTGATGGGGAGGGTACTACTCATACTCATCTGCGGGGCGAGAGGATCGCTGGCTGAGAGGGAGTAAGATCCATTGCGGGAGTTAAAGACGGAGACGTAGAAGTCTTTAGGCCAGGTTCCTGTGTATCGTGGTCGGTGGGCTGGGTCATTTTGATCAATGGGGGATTGGCCGGGCTCGAGAAAGTAAATCCGCTTTTCGTCGAAGGTGTTGTTTACTTCTAGGATGAGAGCCGTGAGTTCTTTGCTGGCGGAGTAGAGGTGCCAGATTGAGACTGGGTTGGATGCATAGCCGAGGAAGCGGGCGGCTGTGAGGAGATAGACGTAGGCGTATTGATTGGGATCGATTCCCTATTTCGGTCAATTTTGTGAAGGTATTGAGAATGTTCCACATACCACGCTCTCAAGATACTGATGAAGCTTTCCTTCAAGTCCCCCTTGCACGTGACCTCTCTTCAAATAGTCGTCTCCATTGACTGTATACCATGCACCTCCTGGCTGTAGAGACGCCAGTCTCGAGTACCATGACTCCAAATTCTTCCCCATGTCCGAGGAGATCATCCCACCAACTGATCCTTTCCAACCAACGGGGATCCCGACCAAGAGGTAAGAGTACTTGAAGCCATGACTTGTGGGAAACATCCGTACATGAGCCGTTTCACATGGGAATAACATCGGCTTGACTGGGAATTCAGTACATGGTGTTGAAGGTTGCTGGAGGGTTCTGATATACCAGATAAAGGATACTGAAATGAGGGCGAAGAGTGAGGTGAGAATTGTGATCGTGACAATCGCAGGATTGATGATGGATAGCAAGTCTTTTACCTCGTCCCACTTCTTGATGAGAGTGAATGTAACCAGTAAGACGACATCGAGAGACTTTCCCAACAGCAACACTCCTGCTAGAGGAAGCAATCCCCATGTCCCAGCTAGCAAATCCATGACCTGCTCTCAAAGTGGCAAAATGGGAATAGACAAGTGGGTCAATCGAGTGAACGAAGCATCATGACAGCTCGAACTTAAACATTACTCTGACAGCTGAATGCATTTACGAGAAAGATCAAGATAACGAGGGTATACAAAAGTGAGGTCGAGCACAACCATTCAGTTTCAAGAAGACCATCCGATATGTACAGGGATCTTGACTGTAAACAGCCTAGCGTGGTTGCGAAAGCGGTGAGCGACTGATTCACACGGCAAGCAAAGCGCGAGCGAGTGGCACCGGCAATCCCACCCCACTACGGTCATAGCCTCATCCTCACCTT
Organism: Cadophora gregata; assembly: GCF_030347475.1. Classification (NCBI taxonomy): domain Eukaryota; kingdom Fungi; phylum Ascomycota; class Leotiomycetes; order Helotiales; family Ploettnerulaceae; genus Cadophora; species Cadophora gregata. Next base: position 54,457 of record NW_026695935.1, on the reverse strand, counting down.
CTGTTCTTTTGAATTCCATTTGATCAACAACTTCAATCATCTTCACTACCACCATACACCCACGACTAAGTAGAAATACTCCTTCGCCACAAACACAATATATCCCTCGCTCCTTCATCAACACCAACAAAACCCCGTACATACCCACAAAGCAAAACAAACACCCCCATACGCAACCATGTCTGAAGATTGGGATACCGTCACCAAGATTGGAAGCAAGACCCGCGGAGGCGGTGCTGCGCGTGAGACCGTCGTCCGTGGGAAGTCTGCTCTCAATGCTGCCCAGAGAAGTGGTGCTGTTATCGGTACGGAGAAGAAGTTTGGCGCTGGAAACTCTGTAGGTCCTCACCTTCTGATCTTGCTTTTGTTTTGCCCCTCAGCTGCAATACAGCTTGCATCTATCTACTCCCATCTGTCGTACCGCTGTGGATGCGCATATCACAGCGGATCCTGTGGATTGGAGAAGATGTGGATGCGAGGATGAAGATTTGGTAGATGTTGAGTCGTTGAAAAGACCGACAAACAAGCCACCATAAACACTCTCCACGTCCCCAGAAGAATGCAAAAGCTAACCCTCCCTCTCCCAACAGGCCTCCAAACCCGGCGTCGAAGGCCAGCACCTCACAAAAGTCGACCGCAGCGACGACATCGTCAAGCCCACCACCGTTGGCAAGGAAGTCGGCACCGCCATCTCCAACCAGCGGCAGCAGATGAACCCAAAGATGACCCAGAAGGACCTGGCTACCAAGTGCAACACGACGCAGAGTATCGTTGCCGACTTTGAGAGAGGCTCTGCGGCCCCGGATCAGAAGATCCTTGCTGCGATGGAGAGAGTTCTGGGCATTAAGTTGAGAGGAAGTGATATCGGAAAGCCGAGATTTGGTCCGAAGAAGTAGAAGGCTTGAGGGTAGGTATGGGGATGGGAATGGATATGGTGGGGGATGGGCTTCGGGACGATTGAATGGAGTTGTGGGGATTATCCGAAGGTTGATGGCGAACTGATGATGGTTCTTGCATGATTTTACGAATGAATGCGAGGGAATTGATTATGGTTTGTGCGACGGGAAAAATTGAGCAATGGACTTATGCTTTTGATTATGAAATCACCAGGCAGGAATAGAGCAAAATGATCATTCGGCATTATTCATTGATTTCTAGTCTCCGTGATACAGTGTATCCAGTCCATCTCTTCCTATCCAACAATCATTCCTCGTCTATGGGTATACATTTCGTTCCTCACTCAATACAGCACATCCAACTCTCAAGCACGTCCAACGCGCTCTTTGATATCCAACTCCGAAGGCCTCTCATCTCTATTCACGACAAGAGCCTCTACCTTCCCCATCTTTACCAACTTGACCCACTCCGGAGCTATCTCTGATGCCAATAATCTAATACAGGTATCCGCCTCTTCCTTGGACATTGGCGTATTGAAAGAATCGCGGAGTTTTCCAATAATAGTCGGAAGCGTGAAAGAGATCCGCGACTGGCCAATCGACGTAGATGTACTGAGAATGACCAAAATAGCTACAACCTCGTCCATTCTTCCCAGTGCAGCCTTCCTCGCGATGTCCGCCTTCGACGGTGGAGGAGGCATATTCGACTTTTCGAGCTGTTTCGCTCGCAGCCGTTCAAGGAGCGTGAGTTTCGGCCCAGCGACTTCCGCCTTGACTTTCACAACTTCCTTAACCCCAATCCCAGCCTTCAAGTCCTCCAATCTCCGCTGCCCCTTCGCAAGTAACGGCGACATCTTAACCAGCGACGAACAAGTTGTGATAGCTTCCAATGGCAAGCCTGCAATGAACTCCTTTACAGCCATATCCCCCTCCCTCTCTTCCCACGCCCTGGATAATCCGCGCTCGAATATCTCATTCAGTAAATCCTCGTTCACGGGCCGTGCGATGCACCCTTGCTTCGCTGAAGTTTTGATCTCGATACATATCTTCCCGTGTCCGTAGTCCGAGAGAATGAGTCGTGATAATCGCGTGTCGTTTCCATCTGCTGGTATACTTGTATTCAACACGCCAATCGTGCGCCTGATATCGTCTAGCATCACTCTCCTTTTGCCCCACGCGCGCGCGACATCCGGACAGAGATTGCGCAGGTCGGCTGGAGAGTGGGTCCCGTTGTGGGCATAGTGTATAGACAGTGCGGTCAGGAATGCAGCGTGGAGGTTTATCAGGTCGAGGAGTTCGAGGGGGAGGTTTTCTGAACATGGTGCGTGGTAGCGTTTGGAGGGTGTGGATGCGGTGAGCGAGGAGCTGGTGCTGTTGAAGGAGAGTGGGGAGCGCGTGGGTGTTTTGGTGGTGGAGGAGATGCAGAAGCGGTCGAGGAGGTTGCGAGCGCCTTTGGTGGGTGTTTCGATTGATGAGGGTGGGCTGTCGCTGACAATTGGTTTTTGGGGAGTATGAGGAGATCGTAGGTTTGTTCGTCGTGATGGAAGAGTGTTGGCTGGTGAGATTGTCGCGGGTTGCGCGCTTTCCTCGTCCTCGACAAATTTTCTCTTGTCATTGCTAATCTGCGCTGGGGCAGTTGCGATGTCGACACGGTTGTTCTTGTCGATTATCTCTTTCGTGCTGGTGACTGTGTTTGCCTTGGAGACGGTGGTAAAGGCACCAAGTCCTCGAGATTTCCCTGTTGACACTGTCTTGCTGGTTGGCGCCAACTTCCTTCTCTTGATGGCGGTAGACATGGTGGTGATGCTATGTATGCAAGTAATGCGATACAATTGTTGCAAGAGCGATGTTGGAGATGCAAATGTGGTGGATGGTAATGGTGGAAGGTGGAATGGAAGTCGTGGTTCCTGGGTGGTTCCTAAAAGCAAAATTGTGTTGTATATAAATTCGCGACGAGGAGGTTGGGGAGTCGCGTTCCGTGAGACGCGCTTGCAGGATTCACGCGTAAAGTGGTTCGGTAAAGTGACAGGGGTATGCTAAGCGTCATTCTTGACATCTTTAATATTAACAAACTGCCGCCCCATAACTACAATAATATAATGCTTCTGATCTGTGTTTTTTCTATTCGTGTATACTTGCTGTAATACAATTCAAAATGAAGCTTCAGATTCTTCTGGTCAAGGATTGGTTTCTACTTTTCCTTCGGCGCAGCACAGCTTTTCTGTCCACGGGTACAAATACGACAAGGACAAATGCTACAGTGGCGACTCCGACTTTGAGAGTTCCAAGTTCACCTGCTTGATCGTTGAAAATTGCGCGGTTGGTTCCTGGCGTTCTGGTTCCGTCCATATTCGCGGCTTCGCGTTGAGATACCTGAATGGAAACGACGTAATTTTATCCCCGGAACTATGAGTACGAGAACTCTTGACCTACCGTGCTTCATTCTCTGTTATTAGGAAGTCACTGAAAGGATCACCATCCGGGAGGTTATGGATGTCTGAGGAAGTATTCTGTATATTGGAATCAAGTATGATATATGTAGACTGTATGTACCACCAATTCGTGTCATTGCTCCTGCTTTTATATACCTGTTGAAGCCAGGGCACAGCCGTCGTACTTTCCGATGCTATGTCTATATGTATCCAATTATGGCTGACCTGGCCACACATCATCAGCAATGGCGCGAACCAAAGCCAGCTTGTTCTTCATATCATCCCACTCCAGCAAGTTCCCCTCCTCATGACTCGCAAACCCGCACTGTGGACTGACACCCATGCGGTCAAGTGCCTGCTCTCTGGTCTGTCCAGCTCCCTTTGCAATGGCATCCGCAGCTGCGAAAAGACGCTCCTTCATCTTCTCCTTGTCTTCAAGTTCAGGGAACTTGGAAGTGATGACTCCCAGAATCACATTCTTGTGAGCCGGGAGGTGGAGGAGAGGCTCGAAGCCCCCGGCGCGAGGGGTGTCGTATTCGAGGTAGTAGCTGGACACATTCAGGGTTTGGAAGAGCTTAATGGCGATGCGATCGTAACCGCCTTCGGAGAAGTGACGAGAGCCCATGAAGTTTCCTGGAACTCGTTAGAATGGACTGGGGAAGATGGTAGGAGTAGTACCTCTGCAGATATGAAGACCAAAGTGCATCTTGTCCTTGTGATCCCGGATGCTATCATTGTAGCACTGGATGTACGAATCGAGCAATTCGTCAGGAGTCTTGGTATTTGATTTATCCTCCGCCCAACCCGCCAACATCTTCTCCGAACAGAAGTCTGAAGGTCAGCATTGAGTCGTCTCTGTGTATGTGGGTGCTTACAAGCAAAATTTGGATCGTCAATCTGGACATTCCTCACTCCTGCAGCGTACAGGATATCCAATTCGGCTCTGTAAGCCTTCGCAATATCCGCGAAGTATTCATCATCACTGGCGTAGACCTCCTTGGGGAAAGCCTGTCCATCTTTGTATCGCAAGTGGTACCACGGCGGGGCGATCATGGTCATCTTGATATCCCCCCATCTTTCCTGTGGGACCAAAGTCTTCAGGTACTCGAATTGACCGACCAATGTGCTCTGTCCCTTGTGCCTGATCTTGCCAGTGCACACGCATGACTGTCCAGGCTTATGTCCCTTCTCGAGAAACCCAGCAATGTCGGGTACATATGGGCGGAAGATCTCGATTGCGGGGTTTCTGATCTCGGTCATGCCCTCGAGCTCCTCGAAGAATGTTCCCCAGAAGACAGCGCGTCTGCTATGTCAGCAAAGCTCAAGATTTCGCCTGACTGACTAACCTGTATTCGCCATCTGAAATAGCGCGGAATCCTGCATCGAGTTGCACTTTAACGATTTTGTCAACGGAGTCGTTCTCAATGGGAGTAAGGTCCTCGCGACTGATCTGCTTGGCCTCGAAGGCAGCACGCTTTTGCAAGAGCTCCTTTGGTCTAAGGAGAGAGCCCAAATGCTCGGCCCTGAATGGGGGATATCGGTGAATGTTTGCCATCTTTGATTGAAGAAATGTGCGCTTCTTGGAGAGATTGAAAGTGGGAAGAACTTGGAAGTCTCGAGACACGAAACCCCCCACTTGGCTTCCGGACCCCGCACTTAGCGGAAAACCCCCTTTAGCTTCCAATACCCCTGACGCTACTGGGAGGGAACAGCCTGTGGAATTTAGCCGAGTGTTGATGTTTACAGTGCCCAGCCGAGGTTGGCCTTTACTGTGTGCCTTTAATTTTAATAGAATTTTGTAGCCAATTATCACGTCATTATTCCCATATCACCAAACACTGCTACAGAGCCCCACGACTCCAATCAGATCCAGTTCTCAGGTAAGTTGGCGATAAAAGTCACAGTCTGGTCACAAATCCTATCGCCTTGTTACCATAGCCTACTACATCCGGGGTGGGGCTCCACGTTACAGGAAGTGATCCCACTGATCTCTCGAGAAACTTTCTCGAATCTTTTAGGCAACCACCATATGCCGCCGTCTGCAGTCCTCAGAACCATGGAATAATATCTAGGAATGGCCATTGCTCTGGGAGTCTTTTGCTCAAGAAGGTGAACAGATCTTGGGCCGTCTCTTGTAGCGAGGGTGATAAATTAGTCACGGTGTGGGTGATTGTGGATGATAGAAAGTCGCTTTACATTCTCCACATAAAATGCTATGCTTTTTGCATTTGTGGTTTAATGGTCCAGACCGTCTAGGAGAAAATCGAAACACATTTGACGTGCCGTCGAGTTTAGGAATGGCTGTTCTGATAAAATTCGACTCCTAGCAAGTTCTTCATTTCTTATGTGTGACTGCGGTGGTGGTGATCTGAGAGGTGGTGCTGCATTTGGAGATGGGGATGGGACGTCATCGGTTTTTAGCTGGGGCCCATATCTTTCAAGTAATCAAGACTCGATGTTGGAGCTCCCTGTCTGCTCTTACGATCGACAATGTTTGTAAACTGTTTGTAAAGCTGCCTCTCTCTCAGATGGTATGGCTGATCCCAGACTAGGATACATTGAGAGAATATTACTTCGAAATGCCGCCTTTGATATGACCTAGTAAGCAGGATTCGTCTCGTAGTGAATGCTGTCTAAGTGAAGTGGGTAGCCTCACTTATCAACTCATTTGCATGACGACCGGTCCTGCATTTCTTGCTGCTGGAGTCTATCTCAATTTGAAGCATCTGTATGCGAAAGAGCCCTGTTGAGAAGCACAGCTGATTCATCCAGTATCATCATCCAATGTTGCCATCTCGCACCAGAATGGTAAGCATGAAGTTTCATCTCGGCCGATATCCTATCATCATTCAAACAACCCCTTCAAGTCATGAGAACTTGCTCTCTACCCGCAGAATCGGAGCAGTGCTTGCTCCCTCTGCAGATAATCCAACACGGGGCAAAAAAACGATGATGGTGGGACTGGGCTTCCAGGCCTTCACGCTTGCGATCTATGGTTTCGTGGTTGTCTACGTATGAGCACAGATCTAGGCATACAAGGGCGAGTGTAAAGAAGCTGCGAAGGGATTGCGGGAGCCGGTGAATGTTGGACATCCTGGATTCATCTCTGTGCAAGCAAAGAATGTGGGGCCGAAAGTCAATGAGGGATTGGAGATGATATAGGCATAGATCTCGGCTTTTTTCGCTTCTTGCAAAGGAGGGCATTGCCGTATTGATACCTGTATCTGGTGACTGGTTGGCAACAAGTGCCGTGGACTTGTTTCCCCCTTGTCTGCATTGGACTGGTTTGCACGTGTTCTTTACCGTTGTAAACTTTGTCTTTAGGGTACGTAAATCCCCTGAAGATTTGAAATTGAGTGAAATCCTTTCAATAACATAAACTTCTTGAGTTATTGAAACTTGATGTTTGCTTCCATGATCGCTTGACTTGCCCTTCACTACCTCAAATCTTGACGCTGGCCAGGTACAGTATATTCTAGCCTATGGCTTTGCATTGGACTCTAGAGCTCCAGAATGTACATCGACCAACAAATTTTGTGGCCTGGACTTTTGAGTGATGCTCACCAAGAAATACTTTGTCAGTAGTCCCCCACGCTGTCATATCTGAATAAGTTTAGATTTGTACCTCGACCGCTGTCATTTAAAAGTCAGATTTACCGAGGCACGATTGCGTTGCGATGCGAACTAAGAACGCAACTTTCGTGTACCTGCCACGATGCAGGTACAATATAAAAATTATCGTTTTCACTTGGCTATATAAACATGCAGCAGACTGCAAGCTACTGTTCGTCCGATAACCAGATGACTTATCACTGCTTGATGTTTGCATTCCTGATTGTTTCGCGTGGACATGGAGCATCCCTGGAACTAGCTTTCGGCAATTCAACTGTAGCTGCAGTTTGACATCAAATTAATTACGGCACCTATCTAGCGACTTTTAGGCCGCTAGATTATGGGATTTTTCCGATAGTAAACGTGGCTTAAATTCGAAATTGTGGATCGCGGTCTTTCTAAAGTTTCTGCTCTAATTGCGAAGACGGGTTGTGATTCTAGGGCAACTGAAAAGAGCATCGTTTGTCTTCTAGAAGATTTGCCGATCTCTGAGAAAGTGGCCTAAGATGTTTGATGAAGTAGCATCAAAGGTTGATAAATGAAAGGATGCACTGCGTCTCCAGACTTCCCTGTCCTTGTTTGCCTCCCCAGATCAGCATCCGGCATCCCACGTGGATTCCGGATGTTCTGGACTGGACTGGTTGTTCAAATGTCGATATATAACCGGTCAGCCGCTATTTTAAAAGACAGAACCTGTGCCTCACGGTCGGAGTCCTGAGCCATTTCCACACTCTTTTACACAACTCTTCCGCTTTTACAATGAAGCCCATAGCGCCTTTAGTTGCATTGTCTCTCGCGCATCAATTCGTGCACGCCGCTCCTTTTCAAGGTCAGGTTTGCGCTCAGGCAGATGAGCTGCTCGAGAGCTATGACTACGTTATTGTTGGAGCAGGTGCATCTGGGCTTACAGTTGCAAACCGCCTGTCCGAAAACCCCAGTAAGTGGAATTTCGGAACCATCGGACTATGGCTGATCCTCGGCAGGCGTCACAGTCCTGGTGATTGAGGCTGGAGATTTGTAGGTTGTTTGCCCTCATAGATATCTTATGCTGACGTGGTAGTGATGCCAATGAGAATTTTATAACCATCCCTGGTCTCGCAGGTGGTGCAGTTGGTACAAAGTACGACTGGAATCTGACGTACGCTCCAACCCAGACTGTTGGGAATCGATCAATCCCGATTCCATTGGGTAAAGTTGTTGGTGGATCAACAAAGCTCAATCGCATGGTCTTTGATCGTGGCTCCAAATGTGATTATGATCGCTGGGAGGCGTTGGGAAATAAAGGATGGGGATTTGATGGTTTGCTACCGTATTTCAAAAAGGTATGAAAACAAAACTTATTCGATTGCGCTAACGTTTCCCAGAATGAGCAATCCACACCACCTTCTAAATCCATTGCTGCAGAATGGAACATCACCTACGACCCGTCTGCACATGGACAAAGTGGCAATGTGAAAGCCAGCTACTCTCCCTTCATATTTCCTACCACAAGTAAGTCTCTCACTTCAAGAGAATTTCTTTTCTGACAAGCAGGAAATATCGTCGAAGCTACCAAGGAACTGAACATTCCGATCGCACTGGATCAAGCAAATGGTGGGGCAATTGGAGGATACTGGTGTCCGCATAATCAAGATCCGGTTACTATTACCCGATCATCTGCTGAAGAGGCCTATTGGGACACTGCCAGCTCGCGAAAGAACCTACATTTGATGTCCGGAACCAGTGCTACTCGGCTCGTGACCAAAAAAGCGCAGGATGTATCAGTAACTGGAGTAGAGGTATGTCGCTTCCTGCGAAAGTGTTCTCGCTAACCGTGCTAGATCGCAAGCAACTCATCGAGTCCACGACGGGTAATCGGAGTCAAGAAAGAGGCTGTCTTGGCAGCTGGAGCTATCCACACCCCACAGCTGCTTCAAGTCTCTGGAATTGGATCAGCTTCACATCTGTCGTCACTCCAAATTCCCACCGTTGTCGATCTCCCAGGCGTTGGTCAGAACTTTCACGATCATGTCTTTCTGCTTGTGTTGAATAGTATCAACGCCTCGACCGATCCGAATCTCTCAGACCCAGCAGTTGCTGCTCAAGCTCTAGCACAATACAAGACGAACAAAACGGGCCCTTATACCTCGCCCACCGGCGACTTCCTTCATTTCCTGCCTCTTCCAATGTTTTCGAATCGATCTGCAGAATTGCAGTCTCGGGCGGCTGCTCAGAGTGCTACTCTCTCTCCGGATACTCCGGCTTGTGTAGCCGCCGGTTATGCTCGAGAGCATGCCGTGTTGACACAACGTTTGACAAGTTGTGCTTCGCTTGAGATTATCTGGAATAATGGTGTCTTTGTCCTTGGACTAGAAAGCCCATTCTCGCGTGGGAGAGTTCTGGCTTCTTCGGCGGATATTTTCACTGCACCGATAGCAGATCCTGGATTTTTGAGCAATCCGCTTGATGTGGAAATTCTGAAGGATGGGGTGGAGTTTGCGCGTCGACTTGCACGTACCAAGGCAATGAAAGGCTTCTCACTGGCGGAGATTCTGCCTGGGAGTCAAGACGTCGAGACATATATCCGGAGTTCTGCAACTACTTTGTTTCATCCTGCTGGGACATGTAAGCTTGGTAAGAGAGAGGAAGGTGGAGTTGTAGATCAAAACTTGAAGGTGTATGGAGTGAAGAATCTGAGGGTGGTAGATGCGAGTATGATGCCGATTCTACCAGCAGCTCATACGATGACGACGGTCTATGCAGTGGCAGAGAAGGTGAGTTGCGGCCAGGTGATTTGGGATTTGCTAACGTGTGTAGGCCGCGGACCTCATGAAGCGATGATACGGACCAGTTGAGACTGAGCACAGTTGAAGGGACATCAATCCAACACCAGATGTTTATAGACCCGGGCTGTGATGATTGATATCCTGAAGGAATTAAGTGAAATAGATTGTCGATCAGAAACGGCTCGTGTTGTCTTTCCCAGAACCAGAACAGTACAGCGCTTTATGATTGAATAACCAATTCTATATTATTTGCTTGATCTGATCAAAATATTTACCCTCTGCCATCTCATCTGAGTATGGGATTCTAGCCCCGCCCATCCCATAATTCCACTTGCCTACAGCAACTGGTGCTTCGTTGACGACCTCAAGATCTCGGAGATCTAATTTCTTAGTCTCTACCATGTCTGTCTTCCCTATCCTCCTTGAGGCGGACCAACGCGACTGGCGGGCTTTCACCCATTGGTTTAAACTTCACATCGACCAGTCCGGTTGCTTCAACAAATTCGCGAAGTCGTTCGTACCCGTAATTTCGCGCATTTAGGTCAGGTGAGATCTTGTTCAGATGAGCTCCAACATTTGCTAAATTGACCCAATTATCGCCATACCCCTTGGAGCTCTTGATTGCCAGGACTATTCCAGCGCGTACTCTGGAGTCGATCGGTATTTTATTCATTGATTGGTCTCGGATGACCACCGGTCCGCCCTCTGGCTTCGTCGACTCGGCGACATGTGGACGCACCGCCAATTCTTCCGACTCTTTATTGAGTACATCAAAGTATATGAACTTGTCACAGGCCGCAATGAAAGCATTGTTTGTCTTGCGGTTCCCGAAGCCATAAACAGTAACACCCTGTTCACGAATGCGGGATGCGAGCCGCGTGAAGTCACTGTCGCTTGACACAAGACAGAAACCCGAGAAGCGGCCAGTGTACAGTAGATCCATAGCATCAATGATCATGGCGCCATCGGTGGCATTCTTTCCAGTCGTGTACGCAAATTGTTGTATCGGCGTTATAGAATGATTCAAAAGACATGCCTTCCAAGGGCCGAGCTGTGGACTGGTCCAGTCCCCATAAATCCGCCTCACACTGGCGGTTCCGTAGTTGGCGATCTCTACCAAGAGACCAGCGATGATCTTTGACGAAACGTTGTCACCATCAATTAGCAGGGCTAAGTTGGAATTAGCCATGGCTACGTCTTGGTATTTCGATATGTAGACAAAGAGCAGTAAAGCCAGATGGTCGCGTCGCTTGCAAGAAGATGAAGCTCCTGCCCCGCGCTTTCACAGTGTGTGGTTCACACGCATGCTGACGTGTAATCTAACTTAATCGCAAGTTCGCGCTGATGTATCAATGGTGTTATGTAAGCGGCTTTTGGCTGCGGGGAGACAACTTTCAACCCCAGATGTGGCCCAACTAAGATTCGAAGATAAATGCCAGACTGTACCTCAGTCTATCATCACTGAGCAGCGAGCATATCGGTGAACAAGTAGCAACATTAATTATACTGTGTTCCGACTCTTTTAATTTACTATTCACTCGCAACGGGTCTTCTACTTAATTTGTTCAGTAGTTTATTTGATTTGGCCTTCTGCTCCTAACCTCGGCGTAGCAATCTACTCTCTACATGCACCATTTCAACATCACCGAATTCAACATCTTGTGGCTCAGCATCGCCATCTTTTGCTGGCTCCTAACCTTCTCCTTCAGCTTGGGTGTCGAGAGAGGTTGAGAGGGGAAGGTCGAGATCTCTGCCGGCTTCGAAATCTTTCTGATGTTCTGCCGCCTGAGCACGAAGCTTCTGCAACTTATTCAAGAGCTCGAGCTCAAACCTTTCAGACCCCTCGCCTGTGTAGTCCTTCTGAATGTCTTGAAGCTTCTGGGAAAGCCTCATGGATACAGGACTTGGGCGCTGTTGCCGGTCAGTCCACTTTTCCACGTCTTGGAAAGCCTCCTCACGAGAGGCAGGAAGCACATTATTCGATTCAAAATCAATCACACGACCCTTGTCCATATAGTCAACGAGCATCAAAGCTAGCTTCTTGCATCCCATACCCTTCGAGATTACCTTAAGTTGAGATCTGAGACCGTCGAAGTTACCGAAGATGTAAAGTACAGATTTGGCCCGAGTCAGCGCCACATTGAAGCGATTCCACTCCCTCATGAAGCCAAGATGACTAGCATCGTGCGGTGGTATAAGCAAAATGACAATTTGGTTTTGAACTCCCTGGAATTGTCAATTGTGGAGACTTCTGGGATGCTTCGGAAGTCGACGCCAATGTCCTTCTCGATTGCCCAAGCAAGCTGCGTTCTCATCACCTCCAAGTCAGCTCTGTATGGCGACAAGATTGTAATATCAGAGCCTTTCAGGTCAGGAATCGTTGAGTCCGAAGGGTGGTGTTTCAGCAAGCTAAGGACAAGCATAATCGCGGCGTTGATGTTGGCGTAGTTCCGAAGAGATGTCGATCCAGGCTTCGGTGATGCGAAGCCGTCGGCAATGTTCAACCAGCGAACACGGATGTCCTCATCTGCCTCCCCACCATATTGAGGATCTCGAGTTTCCTCGTCGTAGACACCTCCTAGCTCAGATTCGAAGTACCAGTCCTGGAAGTATCTGTATGCATCCGAGTCTACCTTGGTGCTTGGATCACAGCCGAGCCACTCATAGGTCAATATTCCAGGCAATTCAGCAATATCCGGGTGCATGCGGTAATTGATTTTTAATCGGTACAGAGGGACGCCATGATTATCATACATGCGCTTGTAAATGGACATTCCATACTGGGAACCATACTCGTTGTGACCTTTGGATCGAATGGTCGGCTTCAGCTGCTCATGGTCACCAACAAGGACGTTGTATCGAGCCAAGAGAGCGAGGGGAACCAAGCTCTCCTGTTCCGTGGCGGATGCAGACTCGTCGATGATGATTGCATGTGGCTTGTATTGATAATCGGCCAGGAGGTCGGCGCTGCTGGAAGTCGACACCACGATCTTGACATTTGGATCCTGGAGGACGGTTGCTCCCTCTGCCATGCCCAGATCGACGAACTGTCTCATGAGCTTTGGCTTGACCTGATGGTCAGCTCGAAGTCGCTCCAAGACCTTCAACCAGGACTCGGCCTCCATGTAATCTCCAAGTTTAAGCGAGGCACGCTTCTCGAATGATCTGACAACATGGGCGTGAAGCTTGAACTGCTTGAAGGGGTCGTCATCGCTACCCTCGCCTTCCTTGAACATGTCGTAGGCAATGTGTTCTTCTCCGAGACTGGCAAGGGCTTCCTTGGTGCTGGCTGTCGTTGGCACGTAGACGACCTTGAAGTCATCTTGAGCGGTCGGATCCAACTGGTAGAGGACCTTCAGATGCTCCAGGACGTTTCTCAGGCACTCCTCGGCGGCAGTATTCGAAGGGGCGCACAGAGCGGTTCTGGCCTTTGTCAGAGCGAAGGTCATGGCGATGATGGCCACAGTTCTGGTCTTTCCGGTTCCGGGTGGTCCTTGCAACTGAGTAACGAAGTTGCGGTACTTGAAGATCGCAGTCCAAACATGGAGCTGAGGTCCGTTCATCGGGAAGGACGACATGTATCTCTCCAAGCGACTCTTTTCAATGTCGGTCATCACCTCCATTGCAGTATCCCAGAGTGATTTCTCTCCTTCCCTGGGTGGCGGAACACCAGCTCCCTTGAGGAAGGTCTGCATGGACTTGAACTTGAAGCCATCCTTCTTGCCGGGCTTCTTGCACAGCTTACCGATGGCCTTCAGAGAGCGCCTGCTGGGGATCGGATTGCGTGTCATGAACAGTGAGACCTTGATCACCTCACCAGCCACAAATTGTTCTCTGGTGGCCTTGTCCTTGACGAAGAAGCTCAAGCGGAAGTCTTGCTCTCCTCCACTGATGACTCGAGCCTCGAACTGCTGGCCTGTGTGCGTAGGCACGGGCTGTTCCTTCTCGACGGGCTTGCCAAAGTCTTGAGGCTTCTGCTTCTTCTCCTGTGGAAGGATGTCTTCCTCTGGGTCGCTCTCGTCGTTGGCGCCAAACTTCTCTTCCTCTGCAAAGTATGGCTTATCACCAGAAGCTGGGGCATCCTCCATAACGAGATCCGAGTCCTGGTAATTGACCTTTCGAACCTTGAACCGAGTATCGACATCTACTCCTGGCATGGAATACTCCGTGTTCTTGCCGACGTTAACATCAAGCTGGACATAACCATTTGTCGCCTCGACAACAGTGGCCTCGTGGTACTTATCCCAAGCGAAGTACATGCTGATGATGGAGTTCTCGTACATGGCCTCGTAGATGAGAGCGACAGACTGCACGATCTCAAGCTCACGCATGGATCCGAATGACTTCTTCATGGCGTGAGAGGCGTACTTTTGGATCTTGCCGCGATCTTTGCGGAGCTGTTCGATCTTCATCCAAGTCTGGTGCTTGATCGTCTTGTTCGGGTCTTTCTCCCATCTTGAGAATAACTGACCTTGAATCGTGCCAATCATGTCATTGTAGTAGCTCCAGACGCCTTGAACAACGCACTTTTCCATCTCACATCGCCAGAACTCGTGAGCTCGATCGATGAAGTCCCGCTTGTTCTGCACAAATGTGAAGAAGCACTGGTCATCCTTCAACATAGTGAGAAGCTCTTCGAACTCAGGGCATGGAGCCTTTCCAACGGTCTGCATCCAGAATGTCTCGGTTGTCTTGAAGGTCGTACAGATGAGACCATGCTTGACGTGAGGGTTGGTCTTCTCGACAAGGCCAAACTCGATCATCGCAGCAGCGTCCTCCTCAGTCAAGCCTGGAGCACAGTGCTGAGTATTGAAAGCGCTGATCAACGTCTGTGGCTGGATGCTATCTTCGCCCTCCTTTGTACTGATGGGGTGGTCGGACTCGGCAAAGATGGCGACTTTCTTCTTCTCCTTCTTTGACTTACCGCTCTGATCTGGCGGAGGGGCAACATTTTGGCTGTGAATGACCATCATATGTCCATTCTTCATAACCATGAGCGCCGGAGCACCACAGACTGCGACATATCGGATCTTGAAGCCATGGAAGAACTTCGCTTGCGGATATGCATTTGAACCAGAGGCCACAGGACAGACGACCAACTCTGCAGCCTTAGCTGTCCACCAATTTCGAAGCAGCTTGTGGTTGGGATAGCCAGAGCCATGGGTGCCCGAGATCCAATCCTTGGTTTGCTCGAGGATTCTTTCAAGGTCTTCGGACTTGTCGATCTCTTTGCGGATGTTGGTTTCCTCGGAAGTTATCCGCTCGACTTGTTTCTTGGGGCGGCCATCCTGAATATCAGGGTTTCGCTTCGTTCCACCAGCCGTAGCTGGGTTTGGTCTTCTATTGTGATCGGAGACCACATTGGAAGAGTTTTGTCCGTTTCCAGACATAAAAAAAGAGTTTTGCGACGAGGTGGCGAAGCCTACGTCTTACACAGTACACTAGTTAAAGTGTACCGGCGGGGTGCCCGTGGGCGGGTGGCCAATCCACTACCGGAGGTAGCTTCCTAGCCTGGCTCTCCAGCTACCGAAGGCAGCGTTCGAACCTGACTCTCCGGCTACCGAAGGTAGCTTTTGAGTCGAAAAGGTACTTTTTTGGTCCGTGCAAGCACAGACCGCAAAATACCAAGAGAGAACCTTTAGTTTCCGGAGAAATCGCAGGTTGAGAGGTCGGGGGCAGGGGGGAAATGGGAGGAGAGGAGGGTGAGGAGAAAGAGGGGCGAGGAGGAGGGGGAGCCGGAGGCCTCTCAGGCTTTACCCCGGGGAGCCCAAGCGAGAGTGTTGTGCCGGTGAGGCGGGTAGCCGCGATAACGAAACGAGCTGTGCCTAGATGAGAAGATATGTTAGCAATAACTCCAGAAGTTCAGTATGGTAGTTATGGGCTGGATCCTCCTTGGCAAGCGGTGTTCGATTTCGGATGCGTCGAGATGGTTGGATAGAAGAAGCGGTTGATGTCCAGTCTTGGCAGATGCAGACAGTCGGAAGCTTAACAAGAGTGTCAAAGCTGATGGAAACGTCGTGGCTATTCAAAAGTACTTCTGGAGTGCCCCACGAAGCAGACAGAAGAGGAGACAACAACAACAAAGGAACAGAGGATCGACAACTTCAGATTGGAGGAGGGAACAAGAAGTATAAAGATAGAATGACAGATAGAGGGCGAAGGTCATGAGCACTTGGCTCTGGAAAGAACATGGGACCAGCAACCAAGAGATCATGAATGAAGGTCAGCCAACAGGAGCACGACTGGGATGCGGGCTGTCTCTGAGAAAGCTCCAAGTAGCTTCTTGGTTTGAACACAAACAAGGCATGGAAGGAAAAAAAAGTCCTTTGAAGATAAGAGACAGTATTGGCAGTCCAGGTACCGTCCTTGCCAAGTACGAGATCGGATGGTGGAAGCTGACTTTGAAACTTGCGAAGGCGGAAAAACAACAGAGATGAACAGTCTTACTGACATTGGAGAAACAGCACTGGAATGCGAAGAGATGAATTTTGCCAACAGATGACTTATGCAAAAGACCACTGGCATGGTACTGAAGTAGTGCCCACATGGAAGGGAGAACCAAGCTTGTGGGTTGTGTTGACATCGAGTCGGCCTTGCCAACCGACATCCAATACTGTCAAGCCTTCGCAGACTGATGGCAGAAGCAATAAATGACAGAAAGCCATCGTGTTATGTATGCAGAAGAAGGACTTGAATCTGCGAACCTGTCATGCCGCTGTGGAGGCGCCAGCCTAATTCTAGGCTCAGACAAGGTTGCTTGGAACGAGGTCACACAAACTCCAGGGACTTCTCCACTGCGTAAGACTCTCACTGGCACTACAAGTGGAGAATTCTGCGTAAATTATGCTCGTTCAAATCTCGGAAGGAAAGGTATAGCGACATATGGGGTATGCTGGCGTGTCCACGGTCGCAATGAAGCGGGTCGGAGAATGGCCTTCCAGACTTGGATGGACTCGGTAATCAGCTCAGATTGTGTAGGTATAGAGGGATGTCGCGTTATCAACAGTTCACAGGTGTTCTGATCTTCTTCTACGTCGCAGATCGTGTCGTCGTCGTCGCCGAAGCCACCCAAGGTCGTGCTGTCGATCAAGGAGGACCCAAGAGGAAGGGAAGTGTGCAATTTTCGAGGCAGGATCGGTTTTTGGGGCAGGAATTGACTTACCAACAGTGGGCGTAGATTGTTTGCGCAATCTACGCGTGCTGGTGTGTTTGTTGTCGAAGTTGAAGAAGGAGAGAGGTTTCGTGGTCGCGATGTTTGGATAACCTCAAAAACTCGGTTCGGTGGGTCACGTGTGCGCGAGTTCTGGTCGGCGACGAGGCTGTGCAGCGTCATCGCCTTATCTTATCTAGAGATAAGAAAACCTGGGTGTCTGGTCTTGATTTCATATGCATTCCTCAAGGCCAAGGCATAATCTGTTCTTGTTGCCCCTGAATCCTACTAGTCCATAGCGATGAGTTTGTTTTCCTTCTGAGACGCTACTGGTAAGGATACTCACCAGGAGACAATATCTTAGTTGCTTCAAGAGGAGGAAGAATAACAGGCTTCTGAAAAGATCCATTATAGGCAGACGTAGGCATAGAAGTGGTTTCTGATATAGTTTTTTTTGTTTTGGACTTGCTTAAAGTCAGCTTCTCTGCACCGTGTTGAGGGTACGAATACTGTTCCCCGACTAAGATTGACTCCTACCTACTTCGCAGCCATACCTCGTACTGGATATACGTACACCTGCCACCGTCTCCTATGCCTGACAGTTCCTGAAATATCTTACCTTTTATCTTTCTCTTCCTAGGTCCACGTCTAAGCGACGATCCAGGTTAGCTAGTCTTAGTGTCAAAAATCAAGCCACGGTACAGCAGCACGTCTTGGTTTGACCCGATCAAGCGACAAGGAGCATCGTCAGAAGGTATTGTGCCATTCAACTCCCTGCTAATTCTTTGCCAGAATTCAATACCAACATCGACCATACATTCTTTTCTACCATTCCGAACCTTCAGCCAAATCAACCACCTCAGGAAAAGTCCGCATGCTTCCCGGTTGTGCTTCTCGGTTGTATGATAAGTTTCAAATCAAAGTCAAGACAAGAACCAATACAGCTCCTATTAGAACCGACCCAAGCATTACGTTTTCCCCCTCAACTTCATCTCATTTACAAGAGTGCGTACTGCTATGCTAGGGAAAGTGGCTCTTCGCAGGACCTCAAGAATATATGTTACCGTTCGCCTGCTTACGCATCTCCGAATATACACAACAGCAGGCATCCAGCTACTTGACCACAAGTCCGACATCTGATATGGAAGACACATTGATGGGACTGACGACTGGGAAAGAATCGCCATGCGGTTTTTGTCATCAAGGATCAATCTTCCATTTCTCGACTTGCCGCCAACTTGTGTCGTGGGATGCAAACCTAGATATTCGTTTTTTCGAGTCTGGACGCGAATCACGATGTTGGAAAACCTCGTCTCCGTTGCTAAACCTTGCCGCATATATACCCTAGCGATGGATCGCGGCAATTTGAACATGAAAAAGCAGACTGCAGATGTCCAAAAGTTGAATTATGATAAACAGAGAGTTTGATAGGCTCCGAGAGATGATCGAAACGGGAAATTGGTTATGGCAATTGCGAGACACTGCAGTATTTGGCCTCCCAAAAATCCGTTGCACCAGTTTCCACCACTCTTTGGCTTAGAGTGGATAAGTCGAAATTTGTAAGGGTTTGGTGGATTGTCTTTTACAGAGTCTGCTTGTCTTCCTATTCCGACTGGATTGCTCCTGAGGAGTCTCAATTTCGAAGACAAAAACGATATGTCCCACAGTGTAAAGACGACAACAAGCATGGAAAAGTCTGCGGAGGTTCTCAGTTAGTCTTTCGTCCCGTATTGGAATTGAAGAATCGAGGTGCTCACCATTTCGAACTCCTTCTCAGAACGGGAGTACCACAGGGTGCAGTGCTTTTGCAGACCCTTTCGATAAAAGACTGATTCTTGTTGCAACTCGAGCTAATGTCGCTTTCGGTGTTGTTCTTCTCTGGAAGGCGAAAGAAGTTGCTGGTTAAAGGAATCTTTGGTAGCCTGGCCAATCAGAAATCCCCGCACAGGTTTCCAATTTGGCAGCCGATCAAGGGGAGATATCTTTACAAACAAGGTAATTTCCGCCACCATCCTCCGTTGGCTTAATAGTCATCGTTGACTTCGTATTTACCGACTCTTGTCTTGCAAGGTCGAATGCACGCAATGTGCCACCGCGTTGTTCAGTTGAGGCTTTCATTGGCAGCCATCGGAAACTACAGCCTGTAGGACAGAGGGTAGTGGGATGCGCGATGTGCAGCATTCGAGCCTTTGAAAGTTGATAGTCGGTTTCCCTCTCTGTGAACCGACTATTATTTTTTTTTGCTAGGGTATCATTTTGTATTTACAGCCATAGAATTTCACGCGCCCTGATCTTAAAAACTGAAGACAAACAAACGATGGGGCTTTTTTTTTTTTTTTTTTTTTTTTTTCTTTTTGGAGTGATTTTCGCGATTCTCGTTTATATCTAATGTAAACAAAGTACTCGTTGGTTGAATCTTCAAGAGAAGTCTGGCTCAATAGTGTGGTATCGATTGAAAACAAGATTCGGGTCGTATTTTGCCTGTTGCATGCGAGTACAATTAGTATCTTGGAAAGGTGCAGAGCACACGCAAATTTGACTTTGCCGATGACCTACCTTCACCTTGCGTAGTTTCGGATAATTCTGAAGCCAAATTTGATCGCCTTTCTGCACCAGAGTAGTCGCATTTCCATTGGCCCCTAAGTCCCTACCTCCGTGTTTCTTCTGGTATTTGCGGCCAATGGAACTGACCCTAGTTACGAACGCATCTGCAGCCGCGTCGGTCTTTGTATCAGTGTGTCTGAAGCGGAAGAGTCAGCCTGGATAGCCTTTTTCCGTCGACGGTTGCACTCACTCGTCACTGGCAATTAACATATGATGGATTGGCTCGATGTATGGAACACAGCTACCTTCCTGGAAGAGGGAAGAAAGTTAGCATGTTCTCGGGATAAGTACACACGTGGAAACTCTACTTACCGGCTTTAAACGCTTCGCATGGAGAAATTCGAAGAAGACTTTAGTATGAGCAGTAGCGTCTGGCGTCGAGTTTGTGTAATCCACATATTCTTTCAAGATTTCTTCTACCATACCCGGCCATAGTTCAGTGATCGGCGCAGACGCAGTGGTCTTTCGAGGCGCGCCTAGCAGTAGCAGATCGTCCAAGACATGGCTGAATTCTGGCATGGTCTCGAACTTCTTTTCCTGGTCGAAAATTGGTTTCATTGCAAGGAAAGGTTCCAAAGCTTCGGGAATTTCGCTGGCCTGTCCTACTCCGTTCAAGTTGACAATTAAGAGTGGCTGCACCATCTTTAGCAACGCGGACCTATCGGCGGTGATACGTTCTTGGCACTTACTGGATGATGGGGTGGTGGACCGCGAACCATGTAGAGAAATGGTAGCAATCCACGTTGAGCATAATCCTGTTTCATGAATTTTTGTAGAGCTTCGTCGACCTCTTTCACAGCGGAGACCGGGAAGCCAAGAGTACGCAAACTGTACGGCCCCTAACACAAGATCAGGTTCCGATTTCTCAATTTTTGGTATTAACTTACTTGGCGAGGAAGTGTTTGCAAAACGAACTGCGTTATCACACCAAAGGACGAAGAGCCACCTTCATACTAGTGTTGGTAGAGGAGTATCACTGGAGAGGGTTCAACATACCTCGAATGCCGAAGAACAAGTCAGGATTCTCGGTTTCGCTTGCGGTGACAATCGAGCCATCGGCTATCACAACTGTCGCTTGAAGAACAAGATCGCAAGCTAAATATCGACGTTGGCGTTGCTACGTAATACAGGATATGAAGAGGACATACCCATGGCGAGGTTCCACGAGTAAGGGCCATAGCCACCTGACATTTCTCAGAACAACCCACACCGCATCCGAAAAGTAACTCACCTCCCGTCAGATGGCCACCTACGCCAACAACATGCACACCACCTCCAGCGCACATCAAGTCGACTTCATCAAGAGCCGTGTAAACCTCTCCCCAGTTACAACCACCTCCAATAGCGACGCGCTCATTTTTCTTGTCAATACTGATGTCCTTCATGGCCTCCATATCGATGACCAGTCCATCCTCGACAGTGCTAGAGCTCATGGGATTTTTGCCGCCACCCTTCACCGCGATTTCCAATTTATGTCGATTTGAAGGTTAGTATTTGTTTGTTGTTGGCCCATCCTCTTCTCACAAACTCACTTGGTTGCAAAACGAATGGCAGTGGAAACATCTTCGTTTGATGCAGGGAAAGTGACCAATTTGGGATTGCGCTGTGCAGCGGCATTCATACGGATTAGTGAAGCAGCGTAGTCAGGAGAGGAGGCATCCAAGATCCGTCCTGAGAATCCGGCATCTTTGATTTGTTGCACTTCGGTCATTTTCGAAAATTTAAAGCGCGTAGGTAACGGTTGTTTTTGTTTCGGGCCTATGACCAAAGTTTTCTACAAAGAGACATTTATTGTTGTCATGTTTATATATGTAGATACTGGCCATCTAGAACGGGACTCCACCAGCCACAGCTTCGGGTACGACGAGGTAGTCTGGTGTGGCTCCTCGGAATGATTGTTAATCTTTTCGATTGATATATAAAAGGCGTATACATCTTTGAAAGAGAGAGGTATGCTTCGGGTGCCACTTGACTGGAGCTATCAGTACCTACCTACGTATGTACCCCGCGTTGTACAAAGTGCGAGCTTCCCCACTCCCCACTCCAATCATTCTGACCTTTCCGCGGCCCGTCCCGCGGAAGTTCTGTATTCCATGTACATGATGTTTAGGAAACAAACCCTGAAACCCGGAGATGCCATTATTAGGAGTTTACTTAACTACACAGGCTTTGCCGAAGCTCTCAATCACGCCTACGCTCCCACGGATGTACATAGTGGGTCAAGGCCAACCCCTAAGAGACCGGCTTTATTACGAAGTATGAAATCAAGAGAAAGAGTCCTGAATCGCACAATCTGCAGTGAGCAGCTATTGTTAAGGTATCCCCTTACCTTAGCTGCCAGACCTAACCAGAGTGCACGTGCCGCCAAGCCGAAAAGTCACAGGGAAACCTCGCTGAGGTTTACGAGGGGTGATGAATTTTCAGGCTGTCATGCCCTGAAACGAGCCACTATTTCTCGCTTATCAGAGGCTCGATAAGCCTCACAGGGCCTTTTCCTGGTGGTAGCTAACGAAGTAAGGGAACAAAGCTTCAGGGCGCTGGTGCCTGGGCAGTAGAGCCGTATCTCTCGTCTCCTTCCACATCGCGATCGCAATTGGAATAGTATCCCTTCAACTGCGATTCCGTGCATGGTCCGGAAAGCCCTGTAAACAAAGCCTGCAAGCGAGACGTCTATCCCCTACAGGCGTGCAGATCAGCCCTAAAGCACTGCCCCACACGCTGCAGGACGTTGTGTGGAGCCTCAATACCCTGAGCCAGACGTGGATACCGAACTTAAGTGGTTAGACAGAGCTTCACGAGCTGGACAGCTACCTCTGAGAACCAACTCGGGATAGAGATCTCGACAAGACATTGATACGGATTTCACCCATCGTATGCCATCATCCTATGGAAGGATGGGACAACGTCCCCTCGTCTTGGCGCGAAGATTCAGCTCCGTTTCTAGACGTGCCCATCGCCAGCCACACCCGCTTTCTATGTGCCAAATGCGATCTCTCAGGTCAGCTGCACATACTTGCACAACATCACACAAGAGGTGGCGTAAATATTGTCGAACGATACGCTTAACCTCGACATTTTCGCTGAGGTGGTGACAAGCAAGGTGCTTGTCGCTGCATCTAGACGCTGACTTTTGGGTTAATATCAAGGCGCCCACATCCTACAAAGGCTCTCTCTCCTCTCCCTCTTTTCTTTGCACGGAACCTTAGCATTGAAACTCATATACATTGTTTCTACCTGTCTAGAAAATTTTTCACCGCGATAGTACCACTTTCACGATGGACAAGATCATCGAGACTCTTGCCCACCACGCTGTCCACGAAGCCGGACATCATGCCTTCAAGTCATCCCACACGAAACATTGGACGACACAAGATGAAAAACAGCTTGCTGTTAATCAATGGAATGTAAAATTTCCATACGACGACGTCATCTCCATTCATAGCTCCTACACACGAAAAACCCCCTTCTTCGTGGAATTGCAGTATTCAGTCACTGAGTACTGGACTGCCCGGGTTGACCCTACGACAAAGTCTATCTTTTGCCAGAAGCTATCTGTGCGCGACTGTCATATGCCATGTCCCGGGATGAATGAGCTACATGTCCCCAACTTTCTCTTGGGTGGTGATGATGTTGTCGTGGCTGAGCTTATGGAACGCGATTCCCGCACTGGTGTAATCGGCACCAAGATGAGGACGCTTTTAGAGGTTGTGATGCTTGCCGTATGTAACGGCAATGCTTCATCATTCCAACTGGATAATGTTGGCTCGGGTCGGCAGCCTCTGTATCGCATGTGCGAGAAGAAGTCGGTTATTTGGGATTCTAGTAGGAAGGAATGGTACCAAACCATGTCGTTGTCTAAGACAGCTGTTAGAATGTGCGGGTCATGTCTTGGAAAGGTCAAAGTGCTTGTGGATTCGTAGCTGTTTGGTTTCGCGTTACAGAAGGAAGCTCCTGATGCTCGATGTATTTGTTTAGATATATCTCGTAATGAAGTGTTACAGGCAACGATGCTGGCGTGGGGTCCCGGGTTCTCCCCTGAACTGCCCCGTAATTAAGCGAAGAACGCTGAAAGTTCAATGATGCGTTGTCGTTCAGGCAGCCTTAGCACCTCGCTTCAGCGCTGAACCCTGGAAAGGTGTTCTTTCCCAGCTGCCCAAGAAATGCTTCCCTAAGCCTAGGTAAGCTTCTAATAGCTGGTGCTTTCCCTGCTACTCACATCATCCCTTACGAGGGAATCACCGCAAATGAATTGAATCTCATGCAACAGACCACGCTGCTCGATGTAATCCGAGCGGTTTTGATCCTCTTGCCCCCGCCAGTCGAATGACCTATCAAGCAGCACCTCAACGAGACGCATTTCTGCTAGATTCGCGGATATAGCCCCGAAGACTCCTAATATTACCCAACACAGAGTCCAGTGGTGCTTCTGGAGTTCGATCACTATGCCGGCGTTTTCTTGTTGAATTGGAGTAGAAGTGCCGGTGGAACGGATACAAATCTGAGCTTCTTTCACAATTCTTTGAAATCTACCTCTCTGGAGCAAGTCATTGATTGTTGTCACAATCTTAATGCTCGGGAGCATGTTCGGATCTGCCGATAAGTACTAGGTTCAGTCCAGTTATGGAATCTTGCTCAGAACAGGCTTTGTTGGGAAGCGGGGTTAGTCGATGGATTTCAAGTATGTGATGAAGGATCCCGGGGTAAAAGGTTTCCATGGATAAGAGGATCATCATGGCACACTACGGAAAGTCCGGCAACTTTGACATCCGGACTCCCTCTTTTACCCTGGGCGAAGTTTATCAAAAGTCTTATATAGCTGGATATCGAAATGCCAGAGGAAAAGATAATCTGTTTATCTTTGAGTCTCGTCCACGATCGAAAATCGACTCAAACACTAGACCTCATTTTCAGCGCTTCTCTGTTGTGGTCATCCAAGATCATTACTTTCTGAAGGTTTGTATGTAGTTGTCTTTTGTACTTGCTTTCAATAAATTGACATCCTGTTTCCTCCCTCAGATAGGAATTTAGTCGATATGACCGGCGACGTCGTACCCTATGGGAGATTGCCAGACGACCTGGATGCCACCGCAGCGGCCCAGTCTTGCATAGAGAAGCTCAATTCTCTCGACGCGCAAGACCTCTATGCGCATGCCGCATGGCGCGATGTCCTGGCCTTTACGCATTCGTTCAGAACTTTCCGCCAGGCTGAACAGATTATGTCGGTCTGGAAGGAACTCTCCAGCACCCGTCAGCCGGAGAAATTCAAGCTTCAAGAAGGCAGCGCGAAAGCAGTGCAGCTTGGTCCTGTTGCATTCATCAGTGCACGGTTTACATTCGAAACTCGAGGGCCTCTACCTGCTGGTTGCTCTGGCGTGATTCACATTATTCCAGATGCTAAGGAAGGGTGGAAGATTTGGATGCTGACCACGTTCCTGAAGAGGGCCGATTTGTTAGGCGATCCTGACGTGCTCGAGAAGGTGCAGGCACCGCTGTCAAATGGTGTGGCCAACAGCACTCAGAATCTGGACGGTACCCAGGAAGAGGTGATGGACTGCGTCATTGTCGGCGCTGGCCAGAATGGTCTCGCTACTCTCGGTCGCCTCAAGGCACTTGGTCTGAGAGCCGTTGCACTAGAAAAATATGCTCAAGTTGGTGGTAGTTGGTTGGCCAGGTACGATTCTGCTAAGTTGCATACAGGAAAATGGTATGCCTCAATGCCGTTTGACCAGACATTCCGAAGTGATGAATACCCATACTTCCTCATGGGAGCGGACTTGGTACGGGGATTCACAGAATATGTGAGAGACTACGGACTCGACGTTCGACTCTCGACCATTGTAGAGTCTGCAAGATGGGATGAGCACGCAAAGATTTGGACGATTAATGCAAAGCAAAATGGCACTCAGTTTACTATGAAAGGCCGTCATATTGTATTTGCGATAGGAGCCGATCAAAAACCATCCATGCCGAATTATCCGAATCGAGAGGCTTTCAAGGGAGTTGTCATCCATTCTGTTGATTTCAAATCTCCAAAAGAGTGGAAGGGTCTGAGAGGCGTAGTAGTGGGAACGGCCAATACCGGTGAGTTGCATCACAGTCGTAGCTCACAGATGCCTAATTAATTTAGCACACGATGTTGCCGAAGACATGGTCGAGGACGAGTTAGCCTCAGTGACTATGCTTCAGAGAAGTCCGACAATCGTCATTCCATATGATTTCTTCAACGCCGCTCATTCACGTCACTACAACGCCGCGTCCAAGTTGAATGAATCAGATGAATTCGAATGGGGTTTGCCTTGGCCGTTCTACGAAGCAATACCGGAGATTGCATTCAAGGAGTTTTCGACCAAGAATCCAGAGCCATTTGACGCATTGGAACGTGTCGGGTTCAAGACAAAGAGAACTCCTAATCTCGCCAAAGAGATCCGAACCCGTGGTGGTGGACATTATCTCGACGTAGGGTGTTCCAAATTAATAGCTGATGGTTTGGTGAAGGTGAAGGGGGGTGAAATCGAAAGCTATACATCTACGGGACTTAGATTCACTGACGGCAGCACCTTGGATGCGGACGTGATTGTCTTCTG
The DNA here is from genome assembly GCF_030347475.1 of Cadophora gregata. Lineage (NCBI taxonomy): Eukaryota > Fungi > Ascomycota > Leotiomycetes > Helotiales > Ploettnerulaceae > Cadophora > Cadophora gregata. The sequence goes on along the minus strand of NW_026695935.1, from coordinate 28,414 downwards.
CACAGGTTTCAGGACCAATATACGGCTTGATGTTCAGGATATAGTTGGGCCTGAAATTGGGGGTTTACTGGAGGATTGGCCGAGGCAGAATGAGGAAGGCGAATTTCCTGGGTTTTTTGCAGCACAAAGACGTAGGTTCTGGCCTTGTTCTTACAATCATAGCCGCTGACATTGCAGATCCTGCCATATGGTATGCCACGGGTGAGCTTGGGATGGCAAGATTATATAGTCGCTATTTGGCACTGCAGATCAAGGCTGCGATTGTTGGTGTATTTGAGCCGAAAGCACTGAGCAGTGGTCCCCTCGGCTGCTAAAGACATATACATTTTACAGGGGCGAATCGCCTGAGGAAGGACCCTGTAATTAAGCGAGGAACGCCTGAAACTCGCATGCTATCGGCGACTAGTGTCCCGCTTCGGCGCTGCCCACTGGAAAGGGTGTTTTGAGCAGTTGATCGAGGATTTTGAGGATATGAAGGAGCAGGATAATGAGATAGAATTTACGAATCATATAGTCTTAGACGTCGGGGAGCAAAGATTGAAGAGTTGAGATGTTTCTCGATCTGAATCCACGCACATCTCGGCTTTGTGTGCAGCAAAACCTTGTGGTAGATTAGGCAGGGAAGCCTGGGTGGTCAGTAGCTGGATGTTTCAACATTGACGGGATGGTGTTGAAAGTTTAGTTTTTCTCAAGTGCGGAGTTGAAGTAATTTGTTATTTTGAGACCACGGTTACACTTGGTTATTATGCTTGCTTCAAGACCTAATATCTCTTGACGTAGGGTATCCACTTCCAATTGCGAGAGCCCTAAAGGGGCACGCGGTGGAATCAGGGCGCGGATCGGCGATTGCGCGCGCGTTTGTAGGCCGATTTTGATAATTTTTTAACTAATCGCATCCCCGCGCTCAGGGCTTTTAAACGCGCTAATTTTTATAAGTTTCTATAAGAGACGCGCTACGATACACGCGCGCGAAGTTAACGCGGGAAGTGCGAGCAAGGGGGTAGAATCAGGGCGTACTAAGGCTTAGCCCTAACGAAAAAAAATAAAATTTAAAATATAACGCTAGCGTATTTTTAATAATACTATATTATAGAGAATCGTCTCACGAATTAAACACTATAAAGATCACTAAAATCAGGGGCGGTTTATCTAAGATAAGTTAATCGTGAAGATTTTTTCTCCTTTAGAGTGATTTTTCTAAGTACTAGGTAGAATCAGGGCGCGTTTTAGTATCCTCTTATAAAATTAAGTTTTTTTTGTTATAATAGGCTTATTAGACTTAAATAACTTAGACTATAGCTTACTAGCCTTAAATCCCTTTATAAATACTCTATTTCTCTTAAGTGTTAATTTTTCCTTAGTATTAGGTGGAAAAAGGGCGCGTTCTTATACCCTCTTATAAAATAGAGTTTTTTTATTATAATAGGCTTATTAGACCTAAACAACTTAGATTATAGCTTACTAGTCTTAAATCCCTTTATAAATACTTTATTTCTCTTAAGTGTTGATTTTCTCTTAATACTACGTAGAAAAAGGGCGCGTTCTTATACCCTCTTGTAAAATAAGGTTTTTTTTATTATAATAGACTTATTAAAACTAAATAACTTAGATTATAACTTATTAGCCTTAAATCCCTTTAGGGACTAATTTTTTATATATACGATTTTACTTGGAGGAATTTATTTACAAATCAGGTGGAAAAAGGGCGCGTTTTTGTACCCTCTTATAAAATAAAGTTTTTTTTATTATAATAAGCTTATTAGACCTAAATAACTTAGACTATAGCTTACTAGCCTTAAGTCCCTTTATAAATACTTTATTTCTCTTAAGTGTCGATTTTCCCTTAGTATTAGGTAGAAAAAGAGCGCGTTTTTATACTCTTTTATAAAATAGAGTTTTTTTTATTATAATAGGCTTATTAGACCTAAACAACTTAGATTATAGCTTACTAGCCTTAAATCCCTTTATAAACTCTTTTTTTAAAAAAGTATTTTACTTAGTAAGATTTACTTGAAAATCAGGTGGAATCAGAGCGCGTTTTAGTATTATTTTGGGGTAGTGTAGTTCTGGGTCGGAAGATAGTTAGCTTATTCTATAAGGTTATATAGATAAGCGTGATAGTATATAACGAATATATTATCTTCTCTCTCTTACTCTTACTACCTGTTTAGTTAGTAGTCCTCTACGTCCCTGCTTACTATATATTTTAATAGTACTACCTTACCTCTTTATATTAGTAACTTATATAGGGAACTAGAAGTAAAGCAGAGGAATAGTTAGGATATAGCTAAGTTAGTAGTAAAGGTAGGAGTTAGAATTTTATCGCTTAGTAACTTAGTTATAATAATAGATAGATATATAAGAAATAGCTGGAAAAAAGGGGCTTAGGGAGCCCTTATTTAGTAGATAGGATATTAGGAAATAGCGGAATATAAGTAGAGAGAGCTAAGGAGGCACGGAAGAGAAAGTTGTTATAATAAGCTTAGAAGATAAGGTTACTATAGTAATAAAGAAAGTTTATACGAGGAAAACAAGTAGGGAATAGATAAATATAAAAAGAAAGCGGGTCTAATATAAAAAAGGGGCCTAAAGTAGGTATCGTGTACTGTAGGGAGGAGCTTCATGTAGTGTGAAAGTCATTTATTAAGGTATTCTAGAGCTCCCTTATAAGAGGAAGCTCTAGGAGTTCTAGTTATATAAGCAGCCTCTAGTTAGCTAGAGCGCCTTAGGGAGTGCCTCAGGTGCGTCAGGTGCACGATACACCCCCTCGCTTAGCTTTACAATAGTAAGCGAAGCGACGTAAACAGTGCAGATAATACTACCTGAACTATAATAGGAGTTAATACTAACTAACGGCGTTAAGTCTTAAGCGCTTAGTAGCTCTAAATATATAAACTAGGTAGGTCCCCCGGAACACTCTTTCCTTAAATAATAACTTCGATGTAATATTAGTAAATATAGCTAAAAGCTCCCGTGCCGCCTACGCCTCGCGCGCCTTTAACTTCGCTGCTGCTCGCGTAGTAAAGAAGAAGACTATAAGTTATTAATTTAAAGATTCCGACGTAGTTAGCGTTATAAGGAATCGTTAGAACTACGCTAATACTTGTAAAATAGGCCTATAGCCGCTATAGCTCCCCTACCGCCGCTACTCTACTACTACTACTATTACTATCACTACTACTAGCACTAGTACTAACTCCTACCCGCTGCCCTGCTATAGCAGGGGCTATCCGTGCTATGCCTTATAGCTACTATATTCGCAGTAGTTTATAGGGTGCGCCGGGTGACTCCTATTGTGACGAAGAGATAGCTTCGCGCTATTTTTATTATTATAAAAATAATAAATCGGGTTATATCACTACCCCTGCCTGCGCCGCTGAACTCTTCGCTAGCTACTTAGTAGCCCGGGCCCTCCTAGAGGGCACACGTGTAAGTATTTCCTTATATTATAGTGTTAGAACAATGAAGTGTTAAGGTATTAATATTAAAGTACTAAGCGAGGCTGACTCTATAATATATATAAGCTCTCACGGTCCGCCGGGCCGCTATTCGGAAGGCCTTAGAAGCTAAGGAGGACAAGGATAAGGATAAGGATAAGATCCGTGCCGCTATCTGTAAGTTGTAATAGTAGTCTTACAGATTTTAGACGTTATCTAACTGTTAATATTAGCCGCTACCCCTACCCCCGCCTTTACTCTCCGCAGAGAGACCGCTATTCCCCCCCCTCGCCCTGTTTTTAGCGCTGTGGGAATAGGCTCCGGCTTTACGGGAGCTATTATTATCGCCCCCGCGGCGCGTTTAGCTTTACATGCCTCTACTTTAGCGGAGGTTAACGTTATAACTAGCGCTGCCCGGCGGTTAATTAACTTTCTCCTCTCTCCTTAGTAAGCGGTATAAGCTTTACAACTTTTAAGTAGTAGCTTAGGAACGTTACCCCTTTGTTATTATAGTTCGGGCTGGCGTATTAGTGCGGCTTTGTAACCTAGAAGTCGTAGCTTAGGATCGGGTCCCTTACTCTTCGCGTTATTTTAGCGCGGCTTTATAACCCTGAAGTAGTAGCTTGGGATCGGGTCCTATAATTCTGCCTCTTCTCTCCTCTCTAATAGCGTTTAAGAACTGTAAATATAAAGTAAAGGAAACATGATAAAAGAAAGTGTTTATATAGATTATATAGCTTAAGCGAGCTTCTCGATATCGGCTTAAGAGTCTTAAAGGTTTAAAAGAGCGACGAATACTTTAAACTTCTACTTTAGTAGGTTTTTAGTTAAGCTATCAGCTAGTATATCGTTTATCGGGAGATATGTCACCTGAAAACTCCCCTTTTTATACTCCTGTTATAGTTATATATTCTGTATATCGACGTGCTAAAGCTTCGTTAAGATTCGCTAGTTCTCTTTAACTATCAGCTGAATCGTCTGTTTATTATTATAGAATATATTCCACAGAGCTCCTATATCAAGCCTTAGTTCTTTAAAGAACCTTTAAAGCGCTATCACCTCCTTAGTAGTCTGTTCTACACTAAGAAGCTCTGCCTCGGTTATTGAAGTAGTGATAGTGTCTTATCGGGAGGCTTTCTAAATAATAGCTCCTCTAAATAGTATAATTAGGAATCCTTAGGAGGAACGACGCGATTCAGTGTTATCTGTAAAAGACGCGTCTAAGGTAATAAGAAGGTGTGTCTCTCTGTTCTTCTAACTATAGATAATAGCCAGGAATCTTGAGCCGAACAGATATCGTATAATCTAATTAACTGCCTCTAAGTGTAGCGCGCTTAGGTTAGTAAGGAAGTATGACAGTTAAGAGGCTATAAAGGCGACGTCTAGCCGGAGTATAATAGCTATATATAGCACTAACCTAACCTTCTCTTAATATTCCTTGATTTACTTGAAAGTTACTATACTAAGGTTCTTGACTAGCTCGTAGTACAGGAGAGGTATACTAGGGCACTTCCTGTCTACTATATTAAACTTCTGAGCTATCTTCTTGATATAGATATCATATAAGAGAGATACTATCTTCTTTTCCTTATTCCGTATTACTTATACTCTTAAGAACTATTCCATGTCTCCTAGGACTATTAGCTTATACGCCTCGTGTAGTTTATCTATAATTATCTGGCTCTCTTTAGCGTGTCTAATATAATATAAGACCTGAATATTATTAACGTAGAACGCTATAAAGATAGTCTTATACTAGTTTATAAAGATATATAGCTCCTCCGCGAGTAGAGATAGGTCTAGCTTACTAAGTGTCTTTACAAAGTCGCTGTACCAGAGTATAGGTAAGTCCCTTAAGCTATAAAGCGCTCGGTTAATTTCTATTACTATTCCTAGTCTTTTCTAGCTTTCCGGAGGGAAACACGAGACTGAGGCGCTTCTCTCGTCTCTCTTTATATTAATAAAGGCGTTAATTATATTAAACTGCTTTACTTCTAAGTCGAATTAAGCTACTAGTGCTATTATAACTCAGAACGACCTTACTGCGAGTGTAGCCGCGTAGGTTAAGAATATCGTGGAGTCGTCTTATATATTACTTTATACTATAATCCGAGACTTACAACGCTTGAGCTATCCTGTAGAATCTACCTTATAAGTAAACACCTACTTCAAGGGAATCGGTAAGGTAGCTGTATCTTCCCTAGGAATTAGTCTCTAATAGTCTCGAGCTTCTAAGTTTAATATCTCCCTTTCCGCGTTAGCTTTAAACTACTTACTGTATAGGTAACTCTCTAGCTCCCTCCAGTTCTTAGGTAGCTTTAGGAGCTTCCCTTAATATTAGTTTTATAAGTTAGAGGCTCTCGCCTTTACTTGGATATCTAATACGGCGCTTGAAACTACTACGTGAAGTATAATAGTATCATAGCTATTAGCTCGCGTCAGAGTCTTACTATAGAAAGTTATAGTAAACTCTTAAAGGCGTAAGTAGCTATCTTATCTTAGAGCTACTACTATAGAGTAATAGCCGCGTGCGGTAAGCTTTTCACGTTTTCTCTAAGCTTCCTAAGTTACCTGGATTCGATCACGCTCTATTACTTACTGCTGTTAGCGGCTATTTCTAGCTGCCTGTAGAAACTTAGTCCCTGTCGCTTTAGGAGGAGCTTCTAGAAGCTTGGTGACCTGTTACTTAAGGTCTTGTAGCTATTAGCTAGGTAATACGACTTGAGGGTATATTCGTTAGCGCGCCTCCTTAATACCTAGACTAGTATTATTACTACTTATAGCGTCTCTCCGGTACTAGGGCAAGAGATAATTAGTCTCTGTAGCTTTAGTATCTCTCGGGGCGCCTTAACTTAACCTCTCGTAGGGAGTCAGATCTCTACTACTATTAGCGAAGTTGTTATTGTAAAGGACTATATCGTTACTCTTCACCCCTAAGGTCTGACTCTTGTAGGGGGGTAATTCAGAGGTCTGAGGGAGCTCTAGCGAGTCGACCTCTATCGGCTCTTATACCTCTGGTACTACCCCCGAGCTTCGTAGAAGCTCTGTCGGAGTAATATCTATTAGTTCTAGTACCTCCTTAACGACTGGTATAGTAGTCTTAATACTGATGTTAGCCTTAAATATAGCTTTATTCAGTTCAGCTGTATATTCCGCTGTAACTACGTCGGTAATATTACTGATGTTGTACTCCACGTCTAGAGCGACGATATTCTCTTCCAGGTCCTTAATAAGCTCCCTTAGAGTAGAGGTAAGTTAGCTGACCTTCTTCTCTTTCTCAGGGGAATAGAATATCGTCTTATTAAACCGGACGTTACGCGTGATTATTATACGGCGTAGCTAGGGCACCTAGATCCTATATAAGTTAGAAGTAATATAACTAACTAAGTATCTAATATGCGCCCTAGGGCTGACTTTAAAGCCTCTGTGATTCCTTCTAGCCTCTCTATCAGTTGTAACTGGATATATACGCGCCCTATACACGTATACTCTACTCCAGTTAGGTCTTAAGTCAGTTGAGAGCTTCTTCACTATTAGTAGATCGTACTACTGAAAATAGTTCTGAAACTATTCCTAGAGTACTTGATTTAAACTCCTTATCCTTCGGCGTGCGAGAGGACTTATATTATAAAGGTAGATTACTATATAATACACCTCTAGGTAAAGCTTCTCCGGCAGGTTCACTTAAACACGTATCTTAATAGATTTAGTGATAATCTCCTGTTCTACGCGCTCTGCGCTACCTATAAGTTCTTTAATATATAGCGGGGGATTCTCTACCTCTATCCTTTCTCTTGTAGTCTATTCCTTGTACCTTAACGTGCCTCGAATAGCTATAACTGAGGTATTGTTATCATGCTAAATAACATAGACTGATAGTCTATATTAACGCTTAGTCTAACACTTGAAGTTCTCTAAGACTAGTATGATATGGCTAGCTGACTTACTTAGTAACGTGTAGCTAAAGAGCTTCCTACTATACTCGTCCTTGATAATAAGTAGCCAGCGAGTGCTATTATAACCTACGTTAAAGTCGAATAAGTCCCAGAGGATTCGGTAGAACGGCCTAGCTGCCTTATTCTCTAACTCCTGTCTTAACGTGACGTTTCCGGTATATGTAACAGCATAGTCTTTACACTGGATTCTTAATACTCCGTCGAATTATACGCCTCTCCCTGCTTTAAGTAACGCCTGTAGAGCACTCTCTCCTAAATAGCTGGTGCGTAGGTACTATAGTTGCGGAGTTGCGGAACGCTCCTTAAGTAGTTGACTTAACGATTGGAAACCTTGCCTATTCAAGCTATAACTCAGAGTCGGGTATATTATAATAGGCGTACGTGTTAAGGTCACTAGGTTATAGGAGCGACGAGAGTATCTAAAAGGCTTATATTTAAAGAAAGTTAGGTTAAACTTTCGAACTAGCTATCTAATAACTACGCTCATCTGAACCTTCCTGTACCGCAAAGTAGTATCTTTCCCTAAGTACTATAGCCCGGCGTCTTTCAGCAACGCCTCTGAGATAATATTAACATGGAAATCACGGACTATAGCGATATTATTAAGTGACAGGTCTTAAGTATTCGGACCGTTCGGCCCAGCTAGTAAGTTCTTAAACACTCGCTTTCCCCTGCTAACAACTGGAATTCGTTACGTGCCGGCTTCCACGTAGTCGTTATTAGTAGATCGCTTAAAGGAGCCTAGTGTAACGGTCCGGTATTTACTCGCTGTAAATACAGAAGGCTGCAGTTGATCTCTGATGATCGAGAGGTAGGTGTATCACGTAGACAGGAAGATAGTTACTAAGTATCAGAATACTATTTGAAGTTAAGCACGAAGCTCCTATCTAATAGCAGACGTGCTAGTCTTATATAGAACCTTCGTTCGCCTTAGATCCCTTAGGATACTAGATCCTTGGATCCTTAGATCCGTTTCCCTATAAGGGGATCCAGGGATCCAGGGATCTATCATATGACCTATCGTCTACTATGATCTAGGTAACTATTACTACTGAAGCGTGAGTATATAGTAGTACTACTCGCTGTCCTGTATTATTCCCTGGCTAGTACTACCCTATCGATAGTACCGCTCCCTTATTAGTACTAATGCCCCTATAGTACCACTGATAGTTTTATTATCATATAGGTGCTAACTGAACCGTAGCGCTAAGGGTCCGTAACACTATCCCCCTCTTAGCCTAGTGTGGTCCCTACGCTTAAGTATAACCTTAAGAAACGTCGATAGTTGCTAACGACTATCTTCCTTATCTATTATATCTAGTGTTATAAAGAAATCGAGTGTCGCCCAGATAAAGAAAAAACAGAGTATCTAGCTCGCGCTTCGTATCGAGCGTGCCGCGTAACTCGCAAAGCCTTATTCCTTCTGCTGTAGCTTTTCCTGTACCTACTTCTTAGATTTATCTATTTCGAAACGATGCTCCGAGTGTGTTCGCTTAAAGCGTTACGATTATAATACCTCGGGTTATATTAAGAGGTTCACTCCTGAACGACTTATATACCGGTTTAAGATAGGAAAAACCGCGACCCCTACTCGTCCTCTGACGCCTCCCTCTGAGCCTGTCGAGGATGATCCTACTTCTTGGTTCCCTGCCTTCGAACCTGACGCCTACCTAGTGTCTTTCTTCGAGGACCCGGTCCCTGACCTTAGGTCCCCTTCCTTCTAGGCAAGCCTGGATTTCTTTAATAGAATTCCCGTAGAAGCCTAGGGCAGTAGAGGTTAGATTTAGGTTCCTAAGTGTTTTCTAATTGTAGGTACCCTTTCTATTTGATTAAATATTTTAGTTTGCCATGGAAATACTAATAGTCGAGAACAGTCTCTACTTCGTATTTAGCGTTCGGATTAATCGGTCGTATTTCGGTGATAGGAGCGGGCGGTGCTCCTGGCGGTGCTAGTTCGAGGAGAGATATATGGAATACCGGGTGGATATTTATTATCTTTGGCAGAGCTAGTTGATAATTGACTAGTCCCTTGACTTTGGCAATCCTAAATAGTCCTAGCTTTTTGTGATCTAATTTATAACTTAGTCTTTTAGTTACGATATTCTTTCTGAGTAAGTAGACTTTATCCCCCTCCTTAAGCGTTAGTCCTATGCTACACTTTCTGTTATAGTAGATCGCAGATCTCTGCGCGATAAAGAGAATATCGGCTGACAATTCTTCATAGAGCTGTTTAAGCTCACCTGCTTGTAGTATAGCTTCTTGCGCGGTACCTTAACCGGCTATTAGTAGGTTGTACGCCGTGGGATTATACCTATAATTCGCGTAGAACAGCGATACTCTAATAGTCTCTTAATCCGCGCTATTATATACAAACTAGGCAAGTAGGAGTAGTTGCACCTAGTCGTCCTACTTATAGTTCATATAACACTAAAGATAAGTCTCTATTATCTAGTTGATTCGTTCTATCTATATATCAGTCTAAGGATGGAATACAGTTAATATTTTCTGCTTTATTCCTAAGAGCGCGATAAGAGTTTTCTAGAACTTCGAGGTGAAGAGCTTGTCTCTATCTGAGATGATCTTATCTAGTATTCTGTAGCTTATGAAGATTGTTCTAAGGAATACCTGTGCTATCATGGGCGCGTCCTGTGTTCTAAGTACTAGTACTATATACGCGTACTTTATGAACCTATCTGTTATCACACAGATCGAGTTGTATATGATTCCTATGACTAGGTCTTTTGAGGGTAGTAGCTCGACTACGAAATCTAAAGCGATTAATTTCTATGGGCGAGGTAGTATTATTAGTGACTTCATGAGCCTATACGGAGTATAGTATGATGCCTTGTTCCGGATATATATATCGCACGACGCTACTACGTCTTTGACTACCTTCCTTATTCCTGGGAAGTAGTATTCCCTGGATAGCTTAGATAGCGTCTTAGCTACCCCCTGGTGTCTATAAGCAGGCAGCCTATACTAGTGTGTAACGAATTTAATCCTGTCCCTAGTGGGTATATAGATTCGTCCTTAGTATAGGAGCGTGCTACCTGTGGTGAAGGAGAATCCTTCGCCTAGCTGCTTCTTCTATTCAGCTATAACCGGGTCGTTAGTATAGCTCTTCTAGATTTCCTCGGCGACCTAGCTTATTAAGGCCAGCTATCGGTGATTAACTATTAGCGAATCGCTATCCTTCCGTAGTACAGTGTGGGATTCGTGAGTTTTATTTACGAGATATTCCGGTTTCCTACTTAGGGCGTCGGCCCTAGCGTTTTCTATTCCCTTGATATAAGAAATTCGAAGTTTTACAGTAGAGAGTGTTTTATACTATCGAACCTAGCGTCGGTTCAGTTCCTTAGTAGTCGTAAAGTAAATAAGATTCTTGTGGTCTGTTAGGATCTGTACTTCATAGGCGGCGCCCTTGAGGTAGACCTTCTATTCGCGTACTACGTCCATAATTGCTAGCAACTCTTTGTTGTATATATCATAGTTGAGTTCTGCTAGTAATAGTTTCCGCGAATAGTAAGCGACTAGTTGCTATCTTCTGTCCTCGCCTAGCTAACTAAGCACAGCTCTAATAGCGTAGTCCAAAGAATCTATCTCTATACGTATTTCTTTATCAGGGGTGAATAAAGTAAGTACTAGTTCCGCGATAAAAGCCGCTTTAAGTGCCTTAAACGCCCTTCGTGCGCTATCGGACCAGTGGAATTCCTTATCCTTATAGGTTAACTCTGTGAGTGGCCCGGCGATTTTCGAGTAGTCCTTAATAAATCGCCTGTAGAAGTTAGTAAACCCGAGGAATAATTATACTTCCTTAATATTCATAAGCCCTGTCTACTTAATAATTGCTTTAATCTTTTTAGGATCTATAGCCAATCCTGCGGTAGTAACCATATAGCCTAGGAAGATAACCTCGTCTATATAGAAGTTACACTTCTCTGGTTTGAGTAACAGGTAAGCGTCCTCTAGCCTCTGGAGAATAGCTGTAACGTCTTTCATATGTTGCTCCTCTGATTTAGAGTAGACTAGTATATCGTTTAAATAGTATATACACGTTACGTCTAAGTAAGGCCGCAAAATATTGTTAATCAGACGCTGAAATATGGCTAGTGCGTTAGTTAAGCCGAAGGGCATGACTATATACTCGTAGTAACCGAAACAAGTGCGAAATACTGTCTTTTCTTCTTCTCCCTCAGCTATCCTAACAAGGTTGTACGCTCCTCGGAGGTCAAGCTAAGTGAAAATCTTAGCTCTAATAAGTCTGTCCCGCAGCTCCTTAGCTAATAGTAGTGTATAACGATCCTTCTTTATAGCGTCGTTTAATCGACAGTAGTTAATATATATTCGTTATCTACCGTCTTTCTTTTCTATGAATAAGATATTACTCCCCTACGGAGATTTAGACTCCCGGATGAATCCCTTCGCTAGGTTTTTATTAATATATTACTTGATCGTTATTAAGTCTGTCGCTGAATACTCCCTAAGTGGTTGGAATATCGGTTTAGTACCTAGTTCTAACTTGATCCGATGATCGTAGTCTTAGTGTTTTAGTAAGGCCTTGATACCTCATTCCTCCTTAAATAGTACTACAAACTTCTTGTATACTAATAGTATATCCTTTATCAGTGGACCCTTATCTTAGTGTCTGAGCTCTTCCTTAGAGGTAGCGCTAACCTCTCGAATACTTACTGCTTCTATTCCCGGTAGATAACAGCAGTCTTAGCAACGACTAAACTCAAGTTTTCCTGTCTGCTAATCGATAATAGGATTATACTTTTCTATCTATGGTAACCCTAGGATGATATTGTGCCTTCTAATCCTAACGACGTCGAATTAGATTATTTCAGAGTGTCCGGCGATACCTATATAGACTAAAGCAGTCTAGACCTTAATTAGTCTATTAGAGGCGACCTTGCTATCCGCTAGTACTAGGTGGTATCTTTTATCCTTTACTTCGGTTAACAGGTAGTGCTCGAGTATAACAGTAGGAGACATGAAGTTCCCTTATGCCCCAGAGTCTACTATCGCCTGAAGCTTAACTCCCTTGATTTTAATCTCTAACGTGAGATATTTATCTCTAATAGCGGTAAGTTGCCGCATATAGAAATACTCCTAATATATGCTATAGTTGAGGACACTTTCCTATACCCTTTGATTGCTATAGCTTAGGCTGACCTTGTATATGAGCCCTATTCCGAGTTCGGTGTATATTACTGGGTTATATATCTTGTAATAGTACCGGCTGTCATTATTAACGTGGACCCATGTCCTATTATATCGGTTCTTAGCCCTGATTTCCTATTCCTCGCCTACCTCTGGTGGCGCGCTAGTGTTAAGAATGACGGTATTCTGGAGTGGCAAGTGCTGCATAAAGGTCGTCGGTCCTTCCCAGCTGCCGGCTATTCTCTATCTGATACGCTTATAGTCCCGGTAGACTACTTCGTACCTTGCCCCCTACGGTGGACCCCCTAAGCTGATAAGGCCTGGTTCTTAATAAGTAACCCCGGTGGCTATATTAGTCCAGTGGCGAGTGTTACAGCTAACCTAATACAGGCTCTCTTCTCTTTAGGTAACTTCCCAAGTTTCACCCACTCTTAGTCCTAAGAGTTCAGGTTGAGGTGGCCCTAGTTCTAGAGTCCACTCGGGTTCCTAGGCCTCCTCCTCGCTGTCACTTAGTATTAGCTCTGTATCGTCGTCTGGCCTAGAGCTATCATTGTCTCGATACATATAGTCCTTAGGGGGCGTGCTAACGACGGTTTGCTCGAGCTGATCCACGACGCTCGCGGAATCTCGCTTACTGTTGTTAGAATCGCCTAACTAGGTGTGGATGTGATTCTCCTCGAGCTCGTCTGTAGTTATGTGTCGATATATCGCGGCGAGTTGTCGTGTTAGTTCATTATAAGAGCCACGTCCTATTGCGTTAGTATGTTTCTTGTCTGTTCACGACTTCTTTTGTTGATAAGAGCTGGCTATATAACTAGGAAGGCTACACTCGAAGTATAGCTTCTTTTCTCGTCGCTCGCTTATAACTTTCTTAGATAGCCTGCCGCTGTGTAGCTTTCCTTGATAACTTAGCTTCCGGAACGTCGTATCGAGTTCTATTTCCCGAGGGTAGAATAGTTTCTTGTTATTACCCTCTCTTCCTTGGTGTATATATGTTCCGGAGCGGTATTAGCCCTTCTTCTTAAGTGCCCTCTTGTAGTTTCGGTTGTTAATCTTAATAGCTATTTCGATGAGTTCTTGCAAGTCGGTAGGCGCGTCTGATCTTGCTATCTTATCTTTCACTCCGTCTTTCAATCCTTTATAGTACTATGCCTAAAGGGCGTCGTTATTCCAGCTAGTCTGATTCGCGAATTACTAGAAGGCAATAGTATACGTGGTTACTGACCCGACCTACTTTAGGTTCTAGATGTTCTGTTCGGCGGTACAGTTCTGATCGATGTCGCTGAAGACACGGTTAATCCTATGCTCGAAACCCTTGAAGGTTATAAAGATCTTCTGGGATTCCTTAGTTATTACTATAGAGACTCTCCTATCCTTAGTCCGGTTCTGAATGTAGTCTGAGAGGAAGGTCTTGATCTAGTTGAAGGTAGATCCCCGGAGGAAGGATGAAGCTTAAAGGACTTTGTTAGTCTCTGTAGTGAACTAGTAACTGTTGAAGCCCGTATAGAGCTTAACTTACGTGAGGTATACTCTGAGCTTAGATCGGTCTCCGCTGTAGAGATCCGGGGCAGCGATCTTAGGTATACTCTTTAGGTCAAAGACCTTAGCGGGAGCCGAGTGGTCGTTCGACGATCCTTTGACAGAGGACATGTTATCTTCGTGAGTCGGTACCTCTGACGAGAAGGTACTTAAAGTATAACAGTCCGGTATTTACTCGCTGTAAATACAGAAGGCTACAGTTGATCTCTGATAATTAAGAGGTAAGTGTATCACGTAGATAGGAAGATAGTTACTAAGTATTAGAATACTATTTGAAGTTAAGCACGAAGCTCCTATCTAATAGCAGATATACTAGTCTTATATAGAACCTTCGTTCGCCTTAGATCCCTTAGGATACTGGATCCTTGGATCCTTGGATCCGTTTCCCTATAAGGGGATCCAGGGATCTAGGGATCTATCACGTGACCTATTGTCTACTGTGATCTAGGTAACTATTACTACTGAAGCGTGAGTGTACAGCAGTACTACTCGCTGTCCTGTATTATTCCCTGGCTAGTACTACCCTATCGATAGTACCGCTCCCTTATTAGTACTAATGCCCCTATAGTACCACTGATGGTTTTATCATCATATGGGTGCCAACTGAACCGTAGCGCCAAGGGTCCGTAACACCTAGAACCAGCTTACTCTCATAGTTTACCAGGTGCTAAGCGCCGCAGTTATCCACTAAGGTACTCTCTAATAGTACGTAAGGGATGTCAATAAAGTCCGCGGCGTAGATTCCGAGCGTCTCTTCAAGGTCCAAGAGCTTTGAATCAATAGTAGCTGCGTTAATATTTCCGGGGTACTTCCCTTTAGTATACTAAGACGACGAGTCTCAGTCTTTACCAGACTTCTTTCCAGTGATCTATATAACCGGGACAGTAGCCTAACCTTCCTTCGAGATCTCTCGGCGTAGTTCTGTGTACTCAGGCGTCTAGGCCGCCTCGCGAATCCTCTTGATTTGTTCGTCATTTAGACGGAATCTCATGCCATCAGCTTAAAAGCCGTCATAGGCGAAACAGAGCTTCCAGCACTTAATCGGAGGATGCCGGTATCTGATTCCGCAGGGGCAGTCAGTCTTCCTGTCTCCTTGATTTAAACAGGAGCGATTCTGAGAGCTTCCGGAATAGTCTTGCGAGCCTCCTATATCAGAACGACTACCTAGTATCAGCGTAGCGTAGAAACTATTAGCTCCCTTGCCTCCGTTCCGGTAGTGCTCCTCTATATTCGCCGTAAACGCTAGACTATACTCCTCTAGCGTTATACTATACCGATGTCCTAGAGTGTTATCTCTTGTAATATCAGCGAGTGCTTAAGCGGCCTAAGTCTCTAACTAAACTAACACTACGTTCAGGAAAGCTCGTATACTATATACTCCTTATATATCGGGAATATTATACGCTCTCGCAAGACGGAAGTTCTTTTGCTATAGCTTATACCACGTGCGAGGTTCAATTCGCGACTTCTTATCTTAATATATCAGTAGGCTAAGTGTATCAGTATAGTCCGAAATAACAGAGGTCAGTACTGCCGCGTCTAAAGGTACTATATCACGCTTAATAGACCTGACTAGTGCTTATAGTCCTGCGGCGCCCTCGGCCGTGTTGTTATTGATTACGTTAGTTAGAATAGACTAGCTAATAGTACTATTTACCTAGTTGAAGAGGTTCTGAATACAGTTATTAAGCACCGTCTATTTAGCTAGCTTATTCGAGTACTCCCTTATTCGAGCTTCCTAGAGTACCTTGATATCTTTAAACTTAGCTTCTAAGGGCTTACTTATAGACGCCGGCGGTTCTATTATACTCTCTCTTTCCTTAGCAGTAGCGGCGTTCTATTTCACTAGTAAATCTAGGTCAGCTTGTGTTAATAACGCTATCCACTTACTAAGGTAACTATTCGTCTCCTCTCGTATAAAATCGTCGATACTCGGGAGATTCGGTCGTTACTCGATGATATTTCTAATGTCGTTAGCGTCAGGGTTAATAAATCTCCAGATTCCTTTGAGTTCGGTATAGTACCGGAAAGTCGTCTACCACTAGGGCCACTACTTTCTCTGATCGAGAGTATCGCTCTCGTGTTCAATTAACTTATCTTAAAGGTACGTCGATATATCAGAGAGGCTTTCTATAGAACTAATAGCGTCGAGAGTATTTCAGGAAGTTCAGGGAGGTATTTAAAGGAGTTCTTTAAGTAGCGGTGTAAGTGTCTCTCGATATTACCTGCAACTTTACCTATACTACGTAATATACTCGTATAGTAGCTTAAACGAGCGAATATAGCTCTTAACTATCGTGTACTGTAGGGAGGAGCTTCATGTAGTATGAAAGTCTTGATTTATTAAGGTATTCTAGAGCTCCCCTATAAGAGGAAGCTCTAGGAGTTCTAGTTATATAAGTAGCCTCTGGTTGGCTGGAGCGCCTTAGGGAGTGCCTCAGGTGCGTCAGGTGCACGATAGTAGGGTAAAAAAGGGATATAAGGAAAAGGGGTTAGGGAGGTCAGAGTAGTTAAGGGAGCTAAGTCTGGAGGTTATAAGAAGTATAATCGCCATACTCTTACTAGTAACTTTAGTACTTTTAACTCTAGTAATATCGGGTATACTATACCTTATAAGCGAGTACTAAAGGTTTAAATTATTTACTAAATTCCCTAATATAACTATATTTCTAGGAGATCCTGAGAACTAGAGAACGCTAAGTATAAAGGAAAGTAACGCGGTAAAATATATTTAAGTCCGGGAGGAAAGCTATTAAGAATTAAGGACTATGAATTCTAGGATAGCGGAAGTCAGGTATATTTTAGTTATACTAGCCCTAGGTATACTAAGCGCGCTATACTTTAAGGGAGCTAATATTACAGAGTTCTTAGAATAGTATACTAATTAGTGTAATAACGCCTAATTAAAGGATATAGACCGAATTAAATAGCTTCCCTGATATTATAATCTTACTATTAGTTAGTATATTAAGATATTACTAGAGTAGATAAGTAAGAATTAGGAAGAGCTAGTAGTCTCTCTTTTAAAGGAGTATAAGGATTAGGATACTTTTTAATAAATAAACTCCTGATTATTCCTTAAGGCTCTAAAGTTAAAACTGCGAACTATAGAAAGCGATATAAAGTAGTTTATTTAATAATTCACTATAATATCAGCTACTTTAGTAAAAAGGGGCTAGTTGGAAAATTACACTTAGGGAGTATAGTTCTTGAACAGGCTACTAGGGGATATTTATAAGAAGGTGATACGTAAGAATAAGGTTGATATTAATAAGCCGGGTATAATTAAGTTTAATAACTTAGTTAAGATAGCTACTAAGATTTATATATTTAATAAGATAGTCCGGGAGTTTTCTGATAGTTATATGAAATAGGAGAGCCTTAGTAAATTAGTAGATTCGCTTAGCTAAGTACTTATCGCCCTTAAAGTAAAGGGTTAGCTAGTTCCCTTTATTATTAGCTTAAAGACTATATCTATAGAAGTAGTAGAGGAGATAACCTAGGTATTTAATACGCTAGCGCTAGCTACGAGAGCGTCGCGGGCTCTCTAGGTACCCGGGGGAAGATCGGGATTTAGCTCACTTAGCAGGGGAAATCAGTTAGGAGCTTACCTAGTAGGACCTAGTAGTTGAGTTAATCTATCTAAACTACTATAAGGGGCTTACTTAGGCTAACCCTAGCGTCTGAATAACTTACTAATTAGAGTATATATAGTAGGTACTTATAAGGATCGCTAGAACTAATGTTTCTACTATTTAGAAAATAGGTATTTCTGTAGGAACTACTTAGACTTCCTAATAGATATAAAAAGGGGGCTTATATATAACTATTAGGGCTAGATATATTACAGATATATAGGTAGCGGGGGGCAGTTAGTTAGGTAGCGCAGAGGGGTCCTAGTAATAGAGGGTATATAAGCTAGTTAGAGGGGAACCTTAATATAGGGAACCGGTAAGGGATAAGCTAGGGGGAGTAGTTCGATAGTGTAACTAATATAAGTGCTATAGCACCCTGTGAATAAGGCTGAACCTGTGAAAGTAATAATAGCAGGGGTAGTAACTTAGGACGAGTTAGATATTAAAGAAGATAAAGGGGACTAAGAAGCTATAAGAATATCAGAGGCTAGAAGTAAAAAACTGAAAAGCAGAAAGAATAATAAATAAGTAAACCCTAGGAAAGTGTTAAAGGGGCGAGTTAAGAAGGAAAAGGACTTAGTAGCTCTAAAAGTTCTATAACTTAGAAGGTAGAAGTAGAAGGATCTAATTAAAAGGGTATTAAGGGAGGGAGTATAGTAAGGAGAGATTATCAAAGAAATAGAGATAGATAAGGAGTAAACTAAGAAGTTAAAGAAAGTTAGTTTAAGAGTTACTAAGAAGGTAAAGTAGTACTTAGATATCCTAAAGCAGGGGGCGTAGCCTCTAGAGCTATTAAATAAGGTCCTAGATAATAAACTAAAGGGTATTACTAGTAGGGAAGTGCTTATATACTCCGAGCTCTTATAGAAACTACTTTTTAAAAATATAGTTATAGTAAAGTTACCTTAGACCTCTAAGGGGGGAGTTAGGGGTAATTAGACTAACTTAGTATTAATAAAGTCGGCAGGGGTAGAGGAGACGTCAGAGGACTCCTAAGTCTTAGTAATTAAGAGCCCGAAGGTTAGAGTCTAACTAGGCTCTCTAATTATAATAACGCTTATTAATTACAGATCGGAAGCTAATCTAATAACTTCTATAATTACTTTAAAGGCCAGGCTTCTTGTTCGACTTAACCCTAATCTTAGAATAATAGGCTACTTAGGGGAGTAGGAGAAGTTCAAGGGGTTATATAAGGGAGTTACTATAGAGATCAGAAGTGTCTTAATAGTAGGGAGTTTTTTTACTTTAGTGTAAGCGGAGAATAATATAATCCTAGGATAACCCTTTATTATAGCGAGTCTCTTATTATTTTCTTATAGCGAAGGTTATTAGTTTACTATAGTTATAAATAATAACTGAACTAAGTAGGTTATAGTGAAAGTCGCGGATTTAATAAGGTCTTGTACTAAATCGGATATTTTCCTAGAAAACGCCTAGCTAAAGCTGTAGTAGTAGGTAGTTCTAGTGATAGATCTACTAAGGGGAGGAGTAAGTTAACTAGCGTATTTAACTCGCCCGGCAGGAGAAAGGTAAAAGTATTTTTAGCTATAGTATTTACTAAGCCTAATAGGGAAAGGGATAAGGATATAATTCTTTTAAGAAGTACGGATTTAGTTATACTTTTATAAGTAAAAAGGGTTTTTCCTACTATTAGAGTTTAGGGTACTTATAAGAAGAAAGCTAATAAGGTTATTCTAATTCAGGAGGGAATTTTAGATAGATTAAAGCTAGGAGGGAAGCTAGATTAGAAGTAGAGGCGATTAGAATAAGAGAGAGTTAAAGGGCTTATCGAATTACCTTATGAATTCGATAAGTAGATAACCTTAAAGTTCTTAGAGTTACTATATAGGATAAGATTAACGCCGGAAAGAATAAAAGGGATAATAATTAGAGGAGGATTATAGCTATAAGAACGTGAGCTTTTAAAGGAAATACTATATAAGTGTAAAGCTATAATAGTATTTAACTTCTCTAAATATAGAAAGATATATAAAGATATCTGCTTACTATAGGAAATTCATATAGTTCTATATAAAGCTTAGTAAGCGCCTAGATTCCTAGTACTAAAATATCTACACGAATATATTAAGGATATACTTACGGAGAGGCTTAAGGCTAGTACCTTAGAATATAGCTATAGACTATATAGGGTTAGGGTTTGAGGTTTGGGTTATATTTGTTTCTAACTACGCTAGCTTGCGACGAGTGTTTTTATCTCTCTCTAATAGTCTTGAAATACAGAAGGACTATACTAATAATACAGAGGGTAAGAGCCTGAAGGTGTCAGGGGTACAGAAGGTAGAGTACTAAGACAGAAGGAGATAATACAGGGTAAGTGGAGTGTGTACCAAAGGGTAAGTAAAGTGTGTATCAGAGGGTAGGTGTAGTGTGTACCAAAGGGTAGGTAGAGTGTGTGCCAAAGGGTAGGTAAAGTGTGTACCAAGGGGTAGGTTTGGGTTAGGGGTTAGGGTTTGAGGTTTGGGTTATATTTGTTTCTAACTACGCTAGCTTGCGACGAGTGTTTTTATCTCTCTCTAATAGTCTTGAAATACAGAAGGACTATACTAATAATACAGAGGGTAAGAGCCTGAAGGTGTCAGGGGTACAGAAGGTAGAGTACTAAGATAGAAGGAGATAATACAGGGTAAGTGGAGTGTGTACCAAAGGGTAAGTAAAGAGTGTATCAGAGGGTAGGCGTAGTGTGTACCAAAGGGTAGGTAGAGTGTGTGCCAAAGGGTAGGTAAAGTGTGTACCAAAGGGTAGGTGTAGTGTGAGTCGCAGGGTAGGTAGAGTGTGTACCACAGGGTAGGTGTAGTGTGAGTCGCAGGGTAGGTAGAGTGCGTACCATAGGGTAGGTAGAGTGTGTACCAAAGGGTAGGTAGAGTGTGAGTCGCAGGGTCGGTAGAGTGTGTACTATAGGGTAGACTAAGTGTGTATCACAGGGTAGGTGAAGTGTGAGTTACTTAGGGTAGGTGAAGTGTGTGCCGTAGGGTAGGTGTCGTGTGTGCCGTAGGGTAGGTGTAGTGTGTGTTATAGGGTAGGTGTAGTGTGTGCTGTAGGGTAGGTATAGCGTGTGTTATAAGCTACCTACGTGCTAGGATCGAGGTTGCAGCGATTCCTCGAGCCTGAGTTAGGGTGCTAGCGATATACCCGTCTAACCACTTAGCCCTAGAGTGCCCTAATAGGCCCTGTAGGGCCTTATAGGTCTTCGCTGTTTCGGCTTCCATTAGGCCTCCTGCCGAGAAGATCAGGGGGTGAAATACAGGGCCTAAGTCGCTGTATTTAAGCCGTTTAGCGTTTGCTGCCTCTGATAGCGTAGCATAGGCTTCTTCGCGTGCTGAATCCTTGTTGATTGCTACTATTTGAACGTCGTAATAGTGCCTAGAAGTACCTATAAGCACTGAAAAATCCGGTCGTTGGCTGTTTTCTAGGGCTATAGGCGTTCTAGCTGGCGTAGGCTCCGATTCCACTTTAAGGTCTTCCCGGCTAGAAAGGGTAGTAATAAATGCACGGGTAACCTGGTTATGGCGTATAATCCAGCGTCGTTCAGCACCTCTACAGGTGTCTTCGTGGCCTATTTGAGGGTAGGCTCCACAGGCGGTACAGGGCGAAATAGGGGGCTTTACAGGGAGTAAGAGCCTAGTCCGTAGTGCTTCGGTAACTGTAGAATCCGCTAAAAGGTGGTGTTTTTGCGTGGGCAGGGTTCTAAGCCAGTATCGTCCGAGGTAGCTAGCGTTCTCAAGCTTCGATTTTAGCGCTTGTTTTGATAGGGTAGGTAGAATCTTCTCTTCTAGGTCTTGGTTAACACTAGAGAAGACCTCTTGGGCTGTCGGTACAGGGCGTCCAGGGGGTTCCGGGTAGAGATTAGGGCATATAGCCACTAGAATCGATCGAGAGGCTTCCTTAGCTGCCCTATAGAGCCCTGGGGCTAATAAGGCGTGTATAGGGAGCCCTAAGCCTCCCTCTCTCACTGGAAGAGAGAGTAAAGCCTGGCGAATTAGGGTAGTCTTCTCCCCTGGCTCCCTAGCGATTAGGGCTTGTACAGCGTACTTGATTCGTAAGTCCGCTAACCTCCAGAGGTCTAGTAGGTCTTCCGAGTACAATTGGCGCTGTAAGTGTCGTAGGAGTAGGTGTATACTACCCCGTAAGAGTAGGGTAGCGTGTTGTTTAGGGAGGTCTCGTAGGGTATATAGCGCTGTAGCGAGAGTGTCGATTTTCCCCTGGAGAAACGTTCGGCGGTGTGCTACAGGGCCTATAAAGGTCCCTAAGGCCTTAAGTCCAGTGGTTTGTAACTGGGAAATAGGGCTTTCGGTGCTCTTTTGGCGGTTAAGAGCTACTGGAGAGTCCCTGAAGGCTTCTATAACTACAGGGAGTAGTGCTGTAGTTTCAGGGCTAAGGATATAGATATCGTCCAAATAAGCTATAATTGTAGCCTTCGGTAGGGTCTTTTGGAGGTGCTCTAGCAGGGGGCGGATCGCTAGAGAGAATAAGAGGGGGGCAATAGGGTCTCCTTGGCGTACTCCTTCAGCGCTTGCTAGCGTGTGGCCTTCGTTTGTTACTAGCACTGAAGGCTGGTTATAGGCCCATTTAGCGGTCCGATAGAGAGTAGGGGCGTATTTAGCGACTGCAGCTGCTATTGAGGTTCGTCCGATTCGGTTATAAGCGTTGATAAGGTCTAAGGAGGCGATTTGCTGAGTTTTTAGGGTATTTGGGCCGGTAATAGCGTCGTCAAGGAGGAAGATTATAGGCTCTACACCACCTGGGGTGCTAACGCCTAATTGGCAGGGTAGAAGCATAGACGGCTTGAAGGAGCTGATAAGGATCGCTTTTAGGGCTACCTTATAAATAAGGTCCCCTATAGCGATCGGTCGCACACCTCCGTCAGGCTTCTGAAGGCCTATAAGTCGGGAAGCACATAGGAGGTCGACCCCTGGAGCTGTACCCTGTCGAATCATATTCGCTAGGTGTGTAAGCGCTATAGTTACAGGGGAGTTTTCCGAATTTAGCGCTATATCAAGTAGCGGGCGGGTCCAGCCGCTGAGGCCAGGGGCTTTCTCTCTATTAATCGATCGAATAGCCTGTCGTATCGTTTCAGGGGTGATATTTTGCCCCGGGGAGGGGTTAGCGTTACTGAAGGGGTTATTATGCCCTATAGGGTGCTTCGAGTATAGCGTATTTAGCGTCTCTGGAGTGCTAGGAGCTAGAGGCGTAGGGTCGATTAGGGCTCTAGAGGCACGCCCTATATAGCCTTTTTCCAGAAGCTTAGTCGCTCTTTTGGCGGGGGAGTCGTTTGAGGGGGTAGGGGGTTCAGGGGGAGGTCCCTGAGTTTCAGGGATATCCGGTATAGTCGTAGGGTAGGCTTTCAGCGTTTTAGCGAGCTCTTCCTTCTGTAATCCTAGGCCGAGAACCCTGGGAAGCAGTAAAAAGTCCAGTAATTGCTTCTCTCTAGGCTGCCGTAAGAACACTAAAGCCGCTCGATTAGCGGCCTCTGTAAATAGCGCTGCTTGCCTGGCGTGGAGACGTGTTTCAGGGACCTTAATAGTGCTATATCTCATGAGGGATTGCATATAGGGGTTTCTTAGCGCTGAGCTTATAGCGTTCAAGTGGTCTTTAGCGCTCTCGTCTAGGGGTGTAGGCGCTGAGGAAGCCTGTGGGTGTAGGGGTGTAGGTGCTGAGGTAGCCTGAGGCTGGGGGCAGTGGATCGATTGTTGTAATCCAAAGGGTAGCTCAGATGTGAGGGGGTCGGTAGGGCGTTTTAGTGTTGACGTTCTAGGGCGTTTAGGCGCTGAAGATGCTGTGCCTTGTGTTGATATAGGGCGTTTAGACGCTGTAGGCCCTATAGTACGGCCCTGGAGTGTTGGGTTACAGGGTAGGCTAGGTGTGGAGGTTTCGCAGGGTAGGTGAGTTGTGGTGTTTTTAGAGGGTAGGTGAGTTGTGGTAGTTTTGGAGGGTAGGTGTGTTGTAGGGGTTGTTGGGGGAGAAGAGCTTATTATTATAGGCTCTTTAGCGTGAGAGGGTGCTGAAGCTTGGGGAGCTTTAGGGGGTGGTTCTAGGGGTGAGTAGCTTCGGTTGCTTATAGGGGAGCCTACTCGTGATAGTCGAGGGAAGTAGGGGCTATCAGAGGGTAGGCTAGGTGTGGTAGGCGTCTTATCGGTAGGTGTAGTTGGTATAGGCGTTGAGATAGCGTCTTCAAAGCTAGGGGTAGGGGACGATGGCGCTGTAGAGGCACTATAAAGATCTTCGTCGGACGAGCTGTCTTTGATTATAGGCTCTATAGGCTGCGTAGGGCCTATCTTTTGGCGTGTCGTAGGGCGTTGAGCCCCTGGGGAGGGTGTTCTTGCAGGGCGTTTAGTGGACGGCTTCGGGGGTATATAGCCTGTAGCGACGATTTGGGCGTATGTAGGTGACGTAGAGCCTGTAGGCGTGGGGGGTCGAGAGCCTGGGAGGGAGTCTGGTTCAGGGCCTGTAGGGCCGTCGTACGCTGGGAGTATAGCGTCTACTTCCCCTGGAATCGAGTACCAAATACCCCGTGGGGTCTGAATCCTTCGGGTGCCTGTAGGGAGGTCGGGGCCTAGAGCCGTCGGGTACTTGGAGCCTGTAGGTACTGACGGTACAGGGGTCTTAGAGCCTGTAGGTGCTGAAGGTGCGGGGTACTTGGAGCCTGAAGGCGTAGGGTGCTTAGAGCCTGTAGGTGTTGAAGGTGCGGGGTACTTGGAGCCTGGAGCCGTAGGGTGCTTGGAGCCTGCAGGTGCTGAAGGTGCGGGGTACTTGGAGCCTGGAGCCGTAGGGTGCTTAGAGCCTGTAGGTGCTGAAGGTGCTGGGGTCTTGGAGCCTGCAGGTGCTGAAGGTGCGGGGTACTTGGAGCCTGGAGCCGTAGGGTGCTTAGAGCCTGTAGGTACTGAAGGTACAGGGGTCTTGGAGCCTGAAGCCGTAGGGTGCTTGGAGCCTGCAGGTGCTGAAGGTGCGGGGTACTTGGAGCCTGAAGCCGTAGGGTGCTTAGAGCCTGTAGGTGCTGAAGGTGCGGGGTACTTGGAGCCTGGAGCCGTAGGGTGCTTGGAGCCTGCAGGTGCTGAAGGTGCGGGGTACTTGGAGCCTGGAGCCGTAGGGTGCTTAGAGCCTGTAGGTGCTGAAGGTGCTGGGGTCTTGGAGCCTGCAGGTGCTGAAGGTGCGGGGTACTTGGAGCCTGGAGCCGTAGGGTGCTTAGAGCCTGTAGGTACTGAAGGTACAGGGGTCTTGGAGCCTGAAGCCGTAGGGTGCTTGGAGCCTGTAGGTGCTGAAGGCTTAGAGCCTAGAGGGGTGGCGGTAACTTGGGCGTAGGTAGGCGATTTAGGGCTATTTGGTGCTGAAGTTACAGGGGACAGAGAGCCTGTAAAGCCTGGGTAGATATCGAATGGGGGGCTTGGTAGGGGTGGAGGGGTACTGAGATTTCGGCTTGTAGGTGCTGGAGGCGACTTATACAGGCCTGTAGCCCCTGGAGCTGTAGGGTATTCAGAGCCTGAAAGGCCTAGAGAGGCTCTGGCCTTAGGGGTAGCGGCTCGAAAGGGTGCTAGTAGCTGAGGGAAATCGATTACAGGGTAGGGGGTGCCTATAGAATCGTCGATTTCAGCGTCTAAGGGTGCTGAGGCAGAGGGGGTAGTATGGATTCGGTGCTGCGTTGATACCCTAGAGCTACCGGTGATTCCGTGGATTTTAGCGCTATGAGTCTTAATCCCGTGGGCTCCTTTACACGCTGTAGCACAGGTAGGGCAGGGAACAAGGCCTATAGGCTGTAATTGAAGCTCTGTAAAGGAATCAGTAGGGTGTTTTTTACGAATATGATCGAGAATATCGATATATTCATTTTTACACGCGGGGCATTCGAACGGCATAGTAAAAGAGGGGTAGAGGGGTAATTGCGGGGTAAAGTGCGGGGTAAAAATCAGGGGAAATATGAAAACTTAGTGATTTATCAGTAGAATTGCGAGATAACTTATAAAAGTGATGATATCTCGAAAACTAGCCGGTAGAATCGATTTTTAGACGGTGGAAATTGATCCTTAGGTGCTGAAATAGGGGGGTAAGTAACGAATTAACGGTAAAAAATCGGAGAGGGCGACGGTGAGGTAGGCGCTAGTAAGGTAGGCGCCGGTAAGGTAGATAGGAGAGGCCTAGGGTAAGGCTTAGGGCAGGGATAAGGTAAGTATAGGGTCGATAATAGTAAAGTAGTTGAGAGAGTGATAATTCAGAAGGATAAGGTGAGAAAGTAATAAGGTAAGAGAGTAATAGTTTAGAAAGATAAGGTAAGAGAGTAATAATAGTCGAGAGAGTGATAATCGTCGAGAGAGTGATGATAGTTAAGAGAGTGATGATAGTTAAGAGAGTGATGAAGAGTGAATAATCGAAAGGGAATAGCCTTCTATATAACCCTAAGTCTGACCCTAAGCTCGACCCTAAGCTCGGCCCTAAGCTCGACCCGAAGTCCGACCCTAACCCTTAAAATATTAATTTCAAAGTATCAGTTATAAGGTTTAATCTATTGATTTCAAAGTATTAGTTATAAGGTTTAATCTATTGATTTCAAAGTATTAGTTATAAGGTTTAATCTATTGATTTCAAAGTATTAGTTATAAGGTTTAATCTATTGATTTCAAAGCATCGGTTATAAGGTTCAAGTTTTGATTTCAAAGCTTCGGCTCTAATAAATTTTATTCACCTTAAGTATAGCCCTATCCTCTACCCTATCCTTCACCTTATCTCTTACCTTTACCTTTATCTTTATTCTTTTACCTTTGATTCTTCGATTATCCTTTGATTTTCAGCCTTATATCTAGCCCTATCCTCTACCCTATCCTTCACCCTATCCTTCACCCTATCCTTCACCCTATCCTTCACCCTATCCTTCACCTTATCCTTCACCCTAAGTAAGGTTAATATTACTACTGTAATATCCGCTGCGCTAGTAAATTACATAGTATCTATTAGATACTATGTATCTAATTAACCTTATCCTTAACCCTAAGTCTGACCCTAAGTGTGACCCTAAGTGTGACCCTAAGTGTGACCCTAAGTCTGACCCTAAGTCTGACCCTAAGTCTGAATATTATATTATATATAATACAAAGGGCTACGCCCTGCACGGCTTCGCCGTAAATTTGACGGTATAATAGGTATAATCGACCCTAAGTATGACCCTAAGTCTGACCCTAAGTATGACCCTAAGTATGACCCTAAGTGTAACCCTAAGTGTGACCCTAAGTCTGAATATTATATTATATATAATACAAAGGGCTACGCCCTGCACGGCTTCGCCGTAAATTTGACGGTATCTTATATATATAACGGCTTCGCCGTAAATTTGACGGTATAATAGGTAAAATCGACCCTAAGTATGACCCTAAGTATGACCCTAAGCCTGACCCTAAGCATTATATATAATATATAATATATAATAAACAAGGCTACGCCTTGCACGGCTTCGCCGTAAATTTGACGGTATAATAAGTGAAATTAACCCTAAGTATGACCCTAAGTGTGACCCTAAGTGTGACCCTAAGTCTGACCCTAAGTGTGACCCTAAGTCTGACCCTAAGTCTGAATATTATATTATATATAATACAAAGGGCTACGCCCTGCACGGCTTCGCCGTAAATTTAACGGTATCTTATATATATAACGGCTTCGCCGTAAATTTGACGGTATAATAAGTGAAATTAACCCTAAGTATTACCCTAAGTATGACCCTAAGTGTGACCCTAAGTGTGACCCTAAGTCTGACCCTAAGTATGACCCTAAGTGTAACCCTAAGTGTGACCCTAAGTCTGAATATTATATTATATATAATACAAAGGGCTACGCCCTGCACGGCTTCGCCGTAAATTTGACGGTATAATAGGTATAATCGACCCTAAGTATGACCCTAAGTGTAACCCTAAGTGTGACCCTAAGTCTGAATATTATATTATATATAATACAAAGGGCTACGCCCTGCACGGCTTCGCCGTAAATTTGACGGTATAATAGGTATAATCGACCCTAAGTATGACCCTAAGTATAACCCTAAGTATAACCCTAAGTATGACCCTAAGTATAACCCTAAGTGTGACCCTAAGTCTGACCCTAAGTCTGAATATTATATTATATATAATATAAAGGGCTACGCCCTGCACGGCTTCGCCGTAAATTTGACGGTATCTTATATATATAACGGCTTCGCCGTAAATTTGACGGTATAATAGGTAAAATCGACCCTAAGTATGACCCTAAGTATGACCCTAAGCCTGACCCTAAGTATTATATATAATATATAATATATAATAAACAAGGCTACGCCTTGCACGGCTTCGCCGTAAATTTGACGGTATCTTATATATATAACGGCTTCGCGGTAAGTTTGTAACGATAGTTAGGGTGATAGTTAGGGTGATAGTTAGGGTGATAGTTAGGGTGATAGTTAGGGTGATAGTTAGGGTGATAGTTAGGGTGATAGTTAGGGTGATAGTTAGGGTGATAGTTAGGGTGATAGTTAGGGTGATTAGTTAGGGTGATTAGTTAGGGTTAGGGTTTAGGGTTAGGGTTAGGGTTAGGGTTAGGGTTAGGGTTAGGGTTAGGGTTAGGGTTAGGGTTAGGGTTAGGGTTAGGGTTAGGGTTAGGGTTAGGGTTAGGGTTAGGGTTAGGGTTAGGGTTAGGGTTAGGTTAGGGTTAGGGA